>NW_027555625.1:375431825-376031825 GCF_003287225.1 Phascolarctos cinereus
CTTTGTGACCCCCTTTGGAGTTTTCTTGGCTCTAGCTCATTTTGCAGATGAGGAAACTGAGGCAGAGAGGGTTAAGTGACTTGCCCAGGTTCACATAGCTAATTAGTACTCAAGGTCAGATTTGAGTTCAGGAAGATGAGTCTTCCTGACACCAAGCCCAGTGCTGTATCGACTATCACCTCGCTGCCCGATATATGTACATGTTATTAAATGAGATATTTGTAAAGCACTTCACGGTGCCTAGCACATAGTAATAATAATTACTTAATATATGCTTTGCAAACCCCCCCCCCCATATTGTCCTTGAGATTAGGAAATATTTTAACTGCTTCCTCTTGCCTTAGCACCATGCCTGACACTTAGTAGGTGCTCAGTAAATGCTTGTAGCTTGATTATGCTAGGTGATTGGTGGTGGGGAAGATATCACTATTCCTGCACTCAGGAAGCTTACCTTTTACTAGACTGATGTAGCATGTATCATGATCTAGCATGATATAGCATGCAAAATACATGATGGAAACAAAGGAAAGTATTCCAAGAAAATTTGGAGGAGGGAGAGAACACTTTTGAGTTGATAGGATCAGATCCACCGTTGTGGAGTAGACGGCGCCTGAACTGAGCCTTTTAGCAGAGGGTTCTGTTAGAGAGAAATGAGGCGTAAGTGAATTCTGAGTGTGGAGGTTGGCCTGAATAAATGCACGGAGGTGGGAAATGATATGTTCTTAGGGGAGCACCTAGTAGGTCATTTTGGCTGGAAGATAATGTGCATGGAGAGGAGTAATGTGAGATATAGCTGGAAAGGTGGGTTGGAGACAAATTGCCAAGGCCTTTAAATACAAGACTAGATAGCTATGAATGAATGAATGAACGAATAAATAAATAATTAACCAAATAAATAAATAAATATTTCATAGGCAGTAGGGAGCCACTGAAAAGTTTTGGACACTAGAGTGATATGGTTTGACCAGTGCCTTAGGAATAATGTTTGGACAAGTTTGTGAAGGATGGGTTGATAAGGCGAGGGAATAGAGGTGGTGGAAGGGAATCGCTTTAGGGGTATTCCAATAGTTCAGGTGAGGTCTGATTTAAACCAGTGCTAGGTAAGGGCTGTGAATGGAGAGAGGGTACGAATGAGTTTGGTACTGAGGTAGAATCAATTGGAGTTGGCATTTTGATGAATATAGAAGTCAGATGGGTGATTGGGTGATTCACTACATAGAAGGTTGGTGGTACCTTCAGCAAAAGTAAGAAACTTGGGAGAAAGGGTAGGTTTAAGGGAAAAGATGATGAATTTGGTTTTGGACATTTTTAAGTTTGAGGTGCCTACTGGGACATCCAAATAACGGAAGCCCTGAAATATAAAGCAGATTCAAAACTGTCTGAAAACAGCACAGTTTATGTGAATTTAGGTGAATCATATGAAAATACCATTGTTGCTCACTTAGCTATTTTTCCATAATGTGGATCTGGCCCGTTAGAAGGCTGCCTCACTCCCCTCCCCCCTTGTAGAAGGAAGCAAGAACCTCCACTGAGATTTATTGTTTATATCTTTGAGGATTGTTTTTAAAAATGGGTTCTGCCCCAGGGGAAGTCAGTTGTCCTTCCTCTCTTCGCCAGAACTCTTGACCGCAAGACAACCCCCCACTCCTCCTCACCCAGGCTGTGTTGTCCACTGGTTGAATGTGATGAGGGCTGCCATACTGCCGTGCAGATCAGTTCAGGGCTTCCTCATAGGCTGAGGGAAACAAAGCCTTAGTCTTATTTTTAGCAGTTTCTTCCTTGGGGAAGGAACCAAGTTGAGAACAATGTCCTTGCTCAGTGCGGTAGCCTTATAGCTGCTCAGTGCAGCGACTGTTGGCAGATGTTTATGGCCATAGTCTCACCGGCAGCCTTGCAGTTCATGTGCCACGTCTTGGCTCATTCGGATGTTGTGTTTGATTTTTGCCTTTAGGGCAAAATGGTGCAGTCCAAATTTATTGTGGCTGCTTTGGTTGTACAAGATTGAGTTAGTAGGAGGTGTAGGCTGAGCCCAGCAAGGCCACCTTGATGGAGCCAACACAACATTCTGCTTGCACTGTCTGTCGAGGGGACGACTTGATTGATTAGGCATCGAATGTTAAATTTTTTTTTTAAGCTGGCTGTCTCCTTTTACTCCTTTTAGAAACATGAACTAGATCAGGTCGACAGCCTGAGGATATGAGAACTCCTCACTTCCTGACCTAACTAACCTTATCCTCACTGTGGTGTTGGTGTGGTTGAGAGAGATGTCACCTCATGCTTACGCTGGCTCTTTCATAGGGTTGACCTCTCCCTGGTATCTCACTGTAGTTCTTCCACACCTTGTTTTTACCTTTGGAATTTTTTATTGGGAAGAATAGGCTGCAGAGAGTTCTGTTAGGACCTCCTTTTATAGACAAGTTCCAGGAGACTTGCTGGATGACACAGGGTATCTCAAAAGTCTTAGTTTTGTTAAATACACACCTTGTATTAAGAATTGCTTCTTTGTCAAACCCCAAATCCATTTCAGTCACTGCTCGCGTGCATGCCCGTCAGGTGTAGTTACACGTGGTCCAAACTTTGCTTGTCTATAAATAAGTAAATAATGGGCTTGAATTTTGTACAATTCTTCCAAAAAGTATTTCAGCATCTCATTTTATCCCTGGCAACCTGTTGATATATGGTAGGTGGTCCTTAAGATACTTCTTAAGGTAGTTGTAGAAAAGTAGAGTGACTTGTCCAACATCACCTAGACTTTTGACTAGGCACTAGTTTCTCTGATTGCTAATCTGGGACTCTTTCCATGAATTCAGTCTGTGGAGTAGGGCAGTGATTCACTTAGCAAGCATTTTTTTAAAGTGCCTGCTATTGGCGCAGGCATTGTGCTAGGTTTATAGAGACAAAGATAAACTCAATGAATATGCATTCTGTTTGAAAATATATACTAAAATCTTCTTTCACCCAGAGTTTGCTTATCCAGACTTCACACAACCTATCTCAGCAGTCATAGATGAGGTAATTCAGAATTGTCCCATCGATGTCAAACCTCCCCTCTCCAAGAATATTGTACCCTCTTGGGATTCAGCCATGTTCAAGGATTTTGGACATAGACTAAAATGGGATTTTCAAAGAACTGTTGATGCAAGGATGAAACTCAGTGAAGAATTAAGTGGTGGTAGACTGAAGCCCAAGCCTGTTGCTGTGCAGGTCGTTATATGCCATGTGCAGCGATATGTGGTATGGTTCGGGGGATCGACGCTGGCTTCCACACCCGAGTTCTACCAAGTATTCCACAACAAAAAGGATTATGAAGAAATTGAACCTAGTATTTGCTGCCACAATCCAGTGTTTGGGGTCATGTCTTAAAATTGACTTCATAGTTATAACAATGAGGGAAGTGAAGAAGAGCTCATCTTTCCGATTATCTGTTTTGTCTGCGTTGCTGATATTAAGATAGCAAACTGACTCGATGAGGAAAAGACCAAACATAATTCAACAGGAATGTTTTAATAAATGAATCAATATGCAAATCTAGAAGAAAGCCAAAATGATTAAAAGTGTTTTTCTTTAGGTAATATTTGAATCTTTGTGTAACAAAAAAAAAGAGTTTGTTTTTTCTGTCACTGGATATTTTGTATATTTATGGATTATCTAAGATTTGGTGAAATGTAACAGCATGTAGATAGCTCTATAATGCTTGAATTGTACACTTTCAAGTGTGCAATGCAACAGCTTGTTTATATATCATACTTTTTTATGCTCTGAGGAAAAATGTCAAAAAACCCCCCACCAAACTCCTGTCCACATTTGAGGAAAAGAGAGACCAACTCTAAGGTAAACTTTTTAAAAAGCCTTGTGAAGGGACCCACTTGTACAAAAATATTTATAGCAGCCTTTTTTGTGGTGGCCAAGAATTGGGAATTGAGGGGATGCTTATCAATTGGGGAATGGCTGAATAAGTTGTGGTATATGAATGTAATGGAATACTATTGTGCTATAAGAAATGATGAACAGTCAGACTTCAAAAAAACCTGGAAAGACTTGTGTGGTCTGATGCTGAGCGAAGTGAGCAGAACCAGGAGGACGTTGTACACAGTAACAGACACACTGTGTGATGACAGACTTTGATTGATTTAGTTCTTCTCAGCGATACAAAGATCTAAGACAGCTCGAAAAGACTCATGATGGAAAATGCTCTCCACATCCAGAGAAAGAACTATGGAATCTGAATGCAGGTGGAAGCGTACTATTTGCTCTCCTTTTCTTTTGTTATTTTGTTTTGATTCTTCTTTCCTGTGGTTCCTCCCATTTGGTTCTAATTCTTCTTGATATCATGACTAATGTGAAAATTGCTTCATGTGAATGCGTAAGTAGAGCCTATATTAGATTGCACGCTGTCTTGGGGAGGGGAGAGGAGAGGAAGGAGGAGAAAATTTAAAACTCAAAATCTTATGGAAGTGAATGTTGAAAACTAAAAATTAATTAATTGTTTTAAAAAAAGAAAATATAGCCTAATGAGGGCAGAAAGTAAATAATATTTTATTCTGTTGTTTAGAGTTTACGGTATGTATAATTTGGAGTAAGGTTGATAAAAGGAGTTGCATTAGTATAGTGGCAGGAATAGTGATTGACCCTCTACGGTGGTTAAAATAGCCCAAGTGTTAAACAAAATGTTGAGGTAGCTCTCAGTCTTTTAAAGTTTTGTGGTTATTAATGAAACATTTCGGTTGAACACTATGGACAAGAACGCACAGAATGAGAAGGTGACTGATGGGTTGTGAACTTCGCTTGTGGAGGGAGACCCCACATAGTGGAATTCACTGATCCACTGAAGTTGTTTGTCCTACATGAGCAATTGGGGAAAGTTTATTTACAGCCACTGACTGCAGAGCCCTGCAGTTCCCTCTTGGGCAAACTAGCCATCCTGTAAATGTGTGAGAGAGTAGGGCTCTCTTCAGCTCAGGGCCCCCTCTCACTTCCCCTGCAAGAACTGAAAATTGAAAATGCACATCTTGCTGATGAAGGTACTTTCTCAAGTTTGTACCGTGGACCTTTCTACTAGTGTGTGACTCAGCCTGTCAGATTAGCCTCTCTTTATGAGATAAATGAGCATATATGTCCTAGTATCTTGGCTTGTTAAGTTTCGGACTTTCATCAGACATTTAAAGGTTGCTTCTGACAGAAATTAAATGTAATTGAGTGAAATGCCAATTAACAGATTATTGCAAGATAGGCATTTGAGAGATGTTTTTTAAAGATTCTTATTTGATGTGCTATATGAGTAGGGACATTTAATAAAATCCCCTGTGATAAGATAGTATGGAAGACATTAAACTTTTCAGAAAAAAAGGGGCTGATACAATAAAGGAATTGCCACTTGGAAAGTCTGCCTCCCTTCCTCCCCACCTCATGTAGACTAGATTACTGTTCCTGGCTTTTTGAGTGTTAATGAATTATTTTTTTAAATATCCAGAAATTTTGTGAACCCCTAGATGAAAAAAATTGTATCAC
This sequence comes from Phascolarctos cinereus, assembly GCF_003287225.1. NCBI lineage: Eukaryota > Metazoa > Chordata > Mammalia > Diprotodontia > Phascolarctidae > Phascolarctos > Phascolarctos cinereus. Next base: position 375,437,334 of record NW_027555625.1, read on the forward strand.
TAGTACGCTAATTGACAGTATTAATAATGACCAAAAGCAATTATGAATTTAGTGGTGCTTTAAGTGAATTTATATTTTATTAGTCATAATATCAGCTATTTGAAAATAGGATTGTAGAGTTAGAGCTGAAAGGGAACTTAGAGGTCATCCAGTAGTCACTAGACTGCTAAATATTAAGCACCTACCGTATTCTAGGCATTGGGGTTACAAAGGTAAAAATGATGGGGGGGGGGTGTATAGGTATAGGTGTATATATAAGGTAGCTAGGTGGTGCAGTATATAGAATGCCAGAACTAGAGTCAGGAAGATTTATCTTCTGAGCTCAAATCTGGTCTCAGACACTAACTGTGTGACCCTGGACAAGTCACTTAACCCTGTTTGCCTCAGTTTCCTCATCTGTCAAAAGAGCTGCAGAAGAAAATGGCAAACCACTCCAGTATCTTTGCCAATAGGACCTCAGATTGGGTCATGAAGAGTTGGATACAACTGAAAAACAACAACAACAACAACAGTGAAACATACATGTACATACACATATATTTTGGGGAGGGGGGTGCACCTAGCAGCTGAGGTAGTCAAGAAAGGCCTCATGTAGGAGGTGGTATTGGAGCTGAGTTTTGAGGGAAACTAGGATTCTTAGAGGTAAAGGTAAGGAGAGAGTACATTCCAGGCGTGGGATATTATGTGTAATGCATGTTATGCAGCCTATAGAAGGTATATTTACTTAATATACTAAATCATTTAAAGAGATAAATCACTTGCAGGAAACTGTTCACTCCTTGCCCCTTTCTCTGGGTTAGGAATCACTGCTTTAGACTTTAAAGAACCTGAGATTAATTCATATGGGAAGTCTGAGGATACGCTAGACAAAAAGGTCAAGGGCGTGTTCCACTTGATGTTCTAAGAGGGAGAACACACAGTTATGGGACTGGCTTGGAATTGGACCATCCCTTTTAAAGGGGGAGTAGATACAAGGTAATATTTGTCTAGATGAATTCCCAGTGTCAGCTTTTCATGGGGGGGTCAAGGGGAGTGAAGAAGGAAGAGATCACAGAAGGAGAGGTTTCTGGCTTTAATGGAGAGGAGAACATTGTCTGTTTATTATTTGGAGAAGGTCCCAGAAATTGCATTACAATCTCTTTGACATTTGCTCAGCAGAGTTACTCCATCCTGTAAAGTAATCCTTAAGATAACTGGTGGGATATTTGAAGGACTATTGAAGAGTTTTATGTAGTTAGACCTACGCAAAGGGTGGTGACTTCAGCCAGCAGGTCATGTAGCTTTATGACATTTCCATGAGCATGCCTTGAGTTTACATGTGTTTGTATGCTTGTGTACTATACACTTTTGGCTAGTAATTTGCTGGATATATTGGGGAAATTTAAGTCTATTCCAAATCAACTCAATATCTGCTCTGAGTAAAAAAGTAAAACTGTGCTGAGGATGGGTGAAAATGATATAGAGAGTGGGAATATTTCACATGGGGAACCATGAAGTATTTTCTAGGGATGCCAATACCTATAATCCAACTGTAGTATTTTATAGACAAAGGAGACAATTTAATGATCATTGAATTGAATTTTTGTTGAAAGTGACTCACATTTATTTCAGACTCTGCCAATGGGATGCTGGAGTGAAATTCTAAAGTATATTTAATTCATCTTGGCATCAAAATGATGTAGGAGAAACCTTGACTGCCAATAGTGAGAGAAACAATGATGAACATGGCACAAGCTTGGGTAAGATCCCTGGTGCTGGTGGTAATACCTTTGCGGTATCATCTAGCTGTTTAGGCTGCTCTAGGCATGTTTCAGAGGAAGGGGTCAGGGTCATTCTTTAGGTAGGTGGCCACTTCCACTGCAGTCGAGTAGGGATTATTGAAGGAAGGGTGTGGAAAGGGTAGGAGTGAAAGTTTGAGCCAAGTCTCTGAACTCTGTCAAGAATTGGAAAAACTGGAGAGATTTCCAGTAATCTGAAACCCCTTGCTGCTTCCGGCTTTATTTACCATGAAGTTGGACTATGAGTAGGGTTTAGGTTTGTTGACTTTGGCTGACTTGTGCACCTAGATGAATCATCCCTTTCTAATTCTTATACTGTTAGGATATTAATTATTTCAGTGGGAGGGTGGAGAGGGAAGAGTCAGTATTTTGTGGGAGGTAAAAATCTCAAGACAGGAAGCTGTTTGCTAACAGAGGCGTTGAAGTCTCTTACTAGTCTGTTTACTCTGTCAGATTGTTGGTATGTATATGTACAATATTTCCCTATTATTCCTTATTCCAATAAGGCTGGTGTTTCCCTTCTCCTTTACTTGCACATGTCACACATTAAGCTTCAACTCAAAAGAATTTTAAAAGCCAGCACCCAGACAACTCTCTCTACCCTTTATAGGTGAAGATGAGGCTCCTTGCTCACTGTTCTCACAGAATAGGCTTTAAGTCGTTGTGGGTTTTTTTTTTTCCTTTTGTGGATGAAGAAATCAGCTCAGTTTATAGTTGCTCATCTAACAACCTTAAGGTTGCCCACACAAGGCAGTGGGCTAAGCACCATAAAAATGGTCTTGGGGACTAATGGTTAAAATAAAATAAAAATTTTAAAAATGGTAAAAATAAAAATAAAGTGAAGCCTCAGTAGCAGACCATTACGTTGAGAGGGAAGCCTGCTTATTTTTTTCTGCTCTTTGCCATGGTTACTAAGTCTTTTATGGAAATGGTCCATATCACTTGTCCAGCCTAAGAAGGAAACACTTCCCTCAATGAGGAGGAAATATTTCTGATGCTTGTAAAACATCAGCGGCAGCATGATTTCATAGATTGAGAGCCAGCCCTGGACAAGGAAGTGAGTCCCACCTGTGATACATACTGGCTGCATGAATCTGGGCAATTTATGGGACAATTTACTGGTCTCAAACACCTCTCTTAGACTGTATATTTCAGCATGTTCCAGCCTTCATTGGTAGAGGGAGACTTCCCCATACCAATGAAATCACAGTCTGGTCCCCCCCATTCTGTTACATTGCTTATTATCTGGTTCATTAAGAGTCAGTGCCAGTGAGTTCAGGATGGAGAATTAAGTCACCATGTAGACCAGTTTATCTTGCTTTGACCCTCAGGCCAGAACTTTTGCATATCTTCATCTTCAGTTCAGGAAGCATTTTAAAAAAGCTTATTATATCTCAGGGTGAGTGCCAGACTCTAGTTCAGGACCCCAAGCACCTTATGCCATGGGATTGGGGAGGAGAGACTTACACATATGAGTATGTAAGTATTGTTTTTCAGTCATTTTTTTAAGTCATGTCCAACTCTTTGTGACACCATTTGGAGTTCTCTTGATAAAGATATTGGGGGTGTTTTGCCATTTCCTTTTCCAGCTCATTTTATAGATGAGGAAACTGAGGCAAGCAGGGTTAAGTGATTTGCCCAAGGTCACACAGCTAGTAAGTAATCTGAGGCCAGATTTGGGCTCAGTTCTTCCTGACTCCAGGCCTGGTGCTCTATCCATTGTGACACAGTATATGCTATATGATTTTTGGGAGGGTATCTGAAAAAGCTTCAGGGTGGCAAGTCTTGAGCTTGAAAGTACAGTTGAGGAGGAAATATAATCCAGGCATAGGGGACAGCCTCTGCAAAGAAAGGAGACAGAATGTGGAAATGGGACAGCAAGGTCAGTTTGGCTAGATCATACAGTGTGTCATACAAGTAATATATTGAAAAGTAGGTTTGATCCAGGTTGTGAAGGGCTTTAAATGACAAACGCAGGAGATTGTTATTTGATCTTAGAGCCAATAGGGAATCATTGGAGTTTATTGAGTAGGGCAGTGACATGGTTAGATTGGTGCTTTTGGCATATCACTTTGGCATTTGTGTGGAGAATAGCTTGGAGAGGGCAGAGGATGGAGGGAGGGAGATTGGCAGTAGTCTGCCTAAGAGCCAATGAGAGTCTGAACCTAAGGGTCATGGTTGTTTGAGTGGAGAGAAGGAATTGTGAGGGTATTGTGAGGGTAGAGCTGTCCAGACTTGGCAACACTTAGTATATGTGCAGAGGGTGAGAATGAGGAGTGACAGATGATTGTGAGGATGTAAATATGGAAGGATGGCAGTGCCTTCAGCAGAAATAGGACAGTTCATAAGACGAGTAATGTTATTTTGGGAAAGATAGTAAAGTCTGGTTGGGACATGCTGAGTTTGAGATGCTTTTTGGATGCCTAGTTGGAAAGGTGTGGAAGGCAGTTTCATACAGACAGAGTGGCCTTTAACCTACATTAAGTATTTGACACAGTCTCTCAAAGAATCACAGAATTTTTGAATTTGAAGGGAGTCAGTGGGCATCTAGTGCACTTTGAGGTAGGACTTAAAAGGAATTCCCAATATGGCATATAGGACAAGTGCTCATCCGTTCACTGTTTGAAGGCTTCCAATGAAGAGGACATAGCGCATTCCACTTAAGATAACTGTAATTGTAAAGCATCATTTCTGTTGAGCTTAAATTTGTCTTCTTTAGAAACTTCCACCTAGTACTACCCACTCAACCTTTGGGGCCAAACAGAACACATCTTAATCTTTCTCTCATATAATGTCTTAAACTTATCTTTTCTTAGGTTTCTCTTTTCCAGAATAAAACTTTCCATTTCCTTCAATTGAATAACATGACCTCAAGTTCCTTCTTTTGTCATCCTGGTTACTGTGCTCTGGATTTTCATCAGCTTATCAGTATTTTTCCTAACTGATGGCACTTAGAACTGAACATAATACTTTTGATGTGGTTTGACAGGAGAGTACAATGATGAAACTATTATCATCTTAATCCTAGAAGCTATCACTCTTTTGCCCGAAGATTAATTACGTTAGCTTTTTGAATTACCACATCACGTTGCTTTAATTCATTGAATGTGTCATCCACTAAAATTTCAAGATCATTTTCAGATATACCAATTTATAATCCCATCTCCCCTCTCTCTTACTGATGAAGTTGAATTTTTGAACCATGTAAAACTTAGCTGGCACTTTTATGCCTATTGAATTTCATTTGGCCCAGTGCTCCAGCTTGTCAAGATAATTTTTGATTCTGCCTGTTATTCATTGTGTGTCATCTACGCTTTTAAGATCTATCCAAGTCATTGATAAAAATGTTCATTGATACAGGGTTCACCTAAATTCCCCTGCAATACAATGTGTACTGACAATTTGAGAGCAATTAAAGTTAGCATAGCTAACAGCTATTTTTAAAAAAAATCTAGCCTTCATTGAGACCATTTTCTAAGGGAAGCAAAGACCTTTACGAGGCATACGTAGAAACTTGATTTTGAGCTCTGTATTCGCAATACGAAGGACAGAATGGCAAACATGGTAATTCTGATTATCGCTTGCCCATTTTCCATGTTATTCTCTACCATTTCATGGTTGATTCACTTTTTGTGTCTGTCTTTCATATTGCATTTAATGATGATAAGCTGACATTATAATTATGATCACAATTAGGATAACGCCCTGTATTTTCTTAAGACTTGCCTCTGAGTAATTCTCAGTATACCTAGATACTTATTTGAAGCCTAACAATAAATCATGCTGAACTTTGAGTCAGAGGTTCTGTGTTTGAATCCTGGCCCTGCTGCTTCTGTGACTCTGTGCAAGTTACTTATTCAATTTCTCTTTCCACAGTTTTTCCTCATCTGTAAAATCAGGGAGTTGGGTTGGGTGTTGTCTAATGTCCTTTCTAGCTTAGGTCTAGATGAGCTTCAATTTTATGACTGTATCATTGGTAGGTGATAAATGGTTCCTATCTTTAGGGGAGGGATTTCCTTATGTTTGGGTTTATATTGAGCAGATATCCTCTGAGGCTAATGTTAGACATGAGTCCACTGTAGTACAACTAAACGTCTAGAGTAACTCTCATTTTATAGATGAGGAAACTGAGACCTAGAGAAGGCAAGTCAGAGATGGGATTTTGAGTCCAGTCTGATTTGAAAGATTTCCACCCTACTGTGCTCCCTCCATTCTATTTGTGGGGGTGGGTGTGAGGGGGTGGGGGAGTGGTGTGAGGTGTGTGTGTGTGTGTGTGTGTGTGCGCAAAAACAAAAATTACACCCAGTGGTGCTGCCATATGTTGTCAGGGTGTGAAAACATGATGGGACATAGATTGTCCAGAAGATGCTTTGGCCTCATGCCCAGAGGTATAGATGTTGAAACTTTGAGCCGAACTCTCCATAGGACAGAGAATTTATTCTAGAAGAGCAAATTAAGCTCGGTTTATGTTATTTATTAAATACTTATTGACTGCCCATTATATGCAAGACACTTTTATGGTCCTGCCTAATAAATCCACCTCTGACCTTTGATAACAGCAGTTTGTATGAGTTCAAGTATAGTTATTCTTTGGATAACTGGAACTCTTACACAATTATTTTCTTATGCTTAGCATTCTATGAGAAGGTGGCACATGACAAAACAAGCTGATATCAGTCATTTTCTTTCCCTTCCACCAGAACAAAAAAAAAAACACTGGACCACAACCAAAATTATTAAGTATAATAATGCTGACCATAAGGTGTCCTCAATAATCATCAAAGATTCATTTGTGTTTATTATACTCTAGTGCTAAGGCACAAAAGTGAATTAATCCATTTTAAATGAAGAATGGAAAAAAATTGAGCCAGATAATTCATTTAAATACAGTATCCCTTTTTTAAAAAAAATAGGCAGGGTTAGCTAGTAGTCATTGGAATGCTAGACTCGAAATCAGGAAAAACCCCAGTTTAAATCTTACCTCTTACACTTCAAAGCTATGTGATCTTGGGCAAAGGTACTTAATAGCCTCTGTGTCTCAGAGATAGGTTGCCCTGCTCACCATGAGGGAGGAAATCAGAGATGCTTTGGTATTTTGCTGTCTTCCATCCTTTAATTATTCTGGGTAATTGCAGTTCTGCTATTTATAGTTTGGAAGGTTGTTAGCTCTCCCTATCACTTTGGATCACTTTAACCTTGGCTGCATGTTTTTGTTAAAACATGCAAATTCAACCGTTAGGAATTTCTTCCTCTTGATGATCAATTGTCAACTGCTTAGTGAGCCCCTAATAGGTACTGTATTAGGCATGAGCATGGGATCATTGATTTAGAACGGGAAAGGACCAGGACTTTAGGATTCATCTGGTCCATCTCCTTCATTTTATAGATGAGGAAACTGAGGTCCAGATAGATTGTGTGACTTCTCTAAGGTAACCTAGGTGGTAAGTGGCTAGACTGAGATTTTGATCCGAGAACTTCTTCTAGAATGCTCTCCTCTGTACCTCATTGACTCTTGAAGTTCTGTTATCCTTATTAAAAAGAGTTAGCCCAGATTATCATGAAAAGGAGAATCATGTTTAGGTTTATAGGTAGTAGTATTATATAAATGATATCACTCCCAGTAGTTAAATATTAGTTGATAAATTTTTGAATTGATTCTGATTTGAGCAGTAGCCCCTTGCTAGAAGTTCAGTCATTGTCTTCTAACAATAACAATTTAAATATTGTTGTTGTTCAATCATGTCCAACTCTCTGTCACCCCATTTGGGTTTTTCTTAGCAAAGATAGCAGAGTGGTTTGCCGTTTCCTTCTGTAGCTCATTTTACAGATGAGGAAACTGAAGCAAACAAGGTTAAGTGACTTGCCCGTGGTCACATCGCTAGTATCTGAGGCCAGACTTGAACTCAGGTCCTCCAGACTCCAGGGCTGGTGCCACCTAGCTACCTCAGAAGTTAGGTTAAAAGTAGTGATCAAACCATTTTCTGACTCTGGGCATTTTCTTTCACTGGTTGTCCACCATGCCTGGAATGTTTTCCCTCCTTATCTCTGCCCCTTAGGTTGCCTGGCTTGCTTCAAGTCTCAGAAAGAAACCTTTCCTAGTCCTTAATCTTAGTGCCTTTCTTCTGAGATTATCACCAAGAGTTCTTGCATAATATCTTTGTTTGTACGTAGGTTTTTTTTTTTATATTGCCTCCCCATTACACTGCTCCTTGAAGAGCAGGGACTGTGTTTTTGTTTTTTGTTTTCCACCTTTCTTTTTATCTAGAGCACTTAGCCCAGTGACTGGCACATGCTTGTTCATTTGAGTCAATCTACAACTGCCTCTACAGCTGTTTCTTTTCCTTTCTCTTCAGAAAATTGGGTAGTTAATAAGTGAATGATTTTCCCCATAAAACCACAGGATGGGGGCAGGGAGGTGTGTGCCCTAATGCGGGGGATGACTGAGAATCTTCAGTTAGGTTCTTGTGACCACAAGGACAAAACACTCTGTTCTGGATGGACTCCTGTGTCTGCCTGTGAATGCAGTTACTCTGAAGGTCTTAGTAACAAATTGAAATCCAAACGCACTGGTGTCAAATGATTATAACCAGGCATTCTCCTTTCCCTTCCTTGTCTTAGCCTCCAACGCCTAACAGTGGATTTGATCATTTTGTGTTAGGAAAGAATTGCCCTGTAAGCTAGCTCTGTATCGGTTGGCTAAATTGTGAATGGAACAGTGTGCCAACTCGTAAAAGTTTTACGGCAGTAATTGCTTTTGGCAGCTCGTGGTTTATTGATGGATTGTTTAAAGCTAGACCTTCCTAGGCACTGCTCTGGGCAGAATAGTCTTTTGTGGAGGGACCTTCCCTTCCTTGTACAACCTTTATGGATCCAGGGGTGGGAAACCTGTGGCATTGAGGCCACATGTGGCCCTCTAGGTCCTCAAGTACTACCCTTTGACTGAATCCAAACTTCACAGAACAAATCCTTTTATTAAAGATTTTGTCTGTTAGGTTAATTACTTAGATTATTATAATACTATTATAATTATAGCTATATATAATATTAGTTTAATTAATTACTCTCTATTAAACATTCTGTTTGTACCTTTGGAAAAAGGACATGGGCCTTGGGTTTATAGATGGGGAGTGGGGCTTAAAGGGCCAGGAGCAGCAGTATTTATTAGCATGGCTTTATAGCAAATTGATTTTGTTTCCGTCTTGTTCAGTTTACTCAAGGTTCTGAACTCATGAAGTTTTTGTGTAAAGAACACTAGACTACTTCCTGTTGGACTTTTTATTTGTGGGATCCTATGGGTGCTTTTATTTATTTTTAATAAATTTATTTTAATGTCCTGGAGGCATTAACCTTTTTATCTCTGACAGAACAAACTAGGGCTTATGAATATGATGGAATACTAGTGTGCTATTGTGCTATAAAAAATAAGGAAGGAGATGATTTCAGATATGGAAAGTATGAACTGACAAGTAAGCAGAACCAGGAGAACAATTTATACTGTAGCATGAATATTATAAAAACGAACAGTTTTGTAGACATGGTTCCCACACCTCAAATATGCAGTCTCCTCACCCCTGCTCCTTAGAATGCCCAGTTTTCTTCAAAGCCCGACTTATGTACCACCTTGTCCTTTAAACCGTCCTGACGTCAACAGCTGTTAGTGCCACATCCCCATGATTACCTTCCATTTATTTGCTTACCTTTGGATATATGTTGATTCTCTTAATAGAACTTAAGCTTGTTGTGGGCAGAAACTGTTTCATTTTTACCTGTTACTATTTTAGCACTTAGCATGGTTAGTGGAGAGAAAACCAGTCTGAAAGCTGGGAAAACATGGCTTCATTGAAGTCCTGCCCCCGACATAGACTGGCTGTGTGACCCAGGGCAAGTCACTTAATCTGTCAATGCTTTGGGCAGTTTTCCAAGATTAAGAAAAGAGAAGCTGTTAACCTACACTGGTAGAAGGAGTTTCCTCACCTGGGAGTTCCTGGTACTAATGAAATTCTTAGAAGATAGCGATTTCTTTCCTTCTGTTTTTCTTTTAGTGTTGTTGCTTCTGCTTGTAATCAGTGTGGATTTTCTCCTGGTTGTGCTTACTTTGCACCAGTCCATGCAAAGAGTGTGTGTGTGCACGCGCGTGTGTACACTTACACACATTTACACACACGTGTGTATATCTATATCTGCATACACATGTATACACACGTATGTACATGCACACATTTATACAACATTAAAACTTATTCAATGTAGTGATGGTTCAAAGGGAACAAATAATTAAATCAGTCAGCAGCATATTTTAAGAAGCCAGATCACTATTTTCGAGGAATGTGTATGTACACCCAGAGACGTACCTTCTCCTTTCGACCTCCAATGGGGTACATGCCCAGCAGTAGGATTTCTCAGTCCACACTTGGTCTCACAACTCCAAGTTGCATACAAGAATGATTGGACTAGTTCACGCCATCACCACTAGTGTGTAACTGGGACTGTCTTCCCGTAGCTTCTCTGAAATTGTTTTCCTCTTTTGTTAGCTTTGCCAGTGTGATGATGAGTGTGACGTGAAAGCACATCTTAGTTGTTTTAATTTTCATTCATCTTATTAGTGATTTAGAGCATTCTTTTCCTGTTTGGTGGTGGTTTGTCTTCTTCTTTTGAACGCTGTTTCTTATCACTCTTATGTGTATTTTAAAAGTTTTCCACTAACCATGGTGCCTAGAAGCTCTGTGTCCTGGATGGTATCACTTGTGTCCTTGCACTCCCAAATTGAAGGGAGTGAGGCCTCTTACCTTCTTACCTGGTAAAGCAGTATCTCTTCCTCTATTCTCTAGGTGGTGGCACTGTATAACTGTTTAATGATTAATGTTGCGAAGTGTGAGAATGGCGAATGGAAGGGGCAGAAACCAAGTTTCCTCCCTGACAGGTACCTCACTTGTACCGTCCTTGAAAGACTGAAGGCTGTGCTGTTCTGGAAAGAGTGGGCTGCTTGCTTTGTTCAGCCAGTGCAAAGGCTCTCAGATTTCTTTGGAGCAGACCTTGGAGATCACCTACCAGGGCTGGGGAATCCGAGGCCTCAAGGCCGTGTGTGGCCCCTTAGGTCCTCAAGTACGGCCCTTTGACGGAATCCAAACTTCACAGAATTGGATGCAAAGGGCCACACTTGAGGACCTAGAGTGTGGCCTCGAGGCCACAGGTTCCCCACCCCTGACCTAGTCTAACTCTCCAAGTTCAGGTAGATTATAAGAGCTCAAGCTGCAGCAGCAGCTGATTTAAGCCAGAAAGTGGGTGTCCTGGCAGGCAGGTGATTTGCCAGATTATTATCCATGTGCTGCAGCTGGGGGCAGGCCTCCCCGAGTTTTGAAGGATTATAAAAGGAGGCCACTTAGGCAGTCCCGGAGCAGAGCATGTCAGGCTGCAGGCTGCTAACTCTGTGTAACTATAAACTACCAGCAGAAAGCTGTTTTTTGTCAGGGGGTTGGCATTTTTCAGGAAAAGTTCTGTGTCCCTGTCTGAGGTATCCTGATAATGTTGACAGCATTAGCTAAAGGGTTCTGGCTGGTGCTGTATCTTGAGCAGTAGTGAGTATGTCTTAGGTTTAGGGGTGGAAGGGATCTCAGAAGCCATTGAGTCCAAGCTCCTCATTTTACTGATTAAGTGACTTGCCCAAGATAACACTGCTAATCATGGGTTCAACGATGTATCTTCTGCCTATCTCCCTGTCCCAGGGAGGAAGGTGTCAATTAACTCTACAGACAAATAACTCTAGAAGGAATATTTTAGACACCTGAATGCCATATTTTCCCGAATTATTTTGGTCATAGGACATTTTGGGGCTTTAGATATATAGAGGTAAAATTCCCAAGTACTGGGTGCAGAAGTGGGAAAGGAAGAAGAGTGTGAACAAAATAGAGGAAATGGAGTGTTTATTGCATACTGACACATCTCCTAGCACATAATTTTCTTTTTTAAAACATATTTAATTATTTTGTTGAATATTTCCTAATCACATTAAAATTGTTTAACATTGATTTAAAAAAATTTTAGTCGCAAATTCTCTTTTTCCCCTCCCTTTCCCCCATCCAGTGAGAGGGCAGACAACACACACACACACGCACACACACACACACACACACACACACACACAGAGTACATGCAAGCACATAATTTCACATGTAGTATTTTAAGGGGGAAATTATTTCCCACATCAGCATTTTCTCACAGGACCTGGGTCACACAGCCAGTCTATGTTGGGGGCAGGACTTCAATGAAGCCATGTTTTCTCAGCTTTAAGACTGGTTTTCTCTCCACTAACCATGCTAAGTGCTAAAATAGTAACAGGTAAAAATGAAACAGTTTCTGCCCACAACAAGCTTAAGTTCTATTAAGAGAATCAACATATATCCAAAGGTAAGCAAATAAATGGAAGGTAATCATGGGGATGTGGCACTAACAGCTGGTGACATCAGGACGGTTTAAAGGATGATGTGTATCTTGCTGCTAACACTAGGGTTCTGGGGGACATCGTTGGGGAAATGCTTCCTGAAAGCCCTTGGAACGTTCAGATGTTAGAATGCTCCACCTCCCCCTTGGATTTGAGTGACTTAGTTCCATTACTTGTTAGGTCTGTGACCTTGGACGAACACCTTTGGATTTCTTACTCTTAAGATGAGGATAATCATACTTGCACTCCTTACCTTTGTAGGATTATTGTGAATGAAGAGCTTTGTAAGCCTTAAAATGCTGTGTATATTTTAAGTGGTGGTACTATTATTGGTTTCCATTCTCTGTTTATAATCCTAGTCAGAGTTGTTAAGGGCATAACAGTGATAATGACTTTATAGAATAGAAGTAGATAGTGGCAGAATTGGGGTATGAACTCAAGTCCTCTGACTCCACACAGCACTTCAGAGCTGTCCATTGTACCACTGTTGTGCCCATTGTATAGATATACAAACTGAGACCATATATTATAGAGGAGTAGGATGAACTAACCACCAAATAAATGTTGCTTAGCCAAATCTCATCAGTGTCAATAACTGAAAAGTTCATTATCATATTGGATCCCTAGTAGTGGGGACTGATATCTTTGCTTTATGCTCTGTTCCTGGAGAATACGGGGTGGAGAGGAATATGTTGTCTAGTCTACCTAATGGCTGCAGAATTGCTTTTGTATCCTGATTGACTAGAAGAACAAAATGTGGGGCAGCTTCTTTTTTTGAACTGCTAAATTGGGAAAGCTGGATTTAGGGTTGTGATGAGGAGAGAGGTAAGGTACTACAGCCCTGAAGTGAAGCTTCCTGCATTTTTCAGTTTAGAGGAGGAGAAGTGGGGGGAGGAGGAGGAATTTCTGAGTCAGTAAGTTACATTTATCTAAGTCCTTGGTGAGAGCTGAGCTCAGAATGTAAATGAAAATCTGCTTGTGACCGTGTTTCTTTTCCTCTGTCCTTTTCCCAGAGTTGTCCCTTTTGGGGCTTGCATAGCAGAGTTCTAGATTTAATGAGTTACTGTTAAGTGTGGTGGCGGAGGGATATATATCTTATTCAGAAAGAACTGATTAGATAGGTGGGACAGCAGAGTAGTATTGACTATGAAGAAATGGTTATAGTCTTATGAGGAATCTGTAACTCAGTTCTGGGGGGTAGGGGAGAGAGAGGGATGAGCAGGGAAGTAGACTGTCCCAGACCTAGATGAAGTAGACTGTCCTAAGAAAGAACACTTGACTTAACGGTCCAAGACCCAGATTCAAATTCTAATTCTGTGACTTATCTGAGTGACTTTGGGCAAATCACCTCACCTTTCTAGGCCTCCTTATCTATGAAATAATTGGATTGGACCAGATGTTCCCTAGGACCTGGGTCTGAGGTCACAGATACACTCTAGTCTAGACGTTTTGAGGAGGGAGTTACAGAACAGTATGAATTACCCATCAGGAGATGTAGCTCTCTAAACTTAGCAGCTTGCTCACTAACCCTGGGCAAGTTACTTCTCTGTTCTGTGTGTCATTCAGTGTTTGAAAAGGAGAACTGAGAGAACTTTTGGGAGGGTGCTGTAGAATGTGGGCTTTTATCCTTGGAGGGAGGCAGGATATAATTGGTACAAGGCTTTCCCTCACTTGTGCATGGGTGTATGCATATGTGTATTGGAGAACAAGGATCCCTTATTCTCCGGGAACAGTTATGGAAGAGATCCAGTCATTGCCTGACAGAAGAGCAGCCTGACTAGGAGAGATACTTTAAACGCAAGGCTTAATAAAGGTGGTTTTTGGCAGCATGTTTCTAGGGAATTTTAATGTCAGGCAACTCAGGATGCTCTTGAGTATGTACCACCGAAATACTGGTGACATTCTGGATGTTCTATCCCATTTAGGCAGGCACTCCTCTGTAGAGATCTAGATTGCAACGCTTTAATGTTCATCATTCATTGTGCCTTACACATCTTTGTGTCCCCTTATGATACCTAGCACCGTGCCTTTCTTGTGTATAGTAAATATTTATGAATGAATAAGTGAGTTTTACCACTTCAGATACCAACGCTTAAACATTTTTAAAAACCACTTTTTTGGTGAAAATATTAGTAAAATGTGTTATACATGTACCTTCCTTTTTACATGGAGGAAATGGAACACATTGTGATCTTTTTTGGGATGGCTTGATGTCATCATGACTGAACTGCCCAGTTACACAGTTTTGTGTCCTACTTTTCGATACTTTTATTGTGATCCTTGATGTTAGACTATCACATTTTGCTCTCAGTCTGGCTGTTCTGTAATATTTTCCTCACCTTCTTAAAATTTTCTAATTCCAATTTGATCTAAGCTAGAAAACAATTAAAAAAATTTGTTAAGAATAATGTGTAAAAAGTCCGTTAAGGCTCGGCCTTGAGGATAGCTGAGAGCTTAGAGGCCCTTGTTTAGTTTGGTATGACTGAGTGATGATAAATAGAGGTTAAGTTTGCTTACAGACGTTTCAGGTGAATTGAATCTTTAGATTAAATTGCTTAAATAGGATACAGTGTGAGATGACATATGATGTGCATCTTGTGTCAAAGATACATAGGAAGTCTCCTAGGATTAAATCCATTCCTAAACTCTGAGGCTCAGCTGTACCACTCCTTTCCAGCACCCCTAATGAATGATCAGATGTTGCCATATTCATTTCCAGAAAGGCTTCTATGTATACCACTACCAATACTATCGTTTAATCTTTGGTTTCTTCTTGCAGAGCAGCTGTCCCCCTTCAGGTCTCACAGTGCCAGTCCCTCTGTGGTTGGCAAAGTTGGAAATTATTTCTTCCACAGTGGAGTGTGTCACACCTGTCTTTATCACTCTGTTTGCCTGAAGTTCTGAGTTTAGCTTTAGCTAGCCAAGAGGCACATGTAGGTAAGGATTTTCTCATATGTAAAATGAGTAGATTGGATGATATAAGTCTCTAAAGTCATTTTCAGCTCTGTATTCTATGGCTTAAGACCTTGTGGAAAAGTTAGTTAGATATTTGAGAATTTGGTATGCGTTTTGAGTCTGAAATTTGGGGATTAGGACATACCCTTTTCCCTATCTATGAAATAGCTTTGGTCTGTTAAAAATTATTAGTCTATTAAAGTTCTCTGCAGTTTTATCAAGCCTATAAAAAGTAAGAATACTCACTCTTTGAGTCTTTTAATGGAAAATAAAATATGCTTCAGTTTTAAGCAACCAAACCTATTACTTAAACAAAAGAATTATACATTTAAGCATGAGAGATGAATTAACGGTGTTTAGCAGAACAACAACAATAATAGCTAGCATTTATATAGGACCTGCTATGTGTCAGGCACTGTGCTTAAACCCTTTATAAATATTCTCATTTGATCCTCAGAACAATTCTGAGAAGTAGGCACTATTATTACACCGTTTTTACTGTTGAGAGATTGAGGCAGAGAGAAGTTAAGTGACCTGCCCATAGTCACTAAGCTACTAAGTGTCTGGGGTGGGATTTGAACCTAGGTTCTAAATCTAGTGTTCTTTCTATTATACTGCCTGGAATGCTGGCTTTACTATTTGCTGCCATACCCAGATCACTTAACCTGTTGGAATTTCAGTTTCTGTATCTGTAAAATAAAGGGGGCAATAATCTCTTGCATCCCTTGCAACTCTAAATCCTATAACCTTATGACGATGCCAGTGATTTCCCTGAGCAGAATCTGGAAATAGACCCTGTGGATCACAGCCTGGGTGTACCTTAGGGTAGCCCTCAGTGCCTGTTTAGGAGTAGGAGCCACAGGGGCTTCTTGGGAATTAGACTGTAGGGTTTTAGGATCCCAGATTTCCCTTTTTTGTTTCTAGCTGGTCACCAATCATCTGATCAAAGTGGCCAGAAGCAAGAATGGTGCCTATGGGAGATTATGTTACTCCAAAGTAGAGGTAACAGTAACATGCTATAATCTTAATCCAGATCAGAGAAACATTTTACAACGTTGGTGTTAACTTGTGCCATATATCTGACTGTGCCCACCAGGCTTGCTTCCTTGCCCAGGGCACTGGAATCTAACAGCAGAATTTAAGATGTGTGTTAACATCACCCCCATCCCTACCCTAATCCTACCCTACTTCTTCCCCCCCCAAAAAAAAAACTAAACCCCCCAACAATTTTCGAACTTTGGGTGTGATACTTAATCTCTGGACCATAATTTCATCAGTAAAATGAAAGGGTTGGACTTAAGGTGGCTTCTAAGGTGCGATACAGTGGTACAGTGGTGTTTGCATTTAACTGGGACAAAGTAAAATAATTAGATTTGTTGACATGTAATACCCTTTGCAATCTTTG
This sequence comes from Phascolarctos cinereus, assembly GCF_003287225.1. Classification (NCBI taxonomy): domain Eukaryota; kingdom Metazoa; phylum Chordata; class Mammalia; order Diprotodontia; family Phascolarctidae; genus Phascolarctos; species Phascolarctos cinereus. The sequence goes on from NW_027555625.1 coordinate 375,453,910, forward strand.
AACAGCTTTTAATATGTAGTATGTTTAACATGATTTGGTGTTGACACAGTCCTTCATGAAACCACACCTTTGTCACATTGCATATTTTAAGTATATTTTTGAGCAGTCCAGTTTCTAAGTCTAGTCTTGATTATATCCATTGTTTTTCTTTAAAAAAAATTACATTTTATTTTTAATTAATGAAAACATGCTTTCTCTTTTTACCTCCTGCCTTCCATATTGAAAAAGAAAGAAAAAAACCTGCAAAACCCTCATGACAAATATAGTCAAGTAAAACACATTCCTACATTGGCCATTCCCTGCCCCCCTCCCCAAAGGTCTCAATCCATCATCTCTCTGTCAGAAGGTGGGCATTGTGTGTGTGTGTGTGTGTGTGTGTGTGTGTGTGTATGTCCTATATAACTGGTTGGTTATGCATTGATCAGAGTTTTAAAATAATTTTTAAAGTTTATCTTCACAGTGTTCGTTCTGTTTCTGCTTATCTAATTGGAACAAATTTTCCCAATTTTCTTTGAAACCGTTCTCATCACTGCTCATAGCACAATAGTATTCTGTCACATTTCTATACCACCTTTTGTTCAGCTATTGCCCAACTGATGGGCTGTCCTTCTGTGTCCAATGCTTTGCCACTAGATAAAGAACTGTTAGAAGTATTTTTGAATGTCATAGCAGTTGTTCTGGTCCCGCTGCTCAAGGTCTAGGTACAGTATGTACATTTCATTCCTTCTTCTTTGGTACCCTTAGGGTATTGGGGTTGGGGGGGTTACTTCGGGGGGGGGCAGGGTTTATGCCATTGGTTCAAGCTCCTACCCATTGTGTTCCTTAATTTTTAGGGGTTCAAGCACTCCAGTTCCACTTGACCACTTAAGTCAAATTAGCTTTTACAAAAGTAAAAACCTTACTTCAAAGATGCAGCCAGAACAAGCATACAAACATAAGCCAGGGCCGGCCCCCATACCTTAGTCTCTAGGGAGGTGGGGGAGATCATGCTCATAGTTTTAACTCACAGCATTAGTCCCACTAATTCCAAGTCCAAAACCTCCCCTTGAGCTTTTCACTGTTCAACCTTGGCTTCTCTGGGCTTCTTTGCTGGGCTGAGTGCAACATCTGGCCTGGAATCCTGGTCAGAAGTCTCCATGGCCCAAACACCTGGTTTGGGGACTCTGTTCCCGGTCCTCAGAACTGAAAACTGACAACAACTGGCCTGAATCTCAAGCCTATTCCATAGGCATGTGGGCTGGAGGAAAGGGAAGGTGACCCTTAGATCCTTCTCTCATCTACTACATGGTGTCCCAGCTGTTGAGTGAAGAGACTTTCACACCTGGACTGCTGTTGGAAAAAGATCACCCCATAGTTTTGGGTTAAATCATTTAAATTTACTATCTGTTGAAGCATTTCTGTTTTTGTATTTTGATTGAATTCTTTAACCTTTCCTGATGTGTGGCATCGTGCAAGGTCATGTTGTACCATTTCTTCTTTATCTGAGAATTTCTCTAATTTTCTGCCTCTTGGTATGTTGTTTTATTTGCCAAAGTTCATCATTCTTTTAATGAGGACAAGATTTTCAGGATCACTGGAAGTAAAAATCCCCCAAACTTTTTAGGGGGCGATAGGATGGTGGTTGTTTTATAGTCTGAAGATGCTCAGTTCTTACAGACTCATCTGGACTTTTTCTGATAGTTTTGGTATAGCTTTGAATGAAAAATGGAAATTACCTATTTCAGATCTTCAGTGCTCCAACGTTATAGATCTCAGTATTCTTATTACTCTCAAGTACCTTCTGTATACTTTACCATTTGTTAAAAAAGTGTTGGCTTCTGTAGATTGAGAGATAGCGTTTCAGGGTCAATGGAGAGCTGACCGAGGTGTCTCTGACACAGGTTAGCTGCATTACAACTTAACCCTGAAATGCTCTTTCTACTACTCCAGGATGTTCTTTTCCTACTACTAACAGAATCTCAGGGTTGGAAGCATCCTTAGAGAACATTGAGTCGAATTATTGAGGCAATAATCTCTTCTACAGTATGGTGACCATCCATCCTTGGCTTCCAGATCTTATGTGGGGGGGCAGCCCTTGTCAGAATTTACATCAAGCCTCCTCCTGCTGTTTGCCATTTGTACCTGTCGCTCCTAGGCCCTCCCTAGTGCCAGGCAGAAGAAAGGTAATTTCTCTTGCACATGACAGCCCATCCCATATTTAAAAACTGCTACCATGTATCCTCTTCGCGCCCCCCCCAGTGACCATATTACACTGATGACTTCATTGACTTCTCATGCTGTGAAAACTCCCAGATTTAAAAAATATATATATATATATATGAATTTTTTTTCCATTAAAAATATTAATTCCAACTCAAAGAGTTGGAAAGGGTCTCAGAAGTCATTTAGCCCAATTCCTACCTGAAGGGTAACTTCCTACTATGATACAGTTAACAAGTGGTTTTTTAGCTCTGAAATCACAAATTGTACTGTTGGGGAACTCTCTGCCTCCTATGGTAGTGTGATCCTCTTTGTGGTAGCTTTAATTATCAGGAAGATTTAAAAGCCAAAATATTTCTACTTTTCATTAGAATTACTTCTTCCCAATGAGAGTTGGAGGTTGGGGGTGGTGTGGTAAGTATTCCAGGCTTGGGTCAGCTAATACCAAGGTATAGACACAGGAAATGGAGTGAAGCAGCCAGTTTGCGGTCATTTATTAAGCATTGTGCCGAGTGCAGGGGATAGGAAAAAGACAAAAAACATGGTCCTTACCCTTAAGGGCCTCCCATTTTAATGGGGGGGGGACGCAAGAATGGTTAGAAAAACAATGGTTTGTTCACAGGATGAGCATCACTTCTGGACTGTTTCAGCTGTTGAAGTGAGATGATATTTTAGGTATGTGAGACTTTGGCACTCTTTGTCTTCTTGTCCCTGATCCAGAAACTTGTGCATACTTGCAAAAACTTGTATATACAGAAGATATAGAGAGAATATAAATAGAACATAATCTTGGAGGGAGAGCGCTGGATGGTAGGTAAGACTGGAAAGGCCTCCTACAGAAGGTGGGATTTCAGCTAGGCTTGAAGGAAGCAGAGGTGGGAAGGGAGAGCATTAGAGGCCTGGGGGACGGCCAGTGAAAATGCAAGAAGGCCATTGTGGCAAGATTGTTGAGTATGTGGAAGGGAGTAAAGTGATAAGACTGGAGAGGTAGGAAGGGCTTTAAATGTCAAACAGCATTTCATATATGATCCTGAAAGTGATTGAGAACCGATGGAGTTATAGAGTTGGATGCTGACGTCAGCGGCTTGGTGGAAGATGAATTGGAGTAGAGGGTGACTTGAGGCAGGGAGTCCAAATAGGAGGCTGCTGTAATAGTCCGAGGGCCCCTGGTGGATTTATGAGTGCAGAGAAGGGGACACCTGTGGGCATTCTGAAAGCTAAAAAACCCAAAACTCACAAGATTGGCAACAGTGCAGGTGAGGGTTTGAGGATGCCACCTCAGGTTGTGAGCCTAGGTCGTTTGGAGGATAGGGGTACCCTTGACAGTAATTAGAGAAGTATGGAAGAGGAGAGGCTTTGGAGGGAAGCTAACGAATTCTGTTGTGAACATGGAGAATTCGAGATGGCTCTGGGGCATCCAGTTCAAGATGTCCAAAGGTACTTGGTGAGACTAGAGCTCAGGAGAAAAGTTAAGGCTGGATATAATGGCAGGTAGGTGGCACAGGACACTCACTGGGCTTGTAGTCAGAAAGTCTTCTGTGTTCAAATCCGGCTCCAGACACTCACTGGCCGTGTGACTCTGGACAAGTCACTTAATCTCAGTTTGTCTCAGTTTCCCCAAGTGTAAAATGGCTCCTGTCTCCTGGAGTTGTTCTGATAATCAAGTATTAGAATAATTATGGTGTTTAGCAGAGTGCCTAGCACATAGCAAGTACTGTATACACGTTAGCTATATTATTATTATTATTGTTATTGAAAAGTAAGTAGGCTAGCTTGGATCATAGAATAATACGTGCAAGAAGACTGGAAAAAATAAGGAAGGGTTAGGTTGTGAAGAGCTTTAATGCCAGAGGGCTTTGTGTTTGATTCTGGAAGGAGTAGGGAGCTACTGTAGTTCATCGAGTAGACAACAACAAAATGCTCACTGAATAGTTATTGAGGTTGGAAGAACAAATGCAGGACAGAAACTTTGTTATTAAAAGGATTAAGTGTCATCTCAAGCAGACTAGGAAGTAGAGAAAAAAGCCCCATTTAAAGTGAAGAGTTCACACATATTGAGAATGCCTTTTCTGCTCTGTAGAAAGTCCCGTGTCGTCTCAGGCTGTTTAAAAAAAAGCAACGACAATGGTTTGTTTATAAGACCAGCAGAATTGGTCACTGTCATATCTGGGCCATCCATGCAGTTGCCTTTCAGTCAGATGATATGAGAAATAATATATTTTAGGGCCCTCATTTGGTAGCCACGGCTAGTGAGGGGAGATGATGTTTTAGGTGTATGAGACGGTAGCATTCTTTATCTTTTTGTTCCTGCTCTAAAACCTTGGGCATGGGGTGGGGAGCAGTCAGTCAGATCTTCATTAAAATCCCACCTCTTACATTTCAGTTCTCACATCTAGAGCTAGAAGGAACGTTTTAGGTCACCTAGTCCAATCTTGTCATTTTTACGGATGGGGAAACTGAGTCTTAGGGATGGTTAAGTGATTTGTTCAGAATCACAAAGAGATTAAGGGCCATGAACTGCATTGAGACCCAGGTCATCTGTATATAGTTTTAGACCTGTCATTTTCCCCTGAGGTTTAGTTTTCTCATCTACAAAAATGAGGGATTTGGATTAGCTGATCTCTAAATCCTGGAATGTAAACTCCTTGAGGGCAGGCACTTTTCTTTTTTAAAGTCTGTATTCTGAGCCTTAACCCAGTACGTTTTATCTGGTAAGCACTCAATACGTGTTTTTTGAATTGGAGAAGCAGCAGTATGAAATTATTTCTCGGTCTGGATTATCTGTAATTGGTAAAGTTGTTAATAGAGACTGAGAGAAAAATAACTTTTTAAAATGTTTTCTTAGATTGAGAAATTTTCTAGCCAAGTTTTGCTTAGTGATATTTTTGTCTTCTCTGGTTTTAAGAATTTTATTGTCCTCAAGTTATCTGCCAAGTTATCACATGGCAATTCTGAAATGACAAATGGAATTTTTAATGTGGAGTTTCAGACCTTGACTGTATGACTTTTTTTTTTCCCCTCTAAGATTTTCCTGTGAGCTACAATACTGGTATTCTCCAGGGCCTCGTTAATGATGCAGTCATAGTTTTGGCAAAAGAGAAATAAGGTCATGTTTCAAGTTCCTTCTAAATTTTTAAACCATATTTTTTCCTTCATGTATCCAGAATTATTGATCAGGGTGACAAATTCATGGACATGAGAGTTGATTAATGTATTTCTCTTTACCATCAAGATACTCATCTTTCTCTCTTTTTAATTATAAGAAAGAATGTGGTATTAATGGATAGAATTAGAGTTAGAAAGACCTGGTTTCAAATTCTGCCTCTGACACATACTTGCTTTGTGACCTTGGGCACTTGCTGCTCCCAGAAACTTTATATAAGACTGTAAATTACCGAGCAGCTGACCTTGGGAGGCTGGAGGATGGGGAAGGGGAGGGAGTGAAGCTTTGTGCACTGAGTGCTTCCTCTACACTTAAAACCACAGATTCATCCCCAAAATAAACAACCACAGCAAAAAATAGTGTGTGTAAGAAACATTAATAGTACAGTTTTTAGAAATACTTAGTTAGCAGTGTCCATGATGGTGGGAAATAAGTTCTAAATTCAGGGGTCCTTTACCTGAGGTCATTGAATTTCTTCTTTTTTTTTTTAAAATATTTTGTTAAACTGTATTTTGTCAAAATTGGTTTCTTAAATATTACTATGTCTTCCATTTTATGTGCGTTTTAAAACCTTGCTTTAAGAGGGGGCCCATAGGCTTCACCAGAAAGGTTAAGAACCCCTGTTTAATCTTCGTGTCTTTCTCATTTTACCATGGAGGGGTCCTCCCAATGTTCTGGGGATGTCCCTGGCTTTCTCTTCACAGCTGTTGGCTAGCTCCTGGACGGTTTGTGATCTGCATCTTTGAAAGGAGAACTATGTTGACGAACTCACATTTTCATTTCGGGACATACACACTTCCTCCAGAGGATACCATTCCAGTGGTTAATTTTTGTTAAATTTTCAAGTTTTGGATTGAGTTAATTGGTTTGAATCTTATAATCCTTTTATTTATTGGAAATCCTAGCAAACTTAGCTCAAGGTTGTTATTATATATCAGAATGTTAAGATCATAGCTAATGTAACCATGGGTAATTTTGAGCCTTCTTTTTATCATCTCTACCCTTGGAAGCTTGTGTATTGGGTTGGACAAAATGGTTCCAGTACTGTATTTGTTTCACTTCTTTTGAGGTCCAGAGCTTTGGATAGGAAGCAAGATTTGAATTCTGATTCTGGTTCTTATGTTAAATAAGCAGCATGAAAAATAATTGACTTTTGAAAATCCCTTGATAAAGAAGTTTCAAATTAACCCTGCCCAGTGCTCATGGGTCAGAGTTTTATTGAGCAATGTATGTTAGTGATTGATCCAACTCAATGCGTTGTACAGTATTTATTTGAGGGTCCATGTTGCTGTTGACATCCTCCTCTTAGCTTGGCAAATTTGGGGGACTTACCCTTGGCTCTTCATCCTCCGTGTTCAATCACTTACCAAGTCCTATTTATTCTACCTCCACAGTATCTCTTCTGTCTGTCTTCTTCTCTCTTTATTCACACAGACACCTCAGGTCCTCTTACCTTTTACCTGGATTATTACGGTAGGCCTCAGGCAACAAACCCTCTACAGGCCTTCATTGGAAGAGAGAATTTCCAATGACCAATGACCAATGACATCCCAGGTCCATCCTTCATTTACATTCTCTCCCTTCCTCATCTGTGTACTTGTCATGGTCCCCCAGTAGAATGGAAGCTCTTTTAGGGCAGGGACTATTTATTTCATTTCTGATTTAGATCTCCAGTGTCTTGCACAATTCTTGGCACACAGTAAGCACTCAATAAATGCTAGTTGAAATGAATTGATGCAGAGAGAATTCTTGAAATAGATGGATTCTGAGGTCTCCTCTAATTCTAAGATTCTGATTGATTTTTGCCTACTTTCTGAGTTTTAGAGAATTTTCTTTCACATTTCCTTCAGTACTAGAAATTAATATGATCTGGGATGCAAGAGCAGTGAATTTTCCTGATCAGACACCCTTACCTGGGTATTGAGTGTCGTAGCTCTTCTCCAAAGGACTTAGTTTCCTTTGTCGAGTTTCCAAATGGTTTGAGGTTTCCACATATCCAGGATGAATTATATCCTCTCGTCCTCCTCCCCTCTTAATATATTTTGGCATATCCTCAAAGGCTTTTAATTTTACTGGAGGAAGAGCTTTCAGGTTGTGACGGAATGTAAATGAGGAAAAGGAAGGTGAATAGAACCCTCAGTCTTTTTGTAAAGTAGTTCAGAGAATACTTGTGAAAAATCTTGCAGTCAGAAATGCATATGGAAAGAGTTCTGTATTTGGAACCAGGAAGTTCTAAGTTTGAGTCCTGAGTCTTCCATGAACTATTGACCTTGGGTAAATCACTTAACTCTGCGGGCCTCAGTTTCCTCATCTGTAAAATTGAGGAGTCTGTGGTGATTGCTAGATAAACTCCAAAGCCCCCTCCAGTTCTAAATCTATAATACTCTGACACTATCACCTGGGCTCTGCTCACTTATCTCGCCCTCCAAATATTCCAGGACTAGAGAACTTGAGGGTACTGCCCCTTCCCCAAGCTTGCAGTCAGTGGTCCGGAAGGATTTCTTCTGCCTCCTATTTTCATTTCTTCCCTGAACTGTAAGGATGAAGTAATCTAGTTTGCAGAGTCCAGGATTAGTTTCTCTTTAAGTTGCTTGGCAAGAGAGAACAAAAGGGAAGACGTCATGAGAAAATTTCCCAGTGTATCTCTAGGCTCAGTGCAGGAAGAGCTATTGGAAAGTTCTGTCCTTCCCAGGAGGGAAATAAAAAAGGGAAGAAAGATCCTGGAAACGTACCCCTCTCCCCCATCTCCACCCTGTGCCCCTGATCCAACTTCAGCAATTCCAGTGTCTAAGCTTTCCATTCTGTCTGCCCCACCTTGTAGCTCACTCTACTCCATGCACTGGCAGAATATACATTGGCTACTACCAACTCTGAGAAATTGGTTTTTCCATTGTTCAATGAAAATGAAATAACTAAGACCTAAAACTGCCTTTTGCACATTCATAGTTTCTTCTGCTTTCCCAATTTTTTTTTTTATAAACCATCTCTCCTTTTCACCTCTTTCTTGGTCTGGAGACATCCCCTGGAGGGAGGTATCCTGGCATTCTCTTTGTGGGGTATAAGATGATGATTATGAGAGTGAAATCAAGTAGTGGACAGTTTGGATACTTTCCAGGTTCTCATATCCATTCTTCTTGTCTCTGAGCCCTGAAGTGGGACTTGACAGAAAAAGCAACTTGGCTTATCGAATTGAATAAAGAAGGTAGGACCGTAGCCTTGAATATAGTATGCCTTTCCATAATACATGATCGTTGATTTGGGAGGTATCCTGCTATAGTGAAAAAAGCTTTGGTTTTGGAATCAGATGGCCCGGTTTGGGATTCTGGTTCCATATATTTACAATCTATGTGGCCTTGGTCCAATCACTTAACTTTGTTGAATCTTAAGTTTTTAAATCTTTAAAATAGGTGATTGGGTTATGTGACCTCTAAATTCCTTTTCAGCTCTACCTCTGATGAGATATGGGCAGAAAGATTGATAACATATATTTATATAGCTTAAAATTTGTTTTATTTTTAATTTATGAAATAAACCAAACATTTCCATAACATAGTAGAATAAAAAAAGATGATTATACATGAAACTGCAAATCTATTATGTACAACTTGCTATTCCTTTTAAATATTTAATAGAGTTACCATTTAAGTTTTTTCCTTCTCCTCCCCCCAGATAGCTACCATTAGACACATATGAATACATGTAAAAATCATTCTGTACATGCTTCTGTTTATCAGTTCTTTCTTTAATAATAGCAGCCACATGTGGTAGATGGATTTATCCCTATTTTACAGGAAGGAACAATAGAAGAATCATACTTTGGCTAGGGCTTACTTGTTTTCACACCTCCATCCTATCCCTCCATTTTTCCCCAGAAGGGATATTTTCTGAAAGCTGTCTGAATTGTCCTAGACAAGCAGGCTGGCTGGTAACAAGCCTGTGTGTCAGGCACCATCCTTAGAATCAGGGATTCAAATACAAGCCCTCACAAAGCTTAACTCCTAGCGGGAGAAGATAACATAAAAGGAAGATAAAAAGGGTGAGGGAGATGAGTACCCACGAGGGGGGGTGGTGTTGAAGTCTGGGGAGTCAGTTGGAGGCAAGTTCTCTGAAGCTCGGTTTTCCTCCTTTGTCACATGGGGTTATTAATATATGGGGCAGTACCTACCTAGACTAGTCAGTCAGTGTTAATTGCTGCCTATGGGAGATCCTCTGCTGGGGCTGGGGCAGTGGTGGTGAGGAAATGAGTTAGGGTAATTAATATTTCTGGACTTCTGTGAAGTATCATGTATACTTACCTTTGTAACTGTCTTACTGGAGATGGGCCCTTTTTGTGGCTGGTTGATGGTCATTCTTTACTGGCACCTAATGGTACTCCAGTGCTTATTAGCAGGAAACAAAATTGAGTAGGGAGTATTCATTTCTTTGGTGCAGATCGCAACTCCCCTACATCTTCTCATTCTAAGAATCTTGATCGTGGTTTTCGATAAATTTTCCATTAGACCATCTACACACTACACCAATGGGCTGTTCGTTCTTGGTAGCTCGATAAACCTCTTTCTGTTCTGTGAGTCAGAACCTGACGTATCTAGCTCTGGAGATTGGTTTGGAGGGTAGAGTATTAGAGTTGGGCTCACCGGATCTGTTTTTGAATTCAACCCTGGACGTTCATTATTAGCTGTATCTAACCTAAAGCTATTTAACCACTTAGAGCCTCAGTTTTGTTTTTATCATCTGTAAAATGGGGATTCAGTGAAGGGTGCTGGATTAAGTGCTGCATATACGAAGGTAAAACAAGCAGATGAGCCATTCCTACTTCTGAGGAGCTGACATATTACTGAGGAATGATAGTATTTGTACTATGTACTTCAGAGGGTAGTTGTGAGAAAAGTGCTTTGTAGTTCTCAAAGTATTCTTCTCATATGGTGTTCAGAATAATGGCCCTTTGTCATCATTATTTATATGCAGTGTTCTGTGGGCTCTTCCGCAGTTGGGTGAAGTAGCTGCCCTTTATAGTTCAATAATAGCAGTAAGATATAAGCTTATCCTCAGTAGGTTCATAGAAAGTTTCCAGGGTACAACTCCAGCAGCAGATAAGACAGTAGAGATGATATGGACCTTATCTGACCCCTAGCTATCAAGGTACAACTGTATCAGAACCCTAACCCTGCATCAAAAATCTCACTCTTTTGTGGTCTTACAGACAATAAATCCCCATACTGCCAATAAAGACTTTAGGAAATACCATATAAATTTGACCTCATTTGCCCAGGGCGCTTTTCATTCTGGTAGTTTAGGATTGGCAACATCTATTTAAAACATTAAAAGTTTTTGTTAATCAGGGTTATAGCTGGACTGTTATCAGCAGCTGTTTCGTGTTTGATGATGGTCCAGTTCTGTTACAGTTTATTGGTTGGCATCTCTAGAACGAATGTGAATATATGCTATTTATGAATTCTTGTTGGGTATTCAGAAGGTGCTAAACTTTTACAGTGTACAGTGTTTCAGAGGCCCTGTTATTTCCTTATATAATCTGTACTTATTACTGAATTCATTAAGGATAACCCTTTCTGCAGTTACTGGAGGCAGTGATTTGGTCCTGAATTGCTAGGATAAACTCGGGTGTATCCACAAGTAGACCTGCATGATTCAGCCATTCGTTCACTTCTTAGCATATTTATTAGCCTAATTCATGTGCACATTGCCAATAAAAGATTTTTTTTTTATTTCACCCATGCATCTTGGTTGTTTTGAAGGCTCATCTTAGAGAGGTAAGCCACTTTGAGTTGGATTCACTAAATCCAGTGATGTCTTTTCCCACAAGTATATGCTCTTGAGAATATCTGTCAGCCCTTTTCCTTCTTTTGAAAATGTCAGGCCTCTTCCTTTCCTTTTAGGCACTGGAGTGTTGGATCTTTCTGTGTCATTGCCTTAGGGTGACTGGCCATGGGTTTCTTTTGTTTTGTTTTCTTTGGTGAGGCAATCCCGGTTAAGTAACTTGCCTGGGGTCACACAGCTAGTAAGTATCAAGTGTCTGAGGCCGGATTTGAACTCAGGTCCTCGGGACTCCAAGGCTGTATCCACTGCGTCACCTTGCTGCCCCACCATGGGTTTTGTTAATATTGAATGGTCCCTGTTAATTAAGAAGCTTTCAAATATGTTGTAGTTCACTTTGGAATTCTAAAGGTGTACATTAAGATTGGTTTGGTGTGTTTATTTTTTGCTTCAAATGTGTTTTTCCCATTTGGCTTTGCTTTCCGGATACCAGCAAGTCCCTTAATGTCTGCAGCTGTACTGTTCTCCTTGAAATCTTTATGCACAATATGTCTTGCCTAGAGCAGACCAAGAAAGCAAGATATTTATAGGTATTATCTTCCTCCAGTGGTTCAGTGTGTCCTCTGGATTCAATCTTGGAGGCTTTTATTGTCATGCATTAAGAATAATGCAATTATTATTTTTCAGGACTGTTAGAATTTGTAGGTGTGAAAGCTGCACTAGAAAAAGCTTGATGTAACAGATTTTCTCTTCCTACTCCAGTCCATCCTCAGCTATCAAATTTGTTTTTCCTTAAATTGTAGATCTGACCCTGTTATTGTCCCCGTTCCATAAACTCAGTAGCTTCCTGTTGCTTACAAGATCAAATATAAAATTGTCTGGCTTTTTAAAGCCTTTCATAACCCGGCCTCTTGTACCTTTCCAGCCTTCTTACACTTCAATCTTTTTCCTGGCCTCCTTGCTACATGACAGGGGGTTGACTATCTCCCAACTCCACACATTTTCTGGCTGTTCACAAGCATGTTCTCATCTATTTCTCCTGGCTTCCCTGGCTTTTTTCAAGTCCAGCTAAAATCACACCTCCTGCAAAAAGCCTTTCTCCGATGCCCTTAATGGTAGTGATTTCCTTTGTTGATTATCTCCAGTTTGTGCCGGATGTACATTTGTGTTGTTTGTACATAGTTGTTTTCACATTGGACTCCCCTATTAGTCTGTAAGCTCTTTGAGAGCAAGGACTTTTTTTTTTCTGGGCTAGGCAACGGGGTTAAGTGACTTGCCCAGGATCACACAGCTAGTAAGTGCCAAGTGTCTTCGGTCGAATTTGAACTCAGGTCCTCCTGACTCCAAGGCCAGGGCTCTATCCACTGCCCCATCTAGCTGCCCCAAGGGGAGGTTTCTGAGGATGAGAAGACTTGGGCAGTAGAGAAGGAACCAATAGATAGGAAGAAGTTGAAAGTTAGAGAGAGAGAAAGGATAATTGAAGGAGCAATCTTCTGGAAAAGACAGGAGGGGATGGGATCAAGGGCACCTGTAAAGGGTTTGTCCTTGGCAAGGAGAGGGTTCATCTCATTATCAGAAAGTAGGAGAGAGTTTGGGGGATAGAGAATTTCAAGGGGTTTTGAGATGAAGAGAATGAGAGAAGAAGGAGCTCATGGCAAAAAGCCTTAATAAAGTAAGAGGCAGGGTCCTCAGCTGGCAATGGGAGACAGGTGTGGGAGGTTTAAGGCGAGAAGACAAGGTTTGGAATAGCTTCCAATAGGGAGTGAAATAGAGAATCAGTGAAGGGGGAAAAAAAAAGGATTGCCCTTCTGTGGTGTGGTCCCAGTTGTGTTTGAATAACATGCAACGTGGTGTATGGTGTTTTTTTTTTTTAGTTCTATCTATGAGTAGGCCATGGCTGAGGATTGGTATTGGTGTGATGTCTCAACTTGGGGTATGAATTGGATGTAAGTGAGAGAGGGCTTCACCTCACTCTCTCCTCCAGAGTCCAATGGCAAGACAAAAGCCAAGCACAGGCAGCTAGGCATGAATATTGATAGGAAAAGGGATCAAGTGATTTGAGAGTAGATGATAAAATAGAGTTAGCTTGGTTGTCTCTAGGGTTGAGATTGGGAATTAGTAAGTAAAATCAGACAGGAGTAATGGCCTGAGAAAGCACTGAGTTGTAAAGGCTTTAGAGGTCTTTGTGAGAGTGAAGAATAGATTAAGGAGGGGTGAGGCCTAGGAAGATAATGGAATGAATAGAGGGGTTAAGGTCTGTTGGAGGAATGTCAATTTTGATCAAAGAAATAGAACACAGGGGTAATGGTGAGATTTGGTATTACCATCTCTATTTGTCACTGAAGTGGGCTTGTAGGGGTAGGTTTCTTTTTTTGGAGAGAATATCAATACGGATTTTGAAGTCCTCTTAGTATGAAAGCAGGTGTTGGGGAAGAGAGATGGTGAATTAAGTGCTGAACTCTAAATATCTTATAAAATAATATTTGCACACAGTAGGTACATAATAAATGCTTATCTTAATCCCTTCCCTTTATGTGGCTGATGTGGGGTATGGGAGGACATTTGAGAAAGGAAGGAGAGTGAAATGGGGGTTGGTACGCACCAGCCACCATGATTTGAGGAAAATTTTATTTCTTTGAACTTCAGAGGAGGAAAGGTTGCTGAGTGATGGCAGTAGATGGGGGAGTCTAGTCTTATCCTTGGGGATGAAGAAGTATTCTGAGTTCCCCTCTAGTGCCAGGGTGGGTTGGTGGTAGGGAATATGGGGGGTGGTGTTGAGTGAAATATTGGGATGACGTCGTGCAGCATGGCCAGGGATGGAGTGTTACCTCAGTGAAGGTGAGTCGATGGAAGGAATGTGAGGAAAAGAGGTCTAGAATGAAGGGAATTTTGTCTGCTGGGAAGTGGCCTGCAAACCATCCTTATTTTGGAGGAATCTTGTTGTTCACATTCCGCAGCAGAAGAAAAGGATGTAATATTACTGGTCTGCCCAGAGCAGTAGGCAAATGAAGGCCATTTACCAGGTGTTGCGCTGGAGAGCAGAACGGAAAGGGCAGATTTCCAGGTGAGTTCATTAGCCCTGCTCTTGGGCGTATCCCTTTCAGAGATTGAGATCAAATCATGAGGCACCTAGATAGATTGTCACTTGTTCATTGAATTCCAGATAAATTCTCCTCACTCCCAAATGCGAAAGAGTTAATTTTAAGACAAATGCAATGAAATGGGTCTTCATACTGTAGTGAACACAGAGTATCTATTACTCTGAGACACTGTACAAGTTGAAACTATAACTGTTGAAGGGCTTATATAAGTTCGTGGAGGGACAGGTTTAGTTAGTGATATTTATTATTTAAAAAAAATTCATTATTAAATACTTACTGTGCTGCATCTTGAGAATTTTGGGATGGGGAAGGAGTAACACAAAAATAAATGAAGTACGTTCCCTGAACTCAAAGCACTAACAGGGAAACTGTCCTTTGGGATAGGCTATGATAAATGACAAATAATGCTTACAGAGGTATAAAGATGTTTCTGTGGGAGAGTTCTGAGGATCTCTCCACAGAGATCAGTTATGTTGGCATCCGGAGGAACTGGGTTTTGATCTGGACCTCAAGAATGAGTAGGTGGAGATAGAGATGGTGATGGTCTTGAGTGTAGAGAATGGTGTAGCACAGACCATGTGGAGATGAGAAAGCAGGGAGCACAATGTGAGGGAAGGGGAGCAATTTTGCATAAGCATGGAAAGGTAAGTTGGAACCACATTGTGGATGGCCTTGAATACCTGTTTATTTCGGGGAAATTAAGGGTGTTTGGGTTTAAAGGTCTTAATTTTTAAATTTCTTACATCATGATGGTATCCCATGTATATCTCCTTCTTCTTCTAAGAGCCATTCATATGAGATGTAGTATTTTTTTTTAAGAGGGAAAAAAAAGTCATCACAACTGATCAGTATATTGAGAAAATCCAAAAGCATGCAATGTGTAATATCTGTGGACTTCCCACTTCCATGAAGGAGTAGGTTGGAGGGGATGTGTCTTCTATTATCTTTTTATTTGAGTCCCACCTGATCTTTATAATTTTGTTCCATTTACTTTTAATTTTTTTTTGTGTGGTGTTCTTTCTTTTAGGGTTAGGGTTGTATTTACTGTGTATATTTTCTTGGCTCTGCTGATTTCAGGCTGCATCAGTTCATATAGATCTTTTCATGCTTCTGAATTCACCACATTTATCATCTTTTATAGCACAGTAATATTCCCTTAGATTCTTATACCACAATTTTATTTAGCCATTGGCCGGTTGATGGACATCTACTTTGTTTCCAGTTCTTAGCTGGGTTGTCTGTTAGAGCAGGAAGGGACCATAAAGGTCATCCAGTTTTATAAATGAAGAAACTGCCTTTAATCTTTTCACGCATGGAGGGTGCCCTTTGCTCTTCCACCATACCCTTCTTTGGTGGCGGTGTCAGAGACAGCACGTCAGGCCTGGATGGAACATTGTTCTGAATATGACAGCATTCCTCATGTGCTTATGAGAAACAAGTTCAGCAACGAATTATTGTTACGAGCTAGGATATGTGGGTGGCTTTCCCATTAAGATGGAGTCTTTGCAGTCTCCAGCTTGTCACTGCCATTTTGGGGGGGGAGGGCGGGGGGGACTCCTGTGGTCCTAGGAGGCCGTTTTCTGAAGCAGAGTGACAGGCTGATTCCTACCTTTTCCATCTTCCACCTCAGGACCCAGGGGCTGGGTGGGAATTGTTAATTTCTTGGCTCCTTGTGGGGTTTGGGGCTCAGCCTAATGGCATGATGGGGAGAGAGAGATGTCAGAAGCCTGAGTTCATCTTGGCTCATAATTTGTTGGATGATGGTTGCTAGGAGACAGATAACTCCATCTGTCTACATAAAGAAGGATGGGCAGTTAAAGTGGGTGGAAGGAGAGGACCTTTACTTTTAAAGACAAGGGGAAGAGTACTTTGGACATAGAGGCTTCTAGGAGTCAGTGTGTACTTCTGTGTGCAGGTGCTTCTTTCTCCTTACTTTGTTGTTATTTAGTTGTTTTCAGTTTTGTCTGATTCCTTGTGACTTCTTTTGGGGTTTTACTGGCAGAGATACTGGAGTGGTTTGCCATTTCCTTCTCCAGCTCATTTTTTACAGATGAAGAAACTGAGGCAAACAGGGTTAAGTGACTTGCCCAGGGTCCCACAGCTAGTAAGTGTTGGAGGCCGGATTTGATGAGTCTTCCAGACTCCAGGGCCAGCACTCTATCCACTGCACCACCTGTCTACCCACAGTGTATAATTAGACTCAGTCTAAAGAAAAACTAGCAGACCCATCCCAAACCAGAATGGGCTGCCTCAGGAGGTAATGCATTTCCCATCACTGAGTCTATTTGTCATGGGTTTTCTAGAAATGATTCCGATTCAGGTACATGCTGGGCTAAATTTCTGAGCTCTCTTCCAGTTCATGACTTCTGATTCTATAAATTGTGGTGAGTCAGGCCTTCCTGACTCCAGGCCCAGCACTGTATCCACTGTGACACCCAGCTGCCCTTCTCCTCACTTTAACTCTTCCTAAAAAAAAAATCTGTCTTAAGCTTTCACCTTGCTTTTTGGTCTTGGGACATTCTAGCCCCCTGGTTATATTTATAGTAACAACTGACATTTATATGAAAAATGCTTTACATACATTATGTCATTTAAATCTCATGACCATCCTATTAGGTAATTACTAGGAGGAGTATTATTCCCATTTTGAGAAGTTAAATAAGTTGGCCCTGATTACATACATATCTCCTAAGAATCAGAGGTATAATTCTACCCCAAAGCCTTCCTTATTCAAGTCTAGTTATCTGTCTGCTAGCTGACGTTGTTTCCCTGCACATATATGTTCAAGTATTCACAAATAATCCACAAATTTAAAAAATGGTTTAGTGACTGGATAAGGCTTTCCTGGCAACAGCCCTGTGATGTAGAGACTGTAGGCATTAACCCCATTTTACAGATGCAAGAAACTGAGGCCTGGTTATTATACTGGTTTCCTATTGCCTTCAGTCTTTGAATGCCTGGAGTGTATGACCATTTAATGAAATATTGTGCTGTACTTCATGGGGGAAAAGGCTTGAAAATCTAACCATTTGGTTCAGATTATTTTGATTTGTGTTAATGGGCTGGTTCCAATGTCGTGTCTTGCTTTAAGAAATCTAATGGAGAACACTTGTAGTGTGTTTTGTGTTTTCCAAGTTTTCATCCTTCTGCCCCTCTGTCTTCTAACTGTTCTTATCAGCCTGTCCTCAAGTGTAACCCATTCTTAAGTCTTGATAAAATCTTGAAGGCTTTGGATCTAGTGAACATTTATGTGAAGTTTCAGGGATTCTCTTGTCTCTTGCTTGTGTCCTCAGATAGGTCACTGTTAGAGAGGAGTTGGAGCTAGGTGGCGCAGTGGATAGAGCACCAGCCCTGGAGTCAGGAGGACCTGAGTTCAAATGTGGCCGCAGATACATAAAACTCACTAGCTGTGTGATTTTGGGCAAGTCAGTTAACCCCAATTGCCTCACCCCCCCCCAAGAAAAAAAAAAAGGAAAGGAGTTTGTCAGACCCACAAATTTCTCAGAGTTCCCTGATCGACAGCTCAGTAAGAGATTTGATGAGGGTGAAAGGCCACTTTGTGGGATAAGCAGGATGTTTGTCACAGCCAGATGAATTTGTGGATTAGGAAAAATTATTTGGAACAGGTGCAAAACTCTTAGGTATTTTTTAGAATACTTGTGGTTCAACTCCTCCTTCATTTCACCTGAGAACATCGCAGACTCCATCTAGAGCAATTCTTAACCTGGGGACCAGGACCTTTAAAGAAATATCAATAACTATGTATGTTTTCCTTTGTAATCCTATGAAATTTATTGTGTGCATTTAAAAATATTACTCTGAGAAGGGGCCTGTGAGCTTCATCAGACTGCCATAGGGAGCTGTGACACAGAAAGGGTAAGAAACCCTGATCTTGAGTGTCAGAATGGGGTCATCTGTCTTTCTCCACCCAACTCTTCTATGCATTTGTTAATTAGAGTGACTACTCAGATTAGATCAGCAGAGTTCATTTTTGCAAGTCTTTCAGAGATGAGGTAGAGAAAGAGGAGAGTTTTTACAGACCACTGCATTTCTGAAGGGATTAAGAGAAAATGATGCCTGGAAAACCTTTTGGTGGAAAGTAGTGGGGCTGAGCAGGAAGGGTAGCCATGAAGGGTCTTGGGAATGGGTGGGTAGATGGGGGAGCTGCCTCATCAGAATATTAGTAATAAAAACATGGATTATCATGTGTCTTATGTTTTTAAGGTGAATTGCCAATAGGTGGTATTGAATGGCTCTGAAAGGTGGGTGATAGCCATGAACGTTTTCCCTTTGGAGGAGTAAAAGGAGCTCATGCAGTCTGTGTTGCTTTTAGCGATGAAAGCGATGTGTTGTTGCTCAGTCTGCCACAGTCTTGTGACAAGACTCTTGTGTTTTGAGTTAGATAAAGTTTTAAAAAAGACTAAGTGTACAATTGCCTGGGTCCCCATCCTTGGTCCCCTGCACCTTATAGTGAGGCAGCAGCAGCATGCCTAGTCAATGAGAAGCCTCTCACCTCTCCTCCCTCCCCCTGCCAAATCCTGCCTCACTCTGTGTCTGTGCTCTGGATTTGTCTTTATTTCATCAGATATGTTGATTCTGAGTACCTTCTATATGTTTAGTCATTTCAGTTTTGTCTGATTCTTTGTGGCCCTATTTGGTGTTTTCTTGGCAAAGATACTGGAAGGGTTTGCTGTTTCCTTCTCCAGGTCATTTTACAGATGGGGAAATTGAGGCAAATAGGGTTAAGTGACTTGCCTAGGGTCACATAGCTGATCTGATTTGAACTCAAGAACACGAGTCTTCATGTCTCAAGGCCTAACACTCAATCCACTGTACCACCCAGCAGTCCAGGATGGAATCTAAGTTTTGCCAGTTCTGCTTCCTCAAATTGTATGGGAACCCCTCCTCCACT
This sequence comes from Phascolarctos cinereus, assembly GCF_003287225.1. Lineage (NCBI taxonomy): Eukaryota > Metazoa > Chordata > Mammalia > Diprotodontia > Phascolarctidae > Phascolarctos > Phascolarctos cinereus. The sequence goes on from NW_027555625.1 coordinate 375,473,057, forward strand.
TGCAGCCATCATCCTATCTTGCCTAGACCATTGCAATAGCCTCTCAATTGATCTTCCTTGATTCTCTTCTCTCTTGAATCTACCCTCCACAGCTGTCAGTGATTTTCCTAAAGCCAGTTACTCCATTACTGAAGAGGCTTTCATGGTTCCCTATTGTCTCTAGCCTAGCAGTCCTTTAAAATCTGTCTCCAGTCAGTTACATTTTAATGCCCCTCATGTGCTTTATGTTCCTGCCAAAATGACCTGCTTCTTCATAAAGGATAGTCCATTGGTGGAATACTCTGGAATCCCCAGCTTTCTTCAAGGCTTAGATCAATTGTCACTTTCTAGAAGAGGGCTTAATAATGTTCTTAATTCTTCCCACCCCTGTGTAAGCTCCTTGAAGGCAGGTCATACTGTGTTTGTGTTTGTTTCCCCTTCACCAGATACAGTGCTTGACATACAACAGGGGTTTAATAAATGTTTGAATGAATATCCATTCCAACCCAAAGACTCCCCAGATTCATGTTCGAAAGGAATAGATATAAGGGATGGTACCGTAGTAATTTCTGATAGGAAGATAAATTCTTTTGAGGAAATGTAGAAAATAGGGCAGCAGAAGCCGTGGTGTATTTGAAAAAGAAGGATTTATACCCCAGTTTTGCAGCATCCTTTGTCTTTGGCAAATCATTTTCCTACATTGGGCTGTAGTTTACTCACTTATCACAGAAGAGGGCTAGGCCAGATGCTTATAGTTAGGGTGGCGGTGGGTGGGGTCTTGGAGACCACATAGTCTGATCTTATTTTACAGGTGAGGAAGTTGCATAGGTATTAAGTGGCCAAGGCAGGATTTGAATTTAGGTCCTGCTACTCTTAAGTCTCTTCTTAATAGTCTAAGAGACCTTATTAGAGACCTTAGCCAAGACCTCTTCTCTGGGCTAGATGTATTTATATATAAATAAAGACCCTCATTCAATGCTTCTTGATTTTTTTTTTCTTAATCTGTGATGAGGAGCATCTGAGAGTGTAATAAACCCTCCTCTTGTGATTTCCTTTTGGGTTTTGGAGATCTTTTTCCCATTTTAGATGATGTTAGCTGCTGGCTCTCTAAGACTGTGTGGCATCTTCCCAGCCCTTGGCTGACTGTGCCTTCTGGCTTCTTGAATATTCAGCTGGGGAAGAAGGCCCCCTATTCTGTAATGCACTTTGTAATGACATATTGAAATTGGATTGTGGCTTTTGGCTCGGGGGTTGAGTGGGCTTCCCAGGATGAGTATAGAGAGGAGTTCTAAAGCTAATCATGTCCTATCTAGCTTTTGTTCATAAAGATGACCCTATTTACCAGGAGGCCATGACATTTAATTAGTGGTAATGACCCATGACACATATTAGGTATGTGACTTGGGGTGGGGCAAGAAGTTTTAACCTTTCTGGTCCTGAATTTATTCACTTATAGAATGAGAGTAAGTACAGTTCTCCCTAGAGAATTCCCAAGAAAAGGAACCACAGAGTTAAATCAGTCCATAATTTCAGACTGGTTCCAGTGACTGGAAGCTCCCGTCTTATAAGATAGTTCACTTCATTTTCAGACCATTACAGTTGTTAAGACATTCTTATATCGGCCTGAAATTGGTCCTAGTTGTTATTGTTATTATTTTTTTGGGGGGGTAGACAAGTGGAATGTACCACCAGGCATTTACTTATGATGGTATTCATACTGATGACCACCCCTCCATTGGATATAGTAAGGTTTTCCAGAAGCAGCTAGTTTCTAAGGTTAAGGGAAGAGAAACTAGTTTGTATTTTTGTCCCTTCAGCTTCCATCTATTGTATGAACAAGGCCAAGGCTATCAGGGCATCATCCAGAGTTCTAAGCAATGTGTTCCTCAGAATTCTGTATAGTTGTCATTCCTTAACGTCAGAGTAACATTCTAATATAGCCCTGTATCATATTTTGTTTCACCATTCCTCAATGATGGGGCATGTATTTCTCCCCGCAGTTATTGTTAGCACAGTTAATGATGATATGAACATTTTTGTTCATAGTTTTTTTTTTCTCCCTCCTGACTGTCATTAGGTTTCTTTTTATGTGGTCCTATGAGTGGAATCTAAGTCAGAGGGTACCGACAATTTAACACTCTGTTAATAATATTTGACCCTGTGCTAGTGCTGTAATGTCCTTACTTATATCTCTAAGAGGTTCAAGTGTGGCTGTGTGAGCCCGATTTTTTGAGGGTGACTGTGTTTGGCCTGACTACCTGTTACCATGTAGCAGAAAGATGGCAGGATGTGCTCACAGGAGGCCTTGAATGCCAGTTGTCAGGGGAAAGATTCTGATAAGTGTTTTCTCTGTATGAATATTTTTCTTCTTTGAACTGGAACAGCAGACCTGTACATTCACCCGGTGTGGTTCTGCTGCATCATTCTTGCTTCTTTGTTGCTACTTCCTCTTCCTCTTTATGCTGCAGAAGGAAAACTATAGATTTGAAAGTCATTAGGAGGGAAGGAGAAGACTTTTCATGCTTTTTTTTTTTTATAAATTTATATATATACATATATATATATATTATTGGGCAACCACTAGAAAGCCACTTTTTTTTTTATTTTTAGTTTTCAACATTCATTTCCACAAGATTTTGAGTTCCAAACTTTTCCCCATCTCGTCCCTCCCTCCGCCCCAAGATGGCATGCGTTCTGAATACCCCTTCCTCAATCTGCCCTCTCTTCTATCTCGCCCTCCCTTCTCTTATCTCCTTTCCCAGAAAGCCACTTCTTAAGGGGCCTTAGGGAGGAGCCTAGTTCCTGCAAGAGGTTAGAAAGGCAGTCACTGCAATGAGATAGCTTAGCTTTAGGTTACTGTACTAGTTAGATGGTCCTTAAATTCTTTCTGTACATCTTATGTTTGTGAGTAGCTTAGCTTTAGGTCATTTGATGATGCTTCATTTCTCTCCCTTACTGCGAAGCAAATGGACATTCTGGGTTTTTAAGGACTTTTCCATCCTCATCCTGGCATTTCAAGAAGTGACTTTAAAATTACAAATTTAAAAGTTAGAGCAGATGTTAGTTAATTAACAAGTAAATCAACTGTGTGCGAATCTCCAACAAAATTCCTAGAATTAGATTCATATTACTAATGGATCTTTGATTTCATTCATGGAATGGAATGGGAAATCATATTTTTAAGTGACCGTTATGTTTGATGTAAGCATTGTGCTGAACATCAAGTGTACAAATTAAAAAAAAAACCAATCCCTGCTTGCAAGGAGCTCCTGTTCTCATTGGGCAAGACCTCCTATAAGAGGATTCAGCTTCAGGACAGTCCGTAAGGTCTGGTGGACCCTACGGTGCAATGGCAGGCCAGTAGTCTACCATTTTCCAGGAAGGATTATAGTAGGTGTCTTTTTACTCATCCAGATGGTGACCAATGACCAGTGCATCCATAGCCATTGACTGTTGGGAAAATAATAATGTGGAGTAGGGTTCTTGGTTACCTCCTGTGGGAATGGGATGGAGTAGACTGTGGCCAGCATCCAGTTGGGAAGAGGTACCAGTTGGGCTCTATTAGCCGTGGTGAGAGAAAAGAAGGGCACCTTTTAATGCTGGGACCTCAGGAGTCCATTGGGATCATTTAATGAAAATTAACCCCCCCCCCCCAACAATATGCATTCATTCATTTGCTTTCTGTGTTATTGGGAGTCAGTCTGCACATCTTCTTCTCCCCCCCCCCCAAAAAAAAAACAAACCAAACCAAACCACAAGTTTTTGAAACTTTCTGGGTTTTTTGTTTTTTCACACCATCATAGTTATCCTGAGTATCCCTCTCCCTCCCCCTCCCAGACAGCCATTCCATAAAACAAATGGTATTTTAAAAGACAAGGAAAAAAAAAAAGAAAAACAACTGACGAATACGTTGAAGAAGCCTGAAAACATGTGCAGTATGTAACACCTGTGAAACTCCTCCGCGGAGGGGTGAGTTGGTGTGTCTTCTCGTATTTCTTCATTCCATTAATGCTTGATGTTCATTTTGTTGCGTTCAATTTTGAATATTTTTGTGTGGTTTTTCTTTCCATGCATTGTTGCAGTTCCTACAGTTCATGCATTTGAAGACCAAACAGAATGAGCCATTGCGCCTTACTGCCTCAGCATTTCACTCCCAGAAAGGCCAAACGATGAAATTAAATGTATACGGTAGAAATTTCCAGAGCCCTGAATCATCAAGGGGCCAACTCCCTTCCCTAGTAATTCTGTACTCCTGTATTTTTTTATTTGATGGTTTATCAACTACAAAGAAAGGCAGTGTGATATAGTGGGCAAATTATTTAGGCTCTCTGACTCTCAGTTTCCTCCTCTGTAAAATGGAGAGAACAGTACCTATAGTACATATCTCACAAGGCTGTTGTGATGATGAAATGAAATAATTCTTGGCAGAGGCCAAACTTTTAAGTGCTCCGTGAATGCCATTTATAATAATAGTATAATCTAGGTTCTATTTCTGGCGTCTCTATTGTGCCTTGGAAGTGGTTTATATTAACTTTCCATTGAAAGTTAAAAGATGTTTTCATTTCTTTGTCAATAGGGTCCTTTTGGAAAGTTGGTCTTGTTAAGTCTTTAAAAATATGAATAACCATCATGTGCCCTGTTGGCTGGCCTTAGTGCAGGACAGAAATAGTGAAAGGAGGAAGCATCCGATTAGAGATGACTGATGTGGGGGGAGAGAAGTTGAAAGGGACAAATGTTTATCAAGCACCTACTGTGTGCCAGGAACGAAGCTAAGCTCTTTATTACCTCTTTTGATTCTCGCAATAACCCAGAGAAGTAGGTGCTTTTATGATCTCCATTTTACAAATGAGGAAACTGAGCCAAAAGAAGTTAAGTGATCTGTCCAGGGTTACACAGCTAGCAATTGAGTCCAGATTAGTCTCATATTCTCTAGGCAGCCCTGAGAAGTTGACTAGAGCTGATACCAGTTAGGCCCTGGCTAAACTAGAACAGTCAGCACAGTTGCCCTTAAGCCCTGGAGGCAAATTCAGTTTTGGAAAAAACCTGTAAGTTTAAGGCTAGACTAGGGAGAGCCTAGAGAATTTAGACTTCTGACTCTTGACTTCAATTTTCCTTTGGTTTCAAGGCAGCAGTGGAGTTGGTGGTAATGTCTGTAGGCATTCATTGTCTTTGCCCCAGCTAGGAAGTTGTCTCTTCCTGATACTGATCTTTGGCATTATAAAATCCTTCCTTCCTTCCTTCCTTCCTTCCTTCCTTCCTTCCTTCCTTCCTTCCTTCCTTCCTTCCTTCCTTCCTTCCTTCCTTCCTTCCTTCCTTCCTTCCTTCCTTCCTTCCTTCCTTCCTTCCTTCCTTCCTTCTTCCCTCCCTCCCTCCCTTCTTCTCTTCCCTCCCTCTCTCCCTCCCTCCTTCCTCCCTCCCTCCCTGCCTTCTTCCCTTCCCTCCTTCCCTCCCTCCCTCCCTCCTTCCTCCCTCTCTGTTTCTGTCTGTCTCTCCACCCTCCCCCCGACCCCCCAATGGACCCTTTTCTTTCTTTTTTTTGGTGGGCGGAGCCAAAGCATGACTTAGCTTGCCAGTAGCACATTTAACACTCTTCTATCTGCTGTTTGAGATACCAGTTGGAACCTTAATCACCCAATATCCTAATTACCCATATATTGCTGATGGTAATAGAGGGATTATTCAAAGGCAGATTAAAACAAGGGTGAAAAGTTCCCTCTGATCATCTTAATTCTAGGACATGAGATCTTCAGACCCAGGAAGGCTGTGTTTGAAAGATCCATATATAATTCTTTGGTTTTCTAGTCTTAACTGTGTTTTGGCCATACTTCCTTACCCTCCATTGCCAAGTTTTCACCAGTATTAACTAGTCCAATTTAATACTCTTTGGCCTGTGGCCAAGTGCAAATGTACCTTGCTTTATGCAATGTAGGGAATCTTGAAGAGTGTGCAAATTTAATTTTTACACAAATGACATCACAGAATCTTAGTATATAGAACACTGGATCGGAAGTCACGAAGACCTGAGTTTAGTCCAATTTTAGACACTTGTGATTCTGGGCTGTGGATAGAACATTGCATATATTTTCAATGTATTGATTGCTTTTGCTAATTTTTTTCTTTAAAACAATTTTTTTTTCTTACAAGACATAACTCATGAGAGGGGTGAGAAATTTAAGTGATGTAAAAACGAAAGATATTAATAAAATTTATTTAAAGAGAAGTTTTAAAAAGAGAGGTTAAGCCTTTTTGAACAAAGAACAGGGCCATTGCATCAGGTTATTGTCCTTAGGCCTATTAGATTCTCTTAAAAAAAAAAGTTTTTTCCTCCAGACCCCTCCACCAAATCCTCATATATGACAAAATATTTATAATATAATAACTTTTTTTTGGATGGAAACAAAATAGAGATTCCTTTTGCCTGGGATATGGCTTAAACAAATTATTGGTCATGAATGTAGTAGAAAATGAATGTACCTTCCATATCCACAAGAGATTCAGAGAAACATTGGAAGACTTATGTACTGATACAGCCTGAAATCAGCAGAACCAGGAAATAGTATATACAATGACTGAACAGTGTAAATAGAAAGAATTTTTTAAAAAATAAGCTGAATACTGTATAATTTGTTGACCAAATTTGGCTCAAGGGAAGAGTTGAGAGAGTATATCTCCCTATTTATTCTTAGCAAAGGTAGGGGAGTATGGCTGTGGAATATTACACAGCCTGTCAGATACAGTCTGTGGGTTGGTTAGTTTGCTCATTTTTTTTTCTCTTTTAAAATATTTGTTCTAAAGTATGGCTTTCTTGGTAGGGGATAAGGGAGGGATATATTCAGAAATAAGTGACGTTAAAACAAAGGATAAAAATACAAAATAATAAAGGAAAATTTTTGCCTTTCACAGTTAAATAGCAATTTCCTCCAGCTCCATCCAGCACTAAAAATAGCCTTTTCATTATCCTCCCTCAGCCATTAATAGCACTTCTTAAAAAGGGGTGGAGAAGATACCTCTGTAGTTCTAATAAAAAAATATATACATTTGTTTTAATCGTGATGAATGTTGTGAATGCAAGATGCTTTTAATTTCACCCAAGTTGATGCCTATTCACTTAATTATAAAGTACTGCCTATTTTTGTTGTGAATTGGATTTTGGCTCTACATCCCAGCCAAGCTAGACTCTTTATCCTCAAACATTATGTAGTTTTCTTGTCTCCTTCCCTTTGCTCTTGCTGTTCCCTGTGTCCTGGCTGTGGTCCCTCTCTCTTTTTTGGTTGCTCTCTCATCTATTTGTTAAAAACTTACTTCAAATAAAGCTTTCCTTGATTTACCTTCAGTCTATAATTACCCTTTCCCCGCCTTTGACCTCACATAGCACTTATCTATTTGTTCATCCATCCATCCATCCATCCATCCATCCATCCATCCATCCGTCTGTCCATGTGTCTGTCCGTCCGTCTGTCCCTCTCTCTCTCTCTCTCTCTCTCTCCATCTATCTATCCATCTTTCCAGTGTACCTTTGCATATGTTATGGTTCATTGTTTGTCATCCTGTTAGATTGTTAGCTCCATAAGGGCAGAACTATATTGTATTTGAACATTGTATCTCTTAGGGCCTAGTTTAGTAGAGGATTGATGCTTGTCCAGTTGAACTGAATTTTTCTTGGGAACTCTTTGGGAAGTTAAAATGTCTGGAAAGTTGTTTCCTGGAGTTTTGTCTGCCACGTTGTGGAATTTTCTGTGATGTCCTCAGTAATAACCTTTCTTTTTTAGGTCTCACAGATTTGTGTATCTTTTATGTATTCGTTTTTTTCTTCAGTTATTTGTGCACATTTATAAATATGAGCTCTATGAACTAGGAAGCTTGCCTTATCTAAATCTGTGCCCCCCATCCCTCACCCCCAACAGAATGCTCTGCATGTTGTAAGAACGCCATGAGTATTTGTTGAAATTGGGTGTCTTAGCCATTATTGAACATTAGCGGTAACACTTCTGCCAATTTATCCTTCCTGTTCCCGTATATGATTTGCCTCCAGAATAAAAATCATTCCCAGCAATTAACAAGTAAGCTATAATTCACTAGTTGTAACTAACAACCTCTTCCCCTCTTCTACTAGCTAGATCTTGTGAGAATCTTGCAGTGGAAAGTAAGTAATATGTGTGTTAAAAAAGCACAAATTTTCAGTACTGTGTAATTATAGTGACTGAGCTTGTATCTGAAAAAGAAATGAGAACGTGAATTTTTCTCCTAACATTGGGGAAGTGGGGGGAACTATGGGTGTGGAACATGACATACATAGTTAGACTTGATGCCTTGGTTAATTTTGCTGAATAATTTTTCTCTTCTCTTTTGTTACAAAGATGGCTTCCTAGTTAAGGGAGAGGGAAGGATATATTTGAAAAAATAGGTTATAGATTTCAATGAAATATAGGTGAACGAGATCAATAAAAGTAAAAAATAAAATAAAATTTTTTCTCGTAGAAGTTTTTCTATATTAAATATTTTTTAGAAACAGACTAAATTTATATTTGTCAAATAACCCATTAATAAGTGCCCAAGGAGCTTACATAAGGTTTTAGATTTTAAGAGATGATGTGGTTCAAATCCTTAAGACATTTATTGCTTATTTCATGCTTCTCTCTCTCGTGGCAGAGTAGTTTGTAGGAAAGTATTGTTTGTGAGGAAGTGAGAAATATGTCCCAGCCCAGTGCTGATGCGATTTGTTTCATTATGGTTTTCCTTGAGCCACTGGAGAACTGTCAGGCGCGGAACTGTTCTAGAGCTGTTCCAGAATATAACGTATCCCCCCCCCCCGAATATTCAGCAGCATGGTAAAATGTCCTCATTTAGATCCATAGAATGTTGGATCTGTAAGGGATCTTAGCGGTCAGCTAGTCCAAATGTGTGTTAGCCGAAACTGAGGTTGAGAAAGGTGCTTGCTGAAAAGTTGATGGCTAGGGAATGGTAGACTTGGGATGAGGGGTGGGGTCTTCTGAGTCCAATAGTACTTCTATACAGGAGGTCTTGATGGCATTTAGTAAATGCCCATCCTTGTCTCAGAGATTGTTTAATGAGTATCTGGTGCTTTCCATTGTATACAGGGGTTTTCAAGTTCTCTCTGTTCCCAGATACTGGTGGAAAGTACAGTTACAGAAGGAAAGGTTAATGAGATAAGAGAAAGGGAAGTTGGTGGGATGTCTGGTATGATAGTGTCAGCAAAGTAGCATTCAGGAGATCAATTAATCAGTAAATATTTATTAAGCACCTACTATGTGCTAGGCTCTGTGACTCCTCAGTGACTTTTTTTCAGCAATAACTATTCAACTACTAGTGAAAATATCATTTATCCCCATAGAATGTTAGATTTGGAAGGCACCTTACTGGTCAGCCAGACCAAATGTGTGCTACAGGGGAAAGCTGGTTGACCCTTTATGTATGCTATTTCATTGGATTCTCACTGCAGTCGTGTGAGGTAGGTACTGTTATTAACCCCCATTTTTCAGATGAAAAAAACTGAGGTGTCAAGAGATGAAGTGACCTGCTGACATAGGTAGCTCTTTCTGTTTCCACGTCTGGTGTTGTGTTCCCCTGTACCACCCAGCTGTCTTTTACCTGTGGTAAAAAGTAACTTATCTATTGAGGGATATGCTGTGTACAGGAAAGTAGTATTCAAAGGATGACTTTGATGGAAATGAAACATGAGATAGTAAGAGTCAGCTCATTGTCAGTGCATACCCCCCTACCCCCCACTATATTTGCTTATTAAATGCTTGTTGATTAATCATTTGATGCCGCCTGTACCATTTTTGAAGTTATTTTTCTCCTGGGTAGTGCAGAATAAGGGCCACTGGATACAGAACCAGGGGACCTGGTTTTGAATCTTAGGTTTGCTCTTTACTTATTGTGAACTTGGACAAGTCACGTGACTTTTCTGGGCCTCAGTTTCCTCAGTTGCAAAGGAAGGGACTAAACTAGATGACCTCTAAGATCCCAGTTACTTCTAAACTTGTAACAGGTAGCTGAGGTGGAAGCTATGAGAGGCTGTGTATTAGTAGAATCAGGCTTTGTCAAACTGCCCTGGGAGCCCTCATGAAAAAGGGAAGGTTTGGTTTCTTCTTATTTGGGGGGAAAAAAAAGAGGTCTGTTGATGCATTTTGACTTTATATCATACTCGGAATCACCTTCTCTCCCCTCCTGATTAAATCCTTTGTTGTAGCAGAGCAAAAAACCAGTTAGCAAAAATAAGTGATCCAGTGACTGCTTCTGGAGGTCCCCAAAATATTTTGTCTTCATAGTTCCTTGCTGGGAGTAGGGAGGTATGTTCCAAGCGCTTAGTTTCCTAATGGAGGCTGTCTGAGCAGATTTATTTGACTTTTCCTCGAAGTTTCTTAGTTACAGCCTCCATGTTCCTACCACAGATGCCTATGGCTGATGGACACAGGAATTCTCATCCCTTTCTCACATGCCTCATGTTGATGCCTTCTGCCTATTGGCTGCAAGTAGGATGCCTTGTGGACTTCTTGTGGCTGAGGTTATGATAATTATCTAGCTGTCTGTGCTGGAAAGAGGACAGCTGGGAAGGCACTTTACTAGGGAGGGAGAAGTTTTGGGCTTCCCCTGGATTCCCTGTCATAACAACCACAATTTCTCTCATTCATTTTGCTTCCAACTTTGCTCTGTATTGTGGGGTGTGTGTGTGTGTGTGTGTGTGTGTGTGGTGTGTGTGTGTGTGTGTGTGTGTGAGAGAGAGAGAGAGAGAGAGAGAGAAAGAGAGATATGTCATTGTTTTCAGTCTGCAGTCCCACACGCTCATGGGTTTTGGGGGTTTGTTGCCGCTGCCTGACTCAGGGACTCTCCTGTTACTTCTCATCTTTTCCTTGACCTGGATAAATGTCAGCTGTCACTTCTGCAGAATCACTCCTCCTCACAGAGATTTGCTGCCTTTGAAACCTTGGCCTTCTCACTTCTTTACTTCAGATTCTTTGGGGGGGGGCAGCTCTCCAGGGGTGACCCAGGGCCAGTGACTGCTTTTGCAAAGAAAGTATTCAACAGATTCTCAAAAGATCTTTCCCCAAGAATAACATGCATTGAGTCATCTAGTTACATTTTCCCAGAGACTTGGTTGAAGTTGCGTACTGGAGGCATACTGCCTCAAACCGGAGAACCCTATATAGTTAGCTTCATCTCGGTGCCCCATTTACTGCTCTGTGTGTGTGTGTGTGTGTGTGTGTGTGTGTGTGTGTGTGTATGTGGGGTGTGTGTAGTTGAGCAAAACATTTCTGCATTGGCTACATGCAAAAATGTATACATATCTCATTTCCAACTTTGAGGCTTGTCACTTCTGTGCCTGGAGCTGAGCTTCATAAAAAGTCCTCTGGAATCAGGACTGGTCATTGCTCCTTGATCAGGGTTCTTAAGCCTTTTAATTAATCAAAAAGCATTTATTAAATGCCTGCTATCTGCCAGGCATTGTGCTAAGCACAGGGAATACAAAGACATTGTCTTTGCCCTCAGAGAGCTTACATTCTCTGGAAAACAGCCTGTACTCACCCAAAGAAGCACTTGCAAAATACTGTGCTTCCAAGGAAGGCAAGGGTTCTAGCAGGCAGAGGTGAGAGGAGAAGTGCATTCCAGTCATGGAACTGACATATGGAATATTTAAGAGAGGTGGGGAAATCCAGTAGTACAATTTAATGTGTGTTGTCAAGCATTCACTGTGTGTTAGGTAACATGCTAGGTGCTGAGAGAAAAATGAAAATGATAATGGTGATCCCTGACCAAGGCGCTATAATAATAAAGAATCATACTAAATTATTATAAACAGTAGTATAATAAATTATAGACAACAATAAATATAACTGCAGAGAAAATTTAAAATCCTTTTGGGGGTGGTGGGAGAAGTACTAACAATTAGATATTTAGGAGAGACCTTGTGTGGGATGGCATGGAGGCTGAGTTTTGAATGAAGCCAGAGACAGAGGTGAGGAGGGAGGGTGGGCATTCTAGGCAGAGGGAATTTTTGCTTGGGCAAAAGTATGAAGGCAGGAGGGATAACAAGTAGTAGAGTTTGTCCAGAGTGCAGAATACTTGAAGGGAATCTGTTTTCTCCAAGAGGAAGTAGAGAGTCTTTGAAGCTTTTTGAGCAGGAGAGTGATTTGGATAGGCCTGTTCTTTAGAAATATTTATTTGGCAATATTTGTGGAGGATGGAATGAAGAGGGGAGAGGGTCCTTAATGGGAAGACAGACAGGCTGAAAAAATGCCTAGGAAGGGGGAGCTACAACTGCTATGACTATTTGTGACTTCGGTGGGAGCCAGAGGGAATCCAGTAAACATTGCTGGCATTAAAGAACTGGGAAAATAATGTTGCCGCCAGAGGAGCATATGGTAGGAGCACTAGCAGATGTCTTCTGGATTCGGGGCAAGCTGCCGCCTGATTTGTGCGTGTTTTGAAAATGTTTAACCTGGGGAACAGTAGGGAATGTCACATAGGTTACTAATGGGGTCTGGCTGGCAGAACCTTCTCCAAGACCCCTTTGGGTTGAATGTCTGCCCTGCTCTGGCTTTGTCATTATTTGCCAAGATGCCTGGTATAGATCTGAAACAGCCTCTGAGAGACCCTCAGAGGAGGAATTACCACACTTTGAATAGAGGGAAAGATCTGAGAGAGATTTGCAGGAGAACAAGCCAGGCTCTTGAAATGAGGAAAAATTTTTATTGTTACTGTTTAGTTATTCAGTCATGTCTGACTCTTTGACCCCATGGACTACAGCACGCCTAGGCCCTTCTGTGCTCCTCCATCTCTTAAGATCTGTCCAAATTCATGTTTGTTGTTTCCATGACATTCTAGCCATCTCATCCTTTCCCAGCAAATCCTGCCGTTTCATTATTTAAGCTTCAGCTTCAGTATTTGACCTTCCAGTGAATAGTCTGAATTAATTTCTTTAAGTATCAACTGATTTGATCTCCCAGCTGTCTGAGGAACTCTCAAATTTTCTTCAGTGGTAGTTCAAAAGCATTCATTCTGTGGTGCTCAGCTTTCCTTATAATCCAACTCTCACAGCCGCATTGCTACTGGAAAAATCATAGCTTTGAGTATTCAGACCTCTGTCGGCAAGGTGATATCTCTGCTTTTTAGTATGCTGTCCAGATTTGCCACAGCTTTCTTTAAAGGAGCAGGCATCTTTTAATTTCATGGCTGTAGTCACCATCTGCAGTGATCTTTGAGCCCAAGAATGTAAAATCTGATACTGCTTCCATTTCTCTTTTCTCTATTTGCCAGGAAATGATGGGACCAGTTGCCAAAATCTTAGGGTTTTTTTTTGATGCTGTTAAGCTTCAAGCCAGCTTTTTTTACACCCTCATCGAGAGGCTTCTCAATTCCTCTTCACTTTCTGCCATCAGACTGGTATCATCTGCATATCTGAGATTGTTGATGTTTCTCCTGGCAACCTTAATTCCAACTTTTGATTCATCTAGCTTGGCATTTCATATGATGTACTCTGCATAGAAGTTAAATAAATCAGTGACAATATATAGCCTCGTATTCCTTTTCTAATCTTAAACCAGTCAGTTCCATATTCAGTTCTAACTGTTGCTTCTTGGCCCACATATGGCTTGCGTTCTCTTTGTAAGCCTGCAGGCTGACATAGCAAAGGATTGTCATTGTCATTTCTTTTTTTTTTAATATAATATAAATGTATTTATTTTTAGTTTTCAACATTCCCTTCCACAAGTTTTTGAGTTCCAAATTTTCACCCCATCTCCCCCCTCCCCCACCCCAAGATGGCATGCATTCTGAATATCCCTTCCCCTAGTCTGTCCTCTCTTCTATCTCTCTCCCCTTCTCTTATCCCCTTCCCCTTCTGTTTTCCTGTAGGGCAGGATAGACTGTACCCCATTTCCTGTATTTCTTATTTCCCAGTAGCATGTGAAAACATTTTTTTTTCTGCCGTAGTGGGTAGCCCGCATTTTGGCCCAGGTGAGGTCATGAGAACAGAATAATAGTACTGGAGAAAGGAGGTATTAAGACCTCCCCTTTCCTCCACCTCTTCCCCATTATGGAACAAGTGAGGAAAGTGGAATGGCTTCATATCCCAGATGCCCAAGATTGTGAAGCTCTGACTCTGGTAAGGAAGGTGGAGTGTAATGATCAATTTGCAGTTACTGCTTGTTGAACTGAGTTGAATTTTTTGTACATGTGGAAAGTGGGTTAAGGCACCCGGGATGAATGTTGAGGATGGGATCTGAGATATCCTGGGATTATAAGATTATAGATCTGGAAGGGAGATTGGAAGATATCTGGTCCAACTCTGTGATTTTACAGGTGGGGAAACTGAAGTCCTAATAGACTTGTCCAAGGTCACATTGCTAGTAAATGGCAGAGCCAAGATTTGACTCAAATTCAGTGGCACTTTTAGAGCCTTTCCCAATTTGAGCATGTCTAAAGGTGCACCTAAAGATTTTTGTTTCTTGTGTCTTGTAAACTGCCAACCCTGGCTGGACCCTGAGAGAGAGAGAGAGAGAGAGAGAGAGAGAGAGAGAGAGAGAGAGAGAGAGAGATACACACATATATATATATGTCTCTATATATAGCGCTCATGTACACCTGCCACAAAATCCACTCATACCATTTACTTTTAAGCAGAGGACACTTAAAATACAAAAATGTTTGGTCCATTAGCCATTAGAAGCTTTATAAACATTCCACCCAAGGAGGAAAAGTAGTGTTTGTATTGTGCCCTTCAACATGTGAGAAGCTGGAGCATTGTATTTTAAACTCAGTAAGAGCCCTGGTTTTGGGGAATGGAGAAGCATAAGTATCAAAGGTGATGAAGAGGTGGGCTCAAAAGTGGGTTGGTTGGGGCATTTTCTTCAGTCAGGATATCTGTAAATGTAAGAAGAGGTTGTTTTGGGGGGCAGGGAGATGGAGCAGGTAGGGAAGGAAATTTTGCTTCTGTGGGAAAGAAAAGAGAGATCATAAGTACTGAAATTTCAGACCCAAGCCTGGACTACTAGGAACCGGGATACTTAAAAGATGCCGATAGGGAAGTTTGTGGCTGCCAGAGGTGGTGCTGAAGCAATTCCACTGGCCTAGGTATGCCATCCATCCATAATGAAGAGTAAGGAAGGCATCAGGAGTGGCTTGAGACATAAAATAAATGACCTGAGCAAACAATGGTCTAGGTTTTTTTCCCCAGGTTGTCCCTTCCTCCTCCTCCACCCTTTTCCTTGATGTTACTTTGCCAGGGACTTTCCAGGTCTACATATTTCTTCCTTTTTTTTCCTTTCTCTTTCAGAGGATTACAGGAGCATAGATTTAATTCTAAAAGGCACCTCAGAGGTCAAGCCCTCTTGAAAAGGAAACTGAGGCCCAGAGGTACAGTTGTAAACATGAATCCAGGTGTCCCCCATCTCCCCCATGATGTTTTTTTCCCCCCTCTTACTGGGCCATGCTGCATATGCTTTCTATGTTATTGAAGACAAATCTTTTAGAGCTTGTCAGCATTTAAATCACATGAGCCTCTGTTGCATGCTCCAGCATATTTTTATTATATATATAAATTTTTAGCCAGACCTGGTACATCTAAAAGTATCTTCCCCCTTCTTTTTGCATTTATATACACTTTATGTCTATAATCTGTCATGCTGCCAGGGCTCCCCGGACTACATGGATAAACTTATGGTATCTCTATATATAGCACTCATATACACCTGCCACAAAATCCACTCATACCATTTGCTTTTAAGCAGAGTACACTTAAAATACAAAAATGTTTGGTCCATTAGCCATTAGAAGCTTTATAAGCATTCCACCCAAGGAGGAAAAAAAAATTAATTTGTTCAGTGACTTGAGGGCTGAAGAGGCAGTTGGGGCTTTTGGGTGGAGTTGCGTGATATGATATTTTTTTTTATTGGTGCCTCAGTCTTTCTGTACTGTAAAATGGGATTGTACTAATTGCCAACCAGTAAGTATTTTTACTGTGTCTGTTTTTGCATCAGAAATAAAACATGGACATGAAATAAAATATGAAGCAGGCCCTACCCTCAAGGAGCTAACATTCTCTCAAGTACAACGTGTACACGTATAAATATATACAAAATAATCATAATGTAATTTTGCTGAGGGATGGGGTTGGGGTCTAGAAGGGCAATATCTGTCACCTAGGGAGGGCAGCAGGCAGGAAAGGCCTTAGGTAGGCGTGGGTACTGACTTTTAACGGAAGCTCTAAGAGGCAGAGGTTAGGTGCATTTCAGGCGTGAGGGACACTCTGTAGAGTCCTGGCTTGCCTAAAGTCTGTATCTCCCCCATTGCTTACCGTAGGGCTTTCCAAAAAGTAGGTCATTTTAAAAAAATGTTCATTGAATTGAATAAACTAACCTTGCCTGGTTCATCCACATGCCCTCAGTTGCCCTGCTTTCTCTAGTTCCCTATTTGCTGCTCCTTTCTCTGGCCCTTTTTGCCTGCATTTCATATGTTAGATTTATTAGCCATAAGCCTCAGAAAAGATTCATTGAGCTAAGTCCATATTGGCGACTCCTCGTCATGCCTGTGGTCCCAGGAGTACTCTCCTTCCCACTGAATTTGGATGAGTTGAATGTGAGCCATCACCTGCCTGGGGACTCTGGTTTCCGGGTGGGTACTCAGGCCGTAAGTCTGCCTGTCACACACCCTCTGGGCTCTCTGTGAGAAGGAAAGGCCCTAAACTGAGCAAGCGCTGTTGGTCTGTATGTTTGGATTTTTAGAGTAAGAAGGTATGATTTTAAAAAAGAGCTCAGAATTTGGAATTTGATTTTCAGTTGATTTGTTATGTTCAGTCTATCAAATTAACATTTATTAAGTGCTGCTGTTCTGTGCTGGAGATACAAAGAGGCAGAAGACGATCACTGACCTCAGGGAGCTTACAGTCTAATGAGGGAGAGAACATGCAAGCAGATAATGTACAAAGCAAGCTATACCCAGGATAAATAAAGTAACAGGGAAGATACTGGAATTAAGAGGTGTTGGAGAAGGCTTCCTGTAGAAGGTGGGATCTTATTTGGGACTTAAAGGGAGCCAAACGGGTAGGTAGGTGGCTCAAGCCCTGGACCTGGAATCAGGAAGACCTGAATTCAAATCTCGTTTCAGACGCTTACTAGGTGTGTGACCCTGGGCAAGTCACTTCACATTGTTTGCGTTAATTTCTTCATCAGTAAAATGAACTGAAAAAGGAAATGGCAAACAACTCCAGTGTCATTGACGAGAAAATCCTAGAGCCCGGAAGAGCTAGACACAACAACAGTAGTCCAAAGAGGCTTTTGGTTTTCGAGTCAAGGGACCTGAGTTCAATTCTTGCCTCTGTCTCTTACTACCTTGTGTGACCTTGGGCAAGTCACTTAAACCCTCAAGCTTCAGGGTTTTTGTTTTTTTTTAACTGTAAAATTAGGGAAAAACAACAACAACGAGCCAGGGAGATCAGTTGTTGCATCGGGTGAGAGAGCATTTCAGGGTTGGAGCAGAGCCAGAGAAAATGCCCAAAGCTGCGAACTGGGAGTGTTGTTTGTGGAACAGCCAGGAAAACAGTGTCATCATATCAAAGAGTGAGGTACCTGCACTAGAGTGGTGGCAGTGAGTGAGTGAGTGAGAGAGAGAGAGAGAGTGTGTGTGTGTGTGTGTGTGTGTGTGTGTGAGAGAGTGTATGTGAGTGAGTGTGTGAGTGTGTGAGAGAGTGTGTGTGTGTGTGTGAGTGAGTGTGTGTGTGAGAGTGTGTGAGTGAGTGTGTGAGAGTGTGTGTGTGTGAGAGAGTGTGTGTGAGTGTGTGTGTGTGTGAGTGTGTGTGTGTGTGAGAGTGTGTGAGAGAGAGAGT
Source organism: Phascolarctos cinereus (assembly GCF_003287225.1). Taxonomy (NCBI): domain Eukaryota; kingdom Metazoa; phylum Chordata; class Mammalia; order Diprotodontia; family Phascolarctidae; genus Phascolarctos; species Phascolarctos cinereus. Next base: position 375,490,878 of record NW_027555625.1, read on the forward strand.
GTGTGTGTGTGAGAGAGAGAGAGAGAAAGAGAAAGAGAGAGAGAGAGAGAGAGAGAGAGAGAGAGAGAGAGAGAGAGAGAGAGAGAGAGAGAGAGAGAGAGAGAGAGAGAGAGGGGATGTGAATCTGAGCGACTGGGGGATGGTGTTACCCTCTACAGTAATAGGAAATGCAGGAGGGGGTGGGGGTTTAGGGGGAAAAGTTCTGTTTTGGACATACTGATTTTAATTTAAGATGTTTACTGGATGATATCTAGTTGGAGGTATCTGAAAGGTCATGATATAATTAATAACTAATTATTAAATAATTAGTGATTATTTAAACTAATAATCAAAATAATAATTAATGGTGCTAATTAAATTGAAGTAGTATAGGGAGAGCAGAGAAAAGGGCCCAAGATAGAATCCTGAAGGACCCCTGTGGTTAGAGGGCATCATCTGGAGGAGGAGTCAGCAAAGGATACAGAGAAGTAGCAGTCAGATAGGTAGGAGGAGAGCCGGAGAGAATGGTGTCCTGAAAACCTAGAGAGAAGAGAGGTCAAGGAGAGTTTAATCAATTGTGTCTACAGAAAGGTCAAGGAAGAGAAGGATTGAGAAAAAGCCTTTGGGTGTGGCATGTGTCGTCTTCTGCCGCCCCCCAATCCAAACATAGGAAACTACCTGGTTAAAAACTCTGGAGTCTGGCATCAGCATAAGCTGATTCTGGAGAGCCCTTCCTGTGACCTAGAGAAAGCCACTGCAGATGCCATTTAGGGCACTTATTTCTGAATGAAAAGCTCTGATTTTTCTGAAAGCATTTCAAAGCCTATTAGAAATTGGATGCAATCAGCATGAGTGGGAGAAGGAATTTTAAAATTTGGATGAGGGAAGAAGGCTGTTTTGAATGAGGAGGATGACGGTGTGAGGAGCAGGATTCAGTAGCAAGCAACTGACTTTAGTGAGACTGATCTCTGGGCACTTATGTATGTAGTCTCCTGTGGTCAGATAAATTATCCGGTGTTGTGGAAAGAGCATTAGACCCTGAGACCTAGGCCTGAGTGCCTGCCAGCTGCTAATTAGCTGTGTGACGTTTGGCAGGCTTTTCATCCCTCTGACCCTCAGTTCATTCAGCTCTAAAACCAAGGGGATTAGACTAGATCACCCTATGGAAACCAGCCCTCTGCGGGACAGGTGTAATAGCCTTCAGTGTCGGAAAGATCTGGGTTCAAAGTTTGGTTCTGACGAGTACTGGCTGTGTAACCTGTAGCAGATCATTTTAACCTCTCAGTGTCTCTAAGGTTATACATTTCAGAACAGGTGCCAATCTTCATTAATAGAAGGAGTGTCCTTGCCAGCAGTTTCCTAGATCAGTGAAATCATGGTTATATTTCCCTTGCTTCCCTCCCTCCTTCCACCCCCCAAAAAAGGTTGAAGCAGATGTCTAATTAAAAAGTGCGACAGACTTCTGGGCAGTCCTGACTAGGTGTGTCCCTTCTTAAGGGCTTTGAGAGAACTCCACAGCAACTTTGCTCCTAATACCTGGAGCCTTTTTTTTTTTTTGAACATCTAATTAATCCATAGGGAGACAAGCAGATTTTCTTCTCTTGATTGAACCTGTCCTGCTGCTGAGGAGGTGGGCCACCAAGCTTTAGTGGCATTAACTTTGAGGAGTGCCTTCCTTGCTGAGCTGGGCTAAGGGATTATGTTGCTTCACTTTGGCTTTTAATGACATGCTTGGAGTTGGAAGGCTGGTGAGATCAGTGGAGAGGACAAGAGGCCTCTTAGAATTAGGAGCTAGAGCTGAGGGGGGCCTTAAGGCCGCTCATTTTATAGGTGGAAAAAAAACCCAAATAGGCTCAGAATAGGTCAAGGGAGCACAGCTAAGATTTCTGGTGATACAAAATCAGTGTGCCAGTATGAGTGGAAAAATAAATCTTGTTTAAAAATAATCTGGATTGGGGCCTGTGATTACACAAGAATAGGGTTTTGCTTCTTCTAGTCTATGGGCCATTAATGATGATCAGCTTCCTCAGTGGAAAGGTGGTAAATTTGGAATCCATCTCATAATTCCAACCTGTATACCTGCGTGTGGAATAAGCTATTCACTGCAACCTGATAGCTTCTTTTGCTCATTTATTAGGAGGGCCTTTAGCGCTGTAGGCCTATATCCGTGGTTTTCCTGTGTGGAGTTCCTCTTGTGAATAGTGTCTGAGGACAGTTGAATGTAAATTTCTGTGATCGGGGAAAAACAGCAAAGTCCAGAATAATTTTTACCATTTCCAGGATGTGTCTGTGTGTTCTTAGACAGCATTTCATAAAGCTCCTTAAGGTTAGGGACTGTACCCTGTACCATTCCTGTGTCCTTAACAAAGTGCCTGCCCACTCAAACTGGGGTGGGGTGGGAGGGTGGAATCTCTTATTAAGTACTTATTAGTAAGTACTCCCCTTTCTTTTGGACTGGATCTTTGATTTCTTTGAAGCCCTTGTCAAGGAAATCTCCTCTACCTCTAAGCATGTGTTGAATTAATAAAACTAATGGAAAGAATCAGAGGGTCTGGGTTCAAATCCTTATATAAGAGGGACATGTAGTTTAAATGTTGCTTGCTAGCTGTGTGATGGCAGACAGGTCGATTTCCCTTTTCTAGACATCAGTTTCCTCATATGTAAAATGAGCAGGGTTGAACTAGGTAACTAGAAAGAGGCCCTTTCCCAGTTCAGAAGACGATTGATTTTACGCACCATTCTAGGGGGTATGGTATAGTAATGGTCACATTATATGTTCTTCTGTGGAATAAAGGGAAAAGAAATCAGCTGTTGGGTTTGGGGGGTTTTTTTGGGGTAATTTGCAAAAATTGGAGTTGGTAGGAACCTTTGAAGAAATCTAGTCCATTTCTCTACTCCTTCCACATCTTACAGATAAGGAAACTGAGGTCCAAGAATGTTAAATGGCCCTTGCCCAGGACCCCACAGGTGCAGTAAACAGCAGGTGCTCAGACTCCCAGGTTGGCCTCAGACACGAAGTTTTTGCTAAGTTTTTCTGACTTTACAAGCATTCTCTGAAGGGATATGGAAGGACATAGAAAAGGGGGTAAAGCCACACCATAAATCAGTAGTCAGAGTACTAAAGCTAGAATTTCATTTCTTATTTAACAGAACTTATATATTTAAAGTGTAGTGGAAAGAGCATTCATTGGATTTAAAGTCAGATGACCCGGGTTCAAATCCAAACTTAACTCTGCCACTTTCAGCTTGTGTGGCTTTGGGCAAGTCTCTCTGGACCTTGTCTGTAAAATGAGGATGTTGGACTGAATGACCCCGTAAGGTACCTTGTAGTTCTAAGTCCTATGATCCATCCTTCTTTTTATTTTTTTCTTTTTCTTTCCTTTTTTTTTTCCTGTGCCTGCGTGCAAGGTCTCTTGAGAGTAAGCCTTGTGGGAGGTGTGGCAGGGTGGGTCTTGGCTCTGTAATGGAATTGATTTCCTTGTCTTTGTGCCCTCCTCTTTTTCATCCTGTTGGCAGGAAGCTTTTTTGGTAAACCTCATCCAAAGATCTCTGTCTTCCGCTTGAAGTGCTACTTTATGTGGTATATTACCATAAATTTTCAGGTGGTGCCATGTGGCCCTCTGAGTCTTAATTAATCCAGTACATCATTTTTGAAAGATCATTTTATTTGGGTTATTAGTTGCCATGGTTATGTGGTGTGACCTACGGAGCACAGCATTGGTTAGATCTGTGTTATGTCAGGCTAACTACTGAAAATAGCTTGGTGGGTGAGGGACAGGTGTGCCTCATTTTAGGAATCTAAAAAAATCACAATCCTATTTGCTGCATGAGGTGTGATTCTTCACTTTGAAAAAATAAATTCGTTATAAAATTCTGTGAAGTGGAGAGTGCCCTGGAGCAGTGGGATGTAGTAGCAAACTTTGGAGTCACAGGACTTGGGTTCAAATCCTGTCTGTACCACTTAATTACCTGTGTAACCTTGAGAAAATCCCTTTCTGGGCCTCAGTTTTTGTAATTGCAAATGCCTGCAGCAACTCATGGAGCTCAACAAATGGAGCTCAAATCAGATTAAAATGTAATCGGGGCTGAGATTCTTATAATCTAGCCACTGCTCAGAGTCCTAAAATCTAGCTACTGTTGAGATTTTTACAATCTGGCCACTAGCTCACAGGTGCTCAGGTTCCCTAAGAGTCTGGGCAATATGGCAGATCTTTAATAAACCTTGTCTTTGGCTGAAAAAAAAATGTAATCGGGAAACATTAACAAAGTAAAGAAATACGGTAGGACATAGATAAGGTTAGCGTATGGTTTTCTAAGTCAATACGTGGCCTGTAGAGATCCTTTTGTACAGTTTAGTGGCTCTGGTTTGTATTTGAGTTTGACATGGTTGGACCTTTCCCCCTTTAATTCTGTGTTCCTAAAACTCTATTTCCTGAAAATGTAAAACATGTGAAATATGTCTGTAATTTTAGTTGCGTAGTTAAGATCATAGATTTAGAGCTCACTATAAGGGCCTCTGTGACTGGGAATTTCCTTATCTGGGAGTTGTCTACATCAGTGAAATCACAGGCCTGGGCCATTTCTACAGAAAGCCAGAGGTTAGCATTTGAGAAAGTGACAGACTTACTCACCTGCATTTTAGGTGGTGATAATAACTAGCATTTATATAGGACTTTATGGCTTGCTAAGTACTTTATGGATTTTTTTTTCCATTCATCCTCACTGCAACTCTGAGAGGTAGGTGCTACCATTCCCATTTTACAGATGAGGAACCTGAGACAGACAGGTTAAATGACCTGCCCAAGGGCCAATTGATTTGAAGGTCTTCCTGACTCCACATTCAATGCTCTATCCACTGGGCCGCTTAGCTGCCTGGGGCAGGTGGGGCAAGGTTACTTGGTTTGTATGTGTATGTTGAATTGACACATGATGTTTTCATTGGAAAGAGTCCTGGGTTTGGAGTCAGAGGACTTTGGGTCAGAGGATCCTGGGTCTGCTGCTTTTTTCTACTTGTGTGACCTTGGACAAGTCGTCTTTAAGGTCCTTTCCAACTCCAAATCCTGTGAATTATTCATATCCTATGACTCAGATCATACTATTGGGCATATGTCCCACAAGGGTCAAAGCCAGAGAGAAAGGTTCTATATAATGGGACTCCGATTCGATTCTTTGTTTTCCTGCTAGTGCTTTTGTTGGTTTCTTCCTCTCCACCAGCACACCATTTAATTTCCATGTCCATCATTTCTGGTCTGCACACTTTGAACTATCCTTGACTTATTATTATGTGGGACATTTTTGCTTGAGCCTCCCCAGCTGCCTGGAAATACCCTCTCCTAGCTGCTCCCTCACTTCAATCTTATGTCCAAAAACACTTTTCTTTTTTGTTAACTAAGTTAATTAACATTATCTTTTTCTTGGAAGCTTTATGCTTTGCCAACCTCTGGTTGTCATAGTGTTTACTAAGTCTTCAGGGTATTTTTTTAAAAAACAGTTGTTTCTTCCTCTTTTGTTCTCTCTCTCCACCCCCCCACTTTTTAAGATATATTATATTTGAATCTTTTTGTTCTCTGAAACTATTTCCCATTTCAAGCACATAAGCTTTCAAAGAAAATATTTTCAGTTATTTCTCTCATGACATACTACATGTCATTCTCATATCCCAGTTTTAAAAAATGATCTTTTATATTTTACTTCCTAAAACAGCTACAAAGAGAAAAAAATGAAGTATTGAATAATAAGAATTATTTTAACGTGTAATATCTTACTTTCAAAAACACTACCATGAGACTTAGAAATGAGGCCGACTACAAGTTTCTGACTGCACATCAGTTTAGAATATGTACTTTTTTTGTGGTCAAACATTTTCGTTTTTATGTGCATAAATGTCTAGGATAGCACTATTTTTCTGGGGAATATTCACTTTTTATTCAATGAGTACTTGCTAAGGATTTTTTTTTAAGGGGATGAGACCTGTGTTTTCATTAGTGCAGGGAACTTTTGGCGAGCAGACTCTCTTTGCAAATACGTATCTTTTCTGCAGCTGGGGTGGGGCGGGGGCACAGATTGTTAAAGTAACTTCGTCAGGGTCACACAGTTGTTCGTGTCAGAGAAAAACTTGAACTGAGGTCTTTCCAACCATCTTATCCTTTGTCCATTTCTTTTGCTAGGGATTTCTCACGTCATTTTTTGTTTTGTTACATTCATTCTTTGTTGTGTACTGCAGCAAGGCCTGGTGGCTTAAGTAAGGGACTGCATGGACCTTGTGATTGTGTGTCAGTTCCAGATGTGACTCTTAATATTGGCTTACTTTGTGACCTGGATCAAAACACTTTAAAATCTAATTATGCCTCACTTTTTTCATCAAGAAAGGGAATCTTTGAAGGGTAGATAACAAAATAGTCACAAAGCACTTAGGAAATGTAAAAAGTGAGGTGTACTTTGTATAAAGAAAGATGCTGCTCCTGGGTTAGCTTCAACAGACAGACTAATGGAGGCTGTTTGAATTATGCTACGTAGGTCTTCTCATGACCAGTGGTATGCAGGTAATTGCCCTCACTTATAGCTGTGTATCTCAGGGGCTGTAAAATATTTTTTGTTCTGGCATTTAAAGCCCTTCACAACCTGACTCTGGCCTGCCTTTCTAACCCTATCTATACTCCCCTTCATGCCAAGCTATCCTTCATGCTTGCTTGTCCCTCACATGCTACATACCATCTCCCATCTCTCTGTCCCACGTGCCTGGAATGCTCTCCTCCCTCCCCTCTGTCTCTTAGGATTCTTAGTTTCCTTCAAAGATTACCTTAAGTGCTATCTCCTACTTGAAGCCTTTTCTGATAGTCCCCCCCCCCCCCCATTCTAGTGCCCTTCCGCTGTTGCCTTATATTTATTTGGTGTATACTTATATGTATACATATAATATTCCCCTGAAGTATAATAAGTTCTTTGATGGTAATTTTTACTGTTGTATTTCCCCAGGGCCTGACACAGAGTAGGTGGTTAATAAGTACTTAACTGGTTGATTGAATGAGGTTACTGTTCGGTCAGAGGATTACGTACGTATATAACCTTATTAAGAAGAGATATACTTTAAAATGCTCTGTAAATAGGTAATGGTATAGTGAAAATTTTGAGTGCAGGAAAAGTGTGGGTTCCAGTCCCTTTGTACCCCAAGACATTTCCATTCAACAGCAGACATGTAAATGGAAGTTAACTGCAGCCTTTTGTGGAAAAAGATAGCAGATACTTGTTTCAATTCTTTAATTTTGTGTTAAAAAAAAACTTTTGGTATCCTGGGTTGGAAATGTGAATAACGAGGGCCTGGGGTCTCTTTTAGGAACTCTCATTTCCTGTAGTACCTTTTAAGGCATTGAGGGAAAAAGCCTGCAAGCGTGTAATCAGACATATGTTGGCACATGACAGATAATAGTGAAATGAGCCCCTGTCCAAGCATGCTGTAACCAGATTTAGAAGGATTTGGGAGATGCTCTTCCAGTCAGTAAATGCAGTGGGGATTCAGTTACACATTGTTTCTGATTTCTAGATCTTTGCTTTCCTGCCCAGGGCTTGCATAGATAAAGCACAGTATACTCCAGCTCCCTCCCCTCCCCTTTCTATCTCCTGTTCCCACTACATAAAACCAAGGGAGCAGGATTTGTGATCTTGGGAGATCTTTTGCCGGCCCCCAACACTGTAGGTAAGCCAGGGCCTTCCTCTTGTTTGTCGCAGATACTGAGTCCTTGACATACAATCCATTCCTTTCAAATCTTGAATGTAGTTGATCGCCACCTACTGCTCAGTGGAGGAAGGTAGACGTGCTTGGGCAAAAAGCATGGCATTTTCAGGAAATTAGTCCAAAAGGACCATCGATTTAAATGTCGAGAAAGCCTTACAGCTCACTTATTTTATAGATGAGAGTGACTTGCCCAAAGTCACACAGACAGTAGCAAGGACCCTTAGTGCTCTGGTTACATATTCAGCATTGTTTTTACCATATCCAGTGGTATTTTATTCCTAATTTTACATGCAAGGAAACTGAGGCACAGAGCTGTCTGAGATGAGGGTTGAACCCAGGTCTTCCTAGTGCTTTACACACTATATACCATGCTTTCCTCAGGTATCCAGGTACTCTAGTACTAAGAAAAATAATCTGTACCCCATGTTTTCTGGTAGGTTATGGGCTAAATCAACAGGTTATAATCTAAGCGGGTTATATACTGGAATGAGACAGAGGAAAACCAAACTTTTCCGGCTTAATTTTGCCTTTTAAAAATAAGACCATTAAGCAGTTACCAGGAACTGTTTTTAAACTGCTTTGACAGTCTTCAGCCAGTTTAAAGACTGATTATTTTCAACCCTGTGGTATCACCGATAGGGGCCCCTCTGAATTTTATTTACCTTCTTCTGTGGCCTTTGGAGCTGCCTCTACTTACCAGTACTTTCGTTTCAGTTTCTTACTCTGTGGTTCTCTTTCTGGATGCTGTGGCTCTGTTTCATTTCTCTGTGAATGACTCCATAGGCCCTGAGGAGCTAGTGCCATTTTTCTGTTCGTGGCAGAATAGAGTTTTCACAGAGAATAGGCTCTCACAGATGTTAGAGCCAAAAGAGACCTTGGAAACTGTGCCAGGTATTGTGCTAAGATCTCATTTGAACTTCACATCAACCCTGGGAAGGAAGTGCCATTATTATCCCATTTTACAGTTGAAGAAACTGAGGCAGACAAAGGGCTAAATGACTTGCCTAGCGTCACACAGCTGGAACAGCTACATTTCTTCCTGAGAAGAAAACTGAGGTTAGAGAGGTAGCTTGCCCAGGGTAATAAGCAGCAATTCAATCTGATTAAAAATCCACTTATGAAGTGGGTTGCTAGATGTAAGAGTGTGTTGACAGCAAGCAAGGATAGAGACTCTGTCCTCAAGTATGTTTGAATTTACTAGTGAGTAGGGGGAGGGAAGAGAAATAACCTGTAATTCGGTAACTAAAATACAAGGTAGTTTGAAGAGATAGCATTAATAACTTGGAGGGGAGTGAGTGGGGGGTGGGGTAGATCAGGAGGAGCTTCATAGAGGAGGTGGTACCTGAGCTTGAGCCTTGAAACAAACTAAAGATCTTCTGAGAGAGAGAGAGAGATGATTCATCGAGGGAATTCATTCCAGGCTTGGATGGAGGACTAAATTCACAGAATAGCTAGTGGTCCAGTCTGATTATAACACAGAATATATGAATCGAGGATGAGGATGGGGGCGGGTGTTTAGTACTGTCTCCTGAGATTTGGTAGTCATTTATATGGTGATAATTAAGCCTATTTTAAGAGAGAGCATAAAGAGAGAAGAGGGCCTAGGACACAAACCTCGAGGGAACATTTCATGATTAGGTGATGGGAGATGGGAGGTGATTCAGCAAAGAAGTCTGAAAAAGAGTGGTCAGATTAGTAGGAAGAGAACCAGGAGAAAGTGGTGTCACAGAAACAAAAGGGAAGGAGAAAGTATCTAAAGAATAGAAAATAGTCATTAGTATAAAAAGCTTCAGGGAGGTCAAGTAAATTATGGGTTAACTAAGAAAAGGCCATAGAATTAAGAGTAGATGACTCTAGGTATGTGACTATGAAATGAAGAAGAGAAGTCAATAACATGAGGAAATGACAAGGTCAGGTTTCACTTTTTAAAAGGATGTTTGTAGGAAACAGGAAAGAAGCCAGTACATATCAAGAGAGACTGAAGATGGGGAAAAAGGGGGAAAGAGCTGCTTTATTGGAGTAAGCTTCAGTAAGACATGAGAAGAAATGGATTCAAAGATGTAAGGAGTTAGCCTTGGCAAGGAGAAGGACTACCTCCTCTCAAAGGAGGTGATGATGTCAAGCATGGGCTTTATAACCTTTTTTTTGTGTCATAGACCCCTTGTGAGTCTGCCAGTAGACCCCTTCTCAGAATAACAGGCATTAAATAAAATACATAGGCTTACAAAGAAAGCCAATTATATTAGCAATACACTTATTAAATTTACTTTCTAAAAAAGTTCACAAACCCCAAGTTAAGAAATCTTGGGATTGTTCACATGGTTAAGTAGGAGAGCTTACATCAGATGTCCTCAGTTTCCTAAATAAAGTAGGAAGTGAAGTCTTTTGCTGAGAGGGGAGATATCGGGGTTTTGAGGAAAGAAGATTTGTAATAGGTATACAGTATAATAGTGAAGAATAAAAGGATTGTCACACAGTGTAAATAATAAACTTTTAGGAGACCAGTCATCTTGGTCTAAGTGGCAGAGCAGTCAGATGTGAGGAGTGATGCATTCCCATTGTGATATGGCAAGGACAAGGGGATAGGGGATTCAAGGACATAGGATGCTGGGGTGGGGAACCATGTGGCCCTCTAGGTTCTCAAGTGTGTCACTTTGACTGAATCCATGTAAGGGCCCCCCTTGAGGACCTAGAGGGCCATGTGTGGCCATGAGGCTGAAGGTTCCTTAACCCTGGTATAGAGTATGTTTGAACTCTTCACCTCCTGGGTTCATAAAGTAAGAGCAGAATTGGGTGATGGCTCAGGAGAAGAGGGAAGAATGGACTAGAAATGGTGAGGGTGAAGAATAGGAGGAGTGAGGCAGAGGTAGTCGTAGAATGACAACAGATTATGAGCAGAGGGGGAATTTCAGAATCTTGGGACAATTATGGATGATGATAACTTCTAAAGTATGATCGTCTCTCTGGGTGGCTGAGGTGGGGTGAAGATATAGGTCATGAGAGTTGCGGAGGTAGAGAAAGCGTGGAGCATACTGAAGTCCTCAAGTAGTGAGGACAGATTTGGGGGTGGAATGGAAGACTGTGAGTCCGATAGCCAGGTGCAACCCTGCCTATCCCCAGGAGAGTAGGGGTGACATGGCGGCCAGGAGATGACTGCAGCAAGGATCAGGTTTGGTGGAATTGCCCAAATGGATTGAACTTCAAAGGAGAAGTTGCTGAGTTGTGGCACAAGGAGGGTCTGGAGGAATGAGGGGGTGAGGAATGTGTCCAGCATTTCAGGAGATGTGAGAGAAAAATCATTTATTACTGGAGAAGGGTCTCCAGGGGTATAGTATCTTCTGGAGGAAGCCAGATTTTAAAGATGGAAAGTGTGTGAGAGAAAGAGGGTCTCAAGTCAAAGGGGTGTGTTAATGATAGAAGGAGTTGCAGAGGATATTGCAGAAGAGACAGGAGAGCCTGCAGAGGGGGTAGGGGGTAAGAAAATAGCAGCGGTAGCTGGGAATGGGGAGTTTCATCTCATCAGGGGATGATGTTGAATCATAGGTATTATTAACAGAGAAACAGGGGGAGTTTGATTCTTGGAATGGTGTATTAGTTACTGGGGCTCCTACCTTCCTGGGTCCTCGTCTTCTCTTGTCAATCTAAATACCAGGAAGCTGGGGGTGGAGACAGAGAGGAAGATAGGGCCAGTCAATTGAGGAAGCTTTTATTAAGCACCTACTGTATGCCAGGTGCTGTGCTATGTGCTGAGGCTGCAAGTACAAAGCATGAAATAATATCTACTCATAACGAACTTGCATGTAGGCCACAGGTGACCTGGTCCCCAAGAGCCTGGCTGTGCTTACAAACAGCAGCTGATTCCTTTGCCACATCCCAAGATGGGGCAGGGGTGTGATGCCGCCCCCCCCCCCCGGGAGGCACATTACTTGTGGAACACAGTCTGGGCAGCTGATAATGGAGGGCTGAGGGATTTATTGTTGATTTAAACCCAGGCCTTCTGTTTCCAAATCTAGAATTCTTTCCATTGCACCTGCTACCCCTCTTGTTTGTAATTCAGCCTAAACTCTTGCTCAAAAGCATCTGAAAAGGTATACATTTTTAGCTGACCTTTTCCCTGCCTTATTTTGTAGCACCTCACATTTTATCTTTTTGTCTATCTTTGTGCATCTTGACAGGAGCTCAGCTTAGGGGTCCCTCCTAGGGGCTCTCCTTCAGACCTGGTATAGGATTCTTAAGGTAGTAATAACAATAACAACTGACATTTGAGCTTTCAGCCTCAGTTTCCTCATCTGTAAAATGAGGATAATAATAATACCCATGTCACAAGGTTGTTGTGAAGATTAAAGGAAATCATATGATGTAAAAAGAAAAACCCTTTGTTAACCTTAAAGAGCTATAGATTATGATTATGATTGTTGTATTTGTATTTATGTTTATGTTTGTGTTTATGGTTGTGGTTGATGTCATAGAGAAGCAGACTGTAAAACTGGTTATGTAACCATTGCAAAGTCTTTTGGCCTTCTAGTGGTCTAGGCAACTCTCCAGCATTATAAGTTGCTGTGAAGGTGCTGATCTGCATTGGTAGAGGGAATTTCCTCATCTGGGAGTTCCTTACACCAATCAGATCACAGCTCTTCTAGTTAGTATTTACATAATATTTTATGGCTTGCAAAGTGTTTTACATACATTATCTCATTTGATCCTTCTCATAACCCTGTTGGATGCAAGTAATACAAATGTTACACTCATTTTACAGATGAGGAAACTGAACCTGAATAGGTTAAGTGATTCTTGGGGTCACTAGGTAAGTTTTTGAGATAGAATTCGAACCCAGGTAATCCCAAGTCCTATCCTCTATGTCCTACCATGCCACCTTCTGATGACTTTGCTAGACTGAAAAAGATGGAAACTTCTTTTTTTTAAAAATTAATTTATTTTTAGGTTTCAACAGTCACTTCCATAAGCTTTTAAATTTTAAATATTTAAATTTTCTCCCCTTCCTATCTCCCCCCCCAAGACAACATGCAATATGATATAGGTTCTACATGTACATTCCTATTAAACATTTTCACATTAGTCATGCTGTAAAGAAGAATTAGAGCCAATGGGAGGAACCACAAGAAAGAAGAAACAAAACAAAACAGAAGGGAAAAAAAGGAGCAAATAGTATGTTTCCATCTACATTCAGAATCCATAGTTTTTTGTCTGAATGTGAATAGCATTTTCCAAGATGGAAACAACTTCTTCTTCTTCTTCTTCTTCTTCTTCTTCTTCTTCTTCTTCTTCTTCTTCTTCTTCTTCTTCTTCTTCTTCTTCTTCTTCTTCTCTTCTTCTTCTTCTTCTTCTTCTTCTTCTCCTCCTCCTCCTCCTCCTCCTCCTTCTCCTCCTCCTCCTCCTCCTCCTTCTCCTCCTCCTCCTCCCTCCTTCTCCTCCTCCTCCTCCTTCTCCTCCTCCTCCTCCTCCACGAGGCGGTTGGGGTTAAGTGACATGTCCAGGGTCACACAGCTAGCAAGTGTCTGGTCTGAGACCAGATTTGAAATCAGGTCCTCCTGACTCCAGGGTTGGTGCTGTATCCACTGTGCCACCTAGCTGCCCCAAGATGCAAACTTCTTGAAGCACAACACAATTGAGAAGATTCTCTTGGTTACCTTGTCTGTTTCTTTGCCTTTGTATATAATTGGCATTATATAGGATGGCCTGAAAAGTCATAATGCAATGTAAATCATCAAAGTTTAAAATTGCACTAAGGCAGTTAAGGGTTTTAAGGTATTAAGGGATCAGTAAAAAGGTTAGTGCTGATTTTGAATGTTTGGTTTCTTGAAAACATTTAATGGAGTAAGAATGATGGGACCATATGGTATGACTGGATGCAAGGCTAAGTTTTTAAGTTCTGGGTGTCTGATGTCTCTTTTAGTTTTTGGTCAGTGATCAGAATGTATTTATTTTACAAATGCTGGCTGGAAGTGGGCTTGTGGTCATAGCTCAGAGGGTCATTAAATCAATTCAGGAATTCAGCAAGTGTGCAATGAGTAGCTATTATTTATACAGCCCTGCGTTGTGGGCATAGGATATACAAGAGATTATGTATCTGCCTACCTACCTACCAGCCACATTTTAAAGCTGTCTTCATATTTATTGTTTGACTGTTAGCCATGGAACAGTGACTTCTCCAGAGAATTAAAGTGAATATTATACAGAGAGCAATGGAGAAAGGCTTGGTGGGTGTGAGCAGGCTGCAGTATAGACAGGATGCTTAAAACTGCCCAAGACTTTTGACCTTGTGTAAACAATAGGGAACTTTGAAGAAAAACTGTAATAAAAGCTGTCTTTGGAGGAAGTATACAATCAGAAGAGAAGATGGGCTAGTCATGTGGTGAGTGAAGAAGAGCAAATGGACAGCTTGCATATTCCACTGGTATATCTACAGTGTCAAGAGAAATCGAGGAAGGTGCCCAGCACATTGGGTGAACCCCTTGATGTGAACAGGAGGAATGGAAATGTCTAGCAGGATGGGTTGTAATTAGCACTGATGGAGGGAACGTCTTAATTGATGAGATCACAGGTTTGTTTGGGTTTTTGGGTATGTCTAGTGCTATGTCTTTTTGCCTGTTTGATCTGACATAAAATGTCAGATTTGGGAGGGACCTTGTAGATTAGCAGCCTAACCTTTAAGCTGCTATTTGGGGAGAAGAGTCTACCATACATTAAACAATTAGGGAACAATGCAAGTTGGTATGGAGCCAAAGCATTAGATTGTGGAGCATAGGCAGTGATTATAATTCAGAGAAGGGAGCGGTCTCATCCTCTTTTACATGCAGCCATCCAAACCTGCTTTCACGTCCTACATTGTAAGAACTGATGCTTGGATCTTGCAGTATGGACATAGCTATATGGACTACTGTCTATTTTAAAACTTTTTAAAAACACCTCTTCACTGTAAGGCGTTAATGAGAGATACCACACCTATGTAGAAAAATGTGATTCAAAGTAGTTTAAAGAGAGAAGGAGCAATTAGGGAAGACTTCAAGGGAGGAAGTCCCATCTTGAAGGAAGGTGATGAAAGAGTATGTTTCAGATCTGTACGTGTGGCCGAAAGGAATGGGAGATAGAAAGTTCACTTCAGAATACAGCTAGTATACCCGTTTGGCTTAAACAGAGTTATGTTAAAGGGAAGAAATGTGAAACAGTTCTGGAAATATCAGTTAAAGCTGGGTTGTAGAAGGCCCTACATACCATGCTGAATAGTCCCTAAATTTTTTTGACCAAGGAAATGACATGACCTATGCCTTTGGAAGAATATTTTGGTACCATGTGGAGGGTGAATTGTATGGTGCAGAGAAGATGGTGTGATCTATATAGCAGGTGAGGATAGGGGTTTTTGGATGGGAATTAAATAAAAATACTTTGCCTAGGTTATTGGGAAAATGCTGGAAATTGGCCTAGGAGTTTTTTGTCTTTCACGTTGGAGACTTAAATTTTCTCAAAAATGAAGATGAAGATAATTTTGACTGAGGTTTTTCTGGCAATAGATGGGTAAAATTCAACTAGGGTTGCAGCCTCATTAATGTTTATTGGTTATTACTACTTTAGACTTTCTGTTCCAACAAAAGCATATGTCTGTTGACTTCAGTTAGTTATGTTATTCCCAGTTTTCAATGGGAGAATTTGAATTGCCAAGAAAAAAAGAACTACTCTTTTCAAGTAGCATTGATGAAGAATAAAGCCTAGAGACCTAGATTTCTAGTTTCTTCCAGAATCCCTTATTGGCTCCCTGTGGTCTCTTCCCCCAAGAGAGGTAGAAAATATTGATTTTGGGGAAACAGACGCACAGCCCAGATGCTGGTAATTAACATCTTATCTCAGCCCTGGTCAGGCTTCTGCCTTCCTAGCAACAGATGTTTCTGCAGAGTAAATATTATTGACTCTGCTTGGCTCCTCTTTCTGTGTGCTTGTGTATGAAGTTGGTTATAGGAGCAAGATGCCAGAGAACTTGGCCTGCTCCCAGCACTTTCACCAGCCTCTCCTTTCTCTTTCTCTGTGGTGGAATGTGACTCTTGGATTCCTCTCAGAGTCAGAGTGAATGATAATTGGAACGGATCTGTCCTGACTGGGTGTCTGAGGCGCATAATATATTCAGGATATCACTAATCCTCCATGGGTGTGAAAAGGAAAATATGCTGTGTTTCCCAAACAAAGTTGCTGATACATGGGCATGCCAGCTGAGGTCTTGGAAACAGGAGATAGCTTTGGATGGGCCTATGGCCTTACCTCTCACCCCTTCACCTCCCACCCGGATCAAAATGGTCTAGCAAAGGTCCTATTTGCTTTTTTGTTTTTGTTTTGTTTTGGTTTGTTTGCTAGGCAGTGGGGTTAAGTGACTTTCCCAGGATCACACAGCCAGTACATGTCAAAGTGTCTGAGGCCAGATTTGAACTCAAGTCCTCCTGACTCTAGGGCCAGTGCTCTATCCACTGTGCCACCTGGTTGTCCCCATATTTGCAAAATCTCTTTAAAAATGCACCAGAAATGTACTCTTTGTTATACTGATAGGGAGCGTGTGCATATTTCAGACTAGGATAGTGTGATATAGAGAGAGCTGGCCTTAGAATTGGGGAGACCTGGGTTCAAGTACCACCTCAGATGCCTACTGGGTGACCCTGGGAAGGTTATTTAACTTCTTACGTCCTAGGCAACGCTAAGGGAGAGTGAGGGCCAGCTGGTGTTGGTAGAGGGAATTTCCTTTTAGGCAGTCCCCTGTACCAGTGAAAAGACAGGTTCGGTCTAAAAACAAAAACTCAAGCAGAATAAACTCCGTATCATAACTAGGTGGTGAATCAGATTTCCCATTTCCTTTTCCCACCCTGCCCTTCACTGTCCCACGTCTCCACCTCTCCTCTTTGAGGCCCAGCCCAGTCATTCTCCCTGACACCCTGCTTCATCTCCCCCCCCACCCCCTCCCATTGTTGCATTGTGGGGAGGTTTGACTCTGCATTGGAATCTCCAAGTGGTGGGTGACTCCGAAAGTGTTTTTTAGGAATTGTGCCAGTTTGGATACCAAAGGTGAACCCAGAATGCAGAAATTCTACACTCTGCTGTCACCTCTGGTTGATCACCTCAGTTGAGTAGGGCCCTGGGGATCAGTTCGTGTGCATAATGGGAAACATAGCTTGGGATGTTTCCTGTGAATACAAACAGGTCTGACTGATAAGAGAGCAGAAAATTAACTGCTAGGAGGTGCAGGGGATAGAGCACCAAGTTTGAAGTTGGGAAGACCTGAGTTCAAATTTAGCCTAACACTTACTAGCTGTTAAGTAAGTCACTTAACCTCTGTTTGCCTTAGTTTCCTCATCTGTAAAATTTAGATAAATAATATTTACCTCCCAGGGGTATTGTGAAGATAAATGAGATAGTACTTTTAGCTATTGTTATTATTAACTGTTATCATGGAGAGGTTGATAAAGGTTTTAAAAAGCCTTTTTATTTATCATTTGTTTTTATGTCATCTTCATTTCTAAATGTCTCTCTCCCCTAATCAGAGAGCCATTCCTTGTAACAAAGAGAGGGGAGGGATAGAAGAGAGAATAGCAGTTGAACAAAATTTATATATCAAATGAATCTGCTACTATATGCAATGACCCACGTCTATAGCTCCCCACCTCTACAAAGAAAAGAGGGAGGTATATTTTCTCGTCCTTTTTTTTAGGGTCAAGCTTGGATATTCTTGTTACAAGAGCATTCAGTTTCATTTTGAAGAAGGTTTTACAAGTTCATTCTCGTAGGGTGCTTTATCTTGATTTTAAGATTCTCTATGAAGTGTGAATCAGTGTGTTCTTTTTTTGAAGCCAAGTTTTGGGATTCTCTTGCTTTTCCTATGTAGTTATTTTAGCTAGCTTGGGTCTTAATATCAAATCCCTTCCCCCCACCCTCCATAACCAGGAAAGCTTCTTTTTACTTTGCTCCATCCAGGGCAGCTGGCATCCCTGTCAGCCACACACCGAGCCATTGACTAGCTAGTGACAGATAGTGTGTGCTATGTGTTATTGGACAGAGAAATTGAGGTAACTTTTTGAAACATAGGACTATCCGTTTCAGACAGGTCCTGTTGAAAACCATGCATGCTACTAAGTGGGTCCCCCTGTAAAAAGACTTCACAGAGGCACCATTGTTCACTCTCTTATATTTGGTCCCCATTGGCAGGGGCTCCTGGCCTAGTAGCTCTTCATGAGGATTCTGGATTCTTGCCCAAGCCCGGGTTTCATTTCACTTTTATCATTTGGCTAGGTTGATTGTCCAACTGGAGAACTTTTGTTTGTATTTTTCTGTTCCCCTGTGATGGGGAAGCAAAGAATAGGTAGTTGGGAAAGTACAGAAATGAACCTTCTTTATTTTTCTTCTCACAGTCATTCCTTTGTAAAGGAAAGACCAGGGAAACATTTTTCATAAGGTGAGAAGCAGTACAAACAATACCATATGGGTCAACTCAAGTGCTGCTCTTTTTGGAGGGGGAGTTGGTGGTGGTGGTAGGATTCCCTGCCTTCCCCTTTTCTTTTCTCAATTTATTCTCCTTTCTGCTTGTTGATCAGTCATGGTGTGGTAGAAAAGGGTGTCACATCTAGAGTCAGAGGTCCTGGGTTTGAATCCTGTCTCTTCCGATCCGAAGATCCTCCATAGTTCTAACTTCTGTATCTGCCTGTTCTAGTTGTCCCAAGGCCTGGCTGTATTCCCTGAGTAATGCTGTCAGTTTACATCAGTCAATGACAGACAAGCAGCAGTAATAGTAGGAATATGTAATAATGATAATAATAATAACAATAACATTCCAACTCATGCGTATTCCTTCTCCAGTCTCTGTTGTCTCTTCTGTCTATACATACATACATGCATACACACACACTTGTATACACACACTCGAGTAATCTACACATATATGCACTTAAGGGAATAATTTACATATGGATCAAGGGTATCCTTGGTGAATACATAAGGAAGGAAATAAGTATTTATTAAGCGTCATGTACCAGACACTGTGCTAAGCAATTTATAATTAATCTCATTTGCTCCTCACCACCACCCTAGGAGGTAGATGCTATCCTTATCTTAATTTTATAAACGAGGAAACTGAGGCAGACAGAAGTTAAATGACTTGCCAAGGGTCTGAGGCTGGATTTGAACTCATGAAGATCTTCCTGACTCCAGGCTTGGTACTCTATCCACCGAGGCATCTACTTGCTCATAGTGTAAAGAAAAGCCAGCCAAATATTCAAAACATCTTTTATGGACAAGGAATTATCTTAAGGCCCTGGAGATCTAGAGACACACAATTAGAATGGTACTAACTCTGGAGATCTCTGGACTGAGGAATTAACGCCGCCCTCCCTGCCCCATCCTCCGGTGATGGACTTAGTAACTCCTGAGGACTGCGTCTGGAGGGCTGTGGTCCCTTTCTCCTGGGGAGTTCTGACGCTCTTGGTGAGCTGGAGCAGCTGTATTGGAGGCAGGTCTTGCTGACAGGCATGCCTCATTTCCCTTCCCTGAGGCATTTAAACATAATGCCATTTTCCCTAGTCCCCGGAGAAAAAGCCATGAAGGCAATTGGAGTGATTAGAGGCCTCCCCGGGAAGGCTACACAGGGCACATATGGGATTGAGCTACGAAAAGTCTGTACTGAGCAATAGCATTTGTCAGTTCAGGTCGCTCAAAGTTAGCTTGGAGGTTTCAGATTCCCAGCAGAAGTTAAGGCGTTGTGAAAGATCATTTGTTTTTATTACTGCATTAAACAGAAGCTTATTTTTTAATCTTCCACAAGGAGTTCGGAGTACTTTATAAACACCATATGTGTACGTGCACACTCTCATACGGTGCTCATTGGTTGCAAGAGCCTGGGACTCCTGTTGGCAAAGAGGAGTCCTTTGGAGTTCAAGGTCAGATGAAATAGTTCAAATTGACATCTGCCAGGTCCCCGTGATCTGCCAGGTTACTCTTGGGAGAAAAAAAAAAGTCCCATATTGTTTTGTTGTTTTTAATGAGGTCATTTAGGGATGTGTTGCTTTTATTTTATACTTCAGGAGGAAGAGGAAGTGTGAGGTCACCTGCCATCAGGGTTAACAGCAGGTTGGCCATATTTATGAACTAATGGCTGTGACTTTTTCTGCATCTCTTTGCACAGACTGGGTAGAAAGATCACCGGTATTGGAGTTAGAAGACCTGGTTTAGAATCTGGGTGCTGTCACTGCATAACTAAGGGCAGCTAGATGGCGCAGTGGATAGAGCACTGGCTTCATCTTCCTGAGTTCAAATCCAGCCTCAGACACTTGCTGTGTGACTCTGGGCAAGTCACTAAACCCTGTTTGCCTCAGTTTCTTCATCTGTAAAATGAGCTGGAGAAGGAAATGGCAAACCACTCCAGTATCTTTGCCAAGGAGACATCAGATGGGGTCATGAAGGGTTGGAAATGACTGACACAACTAAACCGACTTAGTAACTATGACCTGGGGCAAGTCATTCAGGAACACTAAGCCTCTGTTTCCTCATCTGTAGAGTGGGAGTAATATTCTTACACTAATTGTATTATAGGACTGAGAATCAAATGAGATAATGTATGTAAAAATTTTGTTAAACTTTAAAGATCATATATATGCCAGATCATTATTAGTAGTATTATGAAGATATCTAGGGGAGTGTTCAAAGTCAACAGACAAAAAAACTATCCTTAGGTGCTGAGGATATAGAGACAAACATATGGCCCCTGGTCTTAGAGAACTTTAGGGATACAACATATAAACAGTACAATTAGGAGGTTCAGGAAAGACATTGTGTAAGATGTGGGCATCTGAGCCTTCATAACTACTGATGTGGTCCTTAAGATGCTACATTACTGTTACAGCTTTAAAGCTGCCAAGAATTCTAGTGGTGGTAAGGAGAGAGTACATTCAGATACGAGGTTCATCAGGAGCAAAGGCACAGAGGTGGGAGATGTGCTGAATTCAGAAAATAAGAAGCAGGCCTAGTTAGCTGAAATAGGGAGGGGAGGGAAATAGTATGAAATAGATCTCTAAGTAAGTTAGAGCCACACTGTCAAGGGCCAGGCTGAAAAGTTTGTGTTTTACAGAGTTCCACTGAAGATTTCTCCAGTGGTTGAGAGACATGGTTAGACTTATATCTTATAAAGATTATTTTGAGGGGCAGCTAGTTGTCATAGTGGATAGAGTACTGGCCCTGAAGTCAGGAGGACCTGAGTTCCAGTCTGGCCTCAGACTGGACACTTAGTAGTTGTGTGACCCAAATTCCCGCCCCCCCCCAAAAAAAAAAGTTTTGGTGGCTGTGTGGAAATTGGAATGGATGTAGGAGGCCAGTTAATAGCCCAGGTGAGAGGTGATAAGCGACCTCAGCTAGTGTGACGACTGTTTTAAGTGGAGAGGAAAAACGCAGGAGGGGTTGTGAAGGTAATTAAAGGTAACTGATTATATATGGGGTGAGAATTGAGCATGTCCCCAAGGACAGTAACCTGCTTGACTGAAAGGGTGGTAATATTTTCAACAGAAACAGGGAAGTTTAGAAAAGTGGCAGATTTAGAAGGGAATATTGAAGAAAATTTAGAAGGGAATATAATGAGCTCCATGTTGGACATGTTGAGTTTGAGACTCTTAATTTGCAGAAAATGTATAGATGAGACCCTCTTTGGAAAATCCCCTTTTGTGTTAAATAAGAACCCCTGTCAGTAAAATGGTTAACAGCTGTTAGTAATTAGTTAAGAAACACTACTTCATATACATTTCTTTTTCTCTATTTCTTGACAGATTTGTCTTCTGCCAAGCGGAAATTTGCTGATTCCCTAAATGAATTTAAGTTCCAATGCATAGGAGATGCAGAGACAGATGATGAAATGTGCATCGGTAAGTTGGGGAACTGGTAAGTTTGAAAATAGTTGAGATGCTTTTCTTAGGGATTCCATAATGACGTGCTTTCTGAGAAAGAATGTATGACCATGGTTTGATAATAATATTTTACTTTTTATACATATTACACTCATGGATTGTTCAAGCTGGTTGGCATCTAAGATCATCTAGTCCAGAGACATGGGAGTTGTTTAACAAAATAAATAAAAATATAGTGCATAATGTTGGCAGCTAGGTGGTGCAGTAGATAGAGCGCCAGGCCTGGAGTCAGGAAGACCTGAGTTCAAATTCGGCCTCAGACACTCACTAGCTATCATTTAACTCTGTTTGCCTCAGTTTCCTCATCTGTAAAATGAGCTGGAGAAAGAAACCACTCCAGTGTCTTTGCCAGGAAAACCCCAAACAGTGTCACTAAGTGTTGAACACAGCTGAAATGACTGAACTACAAAAACATGTTAGTTTTTGGTGGACTTGTGCAGGGATCCTTTTTACACCACTGATCTAGTCCAATACCCACCTTACTTCACACACAAGAGAAACGAGACAGAGTTTGAGGGGCTTGTCCCAAACCTCACTCATGACACTGCTGGGAGAGCTGAGACTCGAATCCAAGTTTCTCTGGACTCATGACAGCTATGTGCAGCTGAGAGGCCTCTCAGTACAGCAGTAAGACGCCCTAGACAAGGAGTCAGGAAACCCGACTCCATGTCCAGGGTGTAGGGCATCTTTCTGTTGTACTGTGAGGCCTCTCAGCTGCCTACAGCTGTCATGAGTCCAGAAGACCATGTCAATAGGCCCATTATTGGACTGAGCTTTTGAGGCCTTGAGTATCTTGGGAATGGGGAGGTGGGCTATTTATAATTCTTTAGCCTGGAAAATTCTGTGGCTTTTCTTTAATGGCTGTGCTCAATCGCAATGTCTGGAGCTTATAGAGGGGTTAAAAAATAGAAGAGAATACCTGTAGATAAGGAAGGCTGAGGAGAGACGAAACAAATTTTTCAACGATTTGGCCTTTGCCAAATCAGTTCACCATATACTATTCCTGTTTCTGCTTTGGCTGACAATGTATGATTTTGAGAGCATTTGATTTGAAGCCAGGAGACAGGGATTCAAAACCTGTCTCTGATAACTTAATATCTTTGACCATAGGCAAGTCAGAAAAACTTCTTTGGGCCTCACTTTTCTCAATTGTAGAATGGGGATAATGGTACCTGTGATACTTCTTCACAGGATTGTTACGAGGATTACTCATTGTGATAAGGTACTCTCTAAGCCTTAAAATGCTATGTAAATATAAATTTTTTGGTTACTATTGTTATTACTACTATTATTATTATTACTGTAGTGGTTGGATAAACAAGGATAGAAAAATCAAGAAATTGTACTTTCTCAGGGTACCACCACTGCTCAACCCCCTCCCCCTCAAAAACCCCCCAAAACAAAACAAAAACCAAACAGCTGAACAGAAAAAACCCAAAAACCATTCCAAAGACTGGCCTACAAAATCCGTATCAGAAAAATTCAAGATAGAGACCCCAAATCTGTACATGTAGCTTTGGCCTCAGGATAGGTGTAACACACTTGCCTGTGACCCTTAGGGATGATTTAGTGATGGTGTGGTGGGGTCCCACTCCACATCCTGCTCGTTCATCTGAGCCCTGCTATTCATAGAAGCTATAGAAATTACTGGCTGTCTGTATTGTGGGATATGAGGGAAAGCCAGTGTTGTGCTTCCCCTGTTGGGATCTCTGCTTGGTTGGTGTGGTGGCTGAAGGAAAAGGCCAAGTTCCTGACACCATTAGAATTAGCTGAAACTGACGACAAAGGGTTGAGGAGGTCATTTTCTGGACAGGAAATCTTTGAACTCCAAAGCAGACTACCTTCTCCCCAGCAAGCTTCTCACTGTATTTATTCCTATAGTACTTCTCTCCCCCACTTCCCCTCTAGTCTCGAGGGCCACTCCTCTTTCCACCCCCAGGTCCCCATACTCCTGGGTATAGTCACATCTTTTCCTTGAGGAAATCCTTTTTTTCTCCACAAAGGCCATAACGTTGCTGCATAGTACAAAAATACATTTCTAGATCATTTTTTAATGGTCACTGATTAAAAAAAGAAAAAGAGAAAAGAAGCCAGTGTGGGGAAGGGACTGGCTTTTGACCTTTGAACTGAGTTGGAGGGTGGATCCCTTGGGGACAAAGAAAGGGAGTGGATAGTACAGAATGTTGAAAGCTCATTATCTCCTTGTCACCCCATCCTCTGTCTTTTTCAGCAAGGTCTTTGCAAGAGTTTGCCACTGTTCTCAGGAATCTTGAAGATGAGCGGATACGGATGGTAGGTATGATTAGGATCGTCTTAGCACCAAACACCCACCCTGCCCCTGCCCCACCTTGGGGGTTCACTGAACTGTGACCCGGTTCTTGTGGGTGTCATCTCTCCCATTAGAATGGAAGCTCTTTGAGGCCATTTCATTTTTTTGGGGGGGGTATCCCCAGTGCCCAGCACGTAGTAGGTGCTTAAGAAAAGGAGATTAATATGTACTGGCCCAGGAATTAGCAAGTCAGTGCTTTACTCCTAACTTTTTGTTGATTTAAGTATGTTACTTAGATTAACACACTTAGCTTCACTATGTCAAATCTTTAATGGTCCAGTTCAGTATGGGACTCATTTATTAAGTGTGCTAGATGCTTGTGATGCAAAAAACAAAATAAAAATAAAATAAAAAGTAGTCTGACTTTAACTTTTCCTGGGGTGGGGGTGGGATGCAACATATAAACCATAGTCACTTCTTAAGTCTTGCACTGGTGGAGAACCTCTGATATTCTCTCATATTTCCAATTCTCTGGAATAGCATAGAACAGGGATGGGGAACCTGCAGCCTCCAGGCCACGTGTGGCCTTTTAGGTCCTTGGGTGTGGCCTTTTGACTGAGTCCACGTTTTACAGAACAAGTCCTTTTATTAAGGGGATTTGTTTTTCGAAGTTTGGATTCAGTCAAAGGGCCACACTTGGGGACCTAGGGCCACAGATTCCCCACCCCTGATATAAACAGATAAATATACACATGATAATTTGAAGGAGAACAAGCACTAAATTAGGAGAACAGTCTCCCAATAGGATGTGGCATGAGAATGGAGCTATTGAATGAAACTGTAGATTCTAAGGATTGGAGAGAATATAGTATATTAGAAAGGGGGTGGGGCACTGAGAAGGGAGATGTAATGCTAATCTCAAGCGAATAAGCCAGTTTAGCTAGAAATAAGAATCTGTGAGTGTTGGGAAATCAATTTGGAATGGTAGGCTGAAGTTGGCCTGAGAAGGACTATTTTAAATTCTAAGCTCAGGAGTTTACATTTTATCCCAGAGAAGTTCTTAATGTGGGATCTGTGAACCTTAAAAAAAAAATGACAGTTGATTTTCTTTGTAATCCTTTGTATTTTCTTTTATACATTTAAAACCGATCATTCTGAGAAGGGGCCCATAGCTTTTACCAAACTGCCACAGGGGTCAATGACACAATATGGGTTAGGAAGCACTTTTCTAGAGGCAATAGGGAGCCACTGAAGATTCTTGAAAGGGGGAGGCACATAGTCAGACTAGTGCTTTAGGAATATATTGACAGTTTTTTGGAGGACGAATTGAAGTGCAAAGACCCTAGAAGCTGGTAGTCCAATTAGGAGGCTGTTGCTGATGTCCAGGTGAGAGGTGATTAGGGATTTAATTATGGAACACATTCAAGAGATAAGTGGAATATAAATATGTGGCAGGTGATGTTTCTTTTCAGAGTCCAATAGAGTGAGTCATGTTCAGTGAATGGAGATGATGGCATATGTAACATGCTCTGAGCTCCTAAGAACAGGGGGCATTGTTTAATTTCAAGGATTAAATACTGCCTTCAACATTTTTATTTCCTTTCCTGGCTGCTGATATGCTGGCACTTTTCCAGTTTGGCAGTGTGGGGTAGTGGGTGATGGACTCTATAAAGTCTATTTGCCTTTTCCTCAGAATTCCTTAAATTCCAGTCTTAAAGGGTGGTTTGAAAGCTGCTTTTGGTGGTATGATGGCCTCTTCACTCATCAGGCCCTGGGCAAGTATCCAAGGGTTAGAGGGGATTTGGTTACTGAGTACTTTTCTCCTCCTCTTTTTCCATGCCCCCAAATCCAGTGCCTTTGACCAAGCAGGTTGGCTGGCAGAGAAAGCTTTTGGAAGTGGGGGAGGGGGGCAGGCTGATGCCTCCCTCTCTGACTGGCTACTGCTTTTTGCTTTAGCAGAGAGCATATGCTTCATGCTGGTTTAGGAGATAACAGAGTTTTTACTCCACAATCAGTAGATTGTCTTCCAGGCAGGATAGGAGCTTCCAAGAACAGAGGTAGGCATCATCCCTTTTCTCTAGAGCATTCACCGTAGGAGGTTGGGGGTTGGGGAAAGGGATTGTGGTAGGGGTGTTGAATGCATCTGCCTGAGAGAGGGAAGTGACTCCCTTGGGGTCTTGTTCTTGGCAGAATTTAGTGTTGGGGGTGGGGAAACATCACAATGCACTGCTCTCCAAACTGCCTTGACCCCGTGTTGACAGAACAATGGCTTATTCTTTTCAGTCAGGCTATGAATTCTGCTTATTAGAGCCAGTGAGTCAGGTTACCCTTGGTTACATCAATGTCTCTTGCTTCTCCGGATCACTTCCCTGCCCCCATTTCCTGTGGCTGGTTGGCTCTTTATTATTTATTGACTAACTCCTATGTGCTGATGGGTAGTGTGAGGGATGAAGAAATAGTATTGGATAGAATTCCTGTACTCAAAGAGCTTACAGTTTCAATTTCAAAGACAAGACATAAAACATGTATGATTTAGCAGTATGTCTTTGGACAACTCCCTTCACCTCTGGGCTACCATTTCCTCCACTGTACAATGAGATGATTAGACCATTAGATGATAACTATGACCCTTGCCAGCTCTAATGGACTGTGCCTCAATGGACAGTAAATAATTGGCTCTAGTGAACTAAATGAATTTAAATAACATCCCTGCTCGTAGAAGCTCAAGACATTTCCCATATGCCATCATCTTCATTTACTTAAGCACCACTCACTAAAGGGAAATATTGCCTACCATCCACCATTATTATATCAGTCCACTTCCACGTGTCTGAACATAGTGAACTAAGAAATTCAATTGTACATAAAGAATCGTCCTCTACAGAAGTGCTTCCTGTTAGGCTAGGCAGATTTCTGACATCAAGTGGAGAAGTTGTATATACAGTAGGTGCTTAATAAATGTCTATTGAAAGAATGATTGAATCTAAATTTAGAGGGGTTGTACATTGTGGTGAGGGATTCAGTTGATGGTCTGCTGAGGTTTTGTGTGGTATGTTGAAAGTTTATTAGTAAAAGTGTAAAAAAGAATAAATATGGACTTCTTCAGTTGACTTGCTTTGGACAGTGTTTGTTAATAGCAGAAACTGAGCTGCTGAAGTTCTTAAAACTATTGTAGTCTAACATCTAGAAACTACCTCTTAATTCTCTCTCTCTTTTTAAAAATGGCATTACTACTTAGCTACCCTCACATATAATTACAAAAGCTCTTTATTATCTGTTGGCTCTTTATGGGGCAAACATTGTTTTTCAAATGATACCCGTGCAATGTGGTGTTCATTCCAGTGTTCATTTAGGCATGGGGTATGGTGTATTTTCTCTGCCACTCATATATTTTCTTCGATGATCTGGGTAGCTGAACTTGGGGCTGCTGTGTGACTGCATAGAAATCACATTTCTCTTTTTGCTTTTTTTCTTGTCAGATTGAAAATGCCAGCGAAGTGCTCATCACACCGCTCGAAAAGTTCCGCAAGGAACAGATTGGGGCTGCCAAGGTGAGATCTCTCAGAAACCTGTGTGGGGCTTTTGGAGAGGATCTCAGTTTGCATTTGGTTCTACCAGTGACTCTCTGTGTGACAAATCTGTGGGCCTCTTTTTCTTAATCTATAAAAAATGAGGACGGCCAGGGAGGGATGGGGAAGGTTGGACTTAATGATGTCTAAGTGGCCTTCTAGCTCTCAATCTGTGATCCTAAATGCCTATGAGCCTGTGACTTGAACATTTCTCAACCTGTTTTTCACAAATTTCTGAATGCCTGAAGTGATATTTACATTTATGTTCTTGGTCGGAACGGTTTTATTATTTGAAGTCTTGAAACTAGATTTAAAAAAAAAATTGTTTTTGTGAGGCAGTGGGGTTAAGTGACTTGCCCAGGGTCACACAGCTGGTGAGTGTTATGTGTCTGAGGCCAGATTTGAACTCCGGTCCTCCTGACTCCAGGGCCTGTGCTCTATTCCCTGTACCACCTAGCTGCCCCCAAAATAGATTTTTAAGCCTTCAGTAACATTTGCCTGCCACATTACCTGTCTCATAGGGTTGTTGTGAAGAGATTACTTTGTAAATACCAAAAGGCTATATAACAGCAATAATACTAATCTTAAAATCTAACATACAGTGTTTAATGGTTTGCAAAGCACTTTATGTGTATTATCTCATTTGTTCTTCATAACAGCCCTGTGAGGTAGGTGATTATTATCCACATTTTATAGATAAGAAAACTTAGAAGTTAAGTGACTTGCCCACTGAGGCCAGATTCAGTCTTCCTGACTCCAGCACTTTATCCTCTTTGCTTCCTTAGCTTCTTTTTATATAACTGTTAATAGTTAATTATTCTTATGAACAAATATAATGATTATGATTCTTCTACTGTAGTTCTCCTTTATTGGGCCATTATGGGGTGAAGATGAAGGTGACCCTGGGTTCTCATTCTTTCAACAAACATTTTATTATATGGGCCTGGTACTTTGCCAGGCACTGAGATATGAAGACAAATATGAAACAATTCCTGCCATTAGGAAGCTTGCATTCCTTTGAGGTTAGGGGACATGATATAACACGTGCACATATAAATAAATAAATAAAATATGTTATATATATACGCACACACTATATATAATATATAATATATATTGCATTATATGTGTGTGTATGTGCATATATATGTATACATACATGTATATGTGTGTGTATCTCTATATAGATATATGTATCTATATCTATCTATCTATCTATCTATCTATCTATCTATCTATCTATAGAGAGTAATGTTGAGGTTCTTGGGAATGGGAGAGAGTGCTAACAACTCTGGGAATCGTAATAGGCCTTATTTAGGACGTGGTACTGGAATTAAACCTTAAAAAAAGCTCAAGATTCTCAGAGTTGGAGGTCAGAAGAGACAACATTATCCAAATTTGTGCCAGGAGAGCACAAGCCTTCTCAGCTTCTACCAGACTAGAAAGACTTAAGGATGTGCCTAGTGAGGAACCATGCTCCTGTGATCTTAGGGGTAGCCTAAGTGAGGAAAGAGGTGGCTATATGATTAGAGGATTGGGAACCTTGGTAGGAATTTTTTTAGCCAATAGCACCTTATTAGGACCGTCTATTAAGGTCTAGATGGGTTGTGCTCTCAGCTAGTAGAATAAGTTTCCATCAAAGTGTTGACATAAAAATAGTAGTGATAGATTAATGGTCATTGCATTAATTTGGGGAGAAATATTTTATACCAGGTGTGTCCCAGATCCCTTATGATGCCCAGTGGAACATGCATTTGTAGTAAGGAGCATTAAGATTCTGAACTAAGACTTCTTGTAGCAAAGATGCCACTATTATTGATGTATGATTATTAAATGATTGCAAAAGGGAATGCTGCTCATTCCTTAAAAAACAGTGCGGACTTCACTGAAATCAGTCCAGCTTATTAGATACCTACTGTATGCAAGGCCTGTGGCTAAATATAAATATATCAAAGATATCTATATCTATATCTATATCTATATCTATATCTATATCTATATCTATATCTATATCTACCTATCTATATATATGTGTATGTGTATATATATATAACATACCTAAGATTATATATGTATATATGTATATATATAATATACCTAAGATTATATATGTATATATGTATATGCACATATATATGTATATTGTGTGAGTGCGCATACACACATATAGCAAAGATAAAAAATGCCTGCACACATAACTTCAAGACAACAGAACATAAGTGTGAAGAGGTACAGCCACACAATGTGTTATACGTAATTCTAGGAAGATCAGAAATCACATTCAAGAGTCAGGGAAAAGGAGGAGGTAACATCCTAAGCTGGGCCTTGAAGGAAAAATGATTGAGAGAGAGCTAGAGCATGCTGATTTTGAGTGCAGGAGTGGCACATTGGGATTACTTGGGCACTGTGAATTGGAGGGGAGAGACTGGAGGCAGGAAAAGCATTTAGGATTATTTTATGCTAGTCTAGGCATGAGGTAATAAAGGCCTTAATTAAGGGGATTGTAGTGTGATTGAAGAGGAGGGGGCAGATAGAGGGATAGAGTCTCATCTTCCCCTTTGGTTAATAACTAGGAAACCTGTAGTGTCTTTGGCCCTTAGCAATGTTTTGGAGGCCAATCGTGGGAAAAATATTTTGTTAGAAACCAATAGAAGTAGAACTGTCTTCAGGGGTTTTCTGCTACTGAATCCATTTGCAGAATGGTTATAGAGTGCCCAGACACAGCCAGTAGCTCCATCTGCAGGCATTAAGGGGTATATCACCTTTGTCCAGGAAAATTTGTTGTCACTTTGATCTCCACGTGGGGAATACTCTAGCTCAAGTGACATTTTTTGGGTGAGATGAAATAATACAGGGGCATTCCATCCAGACCAATATAAGCCCCTCTTACATACAAAAGCACTATGGTTTTATAATACAAAGACAAAATGATAAAGGTCCCTGCTTTCTGGAAGCCTATATGAAACCAGGTACCTACAATGTCCAAATACAGAGATATATACTGGATAAAGGAGGAGGTCATGAATAGCTCTCCCTAGTAATTGGCCATGAGATGAGCCTTGAATGAAGCGAGGAACTCCAAGAGGCAGGGATCCAGGAAGAATATATTGTTGCATTTGGGGAATTGCAAGTAAGCCTTTTTGACTGGTGACAGAAAATGTAAGGGGAGTAGCAAGAAATAAATTTGGAAAGGTAAGCTGGAGCCAGATTGTGAAGGGTTTTAAATGCCAGACTCAAGAATTTATTTACGTTCTCTGTACTATACTCTGTGCTCAGCAAAAAGGATCTTCTCTTGGGGGTTCGTAAATGCTGTGCATCTCCACGCTTTTTCACTGGACATCTCACCTGCCTGGAATGTATTCCCTCTTTACCTTCTCTTCACAGAGACCCTCTATTCCTTTAAGATGGCTGCACAAACACCTTCTGTATAAAACCTTTCCTGATCCCTCAATTGCTCAAACCCCCACTCCCCTACCTTATATTTAATTACTTCATATATGTTTGTATTATTCACTTTTTACCCACTGTGCTTGGCACATAGTAATTGCTTAATAAATACTTATTGATTGATTTATGTTTCTGCTGTAGGAATATATTTGTCTTCTTCATTAGAATGTAAGACCTTTCCAAATAGAGATTATTTCATTCTTTTTACCTATTCCTGGTACTTAGAACGTGCCAGGCATGTTTGGACAGTGTAAGTGTTCGGTAAATTCGTGTTGATCAATGAAATGCCTTTTATGTGCAGAGTACTGTGCAGTTGGGGGTAGGGACATTAGATACACCAACAACTCTGTGAAACTCACAGTTTTAAGGGGAGGATAAGACACACTGACAGCTAATATATGACAGGTGCATTAAAAAGGGGCAAAAGAAAATGCTATTTATCTGTGGTGTGTTAAACCTTAAGAATGTTGTGAATCAGAGATCCAGGATTGAGACACTAACATTTTTGAAACCTGTTTCTATTAAAATTATGTTGAGGATAAACTTAAAAGGAACCATAAAAACTTTAAAGTGGGCTTTGACTTACAAGACTATAGATCCAGCTAGGGCTTTTTTTAAATTTCGAAACACTAAAGAACGTGCTTTTTCCTCCTTACAAATTTAATTCCATTAAGTGATCATTTTTTTAAAATTTAAATTTTATCTTATTTTTCCAGTAAATAAAAAATCTATTTTCTCTCCCTCTCTTCCAGCTTAGGGTGGGGTGGGGGAGGGAATCTTGTCACAAATATGCTTCGATATGCAAAATAAATTTCACGTGTTGACCACATCCAAAAAATGTGCCTTATTCTGCAAATTGTCAAGAGGTGGATGGAATGCTTCATCTTTAGTTCTCTGGAATCCCAGTCGGGTCTTTATGTTGATTAAAGTTCTTAAATATTTCAAAGTTGACTTTAAAGTGTTGTTGCTATAGTACAAATTTTTCTCTTCTTCTGCCGTTGAGCGTTTTCTAAGCACCCACTTTGTGCAGACAGCAGCCTGGCATAGTAAGTGAATAGAAAACTGGCCTTGAAATGTAGAATATCTGGGTTCAAATCTAGCTTCTTCAACAAATCAGCCCTGTGACCCTGTGAGGTATATTATTTGGCTCTCTGTGCCCTGGGCAGCTAACTCTGCAAAACTATGAATTGCAAAAACAATGCTAATTTGCATTGTTTCGGGACTTTCCTTTCCAGGAACTCCCTAAACTGATGATATCTCTGGAGTGCTAGGTCAGGTCAGTAAGCATTTATTAAGCACCTGTTAGAGAATGATAGTAGTAGCTAGAAGGGACCTTGGGGGCATCTAGCCTGCCATTTTCATTTTGTGGTAAACTCTGAGAATATAGAGAAAGGAAAAACACAGTCCCTGCCCTCAAGAGGACTTACAATAGAATAGGGAAAAAAAATCAAACAAACAAAATCCCAAAACTGTGTGTTGGGTGCAGTGAATATATAGTAAAACATAATAAAGAATCTCTGCCCCCTGGACTTTGCTGTTGTTGGGGCCTGCTGAGCAGGTGAGGGTGCAGAGATGTGGTCTCAAGATGGATTTGGTGACTAATCCATCTGGTAGTTGGTTTTCTCTCTGGATGCTTTACTGCTTCCAACTTCCACTACCTGCATATCCTTGCCCAAAGCACTGGTTTGTGGCTTACCACAGTTACCAAATGAGGAAACTCAGAAGTCCACCAGGCTTTCGTTCAGGTGTTCATTGTAGGAAGAAGATCTTTTGGGGGGTACTATATGAAAGGAAGAAACAAGCTTGAGAGGATTAAAAACATGCTACTCAATTTTTATACTACAGTAGTGCTTTCTTCTCCAAATTCCACAGAAGGAGGCTTGCCAAGTTTGGGCTTTATTTCTCTCCCCGCCTCCCCAGCGGGGACACACACACACACACACACACACACACACACACACACACACACACACACACACACACACACACACACACACTGCGTCTTGCTTTGTTTCTATGTCTTCTGCCTTCCATCCCTCCCTCCCTCTCTATATATGTGTTCCTGTTCTATTCTAGTACACATTTTAATGAAGGAAGCTATGCTATCTAAAGTACAGTCTTGAAGTGCCAGCAAATGATACTGGGGATGTATTTGGTAGCAGCCAAGTTCTGTTTTCTGAATCCTTCCTGTAAGGATGCTAAATTTATCCCTTCCTCCTCCTCCTTTTATATTCAGTTGCCATAACAACCTGTTGCTACTTATGAGAAACTGAATTTAGAGAGCCTGGTAGGGAAGGGGCTATGTAGAGTTAGTGAGAGTGATAGTAGTAGCTAGATGGGACCTTGGGGTCATCTAGTCTGACATTTTCATTTTACCGTTGAGGAAACTGAGACCCAAAGGGGTTAAATGACTTTGTCAAAGTCACATAGGTAGTGACTAACAGAACTGGGTTTAGCCCTTTGTTTAGCTAAGACCTTTAAAATAACCTGCCCTTATAGAATTTTCCATCTATGGAGACATAACAAATATGAAGATAGCTCTTAATTCAGGAT
This sequence comes from Phascolarctos cinereus, assembly GCF_003287225.1. Lineage (NCBI taxonomy): Eukaryota > Metazoa > Chordata > Mammalia > Diprotodontia > Phascolarctidae > Phascolarctos > Phascolarctos cinereus. The sequence goes on from NW_027555625.1 coordinate 375,524,361, forward strand.
GATACCTGATGTGTGTGCAAGAGTATGTGTGAAGACCAGCAGGAGGGGAAGGAGGAGATTCAGGGAAGACTTCTCAGAGAAGGTAGAGGTTGGGGAGAATGGCATTGTGAGCACAGCAAACATCTCTGGGGAAAACATGGTTGCTGGGAAATTCAGAGCAAGTTTGGGAGATGGTGGGTATTCCAGTTCAGTTGGAGGACAAATAACATGGAGGGAGGCAATATGAGCTAAGACTTAGAAAACAGGGCCGTACCACATTGAACAAAGCCTTGAATGCCTGGCTAAAGAGCTCAGACTTTAATTATATCATGAGAGGCTGATGATTATTGCATTAGGGAAAAGTTAAGAAACACATAGATTTAATGGTTGGCCATATTGGGGGGGTTCTGTTACCTCATCTATAGATAGTTCAATAAACTGGTTGTTGGTATATCCCTCTTTCTTTGCTAACAAGTAAAGCCTGGGATCCTAGCACAGCAGTGCTTGTAAAGGTCTTGCTCTTTTTCTCTGGGCAGGAGCTGGCTAGTGTTCTCCTTATCTTTGGCTCTCCTCTTGGATGTTAAATTTAGATACCCTTGGTGTGTGGTTGGAATATTGCAAAAATTTGGTGCCATGTGGCCTATGGCCTTTTCCCATTCTTGGCCTGTTGGAATGCAGCGAAGGGAGACTTCCCAAAGGCCACAGATCCTCTACAAAGAGTTGCTAACATGGGCTGGCCAGCACTCACACTGATATCATTAAGTCACTGGCAGAGAGGGACCTGGTTGTTACATAAAACAGATGAGCTTCTTTGGGGAAGCTTTGCTCACAAAATTTGAAAACAAAAACTGGCTCACTCAGAGAGTCCTTTTCCCCTGGCCTTGATGGTTTTTTTCCCTTTCCATTTGTTTTGATTCATTGTCTCCTTTTCAGGAAATTCAGTATTTGCTTGTGATGTACAGGGTTCTGTCAGGTACAGGTGAGGTACAGAGATAATTAAGACTTAGGCTCAGCCCTTGAGAAGTCCATTATGGGGTGACATAGAGGCACTGTGTTAGGTTGGATAGAAAGCTGGGCATAGTTGGAGCTAGGAAGACCTGGCTTCAGACATTTAGCAGCTGTGTGACCCTGGGCAAGTCACTTAACCTTTCTTGGCCTCAGTTTCCATACTTGCAAAATGACCCAACTTTTGAGGTCCTTTCTAGAGCTATGATTCTATGATTATAGAAAGACTTATAGAGCTAAAGCTGGATCAAACTTCTAAGCTCCTCAGTTTACAGATGAGGAAACTGAGGCCCTTGAGATTTAGATAGCTTGTTCAAGATCTTACAGATAATAAGCATCAGAATCAGGATTTGAATCTAAGACCTTTGACTCTGGTGCCAGTTCTGTTTATACTGTATCCTGGGAGGGAGGATGGAAATTATAGAAACTTGTGGAAAAGATATAGCATTTGCTCTGGACTTGAGAAACTGATAGCATCTGAAATCTCAAAGGAAGATGTTCAAAACACAGAAAACTACAAAGTAAAAGGATGGAGGTGGGAAAGAAAGGGCAGATTTGTTTAGGGACTAGCTGGTTGATAGGGTCCTAGGCATCTGAAAGCAACTTCGTTATGTAGTTGAGTGAGCCTCACACGTCAATGTCAGGACCCTTTTACGCTCCCTAGTGAGTTTTTGTTTATGTAGGGTCTATCCAGGGATGTACTGGTGAATGTCTAACAATCAGCTCTTTGGGAAAAGAAAGATTTTTACAAGACACACTTTAAAATTTAACCTGTATTAATAACATTTTCTCCATCGCTTAAGTCTAGACAGTCAGCAAAATAAGCCAAACCCTGATTTGTAACATTTGCTGATTTCCAAGGTGTAAAGGCTCACACTGAAAATTTAATGATCAGCTGTTGTGAGCTGGTATGGACTGGCTGCAGCACATCCCTGGTTTATAGCTATCAATATTTGTTGCATTAGAAATTAAAATTTCCTAGAATTATTATGAAAATTGTTCTGACCTTGTAGACCTTCTATAAAGGAATCAAGAACCTCCCCCCTTCCCCCCCCCGGGATCATTTCACCACATTTTGAGAATTGCTAATAGTCCAACCTCCTCATTTTATAAATGAGGCAGCTGAAGGCCAGGAAGTCACCCAGGTGGTATCAGAGGAAGGATTTGAACCTAGATCCTGACCCCAGAGCTCTCCTATTCTTTTCCCTATACTTTGCTGTACAAAGTCAGAAGCAACCTAAGAGAAAGATATTAGGTGGAGGAAAAGCTCATTTGGGTGAGGCAGAGATCAGGTAACATAACCCCCCAATGTGGCCAACCAGATTAAAATATAATTGGAAAATGTTTAACAGAATAAATAAAAAATGCAGTACAATAAAGATAGTGTTAATTTGTTGTTTTCTAAGTCAGCGAGGCCTTCGGGGATCCTTTTGTGTTGGAATTTGACACCATCGATCTTGTCTAACTTATTTTATAAGTGAATGAAGTGAGGCCAGAAAAGGTTGTGACGCGTCCAAAGGCACTAGCAAATAAGCAGAGCTAGAATCACATGGCCACGACCCTTGTTGAGACCCTCGTGGACTATTGCAACAGACTCCTAATTGTTCTCTTTCCTTCAGGTCTCTCCCCATCTTCCACACAACTGACAGAATGATATGCTTTTTTGGGGGGCAGGGGTGACAGTCGGAGTCACCTGACTTGCCCATGGTCACACAGATAGTGTCTGAGGCCAGATTTGAACTCGGGAAGATGAGTCTTCTGACTCCAGGTCCAGAGCTTAATCCATTGCACCATCTAGCTGCCCTCCTTGTTCCATTATATCTTCACACTTAACTTCTCGGTTTGACTCCCCTAAGTGATGCAGGAGATAGAGCGCTGAAACTCAGGGCCTCTGGACTCTAGGGCCGGTGCTGTATCCACTGTACCACCTGGCTGACCCAAGAATGATGTTCTTAAGACACAGATCTGACTGTGCCATTCTCCTGCTTAGAAAGCCCCAGCAGCTCCAGAGTAACTAACATCAAATACAAATGCCTCTCTTTGGCATAGAGCCCATTACAAGAGCGGGCTGCCTTTTCAGACTTCTTAGACATAATTCCCCTCCAGGTGCTCTGTGGTCCAGATAAACTGGCCGACTAGCTGTTCCTCAAATTCAGGATTCCATTTCCCCAAATCCTCGCCTTGGCACAGACTGTCCCTGAATGCCTGGAATGCTCTTCATCCTTACCTCAGCTTCTTAGAATCCCTGGTTCCTTTCGAAGGTCAGCTCTCCTGTCATTTCCTACTCAAGGGCTTTCCGGATCTCTGCAAGGTGGCCACTTCGATTATATCTCATTCCCACGTTATTCAGCGTTATGCTTAAGCATGTTATTTCTTCCATTAGAATGTTCGAGCCTCGACTTAAGTACCATTTTTGTTTTTAATAGCCCCTGGTCCAAGTGCAGGGGCTGGCACTTAGTAAATATTTGTTGGTTTATTGATTATTTTATTCAGGTTCTAAATGAATGGGCAGCTAGGTGGCACTGTGGATAAAGTGCTGGGCCTGGAGTTGGGGAGACTCAACTTGGTGCATTTAAATCTGTCCTCAGACTCTTAGTAGCTGTGTGACCCCAGGGAAGTCACTTAACCCTGTTTGCTTCAGTTTCCTCATCCCTAAAATGAGCTGGAGAAGGAAATGGCAAACCACTCTAGTACCTTTGCCAAGAAAACCCTAAATGGGGTCATGAAGAGTTGGACACAACTGAAAAAGGACCTGACGACCACGAAAGGAATAGGCCTGGATTTGTGAAGCATGTCCGTGATGGAGGGAAGAGGAATGAAATAAGCATCTATTACGTGCCTCCTATGTGCCAGATGCTTTGTTAAAGTTCTTTACAAATATTATCTCATTTGATCCTGAGATGAATAAAAACCTGAGAGACAGAGTTTCTGGGTAATTAATCAATTTATTAATTAGGCTAACCAGCAATTAGTGTAGATCTTGAAGCTCCTTAAATCCCTTCTGAAAGGGAATGCCTCCGACTCAACCCTGATTAGTGGGCATTTAATGAAGAGGTGGGCTAAAAGTCTTTTTCTTCTGCTTGCTCAGCAGCCTCAAGGCATGTGGGCTAGGGGAAGCCATCTCCATCCAGACCTCTCTAGCTAGTTTTCTCATTCCGACCTTAGTCGCCAAGGACTGGGTGTTTCGCTTCCATGCGAAGGCTCACCCAGACTGGACTCTAGAATTCTAAACCAGGAATTAGGTCTCCCAGTTGGGTGGAGTCCCACCCAACTATGGCATATATGCCTTGAGGACTAGCAGCGAATCTCATCGCTCTGCCATGCCCTTCCCAGACTTACTGACCTTTTCAGGAGATGGGTTTTAACAGAAATAAGAAGAAAAGGGTGAGTCACAAATTAATAATTAATTATTAATTTAATAGTATCATATTATAATGTGCGTAGTATAGTATATATGCAGCACAGTATGTATAATTATATAATAGTATAATATCAGTTTCTCTCAATGTCTCTCAATCCTCACAACAAAGCTAAGAGGTAGCTGCTGTCATTATAGAGGCAAACAGCTAGTAAGTTCTTGAGGCCTGATTCCAGAGCCACTGTGCCAGCTAGCTGCCTCATTATTTTTAGATTCAGTAATAATCACCAAATAATTATTCAACCAGTTATTAATAGAATGATATAATAAAATTACTCTTATTTTAAAAATTTCATTAACATTTTCAGTTTGAGAGCATTACTTCCTGCTACTTAGGGTGGGTTTCACCTCATCTCATGTCCGAGTATCCTGGAGAATAAAGTTGAGTTCTGGGATAATTTGGGAATTCTTTTTTTCCATCATGGGCATTGATTCACAGGAGGAAAAACAGCAGTGTTCATCAGATAGACAAGGGAAAAACAAAAATCTGGGCTTGTGCCCAAGATTAGAAAATGAATTGTTGGTTGGCATGCCAGTGCCAAAATTTCCCTGCCTCTTCCTTTTTTACACATTTGAATGACTAATGGTGTTAGACCCTATTCAATAAAAATGCCATTAAAAATATGGAAGTTCCTGTTTTCTAGCTATGTTCACAGAACCTGTGATTTATTTGCTATAGGACACTCCCAATGGGGAAACTCCCTTTACCAATGCAGATGACTGCCTGCTCTACAATTTATAGTCTTAATTCTAGCCTGGGGCAGGAAGAACTTAACACACTCTGGGGTTATACAACCAGAATGTATATTTCTGAGAAGATTTGAATCCTGGTCTTATGACTCCTTCTCTCTCTCTCTCTCTCTCTCTCTCTCTCTCTCTCTCTCTCTCTCTCTCTCACATTTGTTTTTGTGTTTTGAGGAGGCAGTCAGGGTCATACAGCTAGTAAGTATTTGAGACTGTATTTGAACTCAGGTCCTCCTGGCTTCAGGACCCTGCACCTAGTTGCCCCTTCTGACTCTTTTTCTAAAAATATTTTGCCCTGAGCTGAATAAAATTAAAGAATGAGTCAGATACAGGTGGGCATCTGGATGGTGCAGTGAATAGAATGCTGGGCCTGGAGTCAGGAAGAGTCATCTTAATAGTTGTATGACCCTGGGCAAGTCACTTAACCCTGTTTGCCTTAATTTCCTCATCTGTAAAATCAGTTGGAGAAGGAAATGGCAAACCAGTCCAATATCCTTGCTGAGAAAACCTCAAATCGGGGTGACAAAGATTGGACATGACTGAAATGACTGAATACTTTATCAAAATTAAACACTTATATGTTAGGCACTGTGCTGAAGTGCGTTACAAATATGAGTAGGACAAGACTGAAAAAAACAAAATCGTGACTGAGTGACAACTACAGATACTGGCCCTTGACCTGTAGTTCCTCCCCCAAACGTAGCCCTTCTCCCACCTATCTGCTTTATTTTGGAACCTTCCTCATTTCATAGTTTGAGCTTTAAGAAGCCAGGGACCGTTTTTACCTCCTTTTATATGCCTACGTAGAGATGAATACATTATGGTATTTTCATGACCAGGAATGCTGTTTACAGAGCCTGGGGTGTCTGCTAGTCTCCTGTGGTCTATGAGAAGTTCAAGGTGGGAAGAAAGGGGAGCATGAAGATGGAAGGAGAGTTAAGTGTTTGTAGTAGTCAAGGCTGCATTTATTCCTGCAATATGTCTCCATTTTTTGATAGGAGGCCAAGAAGAAGTATGATAAGGAAACAGAGAAGTATTGTGGTGTCTTGGAGAAACACTTGAACTTGTCTTCCAAGAAGAAGGAAGCTCATCTTCATGAGGTAAGGCTGTCATCAAAACTCTTGGTTTTCAGAGGAAAGATGGATATACTTTAATCTTTTGGGGGTATATTTTAATTTCTTATGGGCAAATCCTGTTAGACTTTTCGTGACATGGACTGACCCTGTCCTTAATAATATGAGAATTCTTTCTTAAAGTAAAATCTTATTTTCTGTTTTTCTCAGAACATTGCTTCGTTAAAAACTCAGATTTTGTGCCTTAAAAATATCTTCTCCCTATACCAGTCTTTTCATAGGGTCTGGTTGTTATAGATCTATTTTTTTTAAGCATACTTTGGCATTTAAATCTGATCCCCTAGTAGAATGTAAGCTTTTTGAGAGCAATAACTGTTTAATATTTAACTTTGTATTCCTAACACTTAATAATTACTTGCTGATTGATTGATTCTCCACCACAGATCAGTTGCTGTTTTTAAGCATTTGATGTGATCCATGGGGAGTTACATTCCTTGCATTCATTTGTAACAATGTAACAAACTTTCTCCTGTTCTATGCCAACCTCTACGGGGACAAAGACAAAAATGAAGAATATTCCTGTGCAGCAGTGGGAGTGTGAGACATAGGGAAACAACAAGACGTACATAGCTAGTTATTTGAATAAAAATGTTTAGAAAGGCGTTTCTGGGAGGATGTGAGCACCTGGGGAGAGGGAGGAATCCAGTAAGTTTCCTTTAGGAGGTGGCACCTTGAGCTGAGTTTTGAAGGAAGAAAAGGATTTTGTGATGTGGAGGAGAGCAGCGAAACGTAATCTGGTCATGGGACACAGCTGGTGCAAATGTCTGGAGATGAGAGATGGCAGACTGTTGGTGAGGAATAGAAAGCAGGCTGGTTTGGCTGGAATGTGTCGAGTATGTGAGAGAGGAGAAAGATGTAATTAGCTGGAGAGATAGGTGAGAGACAGATTGCAGAGGTCTTTAAAAGCCAAACAGGAGAGTTTGTATTTTTTATGCTTTGAGGCAGGAGAGAGTCACTGGAGCTTTCTGAGGGCATGTTTCTACCTGTGCTTTTGGTAATAGCATTCTGGCAGCTGTGTGGAGGATCAAGGAGTGAAGGGAAGAGAAAGGAATAAACGTTTATATAGCACCTACTGTGTGCCGGGCACTGTATAAAGTTTTTAAAAAAATTTTGTCTCATTTGATCCTAAAAACAGCTCTGTGAGATCGGTGCTACCATTTTATTCATTCATTCATTCATTCATTTATTTTAATTTTAATATTATATATTTTCCCAAGTAAATGTCAAAATTATTTTTTAACCTTCGTGGTTTAAAAAAACAATTTTGAGTTCTCAATTCCTTTCCTCCTTCAATCCTCTTTCCCATTGAGAAGGCAAGCAGTTTGATAAAACATATACGTGTTGTCATGCAAAACATATTTTCATATTAGTCATATTGTGAGAGAAAACAGACCAAAAAAAAAAACACCCAAGAAAAATAAAGTTAAAAAAGCATGCTTCGAACTTCATTACAGTTCCATCAGTTCTTTCTCTGGGGCTGGATAGTATCTTTCATAACTGTCTTGGATCTCTAGGTTGCTGAGACTAGCTGAGTCATGCACAGTTGATCATCCTCTGATATTCTTGTTGCTGTGTACGATGTTCTCCTGCTTCTGCTCATCTCACTCTGCATTAGTTCCTTTAAATCTCCCCAAGTTTTTCTGAAAAGCATCCTGCTAATTTACTTACAATGCAGTAATATTCCACCATCATCTTGTGCTGAAACTTGTTCAGCCATTCTCCCCTTGATGGGCATCCTCTTAATTTCCAGTGCATTGCTGCCACAAAAAGAGTGGCTGTAAATATTTTTATACAAATAGATCCTTTTCCTTTTCCTTTCCTTTTAAAAATTTTTTTTATCTCTTTAGGATAAAGACCTAGTAATGGTATTACTGGGTCAAAGGTATGCACTATTTTGTAGCCTTTCAGACATTGTTCTAAATTTTTCTCCAGAATAGTTGTATTAATTCACAACTCTACCAACAGTGCGTTAGTGTCCCAATTTTCCCACATTTCCCTCCAATATTTGTCATATTAGCCAATCTCTTAGGTGTGAGGTGATATCTTGCATTTTTCTAGTTGGTAGTGGTTTAGAAAACATTTTTTATGTGACTATAGATAACTTTGATTTCTTTATCTGAAAACTGCCTGTTTGTATGATTGGTGCTATTAGTATTTCCATTTTACAGATGAGGAAACTGAGGTAAACAGGTTAAGTGATTTGCCTAGGATCATACAGCTAGTAAATGTCCGAGGCTGGATGTGAACTCAGGTCTTCCCGACTGCAGGCCTGCTACTCTATCCACTGTGCTTCCCAGCTGCTTCAACTTGAGACCTGGGAAGGCAGTTGTCTGATGAAGGCCCGATCTACGGTAGTGTCTATGGAAAAAAGGAAGGATATGAGGCATATTGGGGAGGGAGAGTCAGCAAAACTTGGCTACTGATTGAGCCCAAGGAGGTGTCATTTTTCAGTTGTTGTCTTTCAAGTGGAATGACAATTTGACCTCACTGCTCCACGTGATGAGTTTTTGACTGAGTTGCCTGTTTCTTGTTAGCATAAATGCTGAAGGTAGATGCTCGTCTTCATCTCTAAATTCTGTGCCTCCTTGCAAGATGGTAATTAATGATAATTAATTTTATCCTGAGAGGTTTTATCAGAGACAGTGGGGCTGAGCACTTGGTCCACAGTAGACCTGATCATTTCAAGGGTTGTTCAGTTAGAATCCACTTTGTTAAATATCCTCGAGCCAAGTCTCTTACTTTATTCCTTAGTTCTGTCCTCTGAAATGGTAACACAGATAGTTGATCTAGTTTGTGTGTGGAATAACTAGCAAATTAGAGCTGGAATTAGGGGATCTGAGTTAAAATCCCAGATCTTAATAATAATAACAACAACAATAATGATAACAATAATAACTTACATTACCTTAAGGTCTTCAAAGAGTTTTATAAATATTATCTCATTTTACCCCCATAACAACCCTGGAAGGCAGGTACTGTTATCCTCATTTTACAGAGGAGGAAATCGAGGCAGACAGAGGGTAAGTGACTTGTTCACACAGCTAGCTGGATTTAAACTTGGGTCTTCCTGATTCCAATACTCTATCCACTGTGTCACCCAGCTGCCACAACTACCTTGTGTGATCTTGGACAAGTCACTTAAATCTCATGGCCTTAACTCCTCCTTTGTAAAATGAATAGGTTGGACTAGATAACTTCTGGGGTGCTTCCAGCTCTCAACTTATGATCCTGTATTGATTGAGGTTCTTTAAAAATGTACTTATTTAATTTTTAATTTATGGAATAAAACAAACATTTCTACAACATAATAAAAAAAGATCATTGCACATGAAACAGCAAATCTATTATGTACAACTTGCTATTCCTTTTAAATATATAATGGAGTTATCATGTAAGTTTCTTTTTTTTCCCCCGTCATCTCTACTCCTTTCTTCCCCGCCGTAGAGATGGCTAGCTATCATTAGCAACAGATATGTTTATATATGTAAAATCATTCTATACATACTTCTATTTATCAGTTCTTTCTCTGAATACAGATAGCTAGCATCTTCCTTCGCACAGACTTTGTAGTTAATTTGGGTATTTATAATAGTCAAAATCACTTATTTACTCAAAGCTGTTCTTAAAACAGTATTGCTGTGGCTGTAGTCAGTGTTCTCTTGGTTCGTCTCATTTCACTCTTTATTATTTTGTGCAGAGTATGTCCATGTTTTTAAGAACTTTTGAGGACAAAATGAAAAAAAAACCCACAAAATTAATTCACTACCATCATCTAACAAGGATAGAGTGCGTATTGTGTAAAGCAGTACTGTTGGAGATACAAAAGAAGGTCTACCATTTCCTTATCTTAGGGGTAGTCTGCAAGGCCATATATAGATGAAATGAATTCATACTTTTCCGGTAACATGGGATCTGAGATCAAATCCTGTCTCTAATTTCTAGCTGCCACCTTTGATTTTGTCAGCTGGCAGTATTCTGAGATCAAAAACCAACAGTAAATTATCCTAGTAAGAGTTAGTCCCCTTGATGTCTGCAGACCTGTGTTTGAAAACTGCCTTTGATGCTCTGTGACCCCAACGAAACACCTACCCTTTCTGAACCCTTAGGATAACAATACCTGCATTCCTTATCTCTTGGGGTTTTCGAGAGATGAGTGCTTTGTTATCCTTAAAATGCTATATAAAGGTGAGTTATTAGCATTTTGCTTAGCTAATAATAATAATTCTGCCCCTAAACCATCCCTGCCTGACTCTGTATAGTTTCTGACACTTGAGAATTCTGAGATTCTTCAGGATGAGTGTTCCCTGTGGGTAAGTTGGAGATACAGTGGCCAAGAAATTCACAGTCCTGTAGCCATCCGTCATGTGAGGAGCCTCTTGACGTGTAGCTAGGGCGGTTCCCGGACAAGAGAATGTGAACTCAAAATGGGAGGTAGTAGAAAAATTACTGGACTGCACTGTGGAGTCAGAGGACCTAGGTTTCAGTTCTGGCTTTTCCACCTGTGTGACCTCAGGTAAATAAGTCACATACTCTCTTTCTTAGACAACTGCCTTCCAGCTGATCTCCTTGGCTCAGATTGAAGTAGCTAGGTGGCACAGTGCACACAACACTGGGCCTGGAGTTAGGAAGTGAGGAAGACCTTAGTTCAAATCTAGCCAAGAAATGTGACCCTGGGCACATCACTTAATCTCAGTTTGTGTAATCCTCATCTGTAAAATGGGGATAATAATTACACTTCTCTCCTAAGGTGGTTGTTAGGATTAAATGAAGTCGTATTCATCAAAAACACTTAGTGCTTGGCACGTTGTAGATGCTATATAAATGCTTATTCCTTTCCCTTCCCTTACCTAGAGGGAGGAGAAGGGCGTAAATATTGATTAAGTACCTGCTGTTTTCTAGGCACTGTGCTTTTACACATATTTTATTTTACATAAATTCTCTGTCAGATACATGTTTCTGTTGAAAAAAAAATATGTTCTGGCAATAGACATTCGTTATTCACCTTACAGGTTCATGGGACCGTGCTAGGTACATGTTTATTTCTCTAAAAGAGAGTTTGAACTAGCTCCATTTTGTGGAGTTTATGCAGTGACTGCCAGTGTTCTCTAAATCAGTTCCCCACATTTTAGTCCTTGTGCTGAGTGGCCTTAGGGCAAATTTCTTCATTTATTTGGGCTTCCACATCCTCTTCTATAAAAGGGGTTGCTAGATGATCTTAGATCCCTCCCAGTGCTAATACAGTGATTCTGTGTTCCTAATAGTGCTTTTGTTGGAATAAAGGGATTAGTAGAATTGTTCTCAGGCTTTGATCTATCAGAGAGAAGGAATTGGGTGGTAATTAGCTATTCTATAATAATTATGACTAGTCTTTAGTGCTTTTAAGGTTTGCAAGGTGGTGGTTACAAATATTATTTCATATCAACTTTGAGGTAGGTGCTGTTATTACCCCCATTTTACAGATGAGAAAACTGACTTCCTCAGGGTCACCAAGTTGTTAAGTGCAGGAGGCAATTGGATTTGAACTCAGGTCTTCCTGTCTCTAGGTCCAGGGCACTATCCACTGTACCACCAAGCTGCCTCTGCCTAGCTACATCATGGCCGTGAGCAAAAAGGTGTGAAACAGTGGTGATATATCATCTGGTCCTAAGAGAACATTGAACATTCAGAGTACTAAGTCTGTATTGATCAAATGAAATAATAATTGTAAAGCAATTAGCACAGTTCCTGAAAGATTATTAAGTGCTATATTTAGCCATTCAGTCAATAAACATTTATTAAGCACCTATATACGTGTTAATTATCATTAATTATTGTCTTCAGGGAAGAAATGTTCAGCTTGCCAGTGAATCTCAGACTGAGAATAGGTAGCTCTTGCATGTTGATCGGTGTGATTTTTTTTTTCTCAAGGCAAGACACTGTATTGATCGTATATTGTGGCTAGGATAGGCAATTAAAATGAACCGTTACAAAGTTGGAAAAATTGCTTCTGAGATGGTTTGTTTGCCAGAATTGTTGGTTACCACTGCCATCTAGTGGTAGCAAGTGAAAACATCTCAGGCATTTCAATTGAGGGTTCATCCCATAAGGGATTTGATCTCTGAAGTATTCGAATTCTTAAGATTTGGTCCCAAGCAGCTAGTGATGTGGAGGGTAGGAGTGTTAGACTTGGGAAAACCCAAGTTCAAATCATGCCTCAGATACTTAACTAGCTATATGTTCCAGGGCAAGTCACTTAGCCTCCTTTCTCAGCCTCAGTTTCCTCATTTGTAAAATAGGGATAATAATAACAAACATCTATTTCACAGGGATGGTGTGAGGGTCAGATGAGCTCTATTGTGTGTAGAACACTTGGCAAAACTTTGTACCAAAGAAATCCCAGGTGACACAGTATAGTAAAAGGCCTAGGACCCAAGTTTCAGTTCTCTAATGACTACTTATTACTAGCTGTGTGAACTCACTGGTTCTCAATTTCCTTCTATGTCCAGTGCGTGTGCGTGTGTGTGTGTGTGTGTGTGTGTGTGTGTGTGAGAGGAGGGTGGTCAGACTAGAGGAGGAATTTTTAACCTGAAGTCTGTGAATATATTTTAAAAATATTTAGATAACTTTTGTTGTTATTCAGTCATTATTCAGTTGTGCCTGACTTTTTTTATGACCTCATTTGGGAATTCCTTGGTAAAGACACCGGAGGGGTTTGCCATTTTCTTTTCCAGTCATTTTGCAGATGAGAAAACCGAGGCAAACAGGGTTAAGCGACTTGCTTATCTCAAAGTCATGCAGCTAGTAAGTGTCTGAGGTTAGATTTGAACTTGGGAAGATGCGCCTGGGACCCCAGGCCCCGCACTCTACATACTGCACTAGCTGAGCCCTGGTTGGTAGGTGCTGTTATTCTCCTCCTCATTTTACAGGCCAGAAGCCTGAGGCTGTCTCAGGTCAAACACTCTGGGTCTTCCTCAGTTCAAAGTCTGGTGTCCTATCCATAATACCAAGTTGCCAATCTGAATTTGGTTCCTTACCTACCAAGTCAGGGAGTTGGACTGAATATTCTCTGAGGTCCCTCCCAGCTCTCAAATCTGTGATGGAAACTGTACCAGCAGCACCTTTGGTGTCCCGAAAAGCACTGTGGGAAAAAGTTTAGATGGGACGCAATCCCTGTCCTCATGGAGCTTATAGTCTAGTGGGTGGCATATGACATCTATACAAACGACCGGGATACAGAATAGTGTGTGAAAAAGCCAAGTGGCATAGCGGACAGTCACTTCACCTCCTTGTTCAGCCTTAATTTCCTCCATGATAAAATGGAGATAATAATACTCACAATATTATTATGAGGATCAAATAAGCTAATATATAAAGCAGTATGTATTAGCTTTTATCATAGCTGTTATTACTAATATTTCATTAGAGTAGCCATACAGTGTTCTAGGTGAAGTTCAGAGGGAGAAGGGCCACTGTTACTATTTGCAGGTAATAAGCAAAAGAAAGCTTTGTGGAAGAGCTGATATGAGTAAGGCCTTGTCATATCTATAGGAATTCAGTGGGTCTTTGGAGGAAAGAATTGGGATTGACAGAAGCAAAGGCAAGGAGGTAGGTGAGCACAGGGCATCCTCTAATTTACCCTACATATTGCTATGGACCAGGGCTTTATACACAACTTGTCCTTTTTTTTTTTTTAAGGCAATTGGGGTTAAGTGACTTGCCCAGGGTCACACAGCTAGTAAGTGTCAAGTGTTTGGTCTGAGGCTGGATTTGAACTCAGGTCCTCCTGACTTCAGGGCCGGTGCTCTATCCACTGTGCCACCTAGCTGCCCCCATGACTTGTCTTTAAAAAATATTTTGATAATTGTATTTAAAGATAGTCTCCTTTGTAATTTATATATTTTATGCTTTTAAAATCATTATTCTGAGAAGGGTTAGTTTTCACCAGACTGTCAAAAGGGTCCCAGGGCACAAAGAAGTTTAAACTGCTGGTCTAGACTTTTGGATTGATTATAGTCTATCTTCTGTAGTAGTTTGTTCTTTTGTTGGGGTCATGGCTTGTGTGTGTGTGTATGTGTGTGTGTGTGTGTGTACAGGTGGTGAATACAGCTGGAATGAGAAATGATGATTTGTGCATGTGTGTATATTTAATCTCTATATTCTCTGCTTACTTAGTGCTTTGCATATAATAGGGACCTAATAAATGTTATATTACTTGAATGAATGAATGAATGGTAGGAGTTACGTTGAGTCATCCCATACTTCAAGATGAGTTGGGTTATAGTAGTTGGAAATATGCTTCATTCCTTTAGCTTCATTGAGGGGCCTGGGCATTGAGAACCAGTATTTTATGATAGTAATGGAGCCACATTGAGGTCCAGACGTCATAGAATCTTAGATTTGGAAGGGCCCTCAGATAGGCCATCCAATTGAATTATGCCTGTCTGAAAATCCCTTCTATAATGTATCTGGCAACTAAGTGGTCTTAAAATGTGTCTCAGTTACTTTACAACTATAGAAATAGAGAAATCACTGTTTTCTTGTAGGAAAATACAAAAAATTGTGCTATGAATTCCTAGTTTGAGATTTTCAAAGTAATTAACGGCAAATAAATGCAGATGTTAATTTAGGAAATTCCTCTCATCCCAGTCAAATTGTACCATGAGACACTAACTCGATTTTATGTAGGCCTTGTACTCTGTCTCTATTGCCTTGCCCATAACCATTTCAAAGGTGCAGAACTGATGATGGGTTGAAGAGTTTGGAATCTTCTCTCTAGGAGTTCTTTTCGTAAGTAGCCACTTTCTAGAAGAGCGGTGGCCAGTCATCGACAAGCTAGGGTGCATATCAAATAAGAAGGAACAGAGAAGAGATCCTTTGGGAATCTTTGGGAAGGCGGCTTTGATCTTTAGAATCACAACAGATTGATTCTTTTTTGCTTACAGGACACTTCCTTATAGCTCCATCCCTGCAGGAGTAGGGCATTTCCCACCCTGGAGTTGAGCATTTTGCAAATCTGCAAAATGCCTTTAAATTTTTTTTTCCCCTGGTGCTGCAGTCAGTTTCCCAGGAGAGAGGGAGGGAAGCTGTACAGCAGAGGGGGTATGTGTGCCAATAACAGAGGGAATTGGGCTCCTGCTGTGAAGAGATTAAAGACAGTGTTAGCAGATGTTGACTGAGATGGCATTGGTCCAGCTGAAGTGCTCTCAACACAGTTATTATAACAGATAGGTTTAAGCCTTCCTGTGGAGTCTAATTCTGAACTTTGTGATATAATTCTCTTAGATATATTTGTTTGTATTAAAACGGGTTTCCCTTCCCTTTTTTCCTTTCCCTAGAAAAAGCTCTTAGTTGTAATGGAAGAGAAAAGAGTCAGAATTTGGAGTCAGAAGCTCTGGGTTTGAATCGTGGCTTTGCTTCTGTATGACCTTATGAGAGTCACTTTATTTTCTCCATCTCTAACATGTTGAAATTGTATTAGGTAACCTATAAGGCTCATTCCAGCTCTATACCTGTGATCTTGTGTTTTAGAGCCAGAGATCTGGGTTTGAATGCTGAATCTGTTACGTTTTAGGGACAGTAAGGTGATACAATACGTAGAGTGCTAAGCCTGGGGTCAGAAAGACCTGAGTTCAAATGTGACCACTGATACGTACTAGCTGTGTGACCCTGGCAAGTCATTTGTTACTCGCTGTTTGTCTCAGTTTCCTTATCTGTAAAATGAGGATAATAATAGCTCCCAAGGTTGTTGTGAGGATCAAATGAGGTAAGAATTGTAAAGTGTTTAACATATCACTTAGCACATAGGAAACACCATATAAATCCTGTTATTAGCATTTATTATTATTATTATTATTATTGTTGTTGTTGTTGTTATTTTGGTTGTGTAACTTTGGCCAAGTAGTAGTCTTGGTCTCAGTTTCTTCATTTGTCAATCGGTCAATAAGCATTTATTAAGTGCTTACTGTATTTTGGGCACTGTGCTAAGTGGTAGGAGTACAAAGAAAGGCAAAAAATGTTCCCTGCCCTCAAAGAGTTCCCATTCTACTGGAAGAGATAACATGCAAACAGCTACATATATATGGTGTAAGTGGAAGGTGATCTCAGAGGGAAGGTACTGGTAGTTAAGGAGGACCAGGAAAGGCCTCTGAAAGAAGGAAGCTTGGATAGGGGAGAATTCCAGGGGTGGGGCCGAGACCACTGAGTTGTATCGCCATGTGTGAAAAGCAGCAAGCAACCCAGGATAGAGAGAGAGAGAGAGAGAGAGAGAGAGAGAGAGAGAGAGAGAGAGAGAGAGAGAGAGAGAGAGAGAGAGAGACAGAGAGAGAGACAGAGAGAGACAGAGACACACACACACACACACGCACACAGAGTGTGTGTGTGAAAGAAATGGTCAGAGTTGTTTTTTAAGAAAACCATTTAGGAAGCCAAATAGAAGATGGAGTGGAGTGAGGAGACATTTGAGGCAGAGAGTCCAGCCAGCAGGCTGTGGTAATTGTCCAGGCATGAGGTGATGAGGGTCTGTCCCAGGGTGGAGCCAAAAGGCATGCATTTAAGAAATGTTGTAAACGTACTGATCGTAGCCCTTGAGAACACTTGGGGGTGGGGGTAAAATGAAGAAGCTGAAGCAGATCATCTCTATGGCCCCTTCTGGCTTAGATCTTCTGATTCCTAGGAGCTTCCGTTTCTATTTTTCTCCATAGTTATTCTCTGGCCCAGCTTTTATGTACAGATTCTAAAGTATATTCTTGAAAGAAGTTGTTAACATTGTTTGAAGTGAGTTGACCTCTTCAAGAGCATCACTGATAAACTCATCTTCTAATGTAACATACTCTAGTGTTTAATGTAGTGGAAGTCTTACCTCACACAGCTGGCCAGGTCATGGGGTTGGTATTTCTGCAGAAGGTTGGAGTCTACTTCTGGGATCTTTCTTTTGCAAGACTGCAAAGGCTTACTATAAATTATACAGTTACAGTAAAGTCGTACAAATTATACAAATAAAAAAAAGTTCATTGATATGTTTTGTTTTGACATGACTTTCATTTTGCAATATTGCCTTTCCTTGTTCCCGTCCTCTAGAGAGCCATTCCTTCTAACAAAGAATAAAAAGGGGAGAGGGAAAGCAGGTCAAGAAAACTAACCACACGTCAGTGGATTCTTAGAATAAATGCAGCATTTCATACCCTTAGTCACCTAGTCCTACGGAGAAGGGAGGAACATTTGTTCTCCTGTCTTTTCTTTGAAGCTGGACTTGATTATTACGATTACATAGTGTTCGATTTTGATTTCTTTTTTTGTTGCTCTTTTCACTTACATCGTGGTAGTCATTATGTCTTGTCTTCCTGCATATGTTTTCTTGACTTTGCAGCATTTCATAAAAATCGGCTTTTTCTCTTTAGTGTTCATTCTCATTGCTTTGTATGGAGCAGTAATATTCCATTATAAGAATGTACCACAAGTTATTTAATCATTTCCAAGTTAGTGGGCATCGACTTTGTTTCCAGTTCTTGGCTACCACAACAAGAGCTACAATAAATATTTTGGTGTGTTGAGGACAGTTGTTTTTGTCTTGACCTCCTCGAGGTTATGTGTCTAGAGGAAACTGACACTGAGAGGTAAAGGGACTTTCCCAGGATCACACAGCTAGTAAGAGTCTGGGGGCAGAATTTGAATTCAGACCTTTGTGACTAGCGTTGTATCCATAGCACCCCCTAGCTTGGTGTTTGGATCAGTTCACAACATTGTTTTAGTGTGCTTGTTTATCTATAGTGCCTCTTACATTGGGAATCTTCTTGGTCTTCTTCATCAAAATACATTACAGAAAATACAATGGCTTAACTGTAGTATAACAAAATGAAATTTTTTCTGTTTCCTAGCACAAGAACATTAGTTCCTATAGAAAAATTGTGATTTGATTGATTATTGTTGAAACGTAGTTTCAATGTAATGACATACATAGAAACAGTCAGGGAATGTGGTACCAGAGTGTCTTGGTCTGTTTCTTGGCCAGGAGAGTTCCAAATACTTTCTAATCAGTGGATTTTTTCCCGGTTGACTCTTTTTACTTGTCAGACCTTGGTGTAGCAGTTTTACTATACACACATCTGCATGCCTGTCATATATGCCTGCAGTTGGACGAGTCATAGGTCTACATATATGCAGTATTTAGGTGGCCAGTGGGTAGTGTGCACATCTGGGTTCCAGTATCACTTCTGACAACACCAGTGGTATGGCCATGGGCAAGTCACTTAATCTTTCTGAATTTCCATTTCCTTATCTTTAAAGTGGATATAATAATTCAGGTATCACTTTCCCCAGGGAGTCATAATGCTCAAATGGGAGAATAGAATATAAACCATTTTGCACATTTCAGAGTCATATGTATATCAGCTGTTAAAATGATAGAAAATAGACATAGACACATCTCATTGTGCAGGCATACACACACGCACACACGCATATAATGTGTGTTCACAGTGGATAAGGATATGGACATTGAATTTGAAAGGTAAGAGTAATCTGATTACTAGTCTTGAAGGAAAACTGACAATTTACCAGGTACAGGCTTTCATTTATTTATTTATTACTAAATGAATTAATAAATAATACAATACAATAACATATGATATAGACCTGGGACTCAGCTTCTTCCTCTGATAAATATTGCTTGTGTGACCCTGGTCAAGTTACTCAATTCTCTAGGCAATTCTGTATGTATATATATATATGTATGTGTGTGTGTGTGTGTGTGTGTGTGCGCGCGCACACAGTTGGTGAATTCAGCTGGAATGAGAAATGCTGATTTGTGAATAATATCTTAGTATATTTCTTGGCTAAGAGAGGTATAAATTTTTTCTAATTGTGGATATGCCGCTCATATTCATACATATCAGGGCAGCTGGGTGGCACAGTAGATAGAGTGCCAGGCCTGGAGTCAGGAAGACTTATCTTCCTGATTTCAAATCTGCTCTCAAACACGTACTAGCTATGTGACCCTAGGCAAGTTACTTAATCCTGTTTGCCTCAGTTTGGAGAAGGAAATGGCAAACTACTGTAGTATCTTTGCCAAGAAAACTCCAAGTAGGATCATGGAAGAGTCAGACGTGACTGAAAAATGACTGAACAAAAAAAACTAAACAAACAATATAAGATTTGCAAAGGACTTTACAAATATGATATCATTTTATCCTCACGATATCTTTGGGAGGTAGGTGCTATTACTACTCCCATTTTATAGATGAGGAAATGGAGGCAAACAGGGGTTAAGTGACTTGCCCAGAGTCACACTTCTAGCAAGTGTCTAAGGCTGGATTTGAATTCACTTCTTCCTTCCAGTGCTCTGATTCATACTGATAAGAAGTTTCCTCAGCAGGTGTTCCCTCTGACCAGTAAAATCACAGGTATAGACATTCCCCTAGCATGTACAGTTATCCCTTCCGCATTGCAGGGATTACAGGGATGGCAGCCCCGTGATCTGGAAAATCTGTGTAGCATTTTTTGTCTCTCCCTTTGTACCATAGAAGAAGTCTGATTTTTTTTCTTTTTCTTTTATGGGGTGTTTACAGTACCTTATTGTAAAATTTGGGTTAAGGATTTGTCTCTATATCATCTGTTGCCCTTTGGGTGTTCTCTGTGGCTTCTGCAAAACTCCCAAGAAATTCCTATTTAATTTCTTATGCTGACCTATAAAGCATCGAAACCATGATGGGGAAAATTGTGGTGTGGAAGGAATAACTATATTATTGAAGTGCTCACATGACATTGGTCGGGATAGTGTGAAAAAAACCCAAACCCTCTTAGGTTCTGGAAGTCTAGAACTGAGGCTCCTAACATGCGTGTGTGTGTGTGTGTGTGTGTGTGTGTGTGTGTGTGTGTGTGTGTGTGTGTTGTGTTGTCTGTGTGTGTGCGCATGCGCACGCGTGTGATATAAAACCTTAGGTTAAGAA
Organism: Phascolarctos cinereus; assembly: GCF_003287225.1. NCBI lineage: Eukaryota > Metazoa > Chordata > Mammalia > Diprotodontia > Phascolarctidae > Phascolarctos > Phascolarctos cinereus. Next base: position 375,544,562 of record NW_027555625.1, read on the forward strand.
CTAACACCTTACCTAGTGTAACTCTTTGGCTCTCTTTGCGAGGGTGAGCAGTAGACTGCCTTTTTATTTCTGTATTTGAGTGCCGGGCCTGTGATGCTACCTTTTTCTTTTGTCACCGGTGAATGGGATTGGGTAGCGATTTCTGATTTTCTCTTGTGTCCTCTCTTCTTTGTAGGCAGACAGCCAGGTGGATCTGGTCCGGCAGCATTTTTATGAAGTCTCCCTTGAGTATGTCTTCAAGGTGCAGGAAGTCCAAGAAAGGAAGATGTTTGAGTTCGTGGAGCCTGTAAGTAAATACTGAGTATTTTAAGGGTGTGTGGAGACTATTAGTGGTTTGGAAATGGCTTTACATTTTTTGGGGAAGAAGTTGACTGGCACAGTTTTCCCATCCTAGCTAAGGTAATAATGAATCAGTATTCCATAGCAGATAATTACATTAACTTGGACTGTTGGTTACCCTTGGAGTAACATTGTACACTAGATTGTTCTGGTCCTGGCATGAGATAAACACTATTCCTAATGTAGGGTTGCTAAGCTGATTGACTCTTCTCTTGCCATCGAAGTATTAATTCCCCCTCACCTTCTCTCACACCTTTCTGAACCTTGAAAGTGCTCTTCCTTTGGTAAAAAACCAGCATATATTTCCAACTCATTCAACAAAACAATACACTACCACCAAGAGATAAAAGACGTAGGAGGAAGAAAAGGGTGAAACCTAGAAGCTTCCCTTCTCTTTCCTAGAATGGATTCTGAAAACACTTATTTCGCATGGTAATTCAAGAGAATAAGAAAATCTAGTTCTCATCATTCTTCAGCTGGGGAATGTGATTCCTAGCAACATATTTGTTATGAACTGGGCAGTTTGGAAGTTGGGTTATGTGGGATTTTGCACATAGTAGGAATTTTATAATGGTTGTATGCTTGAATGAGCCATGTAGTGTGGGGGGAAAACAACCCTTAGCTCATACAATTCTTTAATACTTATGATTTCATTTGGCTAGAGAAAACAACCCTTAGCCTATACGATTCTTTAGTGTTGGTGATTTCATTTGGATGTGCCCTTAATCCCAAATTCTGTTACCCTATTGCCTTGAGGCTTGACCCTTTGTGTCCTAAAGGTATCTTTGCGGCACCTTCTCACCACAGATTGTACAACCATCCAGCTAGTATGGGATTTCTGGTGCAGACCCTACGCTGGCATCTTCATTCAAATGGTATCCCTGTCTTCTGACTTTTTTCACTATGCCATGCCAATTTGGAATTCATATTCACAGTTATTTCCTATGTCAGGTAGAACCTTGGAACATGATAACTGGAGTTATTTCCATAATTTGATGATCCTTTGATCACATCAACATAAATATCTAATTGTATAAATTACAACCCATCCTCATCTTGTCATGTACATTATTTATGTCCTTTCCACAAGGTGTCTACCCAATGAGTAGGAACCTTCCTCCAGATGTCTTGGCGTTGCATGAGTTACACTGGCTCTCCGTCTGGTGTAACCTCACTCCACCTCCTTTTCTAGGCATACTTCTCTCCAATACTATGCTTTATGCTGCTTATTGTGAATAATTCTTCATTGGCTATGTGTTGCAGCCTATTTGTATATGCTTCTCCATTGTCCTCTGGATGACCTAGAGCTCTTAATTCTTTGGAGACTGTAGTATCCTTTCACTTGCAGTCATATGGCATCACAGGAAGAATATTGATGTTATAAAGATGGCTCTTTGTTTCAGGGAGAAGCTTTAGCCAGCAAATGCTTGGTCTCCTTGCCAAGTGCAGGGATATAGCAGCCAAAGGCAACACCGGTTTAGAATATAAACTCTTCAGTAACATTTTATAGAGGAGCATGGTGGAAGATTAGAAGCAGTTTTGCCTTGTAAAATAGTGAGAAGCAGTGGAGAGAAAAACAAATTCACAGGAAGTTTGGTGAGAGACCTAGCCAGTCCCCATCATCTAGATTCCCAATCAAGGAATCCAAGGGTGAAAATGGAAAGGAAGACGATGAACAGACTGAAAACAGGAAAGATCAAAAGATGTTTAAGCATTTCAAGGACAAGCTCTTTTCTTCAATTATAAAGAATCCAGCACATTCAGAATCTAAAACCACAGCCATAGATGCACAGCCCGAGGAAATAGAAACGATCGTAAAAGACAATAAGGACAGGAAGAGCAGATTGGAACAATTATACATAGGGGAGCTCCATGTGAGAGATGACTAATCTGATTTTAAGGGGATTGGGGGATTTATTCTTGAGATAACTAAAAGAGAAAAGAGTATCCAAACATTTGGGGGAAAATATGGAATTCGTTATTACTACCAAGAAAAAAAGGCAACCTGGGGAATATTCATAACTACTGACTCGTATCTACTTTGATATTTCCTAGAAAACTTTATGACAATTATCTGCTCACCCACTTAAAGGCATCCACGATGAAGCTATGAGAAGGGAAGGCAATGGTTCTTATAAACAATGTATCTTTGTAGACCTGTAATTAACCTTTAAGTGAAAGGTGCTTACTTGTTGACTGCAAAGAAAACCTTATATTCATCAGATTGGCAGAGTTGAAGAGAAATAAAAATGACAACTATTGTGTGGAAAAATAGGCACTGTTAAAAGAGCTATGAACTGGTCCAGCCATTCTGGAAAGAAATGTCGACTTATGCTCCCATAGCTATAAAATTATGACTGAGCGATGTCACTTTTAGGTCTGTGCCCCCAAAGAGATCAAAGAAAGAGGAAAATGACCCATATGTACAAAAATATTTATAGCAGCTCTTTTTGTGATGGCAAAGAAATAGAGAAGGTGTCTATCAATTGGGGAACGACTGAACAGATATGAATGTGATGGAATACTGTTGTGTTGTGAGAAATTGTGAGGGGGGGTTGTTTCAGAGAAGCCTCGGAAGACTTACGTGAACGAATGCAAATGAAGTGAGTAGTACCAGAAAAACAGTAACATTAATACTGTAAAATCAAATAACTTTGAAAGACTCTGGGAAATTTGATCAGCACCATGTCTCAGTTAGTCTTCACAACCCTGTGAGATAGGGACTGCTGTTATTATCCCCATTTTACAAATGAGGAAACTGAGGCTGACAAAAGTGAAGTATTTTGCCCATTGTCACAGAGCTAGTAAATATTTATGGCTGTGTTTGCACTCGGATCTCTCAGACTCCAAACTTAGTGCATTTACACACAATGCTTCCTAGTTGCCTAAGTGGCATTGCAAATCAGTCAGTCCGTAAGCACTGTAAGCACCTACTCTATGCCAGGCACTGTGCTAAACACTTCACATATATTATTTCATTTGATCCTCATAACAACCCTGGAAGGTAGGTGCTATTGTCATCCTCATCTTACAGATGAGGAAATTGAGGCAAACAACGTGACTGGTTCAGGGTCCGAACTAGTACTTGTCTGAGGTGAGATTTGAACACAGGTGTGACCATGGCACTGCCTAATTGCCTCAAAGAGTCCAACCTACTGAAATAGGAAAAACTTAGTGGCTGAAGGATGCTAATTGTCCAGACTATGATAAAATTATATCTACAGCCCATCAGTGGTTTACCTTGGACAGATACTATATGTGGACAATGAATTGTGCTCAGAATTTAATAGCAGAAGAAGAGAAGGAAAGATTGCCCTGTGGGAATTGCATGGTTCTTCAAAATGGATATCCTTTGTTTTAATGTCACCTTCTTTTCCAAATAGTTCCTTTCCCTTGCACGTAGAGCTTCAGTGTCTCTCTTGAGGCACTGATGTCTCACTTCATGAATTAAATTAGGAAATCAGAATGTTAGTCTTGACCATTTTACTTGTCAGGTCTTCTAACACAGTATTTCAGTTCCCTTATCTGGTTATTGATGATATTAAAAACAATTTATTAACCCAGGGGTGTTTCAATGACAATTCTACAATTCCTGTGATTCCCACAAACCTACCCTTCTTCTGAATCAGTTTGAAGTAGATTTATCTATCAACAAGCATTTCTTAAGCACTTACTAGATATTGTGCTAGGCCTTGGCAGCCCAGAGGCAAAAATAAACAGTCCCTATGCTCAAGGAACTTAGGTCTAGTGGGGAATGACAACCTGTACAGATAGAAGTATGTAAGAAAATGTTCCAGAGAAATACAATGTGGTGGTAGTGGGGAGAGCAGTAGAGCTTGATGGAACAGAAGAGGTTTCATGTAGAAGGCTGTGTTTGAGCAGAGCTCTGCAAGAAGGCTGGGGTAAGGAGGGAATGTATTCTAGGCATCTAGTTCACTAGAGCTAGTGAGAAGGCCCAGAGATGAGGGAGAGAGCATTATCTGTGAAGAACAGCTAGAAGGCTGGACAAACTGGACTGCAGAGGGTAGGAAGGGCAGTAAGCTGGAACAAGGTTGGAAAGGCCAGATTTTGAAGGGATTTAAATGTCAAACAGCAGAGTTTACATTTGATCGAGTTTGTGGTAGGGAAGTAAGTGACATGTTCAGACCTGTGCTTTAGGAAAATCAGTTGGCTAGCACACAAGAACTTCATACATGCTTTTTGATTGACTTTAGAAGTTTGTGGAAGATTGTTTGGAGTGGGGAGAGACTTGAGGCAGGGTCACCACATAGAAGGCTTTTGCAACACTTGTTAAGGTAGAAAAGACAAAGTTTGGCAAATGATTGATTAGGATATGTAGGATGGGAGTGGGAATTCAGAAATAACCTGCTGAGATTGTGAATGTGGGTGACTGCTACTCTTGAAAGGATTAAGGAAGTTCAGGAGGGAGTTAGGTTTTGGGGTAAAGGATAAGTTGTAATTTGCAAATGTCAAGTTTAAGAGACTTACACATCGGAATATCTAATTGGCAGTTGGACATGTTCTCCTGGAGCTTGGACCAGGATTGGATAAGGGAGTGATGTGTATAGAAATGATTATTAAATTATTTAGTCATCAAATGAAAGAGTACAGAAAAACCATCATGGCTGAGCCTTGGGGAGACTCCGTTATTTGGGGGGAGGGAGGTCAAGACTTGGATGACAAAGCAGGAGACCTTACTGAGAAAACTCAGAGAGACTTTCCGAGGGAGAGAAATTCAGCCATGTTGTCCTGCAGAATGAGGATTGAGAAGAAGCCATCAGATAGGATAATTAATAGACCATTGGTAACTGTTTACTTTGGGTAGAGTAGTTGAAGTTTAGTGATGAGTCATTCAGACAACAATCATTTATTAAGCACTTACAATGGGTCAGACAGTGGCTAAGCACTGGAGAAGTAAATACAGGCAAAAGATGGTTTTTTCAGTGACTGTGATGATGTTCGAAGCCAAATTGCAAAGGGTTGAAACGTTTTCTCAAGTCTTGTCATTTCTCTCTCCGCAAGGTCTCTTTCATTCATTCTCTTCACTCACATGACTACCCTTCCTGGTTCAAGCCTTCCTCACCACTTGCCAGGATGTTATCATATTTCCAGAGCTCCTCTGCAGCGCATGATTTTTCTTTCCGCATTCTGTGTCCCAGTCAAACTAGATTCCTTACTGTTTCCCAAAGACAACATTATAACTTGTTATTTCTAGATGTTGAGGCAGTTTAGGTAGCACAGTTGATGTAGTGTTGGACCTGGAGTCAGGAAGACTTGAGTTTAAATGTGGTCTCAGACACTATGTGTGACTGGGAGAAAGTCATTTAACCTCTGTCTCAATTGTAAAATAGTGGCCTTAACTCCCAAGGCTGTTGTGAGGCTCAAATGACCTGTTTCTAAAGCACTTAGCATACATAGTGCCTGGCACATAGTAGGGGCTTAATAAATGCTTATTCCATCTATTAATCCACTCATCTGTCCATATTTTCTGTCTTTTTGACTTTGCACGGGCTGTGTGTGATTCCCATGCCTGGGGTGTGTATATTCCTTTATATTCTTTGCCCTGTGGATTCTCTAACTTCCTTCAAGGCTTAGTACAAGTTCCACCTTCTATATGAGGCCTATCCTGATTCCTTCTTGCTCCATCATCCCTAATTACTTTGTACATTCTCCCCTTCTTGATCTCTCCATCCCTGCTGCTGTCATCCCATCTCTCTCCTCCTTTTGAGTAGACTGTCTACGATCAATGCCTATACTTCCTTTCTTCTCACTTTCTTAACTCTGCAGTCTGGCTTCTGACTTCATCATTTGACTGAAATTGCTCTCTCCAAAGTTACCAGGGATCTCTTAATTAGTTGCCAAGTCTAATGACCTTTTCTCAGTTCTCATACCTCTTCATCTCCCTGTAGCCTTTGACACTCTCAATCATCCCTTTCCCTCTCTTCTCTCCAGGCTTTCGTAACACCACTCTCTCCTGGTTCTCTTACCTGACCACTCTTTCTCCTTCTTCTTTGGTGGATCTTTTTCCAGGTCATGCCCACTAGTGGTGGGCATTGTCTTAGGCTCTCTTCTCTTCTCCCTGTATCCTGTTTTGCCTTGTGATCTCGTCACCTCCAGGGGATTCAATATCTTCTCTGTGCCGATACTTCTCAGATCTCCTCACCCAGCCCTAACCTCTCTCCTAACCTCCAGATTTGCATAGCCAGCTTCCTATTAGACATCTCAGATTGTCCCGCAGGCATCTTAAACTCAGCAGATCCAAAACTGGACTCATTAACCCCCCCATCCCCCCCGTCCCCTTGCCCCCAACCTGCCCTTCTTCCTTACTTCCTTATTACTCTCAGGGGACCACCATTCTCCCAGTCATCTAGACTCTCAGTTTAGGTGTCATCACTGACTTCTGACTTTTCTTATGCCCCATATCCAGTCAGTTGCCAAGTTTTGTTGATTTTACCTTCATAACATTTCTTTTCTTTCTTTTTTTTTTATTTTAAGGCAGTTGGGGTTAAGTGACTTGCCCAGGGTCACACAGCTAGTAAGTGCCAAGTGTTCGGTCTGAGACCAGATTTGAACTCAGGTACTCCTGACTTCAGGGCCGGTGCTCTATCCACTACACCACCTAGCTGCCCCCTTCATAACATTTCTTGTGTATTCCTCCTTATCTCCTCTGACATTGCCACCACCTTAATACAGGTTCTCATTGCTTTATGCCTGGACTATTGCAATAGCCTGCTGATCGGTTTCCCTGCCTCAAGCCTCCCCCCACTCCAGTCCACCCACCACTCAGTTATCAAATTGATCTTCCTAAAGTGCCAGTCTGATCATATCATCCCCTCACCTTTATTCAGTCAACTCCAGTGTCACCCTATTACCTCCAAGATCAACTATAAAATCCTTTGTTTGGTGTTCAGAGCCCTTCATAACCCAGCCCCGTCCTCTCTCTCCAGTCTTCCTACACCTCACTCACCTCAGGTACCCCACAATCAGTGACACCAGCCTCCTTTCTGTTCCTCACACATAACACCCCATCTCCTGACTTGGAGCATTTTTCCTGGCTGTCTTCCATGTCTGGAATTTTTTTCCGTCCTCATTTGGATCTCCTGGCTTCCCTGACTTCCTTCAAGTTTCCACTGAAATCCCATCATCTACAAGAAGCTTTTCCCTATCCCCCTTAATGCTCGTGCCTTCCTTGTGGTATCTCCAAATTACCCAGTATACATCTTGATTGTATGTAGTTTTTGCAGAATGTCTCCCCCATTAGATTGTGAACTCCTGGAGGGTAACGACTATTTGATAACTTTCTTTGTATTCACAGCCACTTATTATAGTGCCTGGCACATAGTAGGTGCTTGTTGATTTTGCTTTGCAGCCCGGCCCCAACCTGTCTTTCCAGCTTCCATTATCTAGCCAAACTTGCCTTCTTTCTCCTCCTCACATAAAACACTCACATCTCCCATTTCCAAGCCTTTGCACTGGCAAGGAATTTTCGTGCCTGGAATCTAATCCCTCCTCACTTTAAAATCCGTTCTTTGCTCACTTAAAAAAAATCATTTAAAAGATGATTGGCTAGCTGACAGTCAAGGAGACTGATTCTTGTTGGAGGAGCTGCCCATCCCCACAGTCTATGAAAGGGAAGTTTGCTTTTGTCTCTGTCTCCATCTGTCTCTGGCTCAGTCCCTAGCTCTTTTTCCCTGTTCCTGTCCCTCTTCCTCTGCTAGGTCTCTTTCTGCCTCTCCCTCTTCCTCCTTCCCTCTCTCCCTTCTTCACCTCTTCCTCATTCCTTCCCTCCTTTCCTCTCTCCCTTCCTCTCTCCCTTCCTCTCTCCCTTCCCTCACCCCTTCCTCATTCCTTCCCTCCTCCTTCTCTCTTCCCTCACCTCTTCCTCATTCCTCCCTTCTTTCCCTCTCTCTTTTCCCTCAGTCCTTCATTCTTTCCCTCCTCCCTCTCTTCCCTCACTCCTTCCTCATTTCTTCTCTTTCCCTCCCTCTTCCCTTATCCCTTTCTCATACTGTCTCCTTCTTCTCTCTCCCTTCACCCCTTCCTCATTCCTTCCCTCCTTCCTGTTTCTTCCCTCACTTTCTCATTCCTTCCCTCTTTCTCTTCCTTCACCCCTTTCTCATTCCTTCCTCCTAATCTCTTTCTTCCTTCACCCTTTCCTCATTCCTTCCTCCTAATCTCTTTCTTCCTTCACCCTTTCCTCATTCCTTCCTCCTAATCTCTTTCTTCCTTCACCCTTTCCTCATTCCTTCCCTCTTTTCTTCTCTCTTCCTTCACTCCTTCCTCATTCTTTCCTTTTCTTTCTCTCTCTTCCTTTTCTCCTTCCTCATTCCTTCCCTCCTTCCTCTCTCTTCCCTCACCCCTTTCTCATTCCTTCTAATCTCTCTCTCTTCCTTCACCCTTTCCTCATTCCTTCCCTCTTTTCTTCTCTCTTCCTTCACTCCTTCCTCATTCTTTCCTTTTCTTTCTCTCTCTTCCTTTTCTCCTTCCTCATTCCTTCCCTCCTTCCTCTCTCTTCCCTCACCCCTTTCTCATTCCTTCTAATCTCTCTCTCTTCCTTCACCCTTTCCTCATTCCTTCCCTCTTTTCTTCTCTCTTCCTTCACTCCTTCCTCATTCTTTCCTTTTCTTTCTCTCTCTTCCTTTTCTCCTTCCTCATTCCTTCCCTCCTTCCTCTCTCTTCCCTCACCCCTTTCTCATTCCTTCTAATCTCTCTCTCTTCCTTCACCCTTTCCTCATTCCTTCCCTCTTTTCTTCTCTCTTCCTTCACTCCTTCCTCATTCTTTCCTTTTCTTTCTCTCTCTTCCTTTTCTCCTTCCTCATTCCTTCCCTCCTTCCTCTCTCTTCCCTCACCCCTTTCTCATTCCTTCTAATCTCTCTCTCTTCCTTCACCCTTTCCTCATTCCTTCCCTCTTTTCTTCTCTCTCTTCCTTCACCCTTTCCTCATTCCTTCCCTCTTTTCTTCTCTCTCTTTCTTCACTCCTTCCTCATTCCTTCCCTCTTTCCCTCTCTCTTTCCTCACTCCTTCCTCATTCCTTCCCTCTGAGGAGGTGGCGCTTGATCTGAGCCTTAAAAAAAACTAGGGATTTTGAAGGGTGGAGGTGAAAAGAGAGAACATGCCAGGTAGAGGCAAAAGCCTGGGCAAAGGCTCAGAGGAGAGAAAAGGAATATTGTATCCAAGGAATGGCAGGTAGGCCAGTCCCTGTGGTCTGAAGGTGAACAAAGGAAGGCCTAGTGCAACAAGGCTCCTTCAGTATTCTACACTTCTAGGAACCCTTTGCTGGGAGACCCAGAGAGGGCAAGGGACTCTGAAGCCTGACCTCCTGATGGTTTTACCTGATCTCTCTTCAAATGCCTGCACTGGCCTCTCTCTGTATAAGGTGTTATTTTATGACTGTAGGAGACTTCGCTGGTCCCCCATACCCATGACTTCACTCCAACTAATCTTTATAGAATTTTTACTATATGTGGAACACATAGTAAAACATGCTTCTTTCTGCTAAAGGAATTAGAGATTAAATAAGACGCAGTATGACCGCACATGAAGCCCATAATCTAGTTGGCCCATGGGACACATACTCAAGTAACTAGAATACGAGGTGATGTATGATTAGTGTGTATGTAACAGAGTTGCTGTATGAGTTCAGATTGGGAAGAGTCTTTACTGAAAGGGCAGATGCAGAGAGGGAGAATATGGGAGTTTAATGTAATAAAAAGAGATGTCACTGTGCTAGGCTAGAGATACAAAATGATAAAAATGAAAGAACTCCTGCCCTCATGGAGCTTACACTATACTAAGGGGGCAGGGAGAAGAGTTGGATATATAAATATAGAGTCATTTGGCAAGGGGAAAACACCAACAGCCAGGGACATCAGGTAAAGCTTCAAAGAAGAGATAACACTTGAGTGGAGCTTTGAAGTTGTAGTTCGTCCTTCATTTTCAAAGAGGACCAGACAGCTAAGGGTTCTGAGAAGCGGAGATGGGGAGGGAGTTCATTCAAGACAGGACAAAGACTTGTACAAATGCTTGCAGGCAGAAAACAGCATGATGAGTTCAGGGAATATCCAATAGTCCAATTTGCCTGAGCAAAATGCCGAATTCAGGGCTGTTCTTTGATTGTTCTCCGATTGGGTCAGGGTCAGGTAAAATAGTAGCAACACCTTATGTTTCTCTAATGTTTTGATGATTACAAGGTCTACCCTCCCAACAATCCTGTAGGTAGTACAGGTATTATTAACCCCATCTGGCATGTGAGGAACCTGAAGTCCAGGGAGGTTAAGGGACTTTTCCATGGTAACACAGTGTTAGAATCAGGTTTTGAACCCAGGACACCCCTAAGTTTAAGCTTAATGCTCCTCCTACTACATCAGATAATTACTTGGAAAATGAATTATCTCCCACAGAGTTCTACCAAATGGAGATTCTCTAGGATTAATCTGCCCCTCTTTTGAAATGTAAATACATCCCCCAGGGTTGGGCCTGTCTATCATTCCTACTTGACGGTGAATTTCTTTCCTCAAATAATCCACTATCCTTTTGAGAATGGGAGTTTTGTGAGAGGAGAGAAAGAAAAGAAAATTTTGGAGTTTGTAGCACTTTGAAGGGGGGAAGGCAATCATAATGAAAAAGTTAGGAACTTTATCTAAGAGATGAAAGTACATATACTTCAATGACAGAGGAACTTACCTGATTTAAATTCCATTGAAAACCTATGGATTGTAATCAAGGCTAGATTTGGAAACATGGAATCTTCTTCATCAACTGATGAGCTCTGCAACTGCTGGATGGGGTGTTTCCTTCTGGGCAAGTCACTGATAAGAGCTCCTGTCCAATGGGGAGGAGGGGAGACTGAATTCTCTCTTTCTTTCCCACCTCCTCAGGGGATTCCCAAAGTGCTCCTGAGGCCTGTACTGCCCTGTTCTTGTTCGTTCGTTCTCTCTCTCTCCCTCTCCCTCCCTCTCTCTCCCTCTCCCTCCCTCTCTCTCTCTCCCTCTCTCTCTCTCTCTCTCTCTCTCTCTCTCTCTCTCTCTCTCTCTCTCTCTCTCTCTCTCTCTCTCTCTCTCTCTCTCCTCTCTCTCTCTCTCTCTCTCTTCCTCTCCTCCCTCTCTTCCCCATTCCCTCCATACACACAATTATCCATGTTCATGTTTGTTTTGTTATTGTTCTTGGTCTTTATATCTAGCACTTAGCACAATTCCAGGAATACAATAGGTACTTAATAAATACAGACAGCTTTCTCTAGAAGTTTGACTGAGAAAGGGAAAAGAAATGTAGAATGCTACCTTGGGCATTGGAAGGGTCAAGATGGATGGGAAAAACATGCAAATGATTTTTCCAGTATAGGATGAGAGAAGCAATTAAATGTACATGTCAGCTAAGATGCAGAGACAGTTTTCTGTGGTTACTCTTGCCTCCCAGTAGCCTGGAGGATTCTGTTAATTAGAGTTGCTCATTAGTGTTCTGTTTGCTTACTGCTAACTAACTTCTTTCCCAGAACAATGAAAAAGGGTGAGACTAGCACTCTTTTGGTGGTGGTGGTGGGGGGGGTAGGAAAGAAAACCTTCTTTTCGGATTGTAGTGTAAGTCGGATGCTTTTGGACAGCTGCAAGAGGAATTTCAATGTAGGCACTTTCCCTTTGTAGGAGTTATCACTGACCTGTATCTCCAGTTGAATTTTCTGACTCTGGTTGTCTTGGTTTCTGTACTTATATAGTATCATTTAATGAGCTTAGGATGAGGGGAATGATAGAGAAGGTGAAGAAATGTAGGGTTTACCTCTCCTTCTGTTTCTGTTCCTTTCACCTCCCTTTACCTTTCAGACATCATTAGAAGTAGAGTAGAGAGGGGCTAGGCCTTAGCTTTGAGAAGTCTCTCCAGGGATGTGGGGCCTGTCATGTCAACAAATTGCAACACTGGTGTGGGTAATGGATTTAGAGTAGACCAAGAACATGCCTGGGATTGTAGCACATCCTTTGGAAATAGGTACTTGCTGCTTATTCTATAAAAGTAAGTTGAATTTCCTTTGTTATTCACTTTGGAGTAGTCATTTGAAAGATTGATGATGAAGAAAATACATTTCGTTATTTAAAATAATTAAAATTTTTTCAATGAACAAAATCCATTTTATGCTAATATGCTTATTAAGCAGAATGTCAATATACCAAATGCATCAATACTTTAGGGAATTCTTGACCTCATTGATGGGCATTAGTAATAGAGGGGAGGAGAAGAGATATGGGATGAAAGCTAGCGGGGATTGATGGATTAAGTGTTAGGTGTTTTGGGTTTTTTTTGAGAATGTACAAAACACAGTCATGTTTGTGGGCATGAGTCCCGGTCAGCAGACTTGTGATTGAAGAATAGTAGGAGTGGGACTTATCTGTTGGAGAAGATGGTAAGGAATGGGGTCATTTGTACAAGTACAGGGGTTTTCCTTGGAAAAGAGGACCATCTCATTATGTGAGATAGGGATAAAGGAGAAGATAGTGGCAGAAGGCATCTGGGATGAAAAGGTTTGGAAGAGCCACTCTGTTTAGTGGCATGATGAGTTAATTAGGGAGGTATAAAAAAGATTATATTACCATAGTGAGGAGCCCATTTGAAATTCTGTAGCATTAATTGGGAGTGGATCCAATCAGCTTGCTTGCATGGTTTTCCTCTAGCTTCATTCAGCAGCATGTAAGTAGGACCATATGTAAAGGGTGGTGGGAGTAATTAAGTAAGCCTCTGTAAGGCTGAGGCTTTGCGATGTAAGATTGGGGATAGAATAAGGTGCTAATGGACTGGAGTGTAGTATAGTGTATAGAGCTGAAATGGTTCACCAAGGGGTCAGGATGGGTAAGGGAGGCATGTACAGCCAGTGAAGGGTTGATGGCTTGGGTAAGAACTGAGGCAGGGTGGAGGAATTGGAGGTCGTAATGAAGATGAAAAACAGCAGATTGTGATCAGATAAGGGAATTTCAGAGTTCATGAATATGGAAGGTAGTGCATTTGAGTCAAGCTTATTGGCCTGTAGTTTTTAGACATAGTTCTCTTTCCTATTTTGAAAATGAGGGTTAAGGAAGCCCGGTTGGGGAATGGTACAAAGTGATTTATCTCTTTCTAAACTAACCAAGATGCTGAGATTCCTTGAAAGATTTTGTTTTCTATAAATGAGTCCTACACCCGTGAGCAACCACCAGCAGCATATGATTCCTTGTTGTTCATCAATCACCAAGCATTTGTTAAGCGCGTGCCTCATCTCAGGGACTATTCTAAGCACTGAGGTTTTCAGAGACCTTGAACTCAAGAACTTGTACATTTACTTAATGAATCAGGAATGATGACACAGGTTATAAGGTTGCTATTTGTAGTCAGAGAATTAGGTGGATTCACAAAGGATAAAAGCCATTAAGAAAAATGTGTGCCTTGTCATTTACTAGCTGTGTCGTCTTGGGTAAGTCATTTGACTTCTATAAGTCTCATTATTCTCATATGTAAAATGTGCTAGGCTGATTTTCCATAGTTCTGGGCCTTAAAGTACTTCAGTCTTTTAAGGAAGGGAAAGTAACTACAACAGTACTCAGCGAGACAGCTCTATCCCGCCAAGAGAGATCAGGAAGTAGTAGTGGACCACAAGTGAAATGCAATTTGGTGATCCAATATACTTAAAAAATAAAAAAATCATATCTCTTATCTGAATGAAGAGTATGATCGTTCGAGATGTCCCTGATGTAATCTTTCCTCTTAGTCTTGTTTAGGTTGTTATTATAAGATGATATTCCCTTTTGGCATGTAACTCTGAAGCAAAATCTAGAGTACTTAAAGTAGAAGTTTGGAAAGTCTTCGGGAACATTGTTTAGCCTGGAGAAATCAAGGCTGGCGGGAATTCAGTTTCCAGTCTGTGAAGGGATGTTTTGCTCATGCCATTCACATTCACGGTTATGGTTTTTAATTATGTATTTGCCTTCCATTTCTTTCTTGCTTTATGATCCAACTTCTCTTGCTAGAGTGTGCTTTGCTTATTACTTATCTCTTTCTGATTTTACCCTCCTTCTCAAACCCTTCTCTTCCTTGTCCCTTCTGCCTATCTGTTTCCATATTTAATGTATTCCTGTGCCAGGGGTGTGTGTGTGTGTGTGTGTGTGTGTGTGTGAGAGAGAGAGACAGACAGACAGACAGACAGAGACAGAGAAAATGAGAGAGAATGTATAACAAACATTTCTCACAGAAAGCGACTAAAAATCCTGCCACTAGACTATGAGAATTCAACTTTACTTTGGTTCAAAGTGAGGTTCATGCCTGATTCCTCCACCCCTTCCTCCATGTCTACTCTTCATTTCCTATACCCTGATTATGTGAGCTACCCAGTTCTTTCCCCCTCTTCCTCCTTACTTCCCTAGTAGATTCCCTTTTTCCACAGAAGGGATATTTAGAAAATTGTGTGCTAAAAACCCAAAAAACCCCAGCTGTCTGTGCATTCCTGAGGGCGGGACAAGACTTCACTTATATTTCCTTACAGCAGGTGGGTGAGAACTTAGGTTAGATATTAGGGGGAAAAACCCCAACATTTCCCCTGAAGGGTTATAGAACATTATAGTACAATATGAAAGGATCTTAGGGAGTTGTTTATTTTTTTCTGGTGACTTTAATAGGCAGCTAGCCTTTTTTAAACTGAAGGGTGGTTTTTAAACGTTCTTGTTGTTTGAAAACATCCCCTCTCCTGACATTTATGGATGTGTCATTTTTTTTTCCTCGAAGTTAAAAGGGCTCTTTTGCACAGTAATTTGATTTTCATCTTGGTATTCAATTTAAGAAGGCAGTGATTTTCTTATTAGAATTTCCTGCTACCACTGAGTCAGCTCCATGGAGACATTCTCCCTTTCTAAACCTGCTTGTTACTCCCTTTTCTCTTCCCTCCCTCACAGCTGCTGGCCTTCCTGCAGGGACTCTTCACCTTCTATCATCATGGTTATGAACTTGCCAAGGATTTCAGTGACTTCAAGACACAGTTGACCATCAGCATACAGAATGTGAGTGGACACAGAGCCAAGGCCTTGGGATGGGAGGGGCAACTTGTATGGTGTCTTTACCTTCTAGTAGGTGTATTTGGAGAAAGTGAGGCAATTAAAGACAGTTGATTACAAAACAAGAAAAGAAAAAAGGAAAAAGAAAAGAAAAAAAATGTGTCCTGCCTTGAGGACTACCACCTTGAAAACAGAACCCAGATTATGTTTGGCCTGGGTCTTAGTTGTACTCTGTGGGCAGCAGAGAGACAGACATCTTCAGGACATTAGCCTCTTAGACATTCTTTTAAAGCACAGCTAACTTTTATTTTTGGGGGAGGTATTGCTGCCAGTTTTTTTTTAATTGCCCAAAAAGGAATCAGAAATTCTCCAACTAGTGGCATTTCCATTTTATTGTAGCTACATGTCATCTTGCTCTTCTGAGGGATAGCGGTGAGGATAGGGCCTCTTGCCTCTTCCCCATGACCTTTAATTCTTAGTATAGTCTGCAGAATTCATTACTAGACTCATTTTCATTATTTTGCTTTTGCATTTCTTCTTCTCCCTCCCCTTATTTTATTTAAAATATTTCCATGCCATTTAATAGCTAACATTTATATAGCACCTGCTATATGCAGTGCCAGGCACTGTGCCAAGCTCCTTACCATTATTTTATCATTGGATCCTCTTAACAACCCTGGGAGGTAGGTGCTATTATTATCTTTGTATTACAGTTGAGGAAATTGAGGTTAAGTGGTTTGCCCAGGATGACACAGCTAGTAAATGTCTGAAGCTGTATTTGAACTTGGGTCTTCCTGACTTTGGACCCAGTGCTCAATCCACTGTGCTACTTAGCTGTCCCATTTCTGTGGTCATTTCCCTCATCCCCCCTAGTTTTGCCAGTGAATCGGTTAAGCAAAACCAGTCAACACTTCAGCTTCACAGAAGAGACCTTGTGCACCTGTATTCTCCTCCCTTTCAACTGAGAGCCAGGAGTATATTTCTGTTCTCTGGGATTGAGATTAGTCATTGTGATTAATCAGGTGTCAGCTGCCTTTCATCATTCATTTACATAATTATAGTTGCATATATTATTCTCCTGGCCTGCTTGTAACAGTTTGTGCGGTTCATGGAAGGCTTTCCGTGTTTTTCTGATTTTTTCATGGTTGTCATTTCTTACAGCATAGCGTAGTACAGAGTTCTATTCATAGACCACTTTTGGCCCAATCCTACCCCTAGTCAATGGGCCTCCCACTTTCTTTCCAGTTTTTGATATATGTGGGACTTTTCTTTGTTTGACCTGCTTGGGTTATATGCCCAGGTGTAGGTTGTGTAGTTCAGAGTTTCCTGAGGTATTTGTTAATTAGAATCATTTGCTTTAAATAAATGAAACTTTAGTATACCCTTCCCATGTTATGGTTACACTGTTATTCTGTTTTTGCTCAGGTGATCTTTATATTCTAGCCCAATAAAGCATTTATTAACTGCTTACTGTGTGCCAGGCACTTTGCTAAGCAAACCAATAAAGAGAAAAATAATTTAACTCCAAAAGATCCTAGGAAGAAAGCACATATGTGGAATCCAATCCATTTTCAATTTACCCTGAATTTTTATTTTTGTTCTCTCCCAAGTCTTGTGGACCTGGAAGTTTACAGAGCTCTGGACCTTTGAAGTCTTGCCCTCCTCTTAAAAAACAAATATAGATTAAAGCACCCTTAATCATTAGGCTGATTTACGGATTAAGGGAGATAGGACCAAAGATTAAATTTTTCTGATTTAAGTAAAATTGTTTTCATTGTAGACAAGAAATCGCTTTGAAGGTACCAGGTCAGAAGTGGAGTCACTGATGAAAAAAATGAAGGAGAATCCTCACGAACATAAGACCATTAGTCCTTACACCATGGAGGGCTATCTCTACGTCCAGGAGAAACGTATGTGATTTTCACTACGCGGTGGGTGATGGAGGAGAATGGGAATTTGGCAGTGACACTTTGGAAGAAAGATGTTCCAGTTTGCCGCCGAGGGGGAATTTTGAATGAGAGGCTCAAAAAAGCATTCAGGAAAAGGAGGCCTGAGACTAGGTTTAGTTATGGGTCCGTTGCTTACTTGGTGCCCTCAGACAGGAATGAGCAAATATTTGGTCCTTATTTAATTGTTGTTCAGTCATGTCAGACTCTTTGCGACCCTGTGGACCGTGCTGTCCATGGGATTTTCTTAGCAAAGATACTGGAGTGGTTTGCCATTTCCTTCTCTAGTGGATTAAAGCAAACAGTGATTTGCGCAGGATCACACAGCTAGCTAAGTAAGGTCATATTTGAACTCAGGTCTTTCAGACGCTAGACCCAGCATTGTATTCAACCGAGCCATCTAGCTGCCTCCTAAGCAAACAGAAATTAAACGACTTGCCCAAAATCACACAGCTGGTAAGTAAATATTTGAGGCCGGATTTGAAATCAGGTCTTCCTAACTCCAGGCCTGGTGAAAATAGTTTAGAAGGGAGAGGACCAACTTCAGAGCAGAGCTAGGGTAAGGGTGATATAAATGGAGAGAAGGAAATAGGATTGAGTGGTGTTCTAAAGTTAGCATTGACTAGATTTGGCGTGTGGTTGAGTATGTGGGTGAGAGAGGGAGTAGTCAAGGATGACTGATGTTAAAACCGTAAGTGACTGGAGAAGATGAGAGTGCCTACGGAAGAGCTGGGAAAGGTTAGAGAAGTGTGGGTTCAAGAGGAAAAATGATATTTGATTCTGGATATGTTATGTTTAAGGTGCCGATGGGATGTCCAGGTGGAGGTATCCAGAAGCCAGTTGGGTATGTGGGACTAATTAGGTTATTGTGGGAGACATATTTGTGGAGGTGAGAAGAATGCATCTCTGTGGAGGTGAGAAGAATGCACCAAGATAGTTTCAGAAGGGAAGAAAAGATGGCCCAGGGCACAGCCACACAGAACACCTCTACTCAGGGCTCATGAGGAGGAGTGGTCAGACAGGAGAGAATAGTGTTATAAAAAAATCCAGGTCTCTAGAAGACAGTGATTGACCACGTTAGAAAGTTGAAGAAGGGTGAAGTCTGATAAAAAGGTGCAAGACTTGAACAATTGGGAAGTTTGTACAGTGACTGTTGAGGGAGCAGATTCAGTAGAGTGGTGTCGGAAAACAGATTTCAAGAGACTGAGAATTGGGCAGTGGTGAATTGGAGGCAGTGAGTGTAGGCAGCTCTTCTGAAAGTATCAGTAGGAGGACAGAGAGGATTGGTACTTGAAGGTCAATATTTGGTCACTTAGTGAGTTACTGACAACATATGGAATGGATAACTGAGGTGTATTCAGAAATAAATGACATGACCCCCATTTCAAGGAACTTATAACCTAGAAGTAGAGATGATCATTCACTTTCTTTCTTTCTTCCCCCTCCCCCCCCCTTTTGGCTAGGCAGTGGGGTTAAGTGACTTTCCCAGGGTCACACAGCTAGTATGTGTTATGTGTCTGAGGCCGGATTTGAACTCAGGTCCTCCTGAATCCAGGGCCGGTGCTCTATCCACTGCACCATCTAGCTGCCCCGATCATTCACTTTTATTGGAACTTTTTATCATTAAGACTTAGGGCTTACAAAGCAGTTTACAAATGTCTCATCCTCACAGTAACCCTGGGAGGTAGGTACTATTCCGATCTCAATTTTACAGCTGATAGAATTGAGACACACAAAAGTTAATTGGCTTGCTCAGAGCCAGACAGCTAAGAAGTGACTGAAGTACGATTTGAACTCTGGTCTTCCCAATACCAAGGCCAACCTTTATCTATTGAACCACCTAGCTGCCTCGTAAAGTACTTTGTTGGCTACAGTTTGGCCTTGAGAGTTAAGTTAGGTGAAAATTATTATCTGCATTTTGAATGTGGGGAAATTGAGCCTCGGAAGGATGGATTGATTTGTCCAAGGTCACATAACTAAGTTAATATTTGAGGCAGAATTCAAACCCAGGTTTCCTAAGAAAGAATATAGTGATTTTTACACTGCAGCACCCAGATGCATGTGTAAACTTGGAGTGCTATGATAGTTCAGAGTTGGGAGATTTCACTTCTAGGCTTGAGGCATCATTTTCAGTTTTCAAGAAGGAGGCAGCGTTGATCTGTGCCTTAAAGAGTGAGTAGGATTTCAGTGGTTGATAATGGGATGGGGAATGTTGGTAGAGAAGTGCTTTCTGGGCATAGAGACTCAAGAGGAAAGCCATTGGGAATCATGTCGTTGAGAATGTCAGATCTTCAAAAACTGCCTTTAGCGACCATATTCTCCAACTGTCCCATTTACAAACAGGGAAACTGAGGCGGGGTGGGGAGAAATGATTTGCCAAAGCTGTACTTACAGTAAATGATAGAGCTTAGAACTTGAACCCCGTTTTGTTTGTTTTTCTTTTAACTTTGGAAAATGGCAGACAGTCCAAATTAAGTAAAACATAACATGTGCTTAAGGAGGAATAGGAGATAATACTTGAGAGAAAGAGGCATTAGCCTAAAAAGCTAAAATACAGTGTAAAGAGCTGCGTCAGAGGGTCTCCATTGAGTGTTTGGTGGCCTTGAATGGACAAAATCACTTCACCTGCCTGAGCCTCAGTTTTGTCATCTGTAAAATGGAGGAGTTGGACTAGATAACCTAACGTCCCTTCCATGTCTACGTCCATGATAGATTATGTTCTGTATTAATAGAGGGTTACTTACCCTGACGAGTTCATAGACATACTGAAGTATCATGCAACTATTTATATAGGTTGCTGGACATGAAGTGAGACCTTGTTTCAAATTCTGCCTCTCATATTTCCTAGGTATATGGCCACGGATATTAAGTCCCTTTATTTCTCTGTGCCTCAGTTTCCTCTTCTCTGAAATTGGGGTAATAATACCTATAGAACCTGTTTTACAGTTACTGTAATGTTCAAATGAGATACCCAATTTAAGCCACACCTAAGCTAGAGTTTTATTCCAGTGTGAGGTACAGTAAGAAAGACAGTTTGACTGGATTGTAGAGTGTAGGTGAAGGTGAATAATGTGTAATTCATCTGGAAAGGGCCAAGCTGTGGCAGCAGGATTTAAGTGCCAGACATAGAAGTTTATATTTGTGCCTGGAGCTAATAGGGAGCTACTGGAGTTTAATGTGGGGGCAGTGGTGACATCACTTCCAGTTTAGGAAATTGCTTTGATAGCTGTGTGGAGAATGAACTGGAATGGGGTGAAATTGGAGTGAGGCAGGGAGACCGGTTAGGAGGCTACTGTCATTTTTTAGGCTAAAAGTTATGAAGGCCGGAGCTTAGGTTGTGGCTGTGTGAGAAAGAAGAATGCATGGTAATTGATTTGGGTGGGGGAGTGTTTGGGGGTGAGATTTCCCAGAATTCCCAAGTTTCCAATGATTTTAAAGATCAGATTGCAGAGGGTAAAAAGTCCATGGGGACTACTTTGGAGTATGAAGAGAAGAAAGTAAAAACGCTGAGAATCAAGAGGTTGAGACTCAGGTCATGAGACCTTCCAGGATTCCTGCATCTTGACAGAAATGGGCTTATCAGTATTGGAAGGAAGAGGTAGTTGATAGCCAGGGAGTTCTCTTTGTTTGTTCTTATCTCTTTAGAGTCTCTTCACATCCAGGTGAAGTAGAAATCTGGGGTCAGGATCCAGGGAGCTTCTCTAATGTCACAACTTAAGTTAGTGCTACAGAAAATAGCTGCAGAGAATGGGGGAGGCACACTCAAAGTTAGGGAGGCCTAGGGGAGCAAAGTCGGGAGATGGCTGCATAGTCTTGTCCCACCCGATCTTTTCTTTGGGCAGAGAATGAAAACTTGGGGAGACGTCAATACTGGAATAATGTGCAACCAATAGTGAATTAATTTAATGATTTTGCAGTGTACTAGTACAGCATCTAACACACATTGGAGCTCAGTAAATGTCAAATGAATGAATGAATTCCCCAAGGAAACCTTAGTACTTTGAGATCTTTAAAAAAAAAAACCCAGTTAAATAACTTGGAGGGGAAAATCTTATATTGATCCCTAAGGAAGCACCAGGAAGTCTTCTCTGTTTTTAGCTTTATGGGAGGACATAGACATGAGTCATACAATATGGGCAGGAATGGATGGGCTGTGGTTTCCATTTTTTGAGGAAGAGGCGGAGTAGGAGGAGTAGTGTTGGTAGTGAAGATGATGATGATGGTAGCAACAGGTAGCCTTTATATAGTATTTTAAGGTTTGCATAGTGCTTTACAAATATTTCATCTCATTTTCACATCTACCTTGTGAGGTAGGTGCTTTTATCCTCCTTTTACCAATGGAGAAACTGAGGCAGGCAGTGGTGAAATGGTTTGGTCAGGGTCGCATATCTAGTAAGTGTCTGAGACTGGATTTGTACTACAGTCTTTCTGACTCTAGGCCCAGCACTCCTACCTGCCGTGCCATCTGGCTGCCTAAGGGTGTACCCACAAAATATTCATTGGAGTGGAGATGAAATAATTACCTAATTTGTTCTCATTTATATGGCAGAGAAACTTCTGTGGTTTGAGACAGAGGGTTATATCTGTGAATGTTAATATGTATGTTTTTCTGTAAATAAAGCAGCAGGGGGAGTCATCTTTGGGTGACAGGAACCAGATTAAAATGTAACTGGGAAATGCTTAATAAAATAAATGAAAATATAATACAACATAATGTTAATTTGTGGTTTTCAGCATTTTTAGGTTTGTACGAGATTTACAAGGAGGTGTTCTCTTGTAGGTCACTTTGGCACTTCTTGGGTGAAGCACTATTGTACGTACCAGAGGGAATCCAAAAGGATCACCATGGTGCCCTTTGACCAGAAATCAGGAGGAAAAGGGGTGAGTCTGTTTGTTTTTAAATCATATTAGCTCTCTGGAGATGGTGGCTACTTGGCCACGAAGTTGATCCCTATGTAGGTTACTTAGCTTACGCTGTTCCATGGCCACCTCAACCCTGTACCCTTTGCCAAAAGGATATTGGAAGGCAGAGCAACATTGCCATGCCTGGACAAGCAAGTTAAAACACATAGCTCGGTCAAGCCATCTTCTTGCATAAAGGACAGTATTATTTTTTTGTTTTGCCTCAGTGGAATGTGTTTGCTTGAAAAGTCTCTATGAGGTTAATCACAAAGGATTTCAGGTGAATAAACTTATGTTGTTCCCTCTTTAATTGTGCTTCTTTTCTATTTTTTTTCCCTTTTGCTTCCAGAGAAGCAGCTTTTTTTTTCTTCAGCCTAGGGGGCTAGGGGTTGAGGGGTAGGCGGGTTGAGGTGGTCATGGGGGTGGGAGTGGTGGTGGTGGGGTAGGAATTAAATTCCTATATTACTCTGTCCAAAAATGTACATCTTATTCTCTGCCACAAAAGAGGGTGACACTGTTTATCTTTGGTTCTCTGGAATTGTGTTTGGCTATTGCATTAATCAGTGTTCTTAACTCTTTCAGAGTTGTTAAAATAGGCACACTAATGCACCTTTGGTGGTGGGGTTGGTGGGAGGTGGGTTCCTTTAGATTTGGACTCATTTCTTTTAACATCATACCCATAGCTTTGGGTAGGTTGTGAGACGTAACTGATAATCAGCTTCTCACCATGGATGGAATGGGTGTTCACCATAGACTATAGCAATAAAATTCTGTGCGTAACTTTTTTATGGAGCTTAAGCACATAATTCATTTAGCAGGCAGAGAAGTAACAGAAGTCTGTCTTAGGCAATTCTACCAAAAAAAAAAAAAAGTAAAACACTTGGGAGCTGTGTCTAGGTAACACAGAGGTGAGGTGTGTTCTCTAATTAAAGTGTGGTAAAAGAGCAAAAGACAAAACTTGGTTTGGAGATATGAATGTAGGAAGATTTAGATAGGTCAAGAGAGGGGAACCAAGGAGGCCTTAGAGCTCTGTGATGCTAGTAGTGGGTTAGGGAATTACTACATGGTACAGAAAGCATGTCAACCAAATGGAAGAAGCTTTGACTTGGTGCAGATGAGATGAGGAAGGATAATAGTGGTGATGGTAGGAATTTATAAGAAGAAAGGAAGGATTAATTAAGTGCCAGGCACTGTGCTAAGCACTTGGCAAATATCTTGTTTGATCTTCACAACAACCCTGAGAGGTAGCTGCTGTTATAATCCTCATTTTACAGTTGAGAAAATGGAGGTAGGTAGAGATTAAGTGACTTACCCAGGGTCACACAGCTAGTATGTATCTGAGGCAGGATTTCAACTCAGGTCTTCCTGATTCCAGGCTCTACACTCTTCCACTGTACTACTTACCTGCTTACACAAACCATTTAGCAGGATGGACCTTGCATAAAGTTTGAGTTAGAGATTGTGTGAAACAAGGGGATGAGAAGGAAGTTTGCCTCGTTGGAGCAGTCGGAGTGTACCATGGGGCAGTTAAGTTAGCAGTGGTCATGAGCTCTGATGGGATCAGCTGGTAAAGGGACGACCAGTATGTCAAGGTCAGGCAGATTCAGGGTACGTGAGAGGGTGGGCTTTTGAGAAAAGAATGATGAGGCTAGATTACCTCTGAAAGTACACAGTTTTGACGATTGCTTTTAAGGCAGCTTAAAGAGGCCGAAACATGGGGTCTGAGTAACAAATGATCCAAACTAGATTGGGGTTTGGAGGGATGAAATAAAAATCTATGAGAAGTGAATCCATGTACCTTTCTGTTCCTTGGGATCTTTATTGTGGCAACCTCCATCTGATATATGGTATAATTCCCCCACAGAGGGGAAAGCCAGTAACAGTGTGTATTTTATGTAATAGTTCTTGTGAGCCCCTCAGTGAGAAACTGGTTTAATGACAGAGTATGTTAAGGAGCCATTTATGGCCTGTTACCTTTGGCATTCTTGCTTTTTTCTACATCTCTGCTTACCCCCAGCCTTCTGTTTATCATTATATACTTTTCCTCATTTATCATCCATTTATGGCAGAAGAAGATATCTGTCTCTTTCATTGATCTTTTAGCTAAGAATTTCTTAAAATGTCAATTTCTTCTGACTCTGCCAGTCTTTTTTAGCTCTCAGTAGTTGAACAGATCATCTCGATGGCGCTCCCCTGATTTGGTATATTCATCCTTAGCTCCCTTCCTCCACCCACATCATATGCCATTTTTAGTTCTCCTGTTTTCTTCCATTTCACAGGAATGTACCAAATGAGCCTGGAAAGTGGGAACTGTTCCTTGTCCATTGAGCTGTAGCCTGCTCAGACATTGAGCTCACTTATTAAATCTTTTCCTTTAGAACCCAGGAAACTCTCTGTGGGAGAAGAAGGTATTTTCAGAGCCATTTGAAGAATTGCTAAGGACTCATTAAAAACCTTTGGGAGGAAAAGATTGGGTTTGAGCTTTACCTGATTCCATGTTTATAAATTTAATCAAAGAATTAATATCAGGCCATAAAAAAAAGCAAAAACCAAAAGAGATCAAGAGAAAAGGTTTGCAGATAGGAGCTGTCTTTTGAGCTGCCTTTTTCCTGACCCTTCTCTTTGAGTGATGATTCTTCCACAAGGTATCAAGAAATAGGTTTTTAAATTTTATCTTACCTTGAATATAGTTTGTCAAGACTTTTTATGTTCTAGCAGCAAGTTAGGCAAGTGTGTGGTTTTTTTCTTTCCTGTTTTGACACTCAGCCCTACTCTGTCCCTGAAAGCTGTCTGTCCAATTTTTCCTTTCTTTGCTGTTATCTGTGCCATATACATTCTCTATCAATCCATTATAAAATTGATTTTCAGCAATTATTTCCATATGTACAGGGCCCTTTCTCTGGGGCAGTGACTATTTCTTAACACCGGTGCATTGTGTGTCTCTGTATAATGTACCGTGGTTTTCATTTGTGGTCAAAGGGACTTGGATAAAATGGATAGAATAAGAAGATGACACTGGGGGTTTGTTTCTAGTGCATAGCACAGAATAGGTGCTTAATAATAAATGTTGATTGATTGATTGATTGATCTGACTCTTTTGGTTTTTAATTTTTAAAAATGAAAGCTTGTTCTTTTTTACCACTCAGGGTCACAGTGAAAGTTAACACATCAATATTTATAAGATGCAGTGAGATCTAGAATTTCTGGGTGCTAGAACTAGCATACAATTTCGTAAATGTCGAGCTAGAAGGGACCTGAGATCATCCTGTTTAACTGCTACAGTTTGCAGATGAAGAAACTGAGGCCAGATTGATTTGATGCCTTGCCTAAACTCATTGAGTGGAAAAGCTGAGACTTGAACCCAGGTCCTTTGATATCAGACCCACTGTACTATGGCCTTGATTTTTTCAATTAAATTCCCAGTGAAGAATTATTCCCTGTCATTTCATTGAGAGGCAGCGAGGTACAGTGGAAAGAGTATTGGATTTGGAGCCAAAGGACCTGAGTTCAAATCCCACCTCTTGCCATTTATTACTCGAGGGCATGTCACTTAACTTTTCTAGTTTCAATCAGTTTGTTAATTGAGGGGGTTGAACTAGATGATCTTTTAGATTCCTTCTAGCTTTAAGTCTCTATCATTCTCTGTCATTCCAGCCCATAATTAAGGTTCCAGAGGAGGTACTTTTGACTTGAATTTTAATTAGACATAGTCACTTCCACAGAAGATGTTTTGATCATTCATTTACTTAGTATGTTTGCGTGAATGTATTTGAAAATAACGACAAAAAGACCATTCAGGTTTCTCTGTAGTGTTTATAATTAGAGAAGAGGGGAGGTGGGCCCAAGATCTCCATCTCATTTCGTGCTCCTTATGTTTCTCACCAGGGAGAAGATGAATCAGTCATTCTCAAATCATGTACACGACGGAAAACAGACTCAATTGAGAAGAGGTTTTGTTTTGATGTGGAAGCCATAGATAGGTGAGTCGTTGTCTTCTCTTTCTGAGGTCCAATAACTTAATGTTTCAGTTGTAGTTTCCATTTAGTCAAAATTTGCAAAGTGTCTCCTTACCCCTCCTCCACACATCTGTCCTCATTCACCCCTCTTTTCCTTTTACCTGCATCCATTCCTTTGAATTCCTTTTGCTTCCCAGTCCTTCTCTTCTTTCTTCCCTTCCCTCCATAACCTCCCATTATCTCTTTTTCCTTTTCTCTCTCCTCCCTCCCTCCATTTCTCTACCTTCTCCTTCCTTTATTCTTCTCTTTACCCTTTTCCTCTCCCTTTCCCCCCATTTCTTCCTTACCTCTCCCTTCCTTTTTTTCTCCTTCTCTTTTCCTTTTTTCTTCCATTTCTTTTTCTTTTCCTTTCCTCTTTCTTCTTCCTTTCTCTTTCCTCTCCCCCACCATCTCTTTCCTTTCTCCCTTGTTCTTCTTCCCTTCTCCCTCCCTTACTTTTCCCCCTTCTCTCCCCTCCCCCCTTCCTGCTATCTTCATCCGATTTGGAACAGACTATGTACAATTTAGCAGCCTCTATAAGACCATTTGACTTCCCCTCACGTGTCAGGCTTAACCACTAGATGTTTCCCCCTCCCCTGCTTTGAGGTTCTGTTCTCTGGTATGCGTTTTACTCATCTACATGCTCTAAACAGAAATTTGAAGAGAAGTGACCTGATTTTCTTGGCATGATTAGACCAAATGTTTGTGGTTTTAGACTTGTTAATATAAGAAAGAAGACATGGGGAAAGAATTGGACAATTCCTGGGTGTGAAACCAGGTTGTCTGAATCAGTCACAAGAGATTTATGTGAAAGATATCTCACTAGTGTGCCACGTGCCGCCGATAAAGCCTAGGGAAGAGACCAAACCACTTGTGGATTCTCAGACCCTGGATTGAGAAACGTGGTGTATTCCTCAAACTGAAGATTCCTTCCTTAAGCCGCACCATTCCATCTTCTTAAGTTAATCTTGACAACATTCCAATTCCTTAGGATGCTTTCCTTGGCAACTGTTAATTCTTTCAAGAAATCCCATGTGTTGAGTTTATTTCAACTTCCTCTAGATTTTTCAGCATGGAGATCCTTAACTATCCAGGGGGCTTCTCACAGTAGTCATACTCGTACCAGAGATTGTCTTATTTAACCCTATCCCTGTGTTTACTTGCTGCTCTGAAAAGACTCTGCCCCTTTGCCAGGCAACATGTGTAGCCTGGTGGCTTCTTTACATATTTTGCCAACCTTTCCCAGTTCTAGAGAGTCCTTGAAACTGAAGGAAGATTGGAGTATGTTCCTGAGTATGCTTACAGATTTTGGTATGCCTTTCTTTTGCATGCTTTGTGGTGTGACACCTTGCCACTAATGTCACATAATTATCAGCCTGCTTTTTCTACCCAGCATGTCAAGCTAACATTTGCACTTAAGACTGTCTTGCAAATTCCTTAAATGTGTTATGATGATTAAGGATGAAGAAGAAAAGTAAATGCTTTTTGTGAAATGTAAGAAGTCTCCAATAACCTGTGGCGTTTGTTTGTTTGTTCGTTTGATGGAGAGTGATAGGGCCAGAAAGTCTCCCCGAGGTCCTAGAGCATCTGATTCCTCTTACCTTGAAGCAGATTCTAAGTGATGGTTCTTTTTAATATTTAATTGTAGATAACTTTGTTTATTCTGAGTATGGCATTCAGAGTGGTTAATTTTGGGGTTTTTAAATAAGGTCCTCCTCACATGGTGTTTCTTAGCTTGACCAGTCTTGATGGCATATTAGTTTGACCAGATGTTTGATCTAGGTCAGATCTATCAGTTTTCCTTGTGATTATTTGCATGGCTTTGCCCTCTAGCTCTTGAATGGGATGGAAGCCAATTCAAAGATTCAATTCCGAGAAGAATCACTGTGTTCGCTGTGTCTTCAAAAGTTGCCACGGCTTGTGGGGAGTTGTTTTTTAGGCAATTAAAACTCTCTGTGGCGCCTCTCATTTCCACCCTTGCCAATGCTTTCTAGCACCTTCTCCCCTTCCTGAGTACTTACAAGACCCATAAAAGCTTAGAATGTCCCAATTATAGACCAAGAGAAAATGTGTTGAATTGAATGAATATCCTGGAGTGGGTCTGGGAAATCTATTTTCTTCTCTCAGCTCTCTTAGCAGGTCATGGCAGGGTCCTTCAATAGTCGCTCAGAATGAGACTCCTTGTGTCCCCTTCTATTAATCCGGAGGGAGTTGTAGAAGTCTGTGATAGATATCTCCAAGTATCCTATATTTGTCTGTGTGGTTGTTGTTTTTTTTTTTCCTCTTCCCTCTACCTGTTTCTGCCTGCCCTGTATATTTTTGTAGTTTCCTCACATATTAGGAAGGGGCTAGGAAGCAAAAGACATTCCATCTTCAGTTGTCACTGGCAGCTCTCGATCCTTTTATCTTGTAAGAATCTAGTTTTTCCCCCCAAGATGCAATTCAGCAAGAAGGAGATGAAAGCTGCTTTTGTCTTCCACTAGCCGCTTGCCTATAACCCCTGGACTTATCCTCAGAGATTTCTGACCAAGTCCCTTTTTATCTGTAGGATTTGATAGGAGGAGTTATGTAGCTTAAGAAGCTAGAGTAAAGAGAGAGCGGTAAAAGGAGAAAATGAGAAGGGATAGCGGTTGTATACAACACCTTAGAGAGCCAGAATGATCACGAGGGTGCATCGATCATGTAAGGTACTAGCCGTAATATGTTGCATTAAGATTTTTCACTAGTGGTTACATGTTTTACCAAGTGATCTTTACGTCATGGGTGGTTGTTGGGAAAGCTTTTTGTGTGTCTTCATAGCACCATGATAGAAATGTGAATTGTGGCTAAATTCATGTGCTGAACTGAGACATCTGTTCTGGTTGACTTCAGGGTTTCTAGTTTAAAAGCTGTTCTTTTTTGGGGGATTTAAAGGTGGTCTGAACTGGTTCATTTTACAAGTGAGGAAACTGAGGTACAGACAAAGAGTTTAAGTGACTTGCCTAAGATCACCTAGGTAATAAGTAACAGAGCCAACATTCAAAACTATACCTCCTAAGTAGTGCTCTTCCTACTAGTACATTGTCTTGTTTATTCTGATAAGTCCTGTTAAACTTGGCGTCGAGTGCAAGGCTTCAGGAGAGCGTTGGTCTATCCAGAGAAGAAAGCAAGTTATGAAGTTATTTACTGGATTCTCAAGAGTATCTTAGATTATTATATTCATCATTCTTGTATCTTAAGTGGAGGTAGGGGTTGGGAAAGGGGCCCAAATTTGTGTTAATTTTACCCTCTCCATGTGGAGAAGAGTGATACGGTTTCTGGAGGAAAATTCCAATGCTAGAAATAGAAAACTCTGGGTGTGTGTGGGGTGTGTGTGTGTGTGTGTGTGTGTGTAATGAAAAAGGTAAAATTCTTTAAATGCTTTAGAAAGATATTTAAGTGGAAGATGCCGCTCTTGAATGTATATCCATTCTGGAATTATCATTTTGTGTTCATTCTAAGGATTACAAAGTCAAGGACAAGGACCTTTCTGTTGAAATCCTTTCAGTTTTACATCGTGGCATGATGGAAAGGGCACTGAGCTGGGTTTGGCTTTTTCCTCTTGCATTTTGTAACTTTGGAGAAGTCCTTTTATTTTTAGTGCTAAATTTGCATCCAGATGGATCAAGTTAGTAGAGGAGAATGGCATGGTTAGGGAAAAAATGGAGAGGGAGAAAAGTAATTATATTGATCAATTATCTACCTTATGCTGCACTATAATGTGTTTCAGGCCATTCTATTAGTCTTTATTCCTTGGACCAAAAGAAGAAATTAGTCATTGTTAACCATTGACTAGAAACTAGAAGAGGAGAAGGAATTGTAAGATAGGGAGATAAGGTGGACTTACTTCATGGAAGGAGTGAGGGATACCAGGTGGACAGCCAGACTGTACCACTGCTACCTTTGTGATGTGGGGATGGGAGTGGGGAAGTTGAGGAAGGGCTTCTGCTCTTCAGGTGGACTTACTGGGTCAAAATTTGTGGGAAGCACATGAACAAGAGTTGAGAGAGGCAAGTGGGAATAGGTTGCCCTTTGCCTCGTTGGAGTGGACTCCCAAACTGATGAGATCACGGATCTTTTTGAGTATCTGAGGTGAGAAAATAGACACTAAGATCTTTCTGGTTCTGGGCAAGAGAAATATTGTGGGTTCTGGGTTCAGCTGTGTTTAGCTTCCTTCCAACGGTGCATTTTTGAGGATGCTTTTTTCACCGTTGGTAAGCTATTTGTCCTCTTTGTGGCTCCCATTTAGTCCCACACCCTTCCCTTTCTCCAAACAATGCTGTAGAGTCCTGTGGGAGAAGTGGGAAAAGTGGGGAAAGTGTCTCATGTTAGACAGTCTGACTTACTGCCTAGTGGAAAAGTCTTTCTTTCCTGTAACCTCCCTGAAATCCAGCCTCTGCCTCAGAAGGAACTTGCTTACAGATTGCTTTAACCTCAGCTTGTTCCACCTTTAAAAAAACCAACCTTCTCTTTTGAGTATGAACTCATTCAACATATGTGAACATCCCAAAATATGTATATGAACGAAAAAAGATCATGAATAAAACCATGTATGTCTGTCATGTACAGTGTACACATTTTTCATTGTCCGTAGTGCAAAGAGAAATGAATGATGTTCTTAGTGAAGAATCATGCTTCCTTCTTTAGTCCCAGACAGATCTGAGGAATGGCATAGACCAGTGTTGTCAAGCTGAAATAGAAATGGATTTCTATGGGCAACATACAGATTTAGAAAGCCAAACTTCTCATTATGTTGTCTGTCACGCACACACACACACACACACACACACACACACACACACACACACACACACACACACACACCCTCAGTAGATTGACTAACCTCCTGAATGCTGTAGTTTGGCTAATAGACATATACTGTTTGTTTGTTTTCCCATATACATGGTTAGGTCTGCCATTATAGATCTGGCCATCTTTGCATCTCTAGAGCCTAACATTCTTTGCTTGTGGACTCGACCTCTAATTTCATTGTTATTTTAATGAGAAAATTTCCTTTACTGCTGTCGATTGGCACCTACTCATGGTCCTACGGTCCTCCTGCCTAATACTCTGAGCAATTAAATGAGTTGCCCATATACAGCCAGTATATGACAGAAGTGGGACTGGAACCCAGGTTTGCCTGACCCGTTTAATCAGCATTTATATATGCCCTTAATGTATGCCTGAGGCATTTCTTGTTTAAGCAACCATTAAGGCTGTTCTGTTGGGCCAAATAAAACTTCTTCTTTTGTAATCAGCAAGCAGACAGGACAAGGTAGGATATTTTCAGACAGTTGTTTGAATATGAGGATGTGGTCGGTCTGCTCTAGAGAATAATTTGCATGTCTAATCAGCTGTCAAATCTTGCCCTTGCTACATCCTTACTGAATTTCTCAGTTTCATCCCCTTCACTCATAGCTACCAGCCTAGTTTAGTTACCTGTCACCTGGACTGTATCATAGGACTCATAGGAGTCCTCCTGTGGAATAGGTCTCCCAGCCTCAAGTCTCTCCTTACTCTAATCTATCCTCCATAGTTGCCAGTGACCTTTTTGTTTGTTTGTTTTTTGCTAGGCAATGGGGTTAAGTGACTTGCCTAGGGTCACACAGCTAGTAAGTGTCAAGTGTCTAAAGCTGGATTTGAACTCAGGGCCTCCAGACTCCAAGGCTAGTGCTTCTATCCACAGTACCATTTAGCTGCCCCTGCCAGTGACTTTTTCTTTTTTTTTCTTTTTTTTTTTAAATATAAATTTATTTATTTTTAGTTTTCAACATTCACTTCCACAAGCTTTTGAGTTCCAAATTTTCACCCCATCTCCCCCCTCTCCCCACCCCAAGATGTCATGCATTCTGAATATCCCTTCCCCTAGTCTGTCCTCTCTTCTATCTCTCTCCCCTTCTCTTATCCCCTTCCCCTTCTTTCCTGTAGGGCAGGATAGACTTCTGTCCCCATTTCCTATATTTCATTTC
Source organism: Phascolarctos cinereus (assembly GCF_003287225.1). Lineage (NCBI taxonomy): Eukaryota > Metazoa > Chordata > Mammalia > Diprotodontia > Phascolarctidae > Phascolarctos > Phascolarctos cinereus. The sequence continues at coordinate 375,576,733 of NW_027555625.1, forward strand.
CCAGTAGCATGAAAACATTTTTTTAAACATATGTTTTTAAAACTTTAGGTTTCAAATTTTCTCTCTTCCTCCCTCCCCACCCACCCTCATTGAAAAGGCAAGCAACTCAATATAGGTTGTACATGTGCAGTTATGCAAAACACGTCCATAGTAGACATGTTGTGAAAAACTAACTCTATTTCCCTTAATCCTATCCTGCCCTCCCATTTATTCTATTCTTTCTTTTGACCCTGTCCCTCCTCAGAAGTATTTACTTCTGATTACCCCTTTCCCAATCTGCCCTCCTCTCTATCATCCCCCTGCTCTCTTGTCCCCTTCTCCCCCTATTTTCCTGTAGGGTAAGACAGATTTCCATACCCAATTGAATGTGTATGTTATTCCCTCCTTAAGCCAAATCCTATGAGAATAAGATTCACTCATTCCCTCTCACCTTCCCCTGTTTCCCCTCCACTGTAAGAGACTTTTTCTGTTTTTTTTTTGTGAGATAATTTACCCCATTCTACCTCTCCCTTTCTTCTTCTCCAAGTATAATCCTCCTCATCCCTTAATTTTATTCTCCAGATATGACCCCTTAATCTTCACTCACCCTTTGCCCTCTATCTATCTATCTACATATACATACATATAATTTTTTTCCTCCAACTACCCTAATACTGACAAAGGTCTCATGAGTTATAAATATCATCTTTCCATGCAGGAATGTAAACAGTTCAATCTTAATAAGTCTCTTATGATTTCTCTTTCCTGTTTACCTCTTCATGTTCCACTTGAGTCCTGTATTTGAAAGTCAAATTTTCTATTCAGCTCTGGTCTTTTCATCAGGAATGCTTGAAAGTCCTCTATTTCACTGAATGACCATTTTTTCCCCTGAAGGATTATACTCAGTTTTGCTGGGTAGGTGATTCTTGGTTGTAATCCTATCTCCTTTGCCCCCGGAATATTATATTCCATGCCCTGGTCCTTTAATGTAGAAGCTGCTAAATCTTGTGTTATCCTGATTGTGTTTCCACAGTACTTGAACTGTTTCCTTCTGGCAGCTTGTAATATTTTCTTCCTGGGAACTCTGGAATTTGGCTACAATATTCCTAGGAGTTTTCCTTTGGGGATCTCTTTCAGGAGGAGATCTGTGGATTCTTTCAATTTCTATTTTGCCCTCTGGTTCTACTATATCAGGGCAGTTTTCCTTGATAATTTCTTGAAAGATGATGTCTAGGCTCTTTTTTTGATCATGGCTTTCAGATAGTCCAATAATTTTTAAATTCTCTCTCCTGGATCTATTTTCCAGGTCAGTTGTTTTTCCAATGAGATATTTCACATTGTTTTCTAATTTTTCATTCTTTTGGATTTGTTCTACTGTGTCTTGATTTCTCATAAAGTCACTAGCTTCCAATTGCTCTATTCTAATTTTTAAGGAAGTATTTTCTTCAGTAATCTTTTGGACTTCCTTTTCCATTTGGCCAATTTTGCTTTTTAGGGCATTTTTCTCCTCATTGGCTTTTTGGACCTCTTTTGCCATTTGGGTTAGGCTGTTTTTTAAGGTGTTATTTTCTTCAGTATTTTTTTGGGTCTCCTTTAGCAAGCTGTTGACTTGTTTTTCATGATTTTCTTGCATCACTCTCAGTTTTTCCTCTACTTCCCTTACTTGCTTCTCAAAATCCCTTTTGAGCTCTTCCAAGGCCTGGGACTGATTCATATTTTTCTTGGAGGCTTTGGATGTAGGAGCTTTGACTTTGTTGTCTTCTTCTGGTTGTATATTTTGATCTTCTTTTCACCAAAGTAAGATTATAGTCTGACTCTTTTTGCGCTGCTTGCTCATGATCCCAGCCAATTACTTGAGTTTTAAACTCTTTGTTAAGGTAAGAGTCTGCTTCCAATGTGGAGAATGTATTGTCCCAAGCTTCAGGGGTTTGTATAGCTGTTTTCAGAGATACTTGTAGGGACCTGTAAATTTTCAGTTCTTCCAAGGTGGTATGATAAGGGGCAAGGTGTTTACTCCTTTCCTGGCCTGTGACCACAAGTGTACTGCTTTCTGTCCTGTAACTGTGAGGAGGGGCTCCTCTTCACAGCCACCACAAGCTCCTCCATGCCAGCGTTCCTCCTCCCCCCAGCACCACCGCCCAGGACTGTGGCCCAGATCCAAACACGGGCAAAGCAAGAGATTCCTGCCTCAGCACTGGCAAAGAGATCCCTGCAATCCCTCTCTGATCAGCCACTGGATTCCCCCTCAGTCTGTGGGCCGGAAGCTCGGGAAGCAGCTGCCCCCTCCCAGGGCCAGGCTCTTGGGGAATGGAGCTGAGACCCCACCTTCCTGTCTTAGCACCGCAGAAACAGACTTTTCCCACTGACCTCCTAAGTTGTCTTTGGCATTCGTGGATTGAGGAGTCTGAAAACCTCCACAGCTGCCCACGATTCAGTCCTCTGAGGCCTGCTCCAGGTTCGCTGTGCTGCGCTCCCAGCCCGGCGCGATACACCTTTCTGATCAATCATCCAGGTTGTCTTGGGCTGGAAATTTGTTTCACTCTGTCTTTTTTGTGGGTTCTGCTGCTTCAGAATTTGTTTAGAGCCATTTTTTATGAGTATTTGGAGGGGTTTGGGGGAGAGCTCAAGCAAGTCACTGCTTTCACTCTGCCATCTTGGCTCTGCCCTCCCACCAGTGACTTTTTCAAAGCACAAGTCTAGTCTGACCATTATTATCCTAGTCACTAAATTCCCTTTTACCCTTAGAATGAAATATAAAGCTATGTGTTTGGCATTTAAGGTCCAATTTACTTTCCCTGTCTAATGTCTCGTTATTTCCCTCTATGCACAGTCTGGCCCAATTAGTTTTATTTTGCTTCATGGACAATAGTCATCTCTTTCCTCCATACATTTGCTCTGGCTCTCCTCCATACCTGGAATGCATTCTTTCCTCACTTCCACCTCTCAGAATCCCAATTTACCTTTAAAGTCTTAGCCTAAGTCTCATTTTCTATAGGAAGCCTTTTCGCATTTCTTCAGTCCCTCTTCTGTATACATGTATCATGACTTTCCCTTCTAGACTGTAAGCTTCTTGAAGGCAGGAACTCTGTTGTACTTCTGTCCTTGTATCCCCAGTGCCTTACATAGACACAATGTCTAGCACATTGCAAGAATTAATAAATTCTTGCTGATTAAGGGACATTTATTGTTCTTTTGATCACTTTTTGGGTACAGTCACATTGTCGTTGGCGGGAAGAACAACATTCTTTTTTATCTCCTGAGATAACTTCTAAAATTATCTTTGGTGTGTTCGAGGTTGTGTTACCCCCCGGCATGGATTTCCGTGCTGTGCGCTTGGTCTGATCCAGCTTTTCTGCCTGCCTGCCACCTTAAACACCAATTTAGATTCCTCCTATTAGGGGCCAAATGCGTTAGTTCTGTTGCTGCTGATGAAAATAGATTGTTATAGAAGTCTTGACAACATTTTAACATTTTCAATCTACTTGATGGCTTCCTGCCAGTTTGTCAATATCCCTCTTAAAATGTGGCATCTAGAACAGAACATCATACCCCAGATGTAGTCTTGTAGTCTGAGCGATGCAAATATTATAGTGGAACGCTAACCTCACTTGATCTTCTATCTCTGTAGCCTGAGATAACATTTATTTTTTTTGACAAACATGTCAGTCAAAACCTTGTTATTCTTTTTTTGTAACTTAAAGGGAAGAATTCATCTTGCCAGTAATGTATTGCTAACCCATATCTTATATTCCTTTTGTGTTTCTCCAAAAGCACCTAGCACAATCCTGAACAGCTGGGCCCTCAATAACTACATGCTTATTCAAGATTGGATTTAGTATTTTCTGTGATTGCATCCATCAACTTAGGTTTCTTACCTGTCACCTGGACGATATTACCTGGTCTCCTGTGGAATAGGTCTGCTAGCCTCAAGTCTCTACACCATGACCGAAGTGTTTTTTCTAAGTCTAGTCTTTAATTATCCTCTGTTCACTAATCTTACCTCCAGAGCCAGATAAGCCCTCCCTCTGTTTGGCGATTAAGGCCCTTCTCCACATAGAGAGGTAGAGACTGTCAGGACTGGAAAGGCCCTTAAAGATTGTTTAGTTTAGCAGGTGCCCTCCCCTGCAGGGGCCCTCATCCCCCGGTTTTAGAGATGGAGAAACTGAGGACCAGTTAAAATAATTCAATGAGATCACATGCATAAAATTTGAATCCAGGTCTCCCGACTATACTTTGATTGGCCTTTACTCCATCACGTTGTCTTATGTTCCTTGGCCTAGTATAAGACAAAACTAGAGTCCAGAATTCTGATCACCACCCCCCTACCCTGGTATCTCATTGCTTGAACACAAAACCTTTATGACCAAAAAGGTTCTTCTCACTAAAATAAACCTTCAGTTCCTATTCTTCACTTAATACATTGCCTCTATATGTATCTGCTTTTGTTTTGCATCATTCACTCACTATTTAGTATCTTATGGGAATAATGAGCATAATGTTGGGAAAATATTTGTTTAAGCTAAAGAATCAGGGGTGGAGCCCTTAGCCAGCCTTGCTGAATTTGTTTATTTTTAAGAAATTTCTCACAGATGTAAGTGACACATGGGCATTTTCTCCTGTGTGTTTCAGGAGGGGCCACCAAAGCCGTATGGAAAATAATAGAAACAGAGAGCTCCTTTTTGATCTATGGGCACAGCACAGTCTCCTGTGTGAGGTGTTTATGGGAGAGGAGAAGGAAGCAATTTGAACGCTCTGCTTTCTTTTTATTGGGCTGAATGATTCTGACAGAATTCTGTATTTGGGGAAGAGCTAGAAGGAAAAAAGACAGACATCTGTATGCTACAAACTAGGCGCGGAGGACCGGTATATCAGAGGAGGACGGGGAAAGGAAGGAGACATGGATATTGGCAACTGTCTGAGTGTAGAATTTCCCATATCATTTTATTTTAATAGTTCTGACAGTTGGAAGATTCATCACTAGTGTCTTCTGTCCCTTAGAATTTGGCTTTTTATGAAGCCAAATACACGAATCTTTCTGTATGCCTGAACTTTCTCCCTTTCTGTTTAATCCTTTATGGTATTCTCTTTAAGACACCTTGAAACTTAGGTTTCATCTCTGACTCAAATTAAATAGGGTAAATGAATAGCTTTGTATCTATTCTCTTTGTTTCTTGCCGATTTCCATCTTTCCCTGGTTAGTCTCACTTTTGTCCCTACTCATCCCCAAACAACAATAAAAAAAGATTTATAATCATTTTTTTTGAGATTTTTTTCTTCTTCGGCCTGGCCATATCTATTCTTGACTCCGTCTAAATGCTGTTGTGTACATGTGGACCGCTATCTCACACTGGTGCAATGTATAGAGCACTGAGCCTTAAAGCAGGAAGACCTGAATTCAGATGTGGCCTAAGACATTTACTAATTGTGTGACTCTGGACAAGTCACTTAACTACTGTTTGTTTCATCTGTAAAATGGGGGTGATAACAGCACTTCCCTCCCAGGACTGTATGAAATGAGATAATTATTGTAAAGGACTTAGTACAGTGCCTGACATATAGTAAGTACTTAATAATAATTATTAGTCATATTAGTAGTATCATCATCATTATTCTTTCTGTTTCACTTCTGTTGATATTTTGTATATGATCAGAATATATTATATATATATAGTTTTATATAGATATATTTTCTAAATAGAATATATTTTGTATAGATATATCTTGTTTTGTTATGTATGTAACTTTTATATAAACAGAATACATTTTGTCTATATATTTTGGTTTTTATGTATATATTTTCTATATAAACAATAGATTTTGTGTCCATGTATGTATCTGCAGATAGCTCTGTGTGTGTGTGTGTGTGTGTGTGTGTGTGTGTGTGTGTGTGTGTGTGTGTGTGTATTTTTGCCAGAGCCCGAACCAGGCTCACTCTTTCTTGGGAGCTTATAATAAGCTTGATTTCTGCTTTAATTCAGGATAATTCCTCGCTGTAGCAATCTTCCCCAAATCTGCCTTGACTAGTTTACATTTCTTTTTCTTCCTAGCTTGTCTTTTCTCCTGTGTCTAGAAAGACTTAATCAAGCTATTTCCATTACATTGGTTCTACTCCCTGATTTTTTCAGTGTGGGAACATTCCTTTTTGGAAACTGCCCACCAGTTCAGCTTCATTTGTAACTTAAGAGTCTTCTAACATTTCCTGGTGCACTTGGAGATTAAGTTAGCTGTAAAATTGATGTTATGTCAGATGTAGCTCTTGAACGCTGGTCTTCCTAACTCCAAGGCTAGAGCGCTATCAATCATTCAAGACTGTTTCTCACTTTTATTGTTTTAAAATAGAGTTTCAGTGTGACTGGCATATTCTGCCTTACTACTTAACTACACATCTTACCCTTCATTAAAACAACTTCCTGAGTCTTGCCTCTTTTATGAAAACTTTACTAACCAGAGAAGAGGAGATGATTTTTTTATTGACCCAACTTAACCCTCATACGTTATGGCTTTGCCTAATCTCTATTTTATACCTAATTTTTTGCTCCTGCAAAAATTTATGTCTTGATTTATTGGCAGGTCAGTGGTCCATAATATATGCTTCTGTTCAGAAGTGACTGATGAAGTGACTTGTTCAAGCTCAGGCATGTAGTGCCAGGTCTAAGATTTGAACCTATTGTTTCAAATTCCAAATCTCCAAATTCTGTGCTCTTTCCATTTAACGCACTGTGGTGCGTTAAAAAAAAACACCTAAAATAAAAAAACAGAGAACAATAAACCTGTTTACAATAATGAGTAACTACTCACATATCAAGGACAGCCAGAACTCAGTTTATTGTAGTATGGTTAATGTTTATTAAGTGCCTGCTAGGTATAAAGACACTTTACCAGATGCTGAGGATGTAAAGGGGGGAAACAAAGGCAGTCCCTTTCCTCAAGAAGCTTACAAGTTGAGCTGACAGTTTTGCCACTGTCTGTATAATCAGTATTATGATAGACTAGGGATTCTTAGCCTTTTTTTGTGTCATGGACTCCTTTCCAGAATAATGTTGTTAAATACAAAAAATGAAACAGAATCATAGAGGAAATAGATTATTTTGAAATACAAAAAAAGCAAGTTCATAGGCCCCTAGGTTAAGAGCCCCTGAAAGACTGGCTAACTGCGTGGGGAGTGAAACACAGTCTGAGGCTTGTGGGTGAAAAAAAAGTTGAATGAAGATCTTCCCTGGTTCTGCTAGTCCTGTCTATGGCCTTATTTCAAATCTGTTGATTTGCCTCATTCAGCTCTCCATTTAGAAGAAATCAGGAGCAGCTTTCTGAAAGAGAGAATGTTATCTGTCCCAAGGCAGGTGAACGTTATCATATAACAGAGCTTGAGACTTCATTAGCCTGATTTTGACCGTTAGCTTCTGCAGACACTTAATGGATGTCATGACTTTTTCTAGTGCCATCTGGAATTTCTTTTCCTTTATATTCATGATTCTTCAGGCTTCTAAATGGGCAGTGAGGACATGCACACAAAATACAAAAAGAACATTATGAGAAAAATTCTTATCTGTAAAAGCTGTGTGGTATGTAGATGGATGTCATATCAAAAACTGGTGTCGATGCCCATATACCTATGAAATCACAGTTCTGAATCAAAAGGAAAAAAAAAAGCCCATCCTAAAACAGCAATAACAATGAATGAATTAATTAATGCATAAAAACGAGCTAAAGTTTAAAAAGTCAAAGTTTGGGACAGCTAGATGGTGCAGTAGGTAGAGTACTGGGAAGGCTCACCTTCTGAGTTTAAATCTGGCCCCAAGACACATACTAACTGTGTGACCCTGGTCAGGTCTCTTAACCCTGTTTGCCTCAATTCTTTCATCTGTAAAATGAGCTGGAGAAGAAGAAGGCAAACCACTCCAGTATCTTTGCCAAGAAAATGCCAGATGGGGTCATAAAACATCGAATGTGACTGAAAATGAATGAACAACTAAGTGTAAAAGTCAGAGACAGGAGAAGGCATTATTGTAGCCCGCATCCCACTCCCACCTTTGTGAACTTGGCCAAGTTATTCAGCCTCCTTTTGCTTTGCTTTCCTATCAGGTGAGGGTTTTGTACCAGACTTGGTCCCTCCAGCTTTCAGTCTCTTGTCCAGTCTTGGAGGCCAGGCTTGTCCTACAAGCGGCGTTAGGAGATTATTTATCCTCTAGGTGGCAGTTTTGTATGTGTATTTGAAGCTCTTGCAGGGTCAGACTGAGAAGAAATTGTCTTCTGTGCTTTGCAATTTGAGAAACAGTGATGCATGGTTTACTGGGGAAGAGATCGACTGTGGGCACTATTGTTTACAGAAAAAAAATGCTCCAAAAATGAGTCATTCTTTCTCTAGAATTTCATTTTGTTCCCCGTGATGGGTGGTTTTGCATCCACTTACCTGAAAAACCACATGTAATCAGTCAGTAAAGCTCCTATTTGAATATAGCATTTTTATCTTGTTTTCCAGTAGCTCAAACACTGGGTCTCCTGCTCTATTCAGTCCCATCCTGAAAGTTTTGTATTCTAGTAAAGGAAAAAAAAAACACAGCTAAAATCATAACAAGTCCATTCTCGCACTCTCCCCCCCGCCCTCCACCAACCCCCCAAATAAGCCATTGCAGCTTTTACGTGAGAAATGTGGAGAAAATCAGTTGCCTTATTAAATAGGCAGAAAGAAGTATGTGGATTATTGGACAGAGAATTTTCCCCTTGGGTTGTGTGCTTTTATCTCTGACAACAGATGAACCATTTTTTCCTGGTTCTAAACTTCCCATCCCCCGCCCTCCTCTCTTTTTTTGTTTGGAATAATATTTGATTTTTCTTCCTTCCGGTTGGACTTTACCACTTGACTCCAATCCATTGACATTTAGGAAAGGAAATGGCCTTTTCCTTCCTTAGAGAGGGTGTCATGGAGACCCAACTCCCATGGACTTTAGGAGGGGAATCTCGTACTTTTTGAATTGCTCCTGGACAGTCTTCTTTCTAAAACAAGCCAGTGATCCAGTGTGAGGGGAATGCCTAAACTTTTCTTTGGTTTTATTAACAAGAATTTGGCAAGAAGTTTTCAAGTAAGAGCTCTGGGAAGCTCTTCTTTTGTTCCTATTTGATGGAATGAGAAAAGGGATATGGGCAATGGGGGCATTGATAGTAGGGCTGCTCTCATACATATTTATTTCCGTGGTTAATTCCATGTTAACAAACACTGTAGGTTTTTTTTTTTAATGAGGTGAGCACTACTGTTAAATAGACTAATGATAATTATTAAGATTTATAGAACACTTTAAAATATCCAGAGTTCTTTCTTTGCAGCAATCTTGTATATATATATATATATATATAGGAGGTAGTATATAGGTTGTATCTGAACTAGTTTTCTAAAAGGAGAAGAAATAGCATCTGCAGCTCTGGGCTGGTGATCTTAATATTGACCACTGGCACTGATTAGTCAATTGGATGATTTCTGACCACTCAGAAAGGGAAACAGTGATTGATATGATCCAGGATAGGTTTGTTAAGAACAAATCCTGTATAGTTAGCCTTGTTTCTTCCTCCCCTCATTATGTGACAAATATCATAAAACTAGTTTTTGTAAATTTCAGTTTTTTCCTTATGCTATGTTAATAGATATGATGGAGAAAGATGTGGAGTGGGTGATTAATTAGATTCAGAAATAGTTGGACCCAAAGGTGGTAATTAATGGACTATCAACCTAAAGGAGGTCTCCATTCGAGGGCCACAGGTCTCTGTCCATGGCCATTTTTCTATTCAACAGTGATTCATAGAATTATATATTTAGAGCTTGAAAGGGCACTTAGAAATCATCTAGTCCAACTCCTTCATTTAACAGATGAAGAAACATTTCAGCAGTGACTTGATGAAGGCAGATCAAATTCATCAAATCAAATTTATCAAGTTTATCAAATTTGTCGATGATACAAATTTGATAAGAATAATTTATTTGTTAGATAACAGCATTGGGATCCAGGAAGCTCATGATAAGCTAGGATTATGTATCAGATCTCATAAGATGAAATTTCTTTGGTACATATGAAAAGTACTATACTTAGGTTTATGAAGTGAGTTCCACAAATAGAGGAAGGAGATATATGGCTGAAAAACATTTTGAGTATGAAAAAGGTAGACTGGGAATGAGTCAGTATATTGTCAAAGGGCAAAAAGAAATATTGTAGAAGGGATTTAAAAAAATTTTTTTTCTCTTTATTTATTTTTGTTACATTTTACATTCCAAACTGTCTCTCTCTTTCCCTCCCTGCCCACGTTGTGCTCGAGAAGGCCACCATTTGATGCAGATTTATAAATATATGTAAAACCATGCTATGCATGCTTCTGTTTATCATTTTTTTTCCTAGAAGGGATGTAAAACCACGTCATCAGAGGATTGGTTGGGGAATAATGGGGTGTTTAGAGAAGAGAATGAATGAAAAAACGTTTAATAAGATGTGCAAAGCATTGAGACAGCAAATAGAAACACAAGGCAGTCCTGCCCTCCAGGAGCTTACATTCTAAAGAAGGAAACAACAGGCATAGAGGTTTGGGTTTTAGGGTAGATGGAAAGCCCATGAAATTTCTAGGGCACAGAAGCATCTTCTATAATGTTAAATCCATTGATGAAACCATACTCTTTTCTGGTTTTTCAGTGTTTATGGCTTTTGAGGAGGTAGGAGCTATGGCACCTTCCCAATCTGTTGTCATGTCCTTTCTCTGCAAAGATTGTTCTCCAGGATTAAAGTACTTGTGAGGGGGTACAGACTGTAATCAGGATCTATAGTTGGGAGTTTTTTTGGGGGGCATTGCTATTCCCAGGACTCTTAGACTTGGCTTCCCAATGGAAGCAGTTGGTAGGTAATTGGTATTGGTGGTGGTATGGATGGTAGCCCCTTTTCCCAAAGAGTACCCCACCCTCAGTTATGGCAGCTAGAGCCTGGTTGGAAGTAGGACCCTTGGTCTAGGTGGTAGAGGAAAGACTGATGGCATTGCTGTTCTAAGAAGACTTAGTAGTGAGGGGAAGGGTCATGATTGTTTTCAAACATTTGAAAGTTTGTTGTGTCAAAGAGGAATTACATTTTGTCCCTCCTGGATGCTAAATTAGGGCCAATGGATTGGTGTTACAGGAAGGCAGATCTTAGTTCAGCTGAAGGAAGAAATTCCTAACTTTTAGGGTTGTCCCAAAATGGAATAAATCGTTTCGAGAGTAGTGAGTTTCCTTTCATCATTGTAGGTCATGGGATTGTTGATGTAGAGCTGATAGAAATTTCAGAGCTCATCTACCCAAACCTTCTCATTTTCAGTATGAGGAAACTGAAGCACTAAAAAGTTAAACTGCTTGGCCAAGTCACAGAGGTAGCAAATGTCAGACATGAATTTGGAACTCACCTCTTCAAGTGGAAGTTAGATAAGAACATTTAAAATAAAATCTTTCATTTTATTTTATTTTTCAGTAGATAAATTTTCTTCCCCTCCCAAACCCTTTTCCACCTCATTTGAAAGAAAAAAAGAAAACAAAATCCTTGTAGCAACTGTGTATAATGGCGCAAAACAAATTCCCACGTGGTCCACGTTCAGAAATTTGTGTCTCATTCACCTCCTTGGATCTATCATCTCTGTCGTAAATTCTTTGGAATCATGGTTGATCTTTGCCTTGGTCAGGGATTTTAAGTCTTAGGTAAGTATGTTTGGAGGATGTGCCACTACTCCTGGGGTGCTGTGATTGTTTGTCTTCTTTGTCTTTCCCCAGCCGATTTAAGATTTCTTATTTTGAGGTTCTGGTGATTTTTGAAAAAGGTTGCTGACGTGTTACAGGATCCTTCCTCTTGGCAACCTGAAGAGACATTACAGTTCTGTTATTTTGCTTTATTTGAAATGAAACACTTGAGAAGAATTCTGTTTGGCTGACAGTGTTTACTCATCATTAGATGTGTGGAATAGTATTATTTCTTGGGATTGTGTGTTTTTTAAAGTGCTTTTCTTCCTTAGAATCAGTGTCTCTCCCCCACCTAGTTTATGCTAGATTCGGAATCATCTATCTCTGTCTTCATCCAGATAAGATTTTTTTTTCAGGTGGTAAATAGCAATTTTTCCCCCCCAGAATTTTGTTGACTTTTCTAGAGAGGAAGAGAGTGGGTTGGTCACCTTTTTTTCTTGTATAAAGAAGCTGGTGTCAGGACAGATTGAATGTACATACGCATCTCATCACATAGCCATGTACTCATGGTTATTTAGGCTCGTTATCTTTTGTCCCCAAACCTAGCATTAATATTACCTTCCATTGCCCTAGCTCCTGAGTATTTGGGAGGCCAGAGTAACTGATTTCACTGTTGTCTAAGCTGTGCTGAGTGTTAGCAAAGGAAGAATGCTTGCACGTACAGTGTATATCAGGGGTAGGGAACCTGCGGCCTCAGGGCTACACGTGGCCTTCTAAGTCCTTGGCTGCCGCCTTTTGACTGAGGCCAGGCTTTACAGAGCAAATCCTTGGCTGCACGTTCTCTACCCCTGGTCTGTATACTATACCCATCTCACTGGTTCTGTGTGTGTACACTGTATGTATACTGTGTCGATACCACTGATTGTGGGTACTGTGTGTGTGTGTGTGTGTATACACATGCATACATATCACACACACACATACACAGAGTACCCATCTCACTGATTTTGCTTTGAACACTATTTCAGTTCTTGTGAATGACTAGTCACCCTTTACGAAAGTGAAAGAGACCATTCTTGCTTCTTTTCTTCTGTCTCTGAATTTTTTACATCTCTGCCTTGTACCAGCTCTTTAATGAAGGCCAATGCTAAAATCTCAAATTTAGTGGTTATAAGAATTTGTTTAATTCATGAAGTACCAAATGATTGGGCCGCCTTTACTTAGGGGCTGGCTCTCAGTGCACTGTAAGGAATCTGTATTTCCGCTTGTGCATTAGAAATGCAAGATAGACATGTGTTGTCCATTGCTTACTGGCACTTGTACATTTATTTTCATGAGCACAGCGTAGCCCATTCTCCAAGCTTTCATTATTTCTCCAACTTGTCTCCAAGTCTAAGAACTGACATACTATTCGAACTATTAATTCATGGGTTTTACTAGGATGTGACAGTGCTGCTAGGAACGCCTCTAATCATTCTCTTTTGCCTCTACCATAAAGCTACTCTTGGTATTTAGCTCATGGGAAGAAAAAAAATGTAGGTAGAAAGTCAAATCTTTTCTATAGAAGCTCTAATACTCGTAGTAGATTCTTTGTGTGTTTTTCAGTGGGTGGAGTTGATGCAGTTTCCTTGTCCAGTAGGAAATGGGTCATTTGCCAAACCACTGAGATCACCAATGTTGATGTTAATAAGTTAAGATCAGAGTAAGAAGGACTCTGTCTAGTAAACTTGGTTCTGGAGTAATCGAAGTTATTATTGACCGCTGTCTGCTGATGGATGAATTGTGAATTGTCAAGAGTTTACACTGGGAGGGAGGGAAGGAGAGGGAGGGAGGGAGAGAGAGAGAGAGAGAGAGAGAGAGAGAGAGAGAGAGAGAGAGAGAGAGAGAGAGAGAGAGAGAGAGAGAGAGAGATTCAACGGGAGGTAGTAAGGGAACATGCTGTGAAATAGATCTTGTTAGAATCTGAATGCCTTTTGAAGGCTTCATTACTTGCCGAATGAAGTTTCACAGATTTCTCTGTGTAAATTTAGCAGCAAGAGGCTTGAATGGCCCTTTAGGGTCAATCTCAGTCAACAAGTATTTATTACCAGGCACTTTGTGCTTAAGATTGGGGTGACAAAGATGGAAACAAGCAAAATTCTACCTGCCCTCAAAAATTTTATGTTCTTTCAGGGGAGATGACATCTACATATATAGACATCTGAAAATAAATACAAGGTGATTTTGGGGGGCGTTAGAGGTAGGGACCATACTGGAAGCTGGGGGCACTTAGGAAAGTCTTCGTGTAGCAGGTGGTATCCCAGCTGAACTTTGAGTCAAACCAGGTGTTCCAAGGCAGGAAGTTGAGGAAGATGAGTAAATTCCCAGGGTGTGGGGGTGGGGGTATGACTATTAAGTATAGAGACACAGCCAAAGGGAATGGAAGGCTTATGTAACAGTAGTAGTGGAGGAACAGTAAAAAAGACCAGTTCATGTAATAAAGCTGAAAAGGTAGGTGAAGGCCAGGTAGGAAAGGGCTTTAAATGCCAGAAAACTTTACTAGGAAGCAGTAGGGGCGATGGAGTCACTAGGGGAGTGAGTGAGACCTGTGCTTAGGAAAATCACTTTTAGTGGGTGATGAATTGGGGGAGGGAGAGCAATCAGGAGGCTGTGAAAGAGACAAATGGCACTCCTGGTCCTTGAACTGACTTTGATATAGATGTGACCAAAGACTCGCTCCATTTCGGGAGCCGGGGTTCTCCTTTTAGCCCTCCCACCTAGCGGCCAGGCTCTATTGGCCATTCTCTCCCCATTCTTATCGCTTATCAGGCATTTAATTCCACATGGAGGAAGCGAGGCACTTTGATACTTTTCAACAGGAGGAAAAAGGAAAAGGTCATAATATCAGCATGTCCATTTTTCTCCAGTCCTCCTGCTGTGCTTGCTTTGCAGAGAGGCAGCTCTCCCATCAGAACGGTCAGGGTCTGAGGATTGGTTCTTGGGTTCGGCCCTTAGATCTAGAGGCTACGGTCATTTGCTGGTGGTGGTGTTACTTAGTGGTCAGCAGGTCGAGCTTAAGGGAATGAGAGGAGAGAAGTCCTCACTGGGCATTTGACATGAGGCTTCTCTCCATAGGGCAGTTCATTATTTGTACCACCCTTTTCTAATTTGCAGTATGAATTTCAAATTAAAGGGGAAAAAAAGTTGTGGCCCCGTAAGAAAGAGACTAAAAACAGTATATTTTAGGAGAAAGAATGAAGTGTGTGTGTGTGTGTGTGTGTGTGTGTGTGTGCACGCGCGTGTGTGTGTGTTTACAGTTGGCTAATACAACCAGAGTAGTACTGATTTGTAAATATTACCTTGTCTTATTTCTTGGCCAATAGAGTTATATATTCTTTCTAAATGTGGGTATGTACACACACACATATATTTATGAATAACATTTATATAGCAATTTTAGGCTTATAAAGCACTTTACAAATATATCATTTTATTCTTACAATATCCCTGGAATTTAGGTGCTATTATGATCCGTATTTTACAGATGAGGAAACGGAGACAGATAAGGATTAAGCGACTTATCCCGAGTCAAGCAGCTAGTAAGTGTCTGAGGCTGGATCTGAATTCACTTCTTCCTGACTCCAGGTCCATTACTCTGATCCATACTGATAGAAGTTTCCTCAAAAGATATTCCTTGTAACCAGTGAAATCTTAGATCTAGACACCTCCTCAACATGTGCAAACCGGTATTGTTAAGAACAGTGTATGCTGCCATGAGCATATGTGTTGGGTAGGGATCAGTATGGAACTACGACCCCGAGTGAGGGAATAGGTTTGTCAGATTTAAAAGGGGGGGGGGGAGGGAGGGAAGGTTCTCCTGTGTCTTGACTTTAGGAAATCTGTGTAGAAGTTAAACTGTGTGTGGTAGTGGTTTGAGTCCCAATGAGACAAACATGTTTTTAACTGAGTTAGTGTTGGCCTTAGCTTCCAAAGAGGACCAAAATGACATCACTGTGCTGGGGTTAAAAGTACAGTGTGTCTGACAGAGCCTGATCAGACTGATATGAGGTCAGAAGGCTCTGCCACAGGTCAGGAACAGATAGTCCACATGGACATTTAGAGTGGAGATGTCTCTAAATTTGAACATTTCACGTTTCTTTTGGGCTAATGCTATTCTGCCTTGCTTGTAAAGCGCAGCACCTTCTTTGATGTGGGCACGCCATTCTGGACAGTCCTTTGCCAGTGTCCCATGCCATGCAATTGATTCCAAAATTAGAGAGACCTTGAAAATGTCCTTGTATTGCTTCTTCTGACCTCTAAGTAAGTGTATCCTAAAGGGCAGAGTGGGAAGAATCAAATACATCGAAGCATAGCTGAGAGAAAAGAATTGGTGATTGGGGGCACACAGGTGACTTTAAAATATTGACACTCATTATTTAAATAGCCTTCTTTCTGAGCCCCAGAAAACAAATCCTAACAGTAGCCTAGGTGATCTTTATGGCATTGCTGCTTTATGAAATCCTGATGTTGGATTCTCTAGGCACTCACCAGATGCACTCATTCTCCCCAGCTGTCCTCTTTCTTTTTGTCCTTTTTCTTTTTCCTTCTCCAATCCACCCTCCACACAGCTGCCAGTGATTTTCTCACAGTACAGGGTAACCCATCCCCAGCCCATAAACTCCAGTGGCTCCCTATTACATCTAGGATCCAATATAAAAACAGCTTTTTTGAGGTCTTCAAAACTAGGTCTCTTTCTACTTTTCAAGCCTTGTTAAGAATAATTCTCTTCCATGCACGTCTTCTTGCTTTGTTCTGTGCTCGTGATACTCTGTCTTGCCTTTGCACTGGCTGTTCAGGTGCCTAGAATGCTCTCCATCCCCTGCTCTCCTTTGGGGAAACCTAGGTTTCCTTCAGAACTCAGCTCCAGTACCACCTTCTGCATAGAACTTTGACTGATTTCTCCAGCTGGTCAATGCTGTCCCTCCTGAAGCAACTTATTATTCCTTTTGTGTCTATTATATATAAACTCATTATAATATTATGTATAAATTCATTGGTGTTGGAGTCTAAGAACCTTGGGGACAGGGACTGTGTATGCCCATGCATAAATGTGCATGCATGCACATGTGTGCCTGTTGTATACATGTATGTGTGTATTTGTATATACATACATGTATCAATGTATACATTTGTGTATATACAGATAGATATATGTATTTATATATGCATACACAGGTGGCTCAGTGGATAGAGCTTTGAACCTGGAGTCAGAAAGTCCTGAGTTCAGATGTAATCTCATACACTAGCTGTGTGACCATGGACAAGTCACTTAAGCTTTCTATGCCTCAGTTTCCTCAACTATAAAATGGGGATAGGACCCATCTCCCAGGGTTGTGGTGAGAATAAAATGAGATAATATTTATAAGTACCTGACAAACCTGAAAGAGCTAACACACAGGCACACAGAGACATACATAGAATTGATAATGAACTTTGCCGCTGCCAGGATGCTAGGGGGCCAGTTTAGTATCTGAAAAGACAGTTCCCAAGGTGGAGGATGTCTCAGTGTTCTAAATTGTTATCACTTTATTGTATGTTGTCCAGAAGGGCCAGACTCTATAGGAAACAGTCTAGGGACACGTTAGCCTCAAGGTTAAGATGTGATGCTATCTACATCCAGAGAAAGAACTATGGAATTGAAATACAGATGGAAGCATACTATTTGTTCTTTTTTTTCCTTAGGTTTTGTTTTGTTTCTTCTTTCTTGTGGCTCCTCCTATTGGTTCTAATTCTTCTTTACAACATGACTAATGTGAAAATATGTTTAATAGTAGGAATGTATATGTAGAACCTATATCAGATTTCACGCCATCTTGGGGAGGGTAAGGGAGAAACTTTAAAACTTAAAAGCTTATGGAAGTGATTGTTGAAAACTGAAATAAAAGCTAAGATGTGACTGGAGAATAGTCTGGTTCCCAGGCAGACCTGCAGAAAGACCAAAGGAGATTAACAGGGTGGTAATGGAGTTAATATGCTCTTTGTACAGGAAATAACATTTTGCAGATGATGAGGGCTTTGGCTTTTCTTTGTTCCAAGGAAATTCACCTTTTGTGGGTGGTGTTTGTTTTTGAGGGGGAAAAGAATGATAAAACTCAAAGCTTTGGGCACTAAGACCATGAGGTCAGACCTGTGGAAACCAAGGAGGCTAGCCCTGTGTCTCCAGACACTGGACTGATGGTGACCCGGGCTGCTGCTCTGGACAAACAACCATCCGCTGATGGGAAATAGGGCTCTGTTCTAAGAATGGTAATTTCTGAGAAGCAGAGGGATAAGGGTACTGCCAGGCACTTATGGATGGAGGAGCTATTGGCTTCTTCTCTGTGGTAGCTTGTTGTAGTGCCAAGACACGTACCAGGATTTACAGGAACATCTACCATTGCTGAACCTAAAAACCCCTTTTCCTTATCAAAGGTGTGTGTGTTGGGGGGGCGGGGATGGAAAGAGGGAAAGGGAGGTTCAGCACTTAACATAGACCTAAATAAACAGTAACTAACATCTGTATAGCACATTATGGTTTGCAAAGTGCTTGACATATTTGGGCCTTATTACAGTCCTGTGGGGTAGGTGCTATTGTTCTCTCTCTTTACGTCTGAGTTAGTTGAAGATGAAGAGAGGTTAAGTTGCCTAGGGTCAGACTGCTGTCTAAATCTAATCCTACCGGGCTTCAAGTCCATTACTCTATCCAGTATGTTACATTGCAATCAGGCCACAAATAGCCATCCAGAACAGAGTAATTCAGGTCTGTGGAGGCACATGGGGGAAAATACTAATACTGCTCAGTCCTAATTGCTAAATGTGTGTAGATAAGTGTAATAGTAAACTGCTGTGGCCTACAACGGAATTTCAGACTTAGAAGGTCTGAGGCACTTCAGGTTGGAAGGGATTTAGTTTAATTCAGGATTTTTCAATTGCAAATGAGGAAACTCAGGCAGAATGGCTAAATGCCTAGCTTCAAATCACACAGCAGGGAAATGGCTAGGTGTCAAACCCATTCCTGATTTAGTGCTCTTTCCACATTACATCATGGTGTCTGGGTCTCTGCAGGCCAGAGTATAAGCTACTTGAGGACAGGTGCTATTTTGAAATGTGTTTTTGTTGTTTTCCTCCTTTGTTGTTTTCCTAGTGCCTAGCACTAGCACAGTACCTGCCAGCATAAGTGCCTAATAAATGCTTATCGGTTCATTGATTGATTCTTTCTGTCTGTGTTAAGTTCTCCAGAGTATTGGAATGATTTGAAGGATCTGACTTATCTGGTACTCTGACCTGACTTATCTGAAACTCACAGTCATTGTAGTGAGTGGACTTTTGTCTTGTAGTGCACTCGTGCTTGCTCTGTCTGTCTCCCAGGCCGTGGGTGCGTCCCGTCCCCCCCCCCCCCTTCTGAGCTAGGTACCTGTGGGAACCCAGTTAAATGTTATTTCTTGGATGTGTGATTCCTAGGAAACCTTTATGCCTCGTTTTAAAAAATAAACAGGCTGCAAAGCTCTTTTGAAGCTTGCCCAAATCATTTTAAGGGAGTGGTCTGTAAACTGTTTTCATTGTATACTTATTACAATAATTTTTTTCAGCATTCTCCTGTATTCATACGTATTTGTTATTAAGTATATACATTCCTGTATTGCTATATTATGTACCCAAGAAAACATGCACAGAAAAGTTTTAAAGGATCTGATAAAATATTTAAAAGTATTTATTTTACTTATTAATGGTATAAAACTCTTTTGCTTTTATAGAAAATATTATTAATACTATTTTATACATGACAAATATGTCTGGCATATGAAGTGAATTGAAGACCAGCATTGATCACTATATTAAATAACAGCAAAGTTTAATTTTTTTAGATAAAAAATTTGAACTTCCTTGCCCCCCAACTTTTAAAAACTGTTCTTAGCAGATTAGAAAACAGATGCTTTTGTGATGTCTGTAAGCTAGGCTAAGTTAGCAAGCATGATTATTTCACTTAAAAAAATCCCTGTGAAAGAGAGCCTAGGCGTACCAGGTCCCAAAATTATACCACAGAGGAGTAACCATCAAAACTATTTGATTTCAATAAGGGAAACAAATTAGACATGTAACATATAGAAACAAACATAGCATTTGATAAACCCAAGGACCACAATTACTAGGACAAGGAGTCACTTCTCAGCAAAAACTGCTGAGAAAACTGGAAAGCAGTCTGGGAGAAATTAGGTACAGACACAAATCTGACCAGATATTGCACAGTGAATTCCAGAGGGATACAGGAGCTCTATGTGATAGGTGACAGCATAAACTGGAGGAGCAAAGGTAAATAAAGGTTCTATTTTTATATATTCAATATATAATATTTGAATTCAAATATATAATATATTCTTATATATTTAAGTATATAAGAATGACAGCCATTCCCTTGTAGATAAATGGTCAGTTGAGTAAGCAGTTCTCAAATCCAAGTAATTAACAGCCGTATTTTTTAAAGAGTTCTAAAATATTATTAGAGAAATGCACATTAAAACAACCCTGAAGTTCTACTTCACATCAGACTGACAAAGATGACAAGAAAGTAAAATGACAGTTGTTGATGTGGTTGTGAAAAAACAGATCCATTAATACACGGTTCATAAAATTAGACTAGCTGTTCTGGAAAGCAATTTGGAACCATTCGCCTCCTAATTATTAAATTGTGCATACCCTTTGACACAGCGATACCACTACTGAGCCTGTACCTCAAAGATCAAAGGGAGGAAAAGGATCCATAAGTACAAAAATATTTATAGTAGCTCTCTCTTTTTTTTAAATAGCACAGAACTGGAAGCAACAGGGGTGCCCATCAGTTGGGGAGAGGCGGAACAAATTTAGCTAGTTAGAATATTGCCAAAAACACAAAAAAGAAAGAAGAAAAAAGAGGGCCGCTAAAGTATTTCAAAAGAAAACATTGATAAGCAGGACAATTTGGAAAATAACATGTTGAATTGTTACATATTCTTTTAAAAAAGTGTATGTATACAATGCAGATTTGTGGTTTTACATATGATCATGTTTTTCTATTCTACTTACCCCTACTGGGGAGACCACTGGTTTAGATCATGGGCCTGGATGTCAGCAAATCTTTTCCTCTCTTCTTCCTCATTGTAACCAGAAACATCTGATACTTATCTGGTGTTTGCTTACTCTACCAAGCACTTTGCAATTATTATCTTACTTAATCCTCACACCAACCCTGAGAGGTGGGTGTTATTATTATCACCATTTTACAGATGAGGAAAGTGAAGCAAACCAGTGTTAAGCAACTTGTCCAGAGTTATTCAGCTAGTAGTATTCTGAGGCTGGATTTGAACTCGGGTCTTCCTGACTCCAGGCCTGGCACTCTTATGCATTGCCCCTCCTAGCATGAAACATAGAAGCCCTTATATCTTACAGGGTCATTATTAGTAAAGTGAATTGACACACCAGTGTCATACAGAAATGTGAGTGGTTAACAGATTGGGACTACTCATTTTGTTACTGTCATATTGCAGAGTAAGTGAGCTCATTAAGAATTAGCTGGTTAAATGGAAATGACTTTATTTCTGAGAATATAAAGGACAACTGTTTGGAAGAATTAGGATAACTTGCTATTTTCCATGTATCTGGAACGTGTGTTTCTTTTTTAAGCAAAGAAGTAGTTACTATGAAGGCACAGCCAGAATAGAAGAACATACAGACATTTCCCCCCAACATTTCAGGGGCACGCCCACCCCTCTACCACCTTCACCTCTAGTGAGAGTGTGCTCAGACTTAGCTCAGTTTCTACATAACTTTGGTGTGTCTAAGCCATTTGTAATTAGACTCAGAAAGCCGCTTTTCCCTTTTTTTTAGAGCTTCAATTGGGGGAAAGATAGATAAGATCATAGCTCGTAAGATCTAAATCATAGATTTAGGGCTGGTTGGGATCTCAGAAGTCATTTGGTTTAACTTCTGGAAACTGAACCCCAGAAAAAGGACAGATCTTCTTAGCACTGTTCTTGTTGTCACTTTTCTCCTTTACCTATTGCAGGTATGTTTATTTTTTCTTTATTTTCCTTTTCCACAGGCCAGGTGTTATCACCATGCAGGCATTGTCTGAAGAGGACCGGAGACTGTGGATGGAAGCCATGGATGGGCAGGAACCAGTAAGTGGCTCTTCACTGAAATGGGATAGGACAAAATCATACCAGGTCTTTCTGCTGCCTTGGAAATATGATACCATTTTATAGATTAGAGTTTGGAAAAGGAATTCATATGAAACTGTTTCACTTAATATTAATGTTTAGGTAGCTGCTGGTAGGTGACTAAAGTACCTGGTATATACCTTGGATATGGACCAAATGGTTAGGGCCATAGACATGATTGACTGATAATATGATAATATAACATGCTTTTCCACTCAATAATGCTTACAAATTTTATTTAAAAAAACAAACAAACAAACAAGGGCAGCTGGATGGTACAGTGGATAGAGTACCAACCCTGGAGTCATGAGGACCTGAGTTTAAATATGGCCTCAGATACTTGACACTTACTAGTTGTGTGACCCTAGGCAAGTCACTTAACCCTGATTGCCTCACTCAAAAAGAAGAAGAACACAGCAGCCTTGAACCTAAATAATAATTAGCATTAATGTTATTTTTAACACTACTCTACTTTAAGTTCAACATTCATTCATTTATTTATTGTTATTTTTGTCCCCCTTCCTCTCCACCACCCTCCCCAAGACGGCGCACAATCTGATACAGGCTATACATTTCCATTCCTATTAAACATGTTTTCACATTAGTGAAGTTGTAAGTAAAAAATTAAAACCAATAGGAGGAACCATCAGAAAGAGGAAACACAACTCAACAGAAGAGAAAAACAATGATAGCGATTCAACTTCCATAGTTCTTTCTTTAGTTCAACATTTAAAGAAATGCAGTAAAAAAGAAATAAAATAGGTAAAGCACTGTACTTTCCTCACTAATCACCAACTGTTATCATTTACTGTTTATCATTGTTCTTCCTTTATACTTAAATAAAAAATAAATTTCTTATTCCCTTAAACCCTTAGAGTCAAAAGTCCTTCAAGTTCAAATATGTAGTTCCTGTGTATATGTTTTGTATGCTTTAGGAGCTTGGTAACAATGCCCTTTTAGGCAACTTTCTATATAGTTTTTATTTTCCCTATAACAAAAGATCCCTGTAACAAAAATACATTTTAATTTGAGATGGTGTTAAGTTTTCTTTTTTAAATTTTTAACATTCATTTTTAAAAATTTGTTTGAATTTCGGATTCTGTCCCTACCTCCCTTACCCATTGAGAAGGCAAGTAATATGATATCAATTATACATGTGAAGTCATATAAACACATATTTCCATATTACCCATATTGGTGGGAAAAAAAGGGCAAGAAACATATTGCAAAACATATTTCTGTATTAGCTATGTTGCCAAAAAAAAAAAAGGAAAAATTTTTAAAAAAGGAAAAATTCTGTTTCATCTGCACTTAGTTTATCAGTTCTCTCTCTGGAGGTAGATATTATTTTTTTTATCATGAGTCTTTTGGCATTATTGTCTTGTATTATTGTATTGATCAGAGTAGCTAAGTCTTTAGAGGCAGCTGAATGGCTGTGCACTTGGAGTGCTGGGCCTGGAGTCAGGAAGACCCAAGTTCAAATACAGCCTGAGGCACTTACTAGCTGGGTGACTCTGGGCAGGTAAGTTTACCTGTTTGCCTTGGAGGCAGTGACATGGCTCAGTAGATAGAGAGCTGGTCCTGGAGTCAGGAAGACCCGAGTTCAGATTCAGCCTTAGACATTAGCTGTGTGACCCTAGGCAAGTCACTTAACCTCTGTTTGCCTTAATCTACTGGAGAAGCCACTGCTTCTGGAGGCATTTCATTTCGTGTTTAGAAAGCTCTAATTTTTAGGAAACCTTTCCGGATACCAAGCCTAAATTCACCAATTGCTACTCTTTATTCTTATTTCTGCCTTCTGGAGCCAAACAGGACAAATTGCATCTCTTCTCCACATGAGAGACCTTCAGTCATTTGAGGACATGCATCATGTAACCTCAGCCAGTGCTTGTGTGACATGATCTTGAGGCTTTTGCATATTTCTCAGGTTCTTCCACTTCATGTTCTCCCATTTGCCCTTTCTCACATTCTCAGAACTGAACATACTCTACCCTAGATGTGATCTGACCAGGGAGAGTACAGTGGGATTATCACCTTTTTCATTTTGGATATTATGCTGTTCTTTCTTTAAAAGGAAGCCTCAAGATTTTATATTTTTCATTTAAAAATTATTAAAATAGACCCAGAAGGAGAAAATACTTTGAATTTCTTTTGTTGTAGAATTCTTTTATAATTTTAGTAAAATGTTCTTAGAAAACAGAGACATTATTGAAGATGCAAAAAAAAAATACTATCCTAAGTGATAGTATTTTAGTTACAGTGTTATTTCTTTGTCTTTGCCCATCATTCTGATTAAATAGCATGCATTATAAATAGCATTAAATTAGGTATTTGGAGTTCCCCTGATAAAGGTACTTTGTTAATGTAAGCCAATATTATTTGCTTTTCAGTAAAAATATGCCACTTTTAGTGTAGCCTAAGATAACCTTAACTTTTGGATGCCACCATCACAATTGAAGGAAATTGAGGCCGACAGGTTAAATGACTTGCCCAGGGTCATACAGCTGTGTCAGAGGCTGGATTTGGACTCAGGTCTTCCTCACTTGAGGCCAGAGCCTCTATCCACTGTACCGCATTAGAGGCTTCCATTGAAGTTCATAGGATCCTAAAATTAGAAGGGACCTTTGAGGTTGACAGTGAGCTCTAAATGTACCCAAAGACCTGAATAATGAACTTATGCATTAGAAAAAGGTAAATAAATCAGAAGCAGAGTCTGGTCATTTGGTCAGTTCCAAATACAGCTAACCATACTGTGTGTAACTTAGTCTGCATTTCCACTTGCTGTCTACAAGAATAATATCTGAGACACTTGGCCAAATGCTTTCCTGACATTTAGGTATACTCTATGCTTAGCACTTAGCCTAATCTCTTGGGCTGGTAACCATATCGTAAAGCAAAAGGCTTGACCTGTTTTTGATAGAACTGTGGTGTTCTTTTTTGTGACCTTCATCTTCCCTGCCCCAAGATGTTCAAAAACTACCCCTTTAGTAATACATCTTAGAATTTTTTTTAAAGGAGTAGAAGTCAAGCTCATTGGTCTATTGGATTCTACTCTCTTCTTCCTTTTGATAATTGGGAAATTTGCCTTTTTTTATACCTGTGGCACCTCTCCTGTTTTCTCTTGATTTTTTTTTGAGGTCATTGATAACAGTCCCATTAATTATATTTGCCCATTTGGATGTAGTTTCTTTGCTCCCATGACTTGAATGGCCTGTAGGTGTTCTTTTATTAACTCTTTATATTGCTATATATCTCTTTATCTCTCTCTTTATATATATATTTACATTATATTCAACTCTTCTTTAGCCATTTTGGTTCCATCCTTTACAGTCCAAAGATTATTGTCTTTGGAATAAAAGAAATATGGTATACCACATTGACTGTGTATATACTACAGTATGGGCAATGCTTTGTGCTAAGTGTTAAGGATATTAAATTAAAAAATGAGATCTTTCCTGCCCTCAGGGAACTTCTGCTGGAAGGTTTTTGCTTCCAAAATTCAGAAAGCAGAATTGAATCATTCTACCTTCTCTCTCCCATGGATTATTATCCTATTTACCGAGGACATGGACCCCACCCCTTCTTTCCCCCCTTCCACCCCTCTTTTTTTTTTTTTTTTTGGTCAGCCTGAAGCTCCTGTGTCCATCTGCCACTGCTTGCCCTTGTTAGTGCTCCAGGTCAGGGCTTCTTAAACTTTGGCAACATTTGTTGGGTTGACATTGTATGGTGCTCATGCTATATGTTCAGAACCAAGGCTGTGGTGAAGTTGTGCGATACAACATGACCAAGCGCTGCCAGAAACACCTTGGATTCATTACACGTGTGATTTTTAATTGATTTTTGCTCATTATGCATTCAGAAACTTTTTACTCTTGCCAAAATTTTTGCGACCCCACATGGGGTCACAACCCACAGTTTAAGAAGTGCTGCTCTGGGTGGTGGAGTAGACAGAGTGCCAGGCCTGGAGTCAGGAAGACCTCACACACTCACTAGCTGTGTGACCCCGGGCAAGTTACTTAATGCTGTTTGCCTCAGTTTCCTCATCTGTCGAATGACCCAGGAAAGGAAATGGCAAACCACTCTAGTATCCCTGCCAAGAAAACCCCAAATGGGGTCACGACACATTGGTCAGTACTGAAATGATTGAACAACAGTTAAAAAAAGTATTAATTGAATCAATGCTTTGGGAAGCTTTCAGCACTTCTTCTTTCCTGTCTCTCTTCCGATTTATTTACCTCTCTGTTTTTTCAGACTTCTGATCCAGTTTGTAGATGATCTAGGATCCTGTTACTTTAATTTCCCTCTGCATTTCTCGCTGTTGGGGCTCTTTGAGGCTTCAGAGGACATATGGAGGTGGAAGCAGACTTCCAAGTAACACAAACTGCATGAGTGTTTTTGTTTTTTGTTTTTTTGGCCACTTTTTAGTGCCTAGGGCAGAGCCACGGTCCGGGGTAAGGATTTTTTAGTGGGTGATAACGATGGAGGTTTGTGATGTATTTACTCCAGTTCTGCTTGTCACCTTACCAGAGAAGTGAAAATGACTGAGGACCAGCTTACTGATAGCTTACCTTCCTCATGGAGACAGTAGACATTTGCTCGGACCTTTCCTTTGCACTTCTATCTCCCTCCCTTCTTTTCATATCACTTCGCTTTATTATTATCATCGTTTTTGTAAGTCATAAAATGTTAGGGTCAAAGATTCAGAGTTGGAAGTGTCCTTAGAGACTGGCCCCTTTATTTCCAGATGTTGAAACAGCAGTCGAAAGAACTTTAATGGCTTACCAGTGGTCTCACAGGTGATAAATGGCAGAGGCACCATTTAACCTTTCTTGTTTTTACATTTAAATTTCTTGATAATAGGGTCTGTGTTATATTTATCTCTGCACCCTCAAGCTGAGCACATTGCCTTGCACACAGTAGGTAATTAATTCAGTTCAGCAAACATTTATTGAATTCAGTAGCTGATGAAAGGTTAAAGGCTCAAAAGTAGCTTGTAGCTAATAATTGCCTCATCAACATAATTTCAGTCAGATTTCCTTTCCCTTTTGTTAATAATAATAACTAAGATTTATTTAGCACTTTCAGGTTTGCCAGATACTTTACAAATGTCTTCTTTTATACCCACCACAACCACGGAAAATGGAAGGGGTTATTATTTCCCCCATTTTACAGATGAGGAAACTGAAGCAGATGGGTCATGCGACTTCCCTAGAGGCACTCGACTGATAAATGTCAGAGATTGGATATGAACTTGGTTTTTTTTTTTTGCCTTCATACCCAACACTCTTTTCTTGTTTTTATTGTATCCATATTACATATAAAACTCAAGGAACATGAGCATGTATAGTAATCTCATATGGGTACTTGTGTGGGTCAGGGAACTTCCCCTGGTATGTTGTGGACTTATTTCTCTCTATAGAATATAAGCCCCTTGAGAGCAAGAATTGTGCCTGGTACATAGTAGGCATTTTAATAAATGCATATTGATTTCTGGTTTGCTTGGACCTGAGTGTTCACATCTATGTTAAATATATATCTATAACTATGCTTGGATATAGATATCTACATATAGATAGATACAGATATATAGATATGTAATAGATAACAGCAAATTTGTGTTTTCTGGCTTAAATGTCTTTCCTCGTTCTTGTGTGCAGTTGAAGATTTCATTTGGTATAAATCAGCAGTACAGAATCTGCTTTTGCCATGCCATCTCCAAAAAGGTGTTATCCAAGTGACCCAGTAGGTCAGTGGGGGCTCGTTTGGAGACTGTGGAACTTCAGGATGTGGATCAGACGCTTTAAATTTTTTTATGGTCCAATACTGAATAAGTGCTTGTAGATTAATTGGTTTTTGGATGTCACAGGGCCTTAGTGATACCTCCTAGAGACACTCAAGTATTTGCTTAGGTTTCGAAGTGATAAATGTTTATTGGATCTAACTCAGCATATACTAAGGGGTAACAACTTTTCTCTTTTCTTCCCTTTTTAGTGTCAGCAGGAATTAGTGTCTTTGGATTTTTTTGTTTGTTTGTTTGTGTTTCTGTTTCTATCTTGTAAGGCCTCTCCTCCTAAGCATATGTGTATTTTTGTGTGGGTTTAACCTCATCATATAAATTATCATGGTCTGGTGTATCAGATGTTGAAAGAAATTTAATAATCTTTGTTTCTTTTCTTATACCTTTTGGTTTGAAATTTTTCTGGCAATTGCTCATGAAAATCTAATTGATTTTTGTACCTATAGAGAAAAGATAAGGGAAGGAGGATGATAGTAGGTGGGATTTATCCATAGGAGGATTAATGGAAACTTTTCTTCCCCTTCCAGAAATGGAAATGCTGATAGGGGAATTATTTTCGAAACTCTTGAAACAAACCTGAATTCAGTCAAGGAGTCCTTAGGAATGGCTAAATCACTGCCTAGCCCTGGCATTTGTACTTGTGTAATTGTAGCCCATTTGTACTTATATAATTCTTCCTGCCTGGTATAGCTTTGTAAAGCTTGTTTCATCCATGTTCATGGGGGGCATCCTGAGGGCATCCTTTACGTGCAGCCCTTTCCTTTAGCACGGTGCCTGCCACATAGTAGGGGCCTAATAAATCTTGATTGACTCAGAGGAGAGAAATGATAATAGCAAATGTAGATTGACTTGGAAACTGAGATTTATTTGGTGGTTAGTTCTTAGTTTATAAAAAATAGTAATAGATTTTCACATGGCAGAATCAAGCTAGTGTTTGCTGGAGATTTGGGGATAGTACTTTTAGAACAAAGAACACTCGTTTTCATCAAACGCTCTTTGGTACAGCCTTTGATTTTCAGTTGTAGGTTTTTAGAGTTGAAAGGGACTTTAAAGGTCATTGCTCCAACCTCCATCCTGCAGTTAGATTTTTTCCTGTAATTTCTTGATAAATGGTCAAACGGTCTCTCAGCCTCTTGACTTCTTTGTGTGATGGGTAGCTCCTTTTTCTCTGAATCATTATTCCATTCTGGGATAATATTAGATTATTGGAAAGTTTTTCCTTGTGGTATGGTAAAATTTGCCTCCCTGTAACTTTTACCTTTTGCTGCAGTATGGAATTAATCTAATCCCTCTACCACATAACCCTGAAATATTATGTGAATAGCAATCCTGTTCCCACCAGGTATTCTCTGCTCCAAACTAAACATCCCTAGTTCGTCCAGTAGTTGGTCCTTTTGCTTTATTTCAGGACTTTTTTTTTTTTTTTTGGTGAGGCAGTTGGGGTTAAGTGACTTGCCCAGAGTCACACAGCTTGCGAGTGCTATGTATCTGAGGCCGGATTTGAACTCAGGTCCTCCTGACTCCAGGGCCAGTGCTTTATCCACTGCGCCACCTAGCTGTCCCTGTTGTTACCTTCCTTTAGATGCTAACTACTTTTTCAGAGTGCTTTGTTCTGCCTGGAATTGTACAAAATACTGAACACATTTGACCAACAAGTCATTTCAGTTGTGTCTGACGCTTCATGACCCCATTTGGGTTTTCTTGGCAGAGATACTGGAGTAGTTTGCTGTTTCTTTCTCCAGCTCATTTTACAGATAAAGAAACTGAGGTCAGCAGGGTTAAGTGAATTGCCCAGGGTCACACAGCTATTAGAGTCTGAGGCTATATTTGAACTCAGATCTGGCCATTGAGCTGCCCCCAAAACAAATTATAGTATAACAATTATAAGGCAGTAGGCTGTCTTTGAATACTAGAAGTTCTCAGACAGGACGTGGATCATAGGCATCTAGGTTGCACAACGGATAGGTCGCTGAACTTGGAGCCAGGAAGACCTGAATTCGAATCCTACCTTGAATGCATATTGGGCAAGTCACTTAACCTTTGTTTGCCTCAGTGTCTTCATCTGTAAAGTGCGGATGATAATAGCATCTGCCTCCTAGGGTGGTTGTGGGTATCATATACATGTAAAGTGCTCTCTGAACCTTAAAGCTCCGTATCATCACTGCTGTTATGATTGCTTCTTGTTGGGAATGGTGTAGAAGTGGTTCATACACTGGGTGAGAGGTGAGACTAAATGAACTTGTCCTCCGAGCTTCTGTTTCTATTACATTCCTCCATTTCCATAAACACCGACAGTTTGTCAGTTGTCCTGCTGGTATTATGATACACTGTGAATGCATCCAGCATGTGTTAAATAGATATAAATAAATATGATATTAAATATGATAAATAAATAGATATTAAATAAATATGCAAGGCACTTTGTGAATCACTGGAGATACTAGCATTAAAAAGGCTCCCTGGCTTCAGGGAGTATACATTTTACTGGAAGTATGTGATACACACGCATGTAACTTAATGGGATACGAGGTCATCAGCGAATCATCAAGCGTTTATAAAGTGCCCAGTATGCCAGGTACTGTGTTGGGGCATTCAGAAATAAATGAAATCATCCCTTGAGGAACTTAGGCAGATACTAAGTGCAGATAAGTGCATTGGCCTTGTTTGCACGTCCCTCTCTTCATCCTTTTATGCTTGTTCTTTTGAAATCTAACCCAGTCGCATCTCCCAGTGAAGCTACATTTATTTCTTTAGATTTCTCTCCTCTCCTCGTTGGGATCTTTTGAGACTGTGTGGTCCCAATCACATGTTTCCCCCCTAAGGCTTTCATTGCTCTTGAGCCATGTTTCTTTCTGAGTCTCTGTGCCTTGGGATAATTCCTATCTTTTCTCCCAGTTTTTTGAAATCTGCTTTTGTCAAGTCTAGACTCCACAGTATGGTCCCTGCACAGATTCCCTTCCTTCGTGAAGAGTCATTTCAAGGTGACATGATCACCTTCTCCCAAAGGTCCCATAACTTTAGTTATCACGAGCAGTTTCTTTCTTTTTGGTTAGAATTGAATCCAGAGACCCAACTGCTTCCTTTTATTGCTGCTTCTTCTGTCTTCTGGCCAATGAAATTGCCAGAGAAGCAAGTCAGAGTTTAGCAGATACTTTGTTAAAAGCACTTAAGACTTCCTGCACAGGAGTTGGTAGTTCATGCTTCCTGTTGCTATTCTAATTTTTATCTCTGTGTCAGTTTTTAAATTTTTATTAGGAAAATATTAGCCATATTCTTTGTTTAACCAGATAGTCCATCTTATACTCTCATAACTATATCTTATACTTCCATAATTATAACCTTACCCAAATGTTTCACATGCTGTTTCTGCTCTGAGGATTTTAGATTCTCATTCTGTGCTTTCTTAATGTGTAATATTACTTCCTTTTTCCTTCTAGATCTGTTTCTTTGGAACAAAGAATACCTTTACATTTAAATTATGGCTCCTCTCTTCCATTTCTCTGTGATATTGAGGTTGTGTTTACTTCATGAGAGGCATCCTGGCACAGCAGATAGAGGACCAAACTTGGTTGTCATATTAGCTATGTAATCATTAGGAAGTGACTCCAAGACTAGACTTTATAGATGAACTGCCATTCTGCATTGGTGGAGAGAGTTTACACATTTTGGGTTAATCACACAGCTGAAAAAGAACCAAATCCCCCTAAAATTCACTTCCTGTTAAAATTTCACATGTACCTTGTTTATTACCCATATTTTATGCTTTGACTGGTGATAGAGTCTGTGAGTACTTAGTTTAATTTAAAGCAGACACAGGGAGATAACAAAATAAAATACTCCTTGCCTTAAAGGAACTTGTATTCTTTTAAAAAAATTTTTTTAAATTACTTATTAATTTTTGGTGTCCAACATTCACTTTTATAAGATTTTGAGTTCCAGATTTTTTCCCCTTCCTCCCTCCTCACGATAGCATGCAACCTGGTATAGGCTATACATGTACAGTCATATTAAACATATTTCCAGATTAGTCATGTGGTGAAAGAAGAATCAGAAGAAAAGGGAAAAAAACACGAGAAAGAAAAAAACAAAAAGAGAAAGTAGTATACTTTGGTCCGCATTCAGACTGCATAGTTCTTTTTCTGGATGTGGATAGCATTTTCCATCATGAGTTTTTTGGAATTGTCTTAGATCATTGTATTGCTGAGAAGATCTAAGTCGATCAGAGTTGGTCATTGCACAATGTTGCTGCGCGTGTACAATTTCTCCTGGTTCTGCTTACTTCACTCAGCATCAGTTCATGTAAGTTTTTCTGAAATCCCCCTGCTCATCATTTCTTGTGGAACAATAGTATTCCATTATATTCATATACCACAGTATGTTCAGCCATTCCCCAGTTGATGGGCATCTCCTCAATTTCCAATTCTTTGCCACCACAAAAAGAGCTACTATAAATATTTTTGTATGTGTGGGTCTGTTTCCCTTTTTTATAATCTCTTTGGGATACAGACCTAGTAGTGGTATTGCTGAGTATGCACAGTTCTATAGTCATTTGGGCACGGTTCCAAATTGCTCTCCAGAATGGTTGGATCAGCTCACAAGCCCACCAACAATGCATTAGTGTTTCAGTTTTCCCACGTCTCCAGTGCTTATCACTTTCCTGTTTTGTCATGTTAGCCAATCTGATAAGTGATGTGGTACCTTGTTTTAATTTGCATTTTTCTAATCAGTAGTGATTTAGAACACTTTTTTATATAACTATAGATGGCTTTAATTTCTTCAACTGAAGACTGCCTGTTGATATACTTTGATATTTATCAATTGGGGAAGGAATTGTATTCCTATGAATTTGACTCATTTCTCTCTATATTTTAGAAATGAGGCATTTATCAGAGGCACTGGCTGTAAAAATTGTTTCCCAGCTTTCTGCTTCCTTTCTAATCTTGGATACATTTGTTTGTGCAAAACCTTCCCCTTCCAACAACACAGCTGGCGACTTGGGTACTTTGGACATCTTTCCTGTGTGCTGTCGTAGTAGTGTGTAAATGAGATTGGAAGTCCTAATAGGGTTTCTTTTTGTTCCCTCTCACCCTCTAATTAAAGAAGGGTGGAAGGAATTGGCATCATATTTGATATACTCAGTCCATTTACAAGTTGGTTAAAATGGCTCCACGTCCATTATGGCTCCGTAGAAGTTGAACCATTTATGTACAGTAATTCAATTCCAAATCCCAGAAAGCTATGATCTTTATCCATGGTATTAGCAAAGATGGCATTTTTGTAGATTTGTATAGGTGGCTGTGTTTTTCAGTCATATCTGACTCTTCATGGCCCTATATGGGGTTTTCTTGGCAAAGATACTAGAATGGTTTGCCATTTTCTTCTCCAGCTCATTTTGCAGATGAGGTAACTGAGACAAATGAGTTAAATGACTTACCCAGAGTGACACAGTGCCTGAGGCCAGATTTGGCCTGGCACCAGGCTCTATCCACTGTGCTACCTAGATGCCCTACTATATAGTAGTCCTAGTATTAAGAAATCCATGAGGGAGGTAGGTTTTTCCTTCATGGGGAAGAGTGGAACAAGATAATGGTTTTTGAAAAGTTGTGTTTGCCTGATCTGGAGTCAGTAGGTCTGTGCCAGGAGGTCTCGTGGTACTAGAAACATTATTCCTAATGATGCTTTTCAAAAAAAATTCCTATTCAGTGTCCTTGGGAACACACATTGGTACAAGTAAACATACTCCAAAACAGAGTGATTTCCCAACAAAGTTTAAATAAAGCCTTTCCATTTTGCTCATCCAGAAAATGATATAAATATGAGGTCTAGTGGTTGTAGCATAAGGCAGAGCCGGGTTAGTGTGGGATCTGGGATAGCTGCCCAGCCAGCCACCATTTCCCTCATTTGTTGTGTGGTCTTGACCAAATGCCCAGGAAATTGATATTTATTTTTTTTTCCTTTAAGCAAAACAGAGGGGAAGAAAACTGAGCAAAGATCCCTTAGGGTAGAAAAATACACTCTTGCATGTTTAACTGATGGTCTTTCATTTAATTTTCCCTCTAAATCTTAAAAAGAGCATCACCTCCACGAGATTGAGGAAATCACTGACGTTCTCCATTTTATTGTTTTTCCTAAGGTTAAAATGAAGTTCTTTTTTTAAAAAACGCAGCTGTTTTCTTGAGCCTATCTAAATAGGCATACAATCCATGCAACAATGTCACTTTACTCTGATAATACTTAATTGTCTCTACTATATGTTCTGGTGCCTAATCACAGGTTGTAGAATTACCCTTTCCTTAATGGTAGTTGGCTCTGTGAAAACATGGTAGTAGATAAAATTGTCTTCTGAGGCAGTTAGTGCCATAAAAGCCCTATTATAAGTGGAATGATATGTAGAGAGGGATGCTTAGGAGTTAACTTGATCAGCATTCTTTTACTGTAATGTCCAGGTCGTGTCCAGTTTGAATTGTAACTTGGGTGATGCTGCAGTCGAATTAGTGATGTTGTAGTGAGTTAATGTATTGATGACATCCCAGAACAAAGGTGATCTGGGCAAGATGATGCCTCTCTGTCTCTTTTTGTTGACAGCTGTTATTAACCTAGTAGTACAGTGGAGCCTTGGACCTGGGTGTCAAGAAGACCTGAATTTGAATCCAGCCTCAGACACTTACTAGCTCTGTGACATTGGACAAGTCACTTAACATTTGACTCCGTTTCCTCAGCTGTAAAATGGGGATAATAATAGCACCAACATTGAAGGGTTGTTGTGAGGATCAAATGAGATGATATTTGTAAGGCACAGTGCCTGGTACACATTAGGTGCTTAACAAATGCTTACTCCCTTCCCATTCCCCTTTCCCTTATTGTTAAGGCAAAGGTTTTTTGTTTGATTTTTGGTGAGGCAGTTGGGGTTAAGTAACTTGCCCAGAGTCACGCAGCTAGTGAGTGTTATGTCTCTGAGACTGGGTTTGAACCCAGGTCCTCCTGACTCCAGGGCCAGTGCTCTATCCCCCGCACCACCTAGCTGTCCCTAAAAAGGTTTTTAATTGACTTAACCAGCCAGCATGATTGCCAGTTTGGTGTCCAGGGCTGACTTGAATAAGTTCTGCCTCTGATACGGAATAGCTATATGAGGAAGTCAGTCTGTCAGTAAGTATTTAATAAGGGCTTACTGTGTTACTAAGGGCACAAGGATGTGTCAGAGTGAGATGACCACCCACACTGAGGGAATCTCCAGAGGGGAGTGCCACCATTCAGCTCTGAGACCGTAACATCTGGGTTCAAATGTTGCCACTGGTAGGTATCTTAATTTCAGGCAAGTCACTTAAGCTCCTTGGGCCTGGGTTAGAGCAACATGTTTCCCAGGTCCTTTTCAGCTGTCATGATCCTAGGTGGTAGATCTGCATCTTTTTTTTAAAGGGATGTGGGGTTAAGTGACTTGCCCAGGGTCACACAGCTAGTGTTAAGTGTTTGGTCCGAGGCCTCATTTGAACTCAGGTCCTCCTGACTTCAGGGCTGGTGCTCTAACCACTGCGCCACCTAGCTGCCTGAAGGGAGTTTACACACTAGGAGTTCTTCCTGCTCATGAAATGATAGGTGTAGACTCCCACCTCCAGATTGAGGGATAAAGAGGAAGGGAGAGGAAGAGAATAGAAGGAGAGAATCCATTATATCCATGTTAGTTATCAGAGTTTCTTCACTTGTAAGATGAAGTTGTACTAGAGGCAATATGGAAGAGAACTGGGTTGGAATCCTGGCTTTGTAAATAGGGATAATATGACTCATTTTATGTGCATCACAAAGCTGTTGTGAGGAAAGCATTTTGTAAACCCTTAAACAAAAAAACCCATTAAAAATGTAGACTAGGGGCAGCTAGGTGGTGCAGTGGATAAAGCACCAGCCCTGAAGTCAGGAGGACCTGAGTTCAAATCTAGCCTCAGACCAAACACTTGACACTTACTAGCTGTGTGACCCAGGGCAAGTCACTTAACCCCAATTGCCCGCAACCCCCCCCCCATGTAAACTACTGTTTTGTAAGCCGTTATAATAATTTGGCTGCTTTTCTAGCAATAACATCTTTCTACCATTGCATGCATCATTTCCTCAACCAGGAAACTGCTGCTAGGCCGCTGTGTGATCCAGTGGGTAGAGCTCTGGGCCTGGAGTCAGGAAGACTTGAGTTTAAATCTAGGCTTTGACACTTATTAGCCATGCACTTAACTTCTGTTTGCCTTGGTTTCCTCATTTGTAAAGTGGGAATAATAACAGTAGCACTTATCTTCTAAGATTGTTGTGAGGATAAAATGAGATCTTTGTAAAGCTTCCAGCATAGTGACGGGTATATAGTAGGCGCTGTAGAAATGCTAGCTATTTTTATCATCATTGTTATTATTGTTTTTGTGTTGTTAATTTGAGGAGAGATCACCAACTTCTTCATTCTGCAGATAAGGGAGGGAAATGAGACTCTCTTGACTGATTGCCCAGAATCACACAGGTGTAGCTACTGATGTGTCTTTATGAATGTCCCGAGTCAAACCTAAGTCTCCCTGATTCCCTAGTCTGGGGTGGGAAGCTTGTGGCCTCAAGGCCACATGTGGCCCTCTAGGTCCTTGAGGATAAAAATAATCCTTTTATTAAGGGGATTTGTTCTGTGAAGTTTGGATTCATTCGGAGGCCTGCACATGGCATTAAAGCTTCAGGTTCCCCACCCTTGCCCTAGTCTGTCACTCTTGGGCCCTCTGTGATATTCTGTGTTTCTCCTAGGGGACCTTGAATCATATCTGTACTTTACCATACCAAGTTTTCCTAGAGGTATATCTTTTCTCCTCAGTGTGTGTTTTAACTGCCATCATGATGGTGTGACAATTAAAAAACTCTGAGGGACTTAGTTTCTGGGTAATTTAATAATTTTATTCATAAGGCCAGCACATTTGTTAATAAAAGGATGATCATTTGGCTGTCTCTTTTAGACCAAAGGCAATCATGGTAGCAGGCTCACAGTTCATATACCCTTTGAAGAGTAGGTATCCCCCGGGGATGGGAAACAGTCCTGACTGGTTAACAATCAATGAAATAATGAATATTAAAATGAAAGACTGGACTACATTACAATGAAGGTCTTAGAGTATGTGACTTGGATCACCCAAATCTTGGTCAAAGAGATATCAATTTCCATATCACCTGTCAGATGAAAGGGAAAATCAGTGATTCCCCAGACCTGCCTGAGCAAACACAATGAATAGGAATACACCCATTAGCTCAGACTTAGACTTTCTTTTACTGTCTGATTAGATCTTGAACTGGGCAAGTCTTTAAGGAAGGTTTTCCACACTGGTTGGCTTCTGGTTGAGGAATTAGAAAAGGGGAAGAACCCTGGTCTTCTGAATGCTTGTAAGTGGTTGGTGAACATATAGGTGGATGAGTATATTTTAGCTTCTGTTGGGCCCCAGTTTGGGATGATCATACAAACCCAGAATCGAGGAGTGAACTAGCAAAATGTACGTTTCTTTTTCATTTTTTGGCTCTTCTTGGGTTTACAGGAAACACATAGTTGTGGTCAGAGCTGTGGTTTCTAGTGGTCAAGCTTCTACATCATAAAAGAAACCATGACCACTGACAGCCTTGTGGCCTGAGTGAAGAAGTCAAGGGTTGAACAGGCTCCTGAGATTTCAGCCAGTTTCCCACTCCCAGAGGTGGTCCTCTCATATTAGCTCTCTTTTTAGAGTTTACATTATTAAATATGAGAGATTGTGTGGAGTAGCTGGTCGCGTACCTGGGAAGGCCTGGTTCAAGTCTGACTTCTGACGTACCAGATGTGTAACCTTGCCCAGATCATTCAACTGCTCAATGCTGAAGTCAGCTAAGATGATAAGTGATAGAGAAGGTGCTAATCTATTTTGGTTGAGGAAGTTTACTCATCTGGAGGTTCTCTAAGTCAGAGGTTCTCACAGTGTGGTTTCAAGACCCCAGGGAACTCTGAGTCCCTTTGTGTGGTTAAAACTATTTCATGATAATACTAAGATGTTGTTTGCCTATTAAAATACTACTCCCGTTTCCCAACTACAAATCTGTGTGAGGCCAACTTCAACCAAAACAACACATCACAACAGATTGACGACCGAAGCAAATATGAGTCTTCTATTAAGGCAGATGTTCAATTTGCAAAAATATGTAAAATGATACCGTTATTTTCATTATTTTTTTGAAATTGTATTTTTCATTAAAATGTTGTTTTTGTGAACAAGTATTGGGTTTATTGTTATTTTTAAATGAATTAATAAATATATATTTTATAAATATCAGTTAATGTCAAGAGATATAACCTACATAAATAAAAGCTTTTGGGGCCCTGAGACCAAAAAGTTCAAGGACTATTCCTCTCAATCAGTGAAATCACATGTCTAATCTTTATCCCTATCCCCCTATTATTAAATATATTGTGACTAATATGTTGAAATATATTTTGCTTTATATAATTAATGCTAGTTCAGAAACCAGGTTTGATTTTTAATGCAGGTGATTGCCTAATTGTTTTACCCTAAGACTTTGCAGCTTTCTAGAGTCGAAAAAGCACTGAATTTCACGTCAGAGAGCATGAGTTTTACGCCTGTCTCTTCTGCTTGTCTGACTTGAGGTTTATCAGATACTGTGGAATCAGAATTAAGAGAGAAACTGTTGACTAGAAAAAAAAATCAGCAAGTTTGGCATCTAAGATTTTTAGAGAATTGACTGAAATATGTAATAAGAGTAACAGCAGTTCCCCAATGCATAAATGAACAGGCTTTTCTCCAGAAAAGAAACCCAGACTATTAACCATATGAAGAAAATGTTCCAAATTAAAAATAATAGAAATGCAAATCAGAATGAAATGAGTTGGATTATTTCACCTCAAAGGTTCTAGAGGTATCTAGGTGGCATAGTGGATAGAGCACACTCCCTGCTTTCCTTCCTTTCTCCTTCCTTTCTTCCCTTCACCCCAAGCATAAATTGCAAATTCTACTGCCTAATGATAATCTTAAAAATCTTTAGAGACTCCATCCAGTGTTGGTGGACATTGGTAGTCATGTTGACTAGAGCCGTTTCCTGGCTGCCTTTTAGGTTAATGCTTGTCTAACCTCAAGTATAATTTTTTGGGGGTGGGGGACAGAGGAGAGGGGGAGGACCTCTTACTTAACTGTGTCAGTGTGGCCTAGAATTGACCTGGACATGGATACGACAATGGAGAGCAAACTTTGACAGAAGCTAGAAGAGGCTGGGAGTAACTAGGGCTTTGGTCCTGGGATCCACCTCCTCCACCCCCTCCCCCCTCACAAGCCGGCTCTCTCTCCTATTCTCTTTCGCTCTCATCCCCTCCCCCCCCATTTTCCCTCTTTTTTCCTTTCCTCTTTTTGTCTTCTTGTCCCCCCCCATTCTTCCTCTCTTCTCTTTTCCTCTTTTTGTCTTCTCTTCATTTTTTAACCGTTAATGAATAT
Organism: Phascolarctos cinereus; assembly: GCF_003287225.1. Lineage (NCBI taxonomy): Eukaryota > Metazoa > Chordata > Mammalia > Diprotodontia > Phascolarctidae > Phascolarctos > Phascolarctos cinereus. The sequence continues at coordinate 375,615,862 of NW_027555625.1, forward strand.
TTCCATTTGTATCCCCTGTAGTTAGCACTGTACTTACCACTTGGTAAGCGCTTAATAAATGCCATTCAAATGAATGGCTAGGTTAAGAGGTCCTCAAATTGAGTACCTCTTTTTGCTGATGAGGACAGTGAAGCACAGAGATACGAAGTTCACTCAAATAGCACGTAGCAGAGGCAAGACTTGAAATTAGGTCTTCCAGCGCCAGATCCAGCCCTCTAAATGGAGGTGGGGGAATTTGGTGAAAATTGGACCAGTTGGAAAGAAGAGATTTTGAAGGGCTCCCGGGCCAGCTTCTGGAATGTGAATTACCTTTTGTTACCATTTCTAAAACAGTTTCCACTTTTCCTTGGAGCCAAGAAGTCCAGTTGAGCCTGAGGAATGTTCCACTCCAGCGTACTTGGCCCAGCCCGGTCCTGCCAGGTTGGGAACTGTAGAAGAGCGTGGTGAGCTCAGGGTCTCTGCTTACTGCCTCTTGTGCACTATCAGAGCTAACCCACAGACCAGATGTCACCTCATTTCTTCCCCAGCTAAGTCACAGAAGGGCAAGGGTGGGTATGATTCCGCAGGTTTGTGTACATTCAGGTGCCTGAGAGTCTTTTTGTCATTTAGCTTCTTGCTGTCTTCTGTATCTGTGTTACCTCATTTTGGTCTGAGCTGTTATTTTTGGTAAAACAGCAAGATCAGTGAGCCCTCTATGCCGCGGTGGAATCTGTTGACCTCCCAGATAGATTATCCTCACTTTTTTAAAAGACTCTTCTTTAGCAGGATTTGCTGGGAGGGCTTTTTCAGTATTTAAGTGCAGAAAGTCTCATCCCCAGAAGGATGAATGTTTTAGACCACAACAACTCATGGCCATAACAACTCCAGTAAGGCTTGGAGGGGCGGCTAGTTGAGTCAGTGGAGAGATTACCATAACAAACAAAGTTACAGATCTTTTGAAGTACCTGGGGTAAGAAATAGAATGAACATTAGTGCTTGGCTTTGTTTTTCCTGGATATCATCCCTGCCTTGCTTTTTTTATTCCTTAACCAAAGAGACAGAATCCTTTCTTGATCTCGTCTTATTTTTCCTCATGATATTATTATTTTTCTGATTCATCTTACATTACTGTTGCTAAAATGCCACGCACAGATTTTCTTGCTGTCACACTCAGTCTGAAATATTGGCCAAAGAATACCAACATGATGGGCTAAGGAAGTGTAGAAATCACGGACTGTGTATTCCATTTATATTTACTCCAACCTGGAGACTAGAAGTTGGGGACTTAGCAGTTTACTTGGAAGGAAAGGCAATAAATACTAAATATAGAATGGAGAGGTAGTGGGCAAGGTATTCAAAAAGGAAAAGAAAACCAGTATCAGGAGCATGGTTTTTTTTTTTTAAGTGTGGCATTTACCTCCTAGGCAAAGGCCTAGCATGTGCTTTCCAACAACCCAGGTCCCCATCCCATTCTTGTTTACTCATTGCGCGTTGATATCCCTTTCCTCACCCCATGAGATCCTACTTCAGGGTCCTACCACCTCTCCGATAAAATTTTCCCCGATGAAAGTGATCCCTCTCCCTTTCCCTCCCTCCATCTTTCCCTTTCCCCCTTCCCCATACCTTTTCCCTCTCATCAGATTTCTTATGGAATAGATTTTTGTCCAGAAATGATGTTTTCTCCTACCTCATTGTACCTTATATTTATTTATATAAATGTCTTATCACTGGAGCCTGTCACACAGTAAGCACTTAATAAATGTTAAATTCAAGATAGATTTTGTATAGGAAGATAATTATTTTGTAATTTTTTAAGAATGTTAATCATTTCTAAATGTTAGAAGGAAGCTAAAAAGATGTCAGGATATCACTGTGAGTTTGTCTGTCTTAAAAGAAAAATCAGTGATGAAAAATGCAAAGGCCAGGTAACATTTGAAGGAAGGCAGTATATACGCACTTATTCTTTCTTCAGAGTGAAAGACTTTTGAGTCACGTGCCTGATTTGGCATTCAGGTTGTGTTTTAAACAAGTTCCAAGATTGTGTCGACTCAACTATTGCAAGAAGATAAGCTATGTAAAGCTCTTAAATATTTAGTTAGCTGTGAGATGGGAAAGTCTTCAGGGTTCTGCAGCAGCCAGAGCTAAAAATAAAACTGTAATCATATATGGAATGTATTTAAAGTAAACTATATAAGCAGATTTTTGCCTCCGCAGCCTTCCCCAAACACCTTGTCTTTGGCATAGGATACTGATCTTTGGGAGAAACAAGTACTCTTTTGAGATAAAATTAACCCCCAAATTTACATTAATTTTTTTCCAGCTCTGTTCATGTTTAATTCAGTACAAGATTTATTAAGCCCCTATTTATATATAACTACTTTACTGAGACAAAAACTAGATTCGTCTTTGCCCTTGAGAAGATTAGATTTTTGAGATTATATATGCACAAGTTAGTAAATACAGAGTAATTTGCGCATGAAGGAGAACACTAACAAATGGGGAGGGAGGGTGGAGGTGGAGTGGTCAGGAAAGGCCTGAAGGAAGAGGTATGACTTGAGGTAGGCCTTAAAGGGAGCTAGGGATTCCAGGAGGTAGAGGGGAGGAAAGAAGAGCATTTCAGGCATAGCGTCTCCAAAGGCAGTGAGAGATGCGGTGTTGGTTTCTGGGAACTTCAAGCCCCGTCCATTTGGGTAGAACATAGAGTGTGTGAGGCAGAGTGATGGGGAATCAGTCTGGAAAGATTGGCTGAAGCCAGATTTTTTTGAGGGGGATGGGTGAGGGGTGGGGTGTCTTTAAATATTAGATGAGTTTTACCATTGACGTCATAGTAGCGACTGAGACTTGGTGACATCTTCAAAGGATATCACTTTAGCGTTGTTGAGGAGCAATTGATTGCATAAACCTCGTGGTTAGTGGCAAGTTCCTGAGACTCAGCCCAAAGATATCTTGAGGTTTTTACTGTCTTCGAACCCTTATGTGAGCAGCATTGCAGAGCCATTACATCTTAAAATCCGAAGGCTGTTTAGAAGTGAGATCCTCTGCCTATATCTTATCGAGGCAGAAATACAGACCCACATTGCTGAAGATCTCATAATTATTGGCAGAACCTGCACTTGGAGCAAATGAGTCTCTAGTTCAGTAGACTTTGTTATATTATGTAGCTGCCTAAATATTTGTTATAATGATACAGTAAAACATGTAGACTTTTGACGGCAGTCAACCAAGCATTTTTTTTAAGTGCTTACTACATTCCAGACACTGTGCTAAGCATTGGGGATACAAAGAAAGCCAACCCCCCCCCCAAAAAAAAAACAGGCTAATGCAGAAATGTGTTTTGCATGACTTCATATGTATAAGAAGTAATACATCTCCTGCTTTCTCAGTAGGGAAAGGAGGGGGAAGGAAATTTAGAACTGGGGGAAAAATACTTTAAAAAAAACCAAACAATCCAGTAAAAACAAACCATTCCTCCCCACAGGGATCACACATTATAATGGACAACTTTAACATATGGAAAATTGCTCTATGGCTTATTTTTGTATATGAGCTCTTCTACTCTTTTTGGGGGGGAGTAGGCGGCAGTCAGGGTTAAGTGACTTGCCCAGGGTCACACCTAGTAAGAGTGTAAGGCTGGATTTGAACTCAGGTCCCCCCTGACTCCAGGGCCAGGGCTTTATCCACTGTATTACCTAGCTGGCCCACTCTACTCTTACAGCAACAAAAAACAACTAATGATTGCCATTCCTAATAGATACAGAACATGTCTCATCTTTTTGTGGCCCCAGTATCTAGGATAGAGAAAGGCCAAGCAGCTGTCACAAAGACCATGTATTTGTTCAGCACAGAGGGCAGCTGTTCTCAGGTCCGATAGTTGTATATATGAAATGAAACCTTAGGGAAGGACACAATGATGGCAGAGGAAGAAATGAAAACTACCAGTAGAAAAGTCTAGCGGTTAGGAGTAGAAATTTAACATGGAGACAAAGTGGCCCATGTCTCTCAATACTCCCTTGGAGTTTCTTGGTTTTATGACACAGAATACAAACTGATGTTTATGTTAATGACTCTGAATCATACAGAATGTAATAGCAATTGTTGACATTTATGTCACACTTTCATTCAAGAAGAGCTGGATTCGGGTCTTGCCTCTAGCCCCTAACAGCTGTGTGACCCTCATAAAATCATTTAGCCTCTTAACACCCTAAACAGCTCTCTAAAACTATAAATAACCAACATACTTCTGGTCTGTATTACAGGTAGTTTTCTATGCAGGCTTTTCTATACCTGTTAAATCTGGTCTAGAACTAAAAAAAAAACAACACCCAAAAAAGTGTGTGTGTGTGTGTGTGTGTGTGTGTGTGTGTGTGTGTGTGTGTCTATATGTCTATATATGTATGCGCATACACAGACATATGTGTGTTTATCTTTCTAGATGTTTATATATAAGTAGATATGTTGTATTTTGGAAATTCCAATCTGCTACATAGTCCACTAGATCTGCCAGATAGTTGTGTTCCTGATTTATAGATGTGATATTTGGATACAGACCTCAAAATTATTTGCCAAAATCCTGTTGAGGGGGAGGAGGAGGAGAAAGAAAGAAAGAAAGAAAGAAAGAAAGAAAGAAAGAAAGAAAGAAAGAAAGAAAGAAAGAAAGAAAGAAAGAAAGAGAGAAAGAGAGAAAGAGAGAGAGGGAGAAAGAAGGAGAGTATGTTTTCCTTTCCACTTTGTTGTTCAGCCCTTTTGAGTTCCAGAGAACTTTAAGTTTACAAAGAATTTTATATGTGTTTTCATTTATTCGCTATCTCCTAGCCATGTGATATCATATATTCCATTTTTAGACAGGATCAAATGGAGAATTAGGATCCTTATGGGTCATATAGCTACTAACAAGGCATTGGATCATAGAGTCAGAAAGGTCAGAGGTTATCTCCACCTCTTTGTTTTTGCTGAGGCCCAGAGTGGTTAGATAATTAAGTGAGACTCCACTTCGTACAGCCATAAGTTGTAGAGCGGGGATTTGAAACCAGATTCTCTTATTAGAGTTGTTTTTCAGTTGTATCTGAAACTCTGTGACCGTGTTTAGGGTTTTATTGGCAGAGATAGTGGAATGATTTGCCATTTCCTTCTCCAGCTCATTTTACGGATGAGGAAATAGAGGCAAACAGAGTTAAGTGACTTGCCCAGGGTCACACAGCTAGGAAGTGTCTAAGGCCAGATTTGAACTCATGAAGATGAGTCTTCCCGATTCCAGGCCTGGGTCTCTATCCAATGCACCATCTAGTTGCTCTCTTACTAGAGTACAAGTTGAGTACCCTTCTGCATAACATTGTCTCTTATAATGTTAAATTATATTCATTACACCTAAGGGAGTGTGTGATACATTTTTGGAAGAAGTTCACTCAAAAATATTTAAAATAAAAATGGTTTGGTATTTCAGGTTACCTAAAACTCTACTTATATGGAACATATCTCATTATAAGTAAGCCATTACTGAAATGATTAATACCATGGTGTATTTGCAGTGTACCTCAGTGTTGTTTGGCCTTGATTATAACAAATAATCCCACAGTCAAAAACTGAGGTTCAGATTGTTCAAGCAGTATAAATACCACACGGCATAGCAATGATACAAATGAGATTAGAAAGTTCATTTTGGGAAGTTCCAGTCTGCCATTATGTCTGCCAAGTAGTTATATTTCTGACTTACCGATGTAACATTTGGGGCACAAACCATCAAGTGACTTGCCCAAGGTCATATAATCTATTGGAACCAAGATGAGCATCCCTGATGCCTAATGTTTTCAGCTATTTTTCTGCAAGGAGCCTTGAAAACCATTACCCTTTGTCAAAAATATATTCATGTTTTGTTTTTTCCCCCCCAAAAAGCAAACAAACGATCAAAATGTTTTAAGTTCACACTCCCCACCCTCTCCCAAGTTTTTCTTCTAGGTGTTCCTTCTCAGATTTAGTGTGTTCATTTTCAGCATCTATTATCCAAAAGTAATGACAGATTCATTTCCCAGTGGAAATTACACGTCATTTTGAATTCTGGCCAGTGCCCTAACCCTCGGCATTCCTGCCTTTGTTATAAATATCATTTACCCTCTAAGATATTCATGTGGTTGGTGCAGAGAAATGAATTAATGAGGTGCTTCCAATATTAAACCAAAGCCTTGGGATTGTAGATGTGGGAGAAGGGAACCAAAAAAAAAAAAAGACTTAAAAGCAGAGTGTTTTGTGGGGATATTCGCCGTTTATTTGTTTAATCCACCTCCTCACTTTAAATGAGCTCTGTTTTAAGTGGGTCACTCTGTGAGAATTGTACCCAGATTAATTTGTCTCTGCTGAAGCCTCCTAACAGAATCCTCTTGCAAGTAAACAGGATTCAACAGTGTCGCAGAAGGGTGGGGCCGTTTTCAGAAGTTTTTCTAATTAAAAAAACTGGAAGAGTTAAGATCCTTTAATGCCAAGGTTATAGATCAGCAAAAGTGTTGAGTAGTAATGGTGATGACTGATATTAAGCATATATAGCTTTGTATTTTCTTGGTGATGGGCCTCTAGGCAAGAACCAGGGTCTATGAATAGTTTTGTCTGTCTTACCCAACGAACACAGCCTCTGCTGTTTCCACTTCTGGTGTCCATCAGGAAAAGAAAATTAAAAAAAAAATACTAGAGCATTTGTAGGGATAGAAATAAAGACTGGGTCTGTCCTTTTGTTGGTATAGGGAACTCCCAAGTGAGGAAATTGCCTCCACCAATGCAGATTGGCACCTTCTCTGCAAAATAGAGCACTGCCTAGAGCGCTTTGAGGTTCAATAATTTGACTTGGGCTATACAGCCTGGTATATGTGTCAGAGGCAGGATTGGAACTTAGATCCTATTGTCCACTCTGTCTCTCTACACATATATGTGTGTATACATACATAAACACATAGATATATAATATTCATAAATAATGTGTTTGAAATATGAAACAAATAAGTTTGAAATGTTTATTAAAATACATATTTGAAAGGTTATTTAGTCTTTATCGCTTTGTTTTGTAAACAAAACAAAGCAACATTTCCATCTTGGGCAGGATATGTGAGCTGCCTGTAACAAGGCAAAGAAAGGGTCACAACAATCCATCTCTTCTTACCCATCCTGGGAGACACTTGTCCTTGACCTCCCTCACAGAGGGTTCACCCAAAATGCTGGTGAGCGTGAAGGACTTGCTCTGCTTTCTCCAGACAGGATAACAGTAAAGCCCTTAAATGTATTCTTGTGTCAAGCCCATTTTCTCTTTTAATTTTTAGGCAGCTAGGTATCACTGTGGATAGAGTGCTGGGCTGGGGGTCAGGAAGACCTGAGTTCAAATCTGGCCCCAGACAATAGCTGTGTGACCCTGGCCAAGTCACTTAATCCTGTTTGCCTCAGTTTCCTCATCTGGAAAATGAGCTGGAGAACGAAATGGTAAAACCATTCTATTATCTTTGCCAAGAAGACCCCAAGTAGGGTCACAGAGTCGACATGGCTGACAAGTGCCAAAGGGGGATGGGGCAAGAAAAGTTTTGTTAGGAGGTGGAGAAAATCTTTGGTTGCTTCAGTTTCCTCAGTCGTAAAATGGCAATAGGAACAGTACCAACCTCTCATGGTTGTTGTGAGGATCAAATGAGGTAATATTTGTAAAGTGCTTAATACAGTGCCTGGCACATAGTGGCTGCTATTTACATGCTTATTCCATTCCTCCCTACCTTCCTGGATGTCTTTACTTTGGTTGCTCTAGAGTCCCCTGTTTGTTAGTGTTCCTGCTGGCATGTACTCTCTGTATCACCTTTGTCCTTTTATTTTATTTTATTTTATTCATTTATTTTGGTGAGGCAATCAGGGTTAAGTGACTTGCCCAGGGTCACACAGCTAGTAAGTGTGAAGTGTCTGAGACTGGATTTGAACTCAGGTCTTCCTGACTCCAAGGCCAGAGTTCTATCTACTGTGCCACCTAACTGCCTCACCTTTGTCCTTTAAAATGCTCATTTTAAACTCGGGGGTGGGTGGAGGTGGTAACAAAACAAAGGTCTCTACCCTCTTGGCTCAAGCTGCTGGCATTGTTCCTGCAAAGGAGAAAACATGTATGCATGTATGTTTGTTTGTATGTATGTATGTATATATGTATGTATGTATGTATGTAGTTCATTGGTTTCAGTCTTTCGACTCTTCATGACCCTATTTGGGGTTTTCTTGGCCAAGATACTGGAGCAGTTTGCTGTTTCCTTCTCCAGATCATTTTATAGATGAGGAAAGTGAGGCAACCAGGGTTAGGTGACTTGCCCAGGGTCAAATAGCCAGTAAGTGTCTGAGGCCAGATTTGAATCCAGGTCATCCTGACTCCAGGCCTGGCACTCTTATCTGCTGCGCCAGTAAATTCAGGATAATTTAAGAAGGGGAGAGAGGAGGGAAGAACTTAAAGGGGGTGTGGAAGCAATCCAGAAGGGCTTTGTGTAGGAGGTGGGGTCTTTAAGGAATTGACTTGCTTAGTTGAACATGATACTCAGCATGTTGGGAAGCTTTTATTTGTTTCCACTTCTTTGCCCATCATTCCAAGGCAGTCAGTTCAGGGTGTGATGATCTGTATGTGAAAGTCTTGTAGGATTAGTGCAGGCTGACAGTGTTCATTTCTATTCACTAAGTGTTTATTATCAAACAGTTTCAGTGGAGAAGGCTTCAGCTGTCCTTCAGAGTGTTGCACTGAGTTTAATAGGCAGCTGGTCTCGGCTTTTCCATTACCTTTCTCACTCTACTTCCCATGATATTTTAGGCATTAGTATCATTTTGGAGAGATCAGTAGCTATATGAGGTGAGATAATTTGGTTTCTACTTAGTGGGGTTTTTTTTTGTTAAACTATATTGATTCAGAAATGCTAAATATCCCTTTCAGAATATAATGCAATAAAAGTAGTTAAAAACTACAGGGAACTCAGATCATGGGGAAGCGGTTTGGATCGTGGAATCTTAGACCTAGGGCTTCAAGGGACCTCAGCGTCCTTCTGTCCAACCCCCTCATTCTTACCATTGAGAAAAATGAGGCTCAGGGATGTTGATTGACTTGTCCCAGGCCACGCAGATAGCTGTTGTCAGAGCCAGGACTCTTTCCACTGCATTTGAGAGCTGAGAGAGACTTATATCTGTATCTTGAATAATTAGTGAGTCGAAAAACAAATCATAAAAGCATTTAATGACGATGTGAATGAGAATGATGTTGAGACAATACACCAGAATTCCTGAGATGCAAAATAGATATATCTATCTATCTATCTATCTATATCTATATCTATATCTATATACATATATATAGATATAGATATAGATATATATATATCTCTGGAAATGTACATTAACAAATTTTTTTTAAATCATGGAGCTATAAACTGACAATAACGAGAAAATCAAAGAAGTCCAATGCAAACATAAAAGAGAAAATTTGAGGAGAAACAGATAAAATGGAAAATGACTACAGAAATGATAAAAATTAAAAGCTGTTTCTTTAAAAAAGTAACAATCGGTAAATTTTAAACCTGATCAAAAAGGAAGGTTCTCACATAACCTGTATGAGAGAGGCAGCTTTTGGACATGAGTGGAGTTTGGATTATTGGAGTCATGGAGTTTTTGAGATTGATGGAGGCACACAATTCAGACACTCCTATAGTTGACTTTCAGTCGTACTTGTGTTTTTGCTTATGCAGATTTTAAGTCACATGTTTTAAGTCTAGCATGTTTGCATGTTTACATTACCTCGCATACTTGTGAGGAGTTTAAGTTGTTAGAGAGTCTTCCCTCCTTGGACACTTGATGCTATTTATATGGAAGATAGTTTGGGAATGCAAGCTTGTTTTCACTATTAGCGTGTATAAATGTAATTAAAAAGAGAAAGTTGCTGTGGATTGGTAAAGAAATCACAATTGACTTTTTGTCTATCCAGCACCACTCCAACATTGCTTATTTCCATCTTGACTAATTTTCTGGGTGATTTGAAAACCTGAAGTTGTACCTTCCCCCCCCCCCAATCTCTTATTAGTGATTTGAAGCAATCTTTTTGCTTTTTCGATTTGAAGCAGGGTTTTTTATGCAGTTCTTGTGAGAACTATTTGCCCATATTCTGTGACCATTTGCTCATTGGGGAAGGTGTCTTGTAGTCTCATTTATTTTTCTATATTCTATATTTCTATATTCTCTGTATATTCTGTATTCTCTGTCTTGAATACCATACCTTATGAGAAACATTTGATACAAACTTTTTCTAAACCAAGAGCTCTGCCTCTTGTCCTTATTGCATTGATTTTGTTCATGCAAAAGCTTTTCAATTTCATGTAATTGAAATGATCTCTTTTATCTCCAAAAGCCAAACATAAATGACTTTTGGATTATCTGCAACACTGCTTCCTCTCCCTCAGCATAGATGGTCAAGTATTTACTTTGTGTTCATGTAAACACAAGTGATAGAAACATAAATACACAATCAGTTACATTTGTGCAGATGTACACAGAATAGGACTGGAGAGACTGAGCGGAAGGAAGCAGGTGGGTGTAGTCTGAAAAGGGTTCCGTGGTGAGTTTTGCAGAGGCAAAAGGACATGATTTGGCAGGGAATAGTAGGTGGGGGCTTGTAGGCAAGGGAAATAGGCGGCTTTCTAGTTTAAAGGTGGGATTGAGTGAAAGTATGTATGTGGAATGTCAAATTGATTTGCTTAGTGTACATGTAGAAACAAATTGTAGGGAAGGTAAAACTAATGAGACACTGCTTTGTCAGCATCTCTTTGTGGGTCAGGTCAGTTTCTCAGCCTCCCCTATGTGGGGGGGGTGTATTTTTTATTTTTTATCTATATATACATATACACACACACATATGTTTATACACACATAGTGTACAGTGTGTATATTTTTTGTTCATTTGTTTTTAGTCAAGAAGAGTTAGAGTTTTCTTGTCAGAGGTACTACGCTGCTTTGCCATTTCCTTCTCCAGCTCATTTTACAGATAAGGAACTGAGGCAGATAGGGTTAAGTGACTTGCCCAGGGTCACACAGCTAGTAAAAGTGTGAGGCCAGATTGGAACTTAAGATGAGTCTTCTTGACTCTAGGCCCAGCACTGTATTTGATGAGCCACCTAGCTGGCCCTTAGGAACACAGATAGGTTCGGGATAAATGTAAAATAAATACAGTGATTTGTGTGGGGGTTGGTGGGGTGGAGTTCACCTTACAAAGATGAGTCTTCCTGACTCCCAGCCTGGTGCTTGATCTGCTGTGCCCTTTAGTGTCTCATGTGTGTGTGTCTATGAAATAATATTAATATAACATAAGTCTTGGGATGATACACATGCGTGTGCGTGCACACACACACACACACACACACACAATTTAAAGCTGTTTCAGTGATTCTCATTGCCTTTTAGGGTAAAATATAAACCCCTCTATTTGGCGCAGGAAACCTAAAGCCATTTGCCTTCAGCCTGTCTTTCCAGGTGGATTGCAGTTTCTCTCTCCTCTCCTTCCTTTGCCCTGTGTTCCATCCATATTTGCCTCCGTGCTGTTCCTTGTACATGTCATTACATCTCCTGGCTACAGTCCATAGGCTGCCATACCTCTTCACCTCTATCTCTTTGAATCCCAATTTCCTTTCAGGGCTTAGCTTAAAGCCTCCTTCAAGAGGCCTTTCCAGATTTCCCCAGTTATTAGTCCCTTTTTACCACTTACCTCATTGTGTATTTATTTTACACACCCACATACCCACCCACACACACTGAATGCATTACATTCCCCCACAGTAGAATATATAAGCCTATGAGAACAAGAACTGTTTCCCTTTAATATTATCATCCTGAGCACCTAGCATTGTTCCTGGTGTAGAGTAGGCCCCTTAGTAAATACTCGATGGTTGATTTATTAATTGAACTCCTTATGGGAGAGGACCAGGAAGTCAATAGATTGGAGCAACAATGATCATTATTTTATATCATATCAATAATAGTTTGGCCTGGATGATACAGATAAACAGAGTGAACTTCAAAGGAAGAGAGGTTGTTGAATGGTGTTCTCAGAGGTAGGCTCTAAAAGTAGCAGTAGCATTATTATATATAATTCTTCCTCCTGGTCATTTGATGGGGAGGAGGAATGGTCCAGCTGACTGTAGTGGTGACCAGTGATGTGAGTCAAGATACTGTAAGTGCAAGAAGATGGAAAGAATATATAAGGAGGAGATGGAAGATGGATAGAAATTTGTTAATTATTTAACAGTAATCATGAAGAGGTCCCTTATGTAAATGTTGAAGTTTCATGGCCGGCATAGGTCTGGGTAAATTATCTCATTGTGCCATGTTGCTAATGCATTGCTGTTGATGCAGCACATATGGTAGTATTTATCAATTAAGTCACACAACCTCATCCCAAGACTTAATTTATAACAAAACTTCCAGTTACAGAAGACAGTCATGTGCATGCAGGCACACACACACCACCCCTATTAGCTCCATCTCCAGGGAATTTGACGCCAGGAATGAAATAAATGGAGACAAAATTCTTTATATTAGTCACATCATCCCTGGTTACAGGTATAATTGGGCAGATTATAAGAATGATCAGTCATTTTCTTTCTTGGTAGAAAGGCATCAAACTCAACAGAAAATAAATAATGGTTCACATTGAGATAGTACTTTCTTCGTGACAGCACTAGACGTGTAGGTATGAGGATATTAGCTTCCTCATTGAGATTAAGCAAGCTTAGTTGGTTTACCCATAGCTAATAAGTATTAGATCAAACCTAGGTCTTTTGACTCAGTGCTTTTCCAGGCACACCATGGTGTCACTAACACGTGCAGACAGAGGGAGATAGCTATATGTCTCTGAAATAATAGTGTCAGTAACACAGCACCGTGAAAGAACCACCTAGGTAGTACAGTGGATAGAACACTGAACAGGAAGACCTCAGTTCAAATCCTGCCTCAGAATGTTGTCTCTTACTTTATTATTATTTACATATAATATATATTATAATACCATATAATATAAACATTATTGTTGATTACATTATTATCAGACTCTCAAGTTAGGAAATGGGAGATCATCTGTGTAATCTTTATGTAGTTATTTCCACAGACTAGTATAAAGACGGTTGATTCTATTTGTTGAATTCTTAGGGTGATCACACCCTGGAGGTTAAGAGGGCAGCTTTATTATAAAGTAGGTCCCAGAATTGATAATGTTCTTTTTGGGGTTTCCCAGATCCTAATGTATCACTGACATTATACTCTGCGTAAAGCTACATTTTCCATCTAGCATTGTGGTGGCATGACTAAATGTCATTGCTAACAGATAAAATTCTATTATGATAAAAAAGTCCTTGGGATGGCCATTTTGTTTTATAACTTTTTATAGATACATTTATACAGCAGAATTAAATAGAGCTGGTGCGTAAGAGAAAAAATAATGCTAGAAATTCATTAAATTAGAGGAAAGAGGAATGTGTCTAGCACCCTCCATCCTTACCTCTTATTTGCTATAGGTCCTTTTTATATTCCTGCCCCCCACGAATTACTTGTTTTTGTGAGTGACTTGGAAACTCAGGAGGAGTTAGTAATTGGGTTCTTGTCTCTCATATGTTTGGCATGTTTGAGACTAGGATGAGGTATATGGGGAGTTGGACAGTGATTGTTACTTACGAGCAGAACAAAGATCTGCTTTCTGATCCTTGCATTCTGTTTTCTAATAGTCTACAATCAATCAAGTCCTTTTGCGAGTTAAAGTGACTGTTTATGTATCTAGTCACTGCAGAGAGCATTCATTGAACCAGTCAGCTCTGTTATCTAGGTCATTTACAAAAAATGTAGAAATCATCACTTTGTTATACCAAACACTCAGATTTAATTTATTTATGCAAAGTATGATCAAGTCACAGGAAAGACTGAGGTAGAGGAAGAGGAGTCAAAGATAGAAGGTTGCTACCTCAAATCTGCACCATTCCCAGAATGAATAATGAGAATTGATATAATTGAGAATAATGGAATTTTGGAATTGAAAGGGCCTTAGACGTCACCTAATACAACCTGTTCGTTTTATTAGGTGGCTACTCTTTGTAGAACACTGCGCCAGGATGTGGGTGATAGAATATTATACAAGACACCGTCTTTGACTTTTGGGAAGAGGATAGAAATATGTGAAACATTTTTTTGGGTTTTGATCACACTAATCATTTCATTTGTGTAGGGGACTTCCATTAGGGAACTTACCCAGCAATGCAGATCTGTGGGTGCCATCTTTCCAACTTGTAACCTGAGATGGTTGTCTTGAGACCCCGAGAGGTTAAGTGATTTGCTTGGGGTCACAGAGATTTTTAAGTGTCAGAGGCAAATCTTGATGACTCTGAGGCCAGTTCTTTATCTGCCATCTGCTATCTCTTGTAAACAGTTAAATAAATACCTTTGGCCTCCATTATTAAAATGAGATCATGGGTGATAGTGATAAAAATGATTCTAGTAATGATAATAATTACTACTAACAGTTATAAAATGTTTCGCAAATCTTAAAACCCCTTATGTATCTTGGCTTCTTTGTTCTTAAAAAAATAACCGTGGGGATGATTCACAGGCTGTCATGTTTTCCTGTCTGCAGATCTTCTTCTAGTTTCATTCCTCCTCCTCAGTATTGTCTTAATGTTATTGTTATAGCTTCTTGTTTGGTCTTCGGAATTGTGTTCATAAGCCAAGATCCTAGACAAAGGGCACTTACCTCTCTGTTGTTTTATCAGTGTCACTCATAGTATGAGCCTGCTTCTGATTATTCTTTCATGTTGTGTCATGGTCTTTTCCTAGGTGTTTGTCTTTTAGTTGTGCACCTAAATGGGGTATGTGGGGTAGTGGATAGGAAGTTGGATTTGGAGTCAGGAAGACGGGTTTGGACCTATGCAAGATTACGTCCTTTCCATGATCAATAAACTCCATTGGCTCCCTGCTACATCCAGGGTCAAATATAAGATACTCTGGCATTTAAAACTCTTTACAACCTGGCCCCTTCCTACCTTTGTACTCTTAAACACATTATGTGCTCCAGCTACGTTGGCCTTTTGCCTGTTACACACACACACACACACACACACACACACACACACACACACACACACTCTCTCTCTCTCTCTCTCTCTCTCTCTCTCTCTCTCTCTCTCTCTCTCTCTCTCTCTCTTTCTCTCTCTCTCTCTCTCTCTTCCATCTAGTGATTCTGGACCTTTCCCCTGGCTGGGCTCCATGCCTGAAATGTTCCCTGGCTTCCCAGGCCTCCTTCACGACCCAACTCCTATCCTACCTTCTACCTTGCCTAGATCCTCCCATTGCTCTCTGAGGTTATCTTTCATTTACCATATGTGTATACACACACACACACACGATGTATATATGCATATATTTGTGGTATACATGTTCTATATAATATGTGCTAGTGTATGTACGTGTGTGCGCATGTATATTTGTGCATGTGTGCCTTCATGGGTATATGCATACATCTTTGTGTAGGTGTGTACATATTATATACGTATACATGTATGCATGTGTGCATATGTAATTGTATATGTATATGCAATGCATGCATGTGTGCTTGTATTTGTGTATGTCTATATGTGTCTATACTAGTGTATGTATTATACACCCGTACGTATGTGTTATGTGTACCCTGTTATTTACATGCTTTTCCCCCATTAGACAGTGAGCATCTTGAGTGCAGACATTGTGTTTTTGCCTTTCTTTATGTCCCTTGATCTTAATTCGTACCTGTCGCCTAGTAAACACTTAATAAATGGTAGTTAACTGATGGATGACTGATAGCTACTAACTTTGTGATCTATGGAAACCCATCTAATTGCCTTGGCCCTCTGTGTCCTGATCAGCAAAATGGGGATGGTAACAAGGGGCTTACCTATAGGTTCGTTATATGTCTCAAATGAGAAGAGTTCTTCAGAAGCGCCAAGGTACTATACGTGGTGTCCCAAAAGTCTTAGTGCATTAAAAGCATCTTTTAAATACTAATAAATAATAAAATAACCTTTTCTAAGTTTAACAGACTTGTACCCTGTATAAATGTCAGATGTACTAATAGCAGTCATCATACTACTATTTCTGCTAATTTTTGTAGTATCAGGCAGGCACCTTCTTCTTTCCAAATAGCTTCTTCTGGGAGGCATTGTAATTCTTCAATTAAGCATTTAACTCAGGATGATTTATGCTTTCCTTTTCCTCCCTTCTGTTATGTTTTACAGTATTTAGAATCATTTGGCTTTTTCTTGGCTTTATGTTGGTTAAGTCATTTTAAAATTTTGTGCGTTTTCTTTTTTTTTTCCTGTTTGTCATGTTCCCTTCGTGCTCTAATTGAGCATATGCGCTCTTCCCTTTTCCCTCTCTGCCCTGTTCCTATCATCCTTGTCATCTCCTCACTGAGTATCTGGTTAATTCACTGTCTCTGACCCAAACAGCCTGTTAAACTTTCCTTGAACTGCTGTGGTATCTGGCTGCCTTGTCCTGTCATCTGAAATGTCGACAGCTAAAAAGAGTGAGGATAGGCTCTGTCTGATCTGTTTGACACTATCAGGTCTTGTTCTGATGAAGATGGAAACCCCACCAAAGCCAGCTATAAACAAGGGGCCAGTTCTCACCTCATGCTTACCTTTTCTCATTGAGTTGTATCAGGCAGCTACAGGGACTTCCAAAATAACTCGGCGGTATTTTCAAAACGCTTTTGCACGTCACATCAGGAATTTTGTATGTACATTTTCCAACATAAAAAGATATATATATATATATATATATATATATATATATATATATGTGCATATATATGTATATATATGCATATATATCTGAGTTGTTAATCCTTGTAATATAATAGAGAAATGCTGCTCAGTTAAATGATTCTCTTTTCTCTAATCTGACTATAAGTCCATCTGTGTTCCAGAGCTGCAAGTCTGTACTGGGAAAGTCTTGAGTCTGGAGTAGGAGAACCCTTGAAACAATAATGATAATAATAACAACAATAATGACAATATATTTTTATATTTGTATATTTATATGTGTTTATAATTATATGATTATGGATAGTATAACATGTTTATGTAAAATTGATTTGTTTAAGGTTTGCTGGGCATTTTAGAAATGCTAGCTCATACAGTCTTCATTACAACTCTGTAACATGGATGATACTATCATACCCCATTTTTTGAGAAGGAAACTGAGGCAGACAGAAGGTAGCTTGCTAAGGGATGCTGGTTAGTGTCCGAAACAGGACTCTTCCCAAGTGCTTGCCCAGCCTTCTGTCTCTTATGTCGTCTGGTGCCTCTAATCAGGAACATTGGCAGGGGCAGTGGTAGTGGTAAAGTTTTTGTTTTAGCAACCATCGGGATGGTTCTGAGGTGGCCTTAGACCAGGCCTGGGGCCATCTCTAGTTGTCCTGAGGAATATCTGGCCATTGGACCCAGATGGCTCTGGAGGAGAAGGTGAGGCTGGTGATCTTGCACAGTCCTCCCTCACCCGAATCAAAGTCAGTTGTAAGTCATGTCATCATCTCCCTGATGTCATGGTCCTCTTTGAAAATGAAGGATAAACACAACCTTTGAGTAGTCTGAGCTGTCTTAATAGGGACCCAGGTGGCCACTTCCAGTTGGGTGACTCAGTTCGTGGTCCCCTCCCCCCCTCCTCCCTCTCCCTTTCCTTCTCACCTCTGGGGTTTACTGGCTAGATTTCTTTCTCAAAGGCCAAGCCTTAAACCCAGTTCACTCTAGAGCTCACAGTTTGGGCAATAATAGCTCGCTGCCCAAGCAGCACTTAATGGTTATTTTTTGGGCCATCCTTGCTCCGAGTGAAGGTAAATAGTAACTGTTTCTCTTTTGGCCAGCGACTCTGAGGGTCTTCTCCTCTTAGTATGATTTTTTTTTTTTAAACTAAAGGGGCCATCCCTTGACTCACTTCTTAAAGAGGCCTATTCACTGAATGGACGTTACCTCACTCAAAGTGAGAACCTGAAAAGATCTTAGCTTAAAATGGCCAGGGTCTCCACTGAATGCTGGGCCATCTTCAGTCGTCCCGATGAATATGTGGTCGCTGGACCCAGATGGCGCTGGAGGAAAAAGTGAGGCTGGTGACTTTGCACAGCCCTCCTTCACTGAAATCAAAGTCACTTGCAAGTCATGTCATCATCTCCCTGATATCATGGTTCTCTTCAAGAACGAAAGACAAACACAAACCAGGCCTGCATAACCTTCAGCCCACCAAAGGATTTCGGGTGGCCCATGAAAAATGTAGAGTAAAACATCCTTCGTATGTAGCAGAAATCCTTGGCGTGCTTGTGTGTTGGAGGTTGTGCATGCCTGCCCTAGACCCCGGTCTGCTTGGGTTTGAGGCATCATGCGTTTGACTGCTCTGTCACTGTTTTAACTCACTGGACTTGAAATTCATAAAAATTCACATTTCTTTCTGACAAACTGCCAACTAGCCATGCCTTCCCTACTCTTGTTCTTTTGAGGTTGTGTATTTTTTTTTCCTTTTCTTTATTTTTTACACTCATTAAAAAGAAACATATTCAGCTCCTCCCTTCCTCTAGGCCCTCCCTCACCCATTTGAAGTTGCTTATTTTGATTGACTTCACAATTAGAGGTCCCTGTTAAATCTCTGGATCCTGACTCAGACATCCACGCCAGCTTTGTTTCATGTACCTATTTAACAAGCATTTCCTCTATGCCTTCATCCAAATCATTGTTTAAAAGTGTTAAGTAATAGGGAGACAAGCACCTATCACTGGGTTGTAGCACTGAAGCCCTCATTCGGCACAGACACCCGGCTGTTTGTTAATGACTCAGCCAGGTCCACATCCACCTGAGTGCGCCATCATTTCAGTCCTTCTCTCTCTAACTTGTCCATAAGAGCAACATGAGAGACTTAGCTTTGGCGGGTTGGGGTGAGTGAGAGAGAGAGAGAGAGAGAGTGAGTGTGTGTGTGTGTGTGTGTGTGTGTGTGTGTGCGCGCGCGCACTGGACCTGTAGGTAGGAGGTGGTTGCTGTTCGATCTTATCTCCTTTTAAGGCTACCATACTACCTCCAACACATTTGCTCTTTTTGTTCGCTCAAACCTGACTCTTGAAGACCCCATTTGAGGTTTTCTTAGCAAAGATACTGGAGTGGTTTGCCATTTCCTTCTCTAGCTCATTTTACACATGAGGAAACTGAGGCAACAGGGTCATACAGCTATTAAATGACTGAGGCCAGATTTGAACTCAGGAAGATGATTCTTCCCGTACTCCAGGCTAGGCACTATCTAGCTGCCCAGAATTAGGACCCAAGTTCAAATCCTGCCTCAGACATTTATTTAGCTTTGTAATGCTAGACAGATTCTTTAATCTCTATCTGCCTCTGTTTCCTCATCTAAGATAATATGTATAAAACTTTTTGCAGACCTTAAAGCTATATAAATGCTAGCTGTTATTATTGTTGCTGTTAGATGCTTTTCTAAAATCTAGGTCAGCTATACCTATATATTGACTAGCCTAGTAACCTGATCAATAAGTGAAATGTAATTAGTCTGACATGGCCTGTTCTCAATGAAGCCATGCTGGTAGCTCATTTTTTTTTAGGTGTTCACTGCTGATCTCTTTAAGGAAATGAAATTTGCCAGAAATTGACTAGCTCACTGGACTTCCCCTGTTTTGAACATTTTCTGTTTTCCAATTATGTGGTACCGATTCTGTTCTTCATGATCTTTCAACTCTCTCTGGCAATGGCTTGAGAATCACATTTCCCAGCTCTCAGTATCCTAGTATGTAATTCATTAGGTTCTGGTCATTTGAATTAATCAAGGCTGCTCCCTTATCATCTCTCTTTTTAGCTTCAGCTTCAGTTCCCCACCAGCCATTTGTTTTAGCTTTTCCAGTCCAAAATTTCTTCTCTTTGTCAGAAAAAAAAAAACAAAGCAAGGAAGCTAGGAAGGAAGGAAAGAAGAAAGGTTGACAGCTTTGCCTTCTCTCTCTTCTGTTATTTTAGTCTTATTGAGTTTATATGAATGAAGTAGCTCTCTAGGTTTATCAGTTATACATGGCTACATTATTATTGTGCTTCATATGTTATCTTCACTCTTTGGAAGCTTGGGAAGTATCAGAATATATGCTTCTTAGGCTGTTATGCTTATAATATGATTTTTATGCTGTTGTGTTTTATGTACTCTTCAGAAGTTTGAGCACTATCTAAATGGTAAACTCTTTCCATGCAAGCCTTGTCTCTTTCTAAGAAACCTTCCTGTTCTACCCCAGTTCCCAATAAATCTTCCCTCCTCTGAATTCTTAAATTATTTTAGTTTGTTCCAGTCTTTTGATATGTTATAATGCTTGTATTATTATTTAACTGTTCATGTACATGTTTTTGTCTTCCCAGCTAGATTATGAATCCCTTGAGAGTGGAGACCATGTCTAACACTTTTTTTTGGGGGGGGGGAATTCTCCAATGTACCTAGCTTCAATTCACTTCTGTCAATCACCCTCCTTAATACTCTCTCCTCTCTAAGTTTTCCTAATATCATTTCTCCTACCTCTCTTTAGTTTACTTTGCTGGATCTTCATCCAAGTCATGCCTGCTATTAGTGGGTGTCCTTCGAGCTTCTCTTCTCTTCTCTTCTCTTCTCTTCTCTTCTCTTCTCTTCTCTTCTCTTCTCTTCTCTTCTCTTCTCTTCTCTTCTCTTCTCTTCTCTTCTCTTCATCAGCTGCAGTGGTTTCAATGATCATTTCTATGCTAATAATTATCTCTGGACCACCTGTCTCACATCTCCAACTGGACTTCTCTTGGACTGGATGTCTGAGGGATGTAGTAAATTCAGTGTGTCAAAATCTGAACTTTAACTTTTCCCTCACATCTTCCCTTCTTCTGAATTTCCCTACAACTATTGAATGTATCACCATCCTCGCAACTTGGGCTCACAACTTAGATGTCATCCTTGACTCCTCACTCTCTCACCACACCCCACCCACACATACAATCTGTTTCCATTTGATCTTCAGAGCATCTCTTGTATATACTCCCTTCTCTCCTCTGACACTACTGCCAATCTGGTGTAAGACCTCCTTACACTAGACTCTTCCAAAAGGCTGCTAGTTGGTCTCCCTACCTCAAGGTCTTTCCCCACTCCAATATGTGCTCTGCTCAGGTTATTAAAGTGTTGATCTGACCATATCAACCCCTTCTCCCAGCCCCATTCAATAAATTCACATGACTCCTTTTTACCTCCAGGATCATATATAAAATCTTCTGTTTGGCATTCAAAGTTCTTTATAACCTGGCCTTCCTCCTGCCTTTTTAGTCTTCTTATACCTTACCCCCATGTACTCTGTGATCTCTATAGATACACTATAAGACATTCTATTTTCCTACTCCTCATCTCAGTCTCTTGTCTTAAGCCCCAACTAATATGCCACTTTATACAAGAAACCTTTCCTGATTCCCCCTTAATGTTAGTGCCTTTCCTCTCTTGGTTATCTCCAATTTATCCTGTATCAGCTGCATGTGGTTTGCAGGTTATCTCCTCCATTAGACTGTGAGTTCCTTAAGTGAAGGGAATGTATTACCTTTCTTAGTATGCTTATCACTTAGTACAGTGCCTGACACATAGCACTGTGCTTAATAAGTGCTGAAGTATTCAGCAGACATTTTTTAAGGGGCTGCTTTGTTTTGAGCACTGTGTTGGGTTTTGAAGACTCAAGGACAAAAAAAAAGATTATTCATGCCCTCAAGAAGTTTACAGTATATTGGATAGTAGAGCAATAATTGAACTTGGTAATGCTTATTAATTAATTATGGAGAAAACTGATTGTTACGAAGAAAAGTAGATTATTAATCTCTGTGTTTAGGCCAGGTTTCATTTCACTATGTCTTGAAGGCTGTCAGACCTAGATATTCTTTTCTCAAATTAAAAGAGAATTATATAGATAGAGTTCCTTGCCTCTCCAGTGGAAAATGGCCTGCCATGCTGAGATTCACTTCTGGACCTTCTTAACCATAAAGTTCCTTTTTCTAAAAATCTTAAACCCGCAGCTTTTATTGTTAATAGAATCTGTTTAGCCCAGTATCTCTTTCATTAATGGAATCCCAGCATGGGCTTGTGCATCCAGTCCACTTAGCTAGGACCAGAGGCTAGATTCCCTGTGACAAGGATTTGATGAGGTACAGATTGTAATTAGACTACCATGGTTTTGTCGCTTGAATTTTTTTGTAAGTGAGAAATTGCACATAATGCAATTAAAACAACACGGTGAGCTCATTTTCAGTGATATGAGAATCCTGTTCTAATAACCAACTTCCTATTTAGTCCGTTCCTGCCGTCTATAGAAGTGCATCAGTGTCCCCTACCTTAAAAAACAAACAAAAAACCAAAAAAAAATCCCCAAAGCCTTCATTTGGCTGTTTTGTGGTAGTGGTTCTTTCTATTTACATTGTTTAGTTGTGTGTTATTGTGTATATTGTTTTCTTAGTTATGCTTGGTTCATTTTGCATCTGTTCATGTAAGTCTTTGCATGCTTCTCTGTATTCATTGTTTCTTATGTCACAATAACATTCCATTCCATTTATGGATCATAATTTGTTTAGCTAGCTCCCAATTAATCTACAAAGACTCAATTCTTCGCTAACACAGAAAGTGCTGCTATGAACATTTTAGTGTGTAAGGCATTAAAAAAATTAATCAGTGACTTCATTAAGGTTACCTTACTTTGGAATCTCAAGGTTAAAGAGTAACACATTTTAGTTGCATAATTCCGAGTTTCTTACAGGAATGGCTATGCCTGTTCACATCTCCACTCATAGAACCTTAGTGTGCCTGTCATTCCTCGTCTTTCAACACTACCTATGTCCGTCATTTGTCATCTTGGAGATCTTGCTGGTTGTGAGGTGAAACATCGGGTTTCTTTTGATTTTCATTTCTCTTACTAGTGATTTGGAGCAGTTTTTCATATGGTTGATGATAATTTGTAGTTCTTTGGAGAATTGTTTGTTTTATAACCTTTGATCACCGTTGGGCAATTTTTGGTCCTAAATATTTCTGTTTTTTGTCAAAATAACTTGGATATCAAACCTTCATTAGATCTGATACAAAGGAAAATGATGCACAATTGCTACAGCAGTATTTCTGGGGGAAAAAAACAACCAAAAACAACGAAAACTTAATATTGTGAAATGATAGAGAATTTGACCTCTGGTCAGAGATATGAAAAGATATTTCTCCCTGCGTTTTTTCAGAGGTTGGGGTCCAGTGGTGTAGAATGTTGCAGATTTTTCTCTTGGTTTTGCTTATCTTTTTTTCTATTTTTCTGTTTAAAAATTTTTTGTTATAAGGGATGAGTTTCTGGAAGGGGAAGGGAAGAGATAGAGGAGGAAATCCAGGCAATATGAAAACAAAAGATATTAATAAAAATCTTTTCCAAATGCGTAGTAGAGAGCAAAAGTGAATTTAAATGGAGACAGAGACAAGCAGGGCAGTTTTATTATAGTATTAAATTACAACAAACTATATAACAGAAATTCAAAGTTTTATACACAGCCCTCTTTTTCTGCCCTTTGTATATTGACATACTCATATTTGTTGATGTTTGTGAAGTTCATAATAAATTTTTTTTTTTAGAAAATACCCCTCATTTGACCTCACTGTCCCCTTGAGCTGTCATTTTCTCTCCTCCCTTTCACTACCAAACTGCTATGAAGAATTATCTCTGCTCACTGCCTGAACTTCCTCACCACCCACTCACTTCTCTTCTCCTTGCAATCTGTCTTCCCAGCCCACTCTACTGACACTCCTCTCACATGTTACTGATGATCTCTTAACTGCTAAATCTGCTGGCCTTTTCTCTATCCTCATCTCATTTGCCCTTGCTGTGTCTCTTGATATCCCTAACCATCCTGCCCTCCACATACTGTCTCCTTCATTGAGTTCTGCAAACATTGCTCTTTTCCTGGTTCTCCTCCCACCTCTCGTCTGGTCATTCATTCCTTTTCAGTCTCCTTTGCTAGAAAGTCTAGGTGGGACATTGTGGAGAGTGCAAGGCTTGGAGTCTGGAAGACCTACCTTCAGATCCTATTTCCCACACTTACTTTCTGTGTGACCCTGGACAAGTCACCCTCTCTCAGCCTCAGTTTCTTCATCCAGTAACATGATAGTATTAATAGCGCCTACTTCTCAGGATCAAATGACATAACATACATGAAGTGCTGTAAACATGCTAAATATCATCACCATTGTCATCATCTTCTGGACCCTAGTCTTTCTCTACTTTCCCTTGGGGAGGGGGGGGTCTTATTCACATTCATGGGTTGAGTTGCAGCCAAAAACCTAGCCCTAACTTCTCCACCTTGATTTCTAGGTCTGCATCAACCTCTAGACATCTCTACCTGGCATCTTAAACTCGTCATTTCCAAAACAAAAATATCTTCCTCCCTAAATTGCTCTTTCTGCATTCTATTGTGCCAACAAACTGGTTCTTTCCCTTTGCCTCAAACATAGTGCTATACACAACTCACATCTCTGTGCTTTTGACCCAGTTGTTTTCCTTGCCTCAAAAGTGTTTCCTTCTGACCTCTGCCTGTAGAGTTCTTCACTTAGCCCATGACAAAACTCATGCCCCACCTTCCACCAAGAATCGTTCCTGATTTCCCTCTAGCTGCCAGTGCCCTTGTATTTAATGATCTTCTATATTTTATATATATATATATATATATATATATATATTTATCCTTTATATATTTTGTAAGTACTTATATGTGTACATGTTGTCTCTCCCAGTAGAATGTAAACTACCAGTATGAGAATAAGGATTGTTTCATTTTTTGGTCTTTATATCCTTGGTGCCCAACACAGTGACTGGCATATAGTTGATCCGTAATAAATACTTAATGATTGACTGATTCAGCTCACTCCTCTTTCAGACTTTTTGGTTGAGGGAATCACTATTTGAACAGCCACTCAGATTCGTAAACTCTGAACAATCCTCAACATTTCTGTCTCCATTTATCAAACAGTTTCCAAATCTTTTCAATTTTATCTCCACAGTATCTTTCACTTTTTTTTTCCATGCAGTAATTACCCTGATTCAAAACCTAATCATATTTTATCATGACCAGGTTTTCTTAACCTAGAAGATTTAAGGAGTTTGTGAATTTGTATGGGGAAAAAAACAATTATGTCTTCATTTCACTGTAATTAATTTCCTTTTGTTTTATGCATTTAAAAAGCATCAATAAGCTTTATCACACTGTAAAGGGCTCTGTGCTATAGAAAAGGGTTAAGAAACCCTTGATCTGGTCTCTTTTTAATGTCTCCTGACTGGTCTCCCTGATTCCAGACTCTCCCTGGTCCAGTTTGTCCTCCATGTCATTCAAGATAATATTTCTAAAGCATACAAGTCCAGTCATATCATTCCTGTACTCAGAAACCTTCTGTGACTCTCTTTTAGAATAAAATGCCAACTCTTCAGCCTGACATTTAATACCTTTTATGAATCAGTCAACCAACTCTTATTAATCGCCAATTTTGTGGAAGTCATTGAGGTAGACACTTGGGATAAAAATACTAACCTCTGCTATCTAGCTTCTGTCTGTCTTACCAGTCTTACTTCTTATTCTTTCCCTCCATACTCTTTTTGAACCAGCACTTTGGATTCTATATTTTTGCTAAACTGGACTTATTGCTGCCACATGAACTCTATATTCCATCTCCTGCTACCATGTATTTGTATATAGAGTCACTCATGCCTGGAATGCACTTTTCCCTCATTTTCCCAGCCACTGAAAATGTACTGTATGTAAGGGACTGCCCTTTTCTAATGGGGACATTGTGATTTTTGAAAGGAGCAGAAAAACATTTGTGTAAGGAAAACTGATAAAATCAAGTTGTGAAGAAACAGTCACTCAGATAAAACCTTGAAGGTAGACACAGACTATTCTGAGGATCAGATAGAAAACTGCACCTCAAAGAAATGTACTGAAAAGGCCCATTTGAATGCAGAGCAGTAGCTGAGTAAAACTATGGCTTCAGAGTGTTGTGGTCCATTAGCTCTTTCTTTTGCGTGCTTTTAAGTTTTGAAGTTTATAACTGAAGAATATTAAATCAAGTGACTAGAAATTATCGAAAAATTACATATGCCTAGGTATACCTAACAGAAAGGTGGCTTCCTTTAGTTTACCTCATAAGGTAAAGCTTGATCAGTAATCCCCAGGAGGCTCTGATTTGTAGTATTTGAAGAGACCAGAGAAGTTTTGAGAATAAGTGCTAGGATGAGATAGGAGAAGCTGAGTTCCTTAGGAGAGATTAAAGGCTTCTAGCTGACTCTCTCCGCTTTGATGGCACAGTATTCTTGAAATGGAAGAGAGGCGTCATTTGGGTGATGGACTGGAGAAAGGCAGGATCAGTTAAGAGAGTGTGCTTGAACTGCTCCATTGAGTCCAGCAAAGCATGATTCTGCTGCTGTCGGAGCTTAATGCTTTTTGGTGCCATCTGTAGCCATCGACAGAGAAAACCTCTTAGGTGTTTCCCTCTCATACCCTTCATGATTTGAGTGAGGAACAAGGGAACAGACCAGTTTTGCATGTGTTTTGGCATGCTAGAAGATGATTGGAGAAAGCCGAATCTTGAGTGAAGATCTGGACGGGCTTGTTTGCATTGCCCAGAAAGCCAGCTTGAGTAGCTTTGCAGTTCTCTGTCTTAGGGAAACTGTTTCCCATTGAAGAAGCGCAATGTTGATCTCTCTTCCCTCCCACCCCCTTTTCTCAGCACTCTGTTAACAGTGGCCGTGAGCTAAAAGAGCTTGTCACTGCTTATCAGATTGAAAAAGAATGGTTTTGCCCAACAAGAGAGCAGTACGGACCAGAAGGGGAGCAGCTAGCAGAGAGGTGACATCTTGTGGTAAAGGAACCAGGAACACTGAGGCCTGCAGTGCTGAGTGGTCAGTTTTCCTGGGTAGATGGGTTTTGTTACTAATGCCTTCCTGCCATTCTCTCCAACAGACACTGTGTCTTGGTGGGAGAGTGTGATCCAGGTTAATAGATGTTTTGATTATTCCTGCTTTTTTCTTCATTGAGTAAATTTTCTTCATTTCTTCTGGTTTTGCTTTCTATTGAGGAATTTATATTTAATTTTTCTCATTTTACCTGCTGCTTAGTAGAGTCTGTCTTGTTTTTTCTTCTTTATTCCCTAAGTAGTTTATGTTTGAGTTAATGGTGTTGTGGTAACTGATTTCATTTTGATGAAAAGCATACCTGTGGGTGCTCAGGAACAAATGTGGTGAATGGTAGGAGTGTTATATCCCTGGTCCTAGCCCCCAGGGTTAACCTAGGACCCTGAGAGGAGGAGGGAGCAGGGAACTTTAGCACACTGCATTGAACATAGTAGACATTTAATAGATGGCGGAGTGAAGAGTTCTAGGAAGTACTTTGTAATTTGAGAGCCTAGCATGTTGTCTTTCACATAATAGGCATTGGGTATTTATTGGTTAGTTTGATTTGTCATTGTTCTCTAGTGGTTTTATGAGTATATATCATGTCATCCCAACTGGATGGTAAGCACTTTGTGGGTTGGTACCTTGTCTTACGCTTCTTGTCTGTCCTCAAAGTACTCCACTGTTTTTTATGCAGTTTTGATGATTGTGTGAAGAAAATTTGATTCCAGTCTTAGGAAATGCATTAAAGCTTTTCAGCCTTATGATGAGAGGAAAGGACCATGAATCTTTCCATTTTATTCCACTAACCAATTCTTTTTTAATATCTAATAACAATTCCATTGTGCTTTTTCTTATTATTCTGAAGAAAATCAGTCATGGGAGATGTTTTGTTTGATTTTTTTTTAAAATAAGGATACTGTGTTTACAAAGCAAAAAGTTGATAGTGGCCCAAAAATCTATGCTGAAGAATGGAATTAGATTGAGTTCTTATATCTCTGGGAAGAGGAGGAGTGAGGGGTTACTGAGAAAAGGTTAGGATTTCTTCCTGGACTTATTGTAGCTGTGTTTTTTTGTAGGCCAAGTTTTCAGAGTGCCCAGCCAACATACTTTTTTTTTTTGGCATCCTTTGCAAAACTAGGAGGGCTCTAACATAATTAAATGCTCTTTAAAGCATAAGCACAGTAAAGGATTTAAAACTACATCAGAATAAAAGAATATATTGGAAAAACCCAGCATTACTGTGGTATCCTGTTAGGAAAAGCCATTTTTAAAAAATGAACTTCACATTATGTCATGAATATTAATAAATAGAGACTTTACTCAATTGGGCAAGCACTTCCACCTTGGGAAGCACAAGTGATAACTGGTTCCTGGTAGGTTCATGAGTACCTTCTAATCTGTTGTCCTGTAGTTCACTGTAGTCATATTGAGCACAAAGATAACAAAAAACATTATCAACAACCTGCCTCCAGGCGGTATTCCACAATTTGATCCAGTTCAACAAACACTCGTTTTGTTAGGCGCTAAGGATCTGGAGGAAAAAATAATACAGTCCCTTTTCCTAAGGAGCTTACGTTCTAAGGGGTGGAAACTTGTATTTAGACAGGTACTTAGAAAATGATGTTGAGGGGGGAATAGAAAGAGTCAGCTAACATTGGAGGAAATGAATGAGGCCTCTTACAGAAGGTAACACAAGAACTGAGTACTGAATCAAACTTAGGGATTCCTAAAGGCAGAGGTAAGGAGGGAGAACTTTGCAAGCGTGGGATCACTTTACGCAAAGGCATAGAAGAGGGAGTCAGGATATTGACTGGAATAGAGATACCATAATGAGCGTGATTTGGTAGATTGGAGGCAGATTGTGAAGGACTTTAAATTCCTGTTGGCAGTAGGGAAGCAGTTCAACATGGCCAGATCAGTACTTGAGGAGTCCCAATTTGGCAACTGTGTAGATGGAGACTATGGCTCTTCTACTAGTTTGGTATCTCCTTGAAAAAAGGGAGGTGAGGTTAATTTGATATAATCTGTCCTGATGACACAATGTTCTTTATGAACCACGCTCCTTGCTACGGCATTGAAGTTTCTCACACTGATTATGCTTAACTTTGTAATATCTGAAGCTGACCATATTCTGCAAAGAAAGAATGAGCAATTATCATTCCTAGGACCTGCTTCTGGGGAAACAGTCTTCTTTTTCTTCCCAGGTGAATTTCATAAGCAGAGCTGGAGCCATGTATCTCCAGCTCACAACTGTGAGCCAGACAATAGTTTTTTTTTCTTTTGGGAGGTGCGGGGCAGGAGGGCTTTTGGTCACATTTACTAACAAGTTCTCAGATTATAATCTGGCTTAGTAAGGCCTCAGTATTTTATTTTTCCTTCTACCTTGGAGTTTCTAGGAGTTACATCTAGATTCTTTCTAGATGGGCATGGGCAAATCTTCTGTCTCCTTAATTGTTCCCCACCCCACTCCCCCCAGAAAAAAAAAGTTGAGGAAAAATCAGAGTTAAGGGTGTAAAACAGTTATAACAATGATGGTGGCTAACATTTATATGTCACTTTAAAGTTTGCAAAGCTCTTTAAACATATTAACTCATTTGATCCTTAAAATAGCCCTGAAAAGGGTTAAATGAAGTGCTTAGAACCACACAACTAGAGTTCAGGGCCTAGAGTCAGGAAGACTCATCTTTCTGAGTTCAAATTCAGCCTCTGACACTTACTAGTCATGTGCCCTGAGTAAGTCACTTCACTCTTTGATGAGGCCATTGTAGCAGGGATAGATCCTTCTCTTTCCTATTCGTATTCTCTGAGGCTATGAAATGATCTTTCATAACTATAATACCTAGCATTTATTTGTGCATTTCTTCTGAGAGTCTCAAGGAGCTCCACAAAAATTGTCTCATTTATCCTTACTCAAACTTTGTGTCCAAGGTGAGGAGAGGTACTATCTCCATTTCACAGATGGAATAATGACTCACAGAGAGTTGATATTTTTCAGGGTCACCTAATCCATCAGTAGTAGAGCTTGGGCTTGAATCCTGCACAGGACTCTTGACCTGGGCCAACCCTGCCTTTAATTTTTCCTTTTTAATTTCTCCATCTCTCTCCCTTGCCAGTCATGGGGGTGAATGAGATAATGTCTGAGAAGTACTTTGCCCTCTTTGGAAAGAGGCCCTGTCTGTTCACCTTGGGAACCTTCCTAATTCCTCAGGACTTAATCTGGAGCATTCTGGGTTAGCTAGAAAAGCTGGATACTCTTGTGATTCACCAATCTAGTGAAAACTAGCAGCTATATACAAGGGCAACCATCATGAAACTTTCATTTATCTATACTACTTGTGGGGAGGAGGATTTTCCAGAAAAAGGGTATTTTTCATTAAGATATTTTTTGGTTTTTCCTTAAAAAAAAGCCACCAGTAATTTCAAATATGTCCAGTACTGATATTCAGCCTCCGAAGTGTAAGATGGCAGTGTGGTATGTCCGAAAGATTCATGGGCTTAAATCTCAGTCTCTGCTTACTTCTGGTATCACCTTGGGCAAGTCACTTAACTATTTTGGGCCTCAGTTTTCTCACCTGTCAATTGGTGGTGGGGGTGGGGTTTGAACTTGATGACCTCTGAGGTCCCATCAGGTTGCTTTAAATCTATAATTCTATTTCTCGGCAGTGTTCAAGTTCCAGTCATCTCCATGGATTGTTTCGTTACTCCAGTGTTTCTTTCTCTAGTTTCATTGGAGGATAAATCCACCCTTGATATGCAGTCATCAATCATGCAGAGGATAATGGGGTGTGTTCCTCTTAACTGGGTTGTTTTCAATAAGGACTTGGCAAAAGCCAGTATGTCTCATGAGAGCTGCAGATGCCCCGATGGGACTGCATTCTCGAGGCCTACTGTGAAAGACTAAGGGAAAAGGCTGTGATGGTTTGGGGAGTATTTTTAAATGGTGTTCCAAGATACACAGTAAAAATCAGAAACAGAAGCTCAGTTTTGGCATATGGACTAAGTTCTTTGTATTCAGGATAGGAGGTGTCTTGACTCTAGAACTGGAGGAAACTGGCCTGCTTGAACCTGATCCCAGGATATAATCCTCCTAAGAGAATTCTACTTTATCCTCGCTGGTCAGCTCTTACTGAGCGTATATAAGGAAGATGGTGAGAGGGTATACAGGAATGGATAGCAGACCATGCCTACCTACCCTAAGCAATGAATTCAGGAGCTAGAAATGACTGATCAGGACTGTCTTTTGGAAATTGGAAGCTTTTGGACCATCCATGGGGAAGCCTATGGATGAGTTATAGGTTGCCACCAGCATTAGCATTATCTTTCTCTTGCCCCTTCTCCTTATGCCCCACCCTCAAAACATGAATTTGGGTTAAAATGCGCATAAAGGTCAAACTTGAAAGCTCCCCATCATGAAGTCATTCTCAGAGCTTTCTAAGAGCAGGCTTTGCCGTGGTAATGGGAAAAGATATTTGGGTTGATTATGCATATGTAATCCTCAATTCTTTATCCCACCTCTGAAACGTACTAGCAGTATGATCTGCACATGCCACTAAGTCTCCCTCAGTTTCCTCATTGGTAAAGAGGAAATAATGATACCTCACAGTGTCATTGGGATGAAAGTGTTTTGCAAAACTTAATGTACTATATTAATTTAAATTATTTAGTATCATATTGAAATATTCATATTAATTTATAAAGGAAGATTATATTTTATCTATAGAGGAGCAACCTTTTTGCTGCTCTGCCTCCCACCCTAACTCACTGCTCAGCTACCAGTTATTGTAGCATCCTGAGACCCTGGATTATGCAGTCTGGGACACCATACACTAGAAAAAAGTTCGGGGGGTGGGGGGTGGGTCGGGAGGGGAGCATTGTTCTGGCTTCTACCCCAGAATCTTTCCCATTCTCTCTCATTCCAGTTAGGTAGGTAACAAGACTTAATTTAAAAAAACAATTCCTTTGTAAAGATAAAGTTGCCTGGTTGTAGGGTACTGAGTGCTAAAGTCAGAATCAAGAAGATTGGATTCAAAATCTAGCTTAGCTGTTTCTTACCCATGTGACTTTGTATCTGGGCCTCAGTTTCTTTATTTGTGCAATTATAAGATTGAACTAGATAATCTAGTTCTAACTGATGACTTCTGAGTTCTGGCTATGTCAGTATACTGGGCATCTCTAAAGAATTTTTTTTTAAAGCAGGGGGAGGGGGAGGAAGTATACCTTTTGAACTAGATGGTTCAAAAGCCCTCTTATTTTACAATGGAGGCAGCTGCGACCCCAGGGATGATAAGTGACTAGCCCAGGGTCACAAGGTTCATTCCTTTAAGAAACCTAGCATACTTATTGGTGTTAAGCATCTTGGGGGGGGGGAGAAATCACAAACCCCAGGGGGCACAGAGTACACTTGAAGAAGTGGTCTTACTTATTATATATGGATAGCATCATGTCTTCTCTACCCCTCGCCCCTTACACACACACACACACACACACACACACACACACACACACAAGATTAGCTTCCCTCAATCTGTAAAGCCTGGTTCATTAAAGAATGAGGTGTGAATTAATGTTTGAAAACTGCTTTAAAGTGGGAAAGTGCTTCTGATAGCAGTTTCATTACTGGGAGCTAGGCCTTCCCTGTTTCTTTAGGCCAGAATTCCCTCAGGCTACCAAAGTGGTCTTTGGCTTCAGGCAGATTTGAATGAAAGAGAAAGCTTGGTCTAATATATCTTCTTAATGAAAAAGAATCCATTGCAATTCACCAAAATTAAGTTACATCTCAACTTGCTTTTATCTCTGCTTAGAATAGCAAAAAGGTCTGGAGAGGAAGAGAAGGAAGAGTAACTATGCTTTCTTTTTCCATGGTGGCTATTATTTCAGCACCATTTATAAAACCTCAATCCCTGCATTACCATCCACTGATAAAGCTTTTCTTCTGTCCACATAATTCATTGGAAGGATGATTCTTTCACTGTTTCTGGAATGCTCTGGCCCCTAGTTGTTTTTGGCTTCCTTCAAGTCCCACCTCCTGCAAAAAGCTTTTCCTGGTCCTTCCAACTGCTTGCTAGTGCCTTCCCCTTCAATCTACTGTGTATCTGTCTTATATGTACCTTGTTATTTACCCTTTATCTCCCTCCTTAGAATGTAAGCTTCTTGAGCTTATTTATATAAAGAGAGTGGGCTCTTTTGGTTTTTCTTTGTATCCCTAGCACTTTGCATAGTGCCTGACGTATAATAAGTGCTTTGTAAATGTTTATTGACTGACTCATATTTAAGAATTTCTAATTAGAGAAAGGCACAGTTTCTCTTGATAATTGGAAGTTGAAAAGGACTCTTAGAGCAATTAAATATATTAGCTCCTCAGAAGACTTTGTTCAAAATCATTTGACCTTCGGCTAAGTTGTTGTTGAGGCTGGCCATGTTTGTCAATATGAAGCCTGTAAAAGCCTGTTGCTGAATCATTCTCATGACATGTATACATGGCGGGACGCTTTTGCGTGCCTCCCCTTCCTCTAACCCAAAGGTGGTGAGAAAGCCCAGCAGGTTATATAAGTGAGCTGAGCAGGCCAGATGGCTGGCCGGTAGCCCAGCTGAATTCAGCTTTGGATGCTTTTGGGAATGCCTGCACTTGTAATAAAACGTGGGCTCATTTTTAATGAGAATAGTCATTCAGTTTAGCTGTTTGAATCAGTTGAGCAAGACTTAAACTGAGGCCTTTGAGCCTACTAGGATGGCTGTTTGCTTTGCCCTTGGTGGAGGTCAGGGATTGGGAGGAGACTCTGTCACTTCGGTTAAAAACTGAACTGAATAAGAAAGAAAGAGATGGGAGACAGCCATGAGCAGGAATTAAAGAGTGGCTTATGACCCAGCCTTCCTATTGGAGAAGGAGAAAAGTGCTTGCATCAGCAAATTCCAGCCCAGTGGCTCTCCCATGAATGACAGATACCAGGATCTTAACACTACAGGAGTAGGCCACCTGTCAAATGTACCTTTGCTTTCTTTTTTCCTGAGTTTTGGAAAGAATGTGAAATAGAAGGATGAGCCATCTTTTCCCATCCAGTCCGCATGATACTGAGAAGTTTACTTAGCCACACAGAATAGGGATTGGCTTGGCGGCCCTGCCTTTTAAAAATACTCTGGAACAGAGAGAGCTCATGGAGATTAAAGCATATCTTCTTTCACTTATTTTTTTTTCTTACTTTATTTTATTTTTTGCAACATGGCTAATATGGAAATACATTTTGCATGACTTCATGTATAATGGGCATTGTAATTGCTTGCATTCTCAATGGGGGTGGGGGCTGGAAGGAGGGAGAAAATTCGGAACTGAAAATAAAACCTAAAAAAAATACTTAGGAAGAAGAAGAAAACAGAGCTGTGAAGTTAGAGATAGAAATGGAATATCTATTCTGCCTCTTTCCTTCCATTTCATGTTTTCTTGGTATGCTTCTTAGAACCAGTGGTTTATTTTACCTGAATTGCCCTATCATGCATTTTAAAAAATATATGTTTTTATTTATTTTGTTAAATATTTCCCAGTTACATGTAAAAAAAATTTAGTGTTCATTTAAAAAAATTTTGAGTTATAAATTCTCTCCCCTCCCATCCTTCCCCCCTTGAGAAGGCAAGCAATATATGAATTATATCATGTAAAACATATTTCCGTATTAGTCATATTGAAGAAGAAAACATATACCAGAAAGTAAAGTAGAAAAAAGTATGCTTTAATCCAAGATCATCAGTTTTCTCTCTGGAGGTGGATAGCATTTTTCATCATGCATTTTGCTAAATGGAAAATGTGATGGATTTGGAGGTCAAAAAACCTCTGGTTCAATCTTGTCTCTACCATTTAGTGACTTTGGGTAAGTCACTCAACCACTCCAGATTTCACTTTTCCTCATTTATAGTATGAAAGGGGTAGACCAGATCAGAGATATTAAAACAGAATAAAATGTAATTGGGAAATATTTAGAAAAATTTTTTAAAAATGCAATAGAACATAGATAATGTTAATATGTAGTTTCTGAGTTATTATGCAGCCTGCATGGATCCTTATGTGTGGTTTAGTGTCCCATCTCCCTTCTGCCTCCTCTTCCCCTCTTCTCTTTTTTTGAGTTTGATACCACTGGACTAGACCTTTTCCAGATCTAAAATGTTGTGATCTTATGACTTTTCTAAATGCTAAACTTTTCTAAACTCTCTTTAAGAGATAATAATTATCTGGTAGAAGAATCAGGAAAACTGAATTTTGTGTGTGGCCCCAGTGCTGATAGCCTAGCTCTATGAATTGGAGCCTTGCTTTAAATGAGAATATGATTACCACAGTAACTGTAGGCAGATGGCAGTTTTCATTTCCTAGGTCTGAAGAGCTCTCTTGGACGTAGCTTGTAATAACATAAGGTTGCTGGCAGATGGGGGGTTGGTTCTTTTTTAGGCTAATGGTGACTGTATTTATAATATGCATGGTCAGCAGTTTGTATATACTCATTTGAGCAGTGTGCTCTCAACAAGAGACATTTAAAACAAACCTTAAAAATAGGAATGCTGCCGCCCCTGGGAGTGAGGCACCAGCCGGGGGTTTCTTCTCTGCTCTTCTGTGGCTCTACTGACAGCTGACTGTCCCAAGAGCTGGAATTGGGTTGCCATGTGTACCAGGCTGGGCACAGAACAGTTCTAGAGAATCAACCTGAGAGGCTTAGGAAGGGTACTTATGCTTTTCTTTTAAAATTTCTAATAGCACCTTCTGTATTTTGGGCCTGCCTTTGGTAATATTGTAAAAGAAGGCAAAGATTGCTGGGTTTCAGAAATATGACACTGATTTGTTCCAGTTATGGGGAATATTTAAAGGTCCTCTCTCAATAGTAGAACTCCTCGGGAAGGTAGGCCTTTAAATTTTTCTGTGAGGCTCTATAACATGTTCTAAGCCAGTTGCCAACTAATTGCTGCTAAGCTGTTAATTTATAAGGCAACCCCTCCCAAGTCTATTTATATCTTAATAGAAGGCTCTTGAGGAGCATAGAATCCTGCCCCAGAGCAGTTTTCTAAGACCTGAAGCAGGGGATCTGAATTGGAGTCTGTGAACTTGATTGTTTAAAAAAAAAAAAAAAATTTTTTTTTGGATAGCTATACTTTGCTATAACTAGTTGTCTTTGTATTTTATTTGTTTAAGAACATTATTCTGAAAAGAGGTCTGTAGGTTTCACCAGACTGCTACAGGGGTCATCCACATGCAAAAAGATTAAGAACCTTTTTAAGGTAAAATCTTTTTTTAAGGTGAAATTCTTAATAGTGGGATTTCAGTAGTTATGATAAATAATTTTAGGATTAATCAGTTAATCCAATACATATTTATTAGGTGTGCTTTGTACAGAATATTATACTGGGAAAATAAAAAGTTTTAGTAAGGGGAGCCTTTTGCCTTGTTTTGCACAGAACCAGGTCTCTGAACTTCCTGGCCAATATTTCCAAACCTCTTCCACTCACCCTCTAGCTTTCTAGCTCCCCTTTATGTCTTGCTTGCTTTCATATTTATACTTAGCACCTAGCAGAGTGCCCGGCACACAGTAAAGTAAGTGCTCAATAAATGCTTTATCTATTTCTCTATCTCATGGGATTTGTCATTGACCTTAGAATTTCAGAGTTGGATTGGACCTTGGATATTGTTTTGAATTTTACAATGGCACTGTGACTTGGTGAGCTGGCATTGAAGCCAGAAAGACTTGGGTTTAGGTCCTTCCTCTAACATATGAGAGCTTTGTGAACCTGGGCAGGTCATTTAACTTTTCAGTGCTCCTCAGAGCTGAGGGAAGAGTTAGATGACTAATCACCATTTCATGGTAGGGAGCCCTGCCAGGCATACCTCAACATCGTGTCATGCAGGTGTCTAGCTGCTCTGAAGAGTGGCTCTCTTTGTATTTATATTTAGCCAAGGAGCTCAGTATGCTCTGTAAATTGTTAAAGAGGGTGTGTATGTGTGTGTGTGTGTGTGTGTGTGTGTGTGTGTGTGTGTGTGTTTACCATCGCTGTGGGGTGTGTATGTGTGTGTGTGTGTGTGTGTGTGTGTGTGTGTTTACCATCGCTGTGGGGGTGTGTGTGTGTGTGTGTGTGTGTGTGTGTGTGTGTGTGTGTGTTTAAATACCGCTGTGAATTGGGTAGCCAGGAAGTGGATTTAATTGACCCTTTTCCCAAGGGACTAGAGAAGTTTAGTGAATTGTTTGTGATCCCACAGGGATCATACTAGATACGATCAGACTGGCTCATACTAGAGCCCAGTAAGGTGCTCCTTTGTTCTTCATCCCAAGCTATAGACTAGAACAAGGGTGGGGGCCTGGGGGGCCACAAGTTCCCCACCCCTGGACTATAAGTTTCTGACCTTTTTTGTCTCATGGACCCCTTTGGCAGTCTGGTGTAGCCCATGAACTGCCTCTCAGAATATATATTTTTTTAAATTCAGAATTAAAGAAAATGCTAAATTTTACTTAGAATAATATTTGTGGATTCAGAATTCAATAAAATGCTAAATTTTAGTTTGAAGTTAGTGAAAATAAAGGTGTAATTTCTTTTATCCATCCAGCTTTTTTTACTTTTAAGAAATCTGTCCACAGGTCCCTTGGGTCTCTAGACTCCAGTTAAGAATCCTGCTTTAGATTCAGGACAAGCTGCCTCCTAGCTAGGATAGTCCTTTTTTTTTTTTTTAAGGGGGTGGGGAGGATAGTGTTTTGAACAATTTGTAGTTGCAAGTATTGAGACCCTTTATATTTGGCCAGACTCTCTGTGCCTTAGGGTGTCATCCTTTGAAGACTAGACTGAGGCAGAGGTGATAACAAGGGGACATGTTGAATTTTGCTTTAGTGCCTCCATTTACAATCAGAGTGGGTGCCATCCAGCATGTAGGGCAAGCTTGGACAAAACACTCTGATCATGGACCAAACTTCACCTCTGACTCCAGCCATTGTTAGAGCTGGAAACCTAGGAATTTTTGCTTCTGGGGCAAATACCACAAAGTGTGCCTTCATTTGAGTCACAGAGAACAGGGCAGAGTTGGGGAGGAGCTCATCTCAGCCTGCCATCTGGCAACTTCTTA
This sequence comes from Phascolarctos cinereus, assembly GCF_003287225.1. Lineage (NCBI taxonomy): Eukaryota > Metazoa > Chordata > Mammalia > Diprotodontia > Phascolarctidae > Phascolarctos > Phascolarctos cinereus. Next base: position 375,653,883 of record NW_027555625.1, read on the forward strand.
TTTTAACTAATTATTCTTACTAACTAGATGCTAAGCTTGGTTGTTTCTGTGCTGCTAAGGGAGTGTGAGTGCTGTCATCACCTTCTCAATTTAGCCTCCTGGTCCAGAGCTCCAGTCACCCCACCCCAGTTATGTTTTGACCATTATGTTAGGGATATTATAGTCAGCTCCTTGGGATTGAGTGTTCCTTCTCCTATGAGGCCAACAAGAACTCCATTAAAACCCACTCCTCTTTTTTTGGTACTCCAGTTGGCTCATGATGATATATGGGGCAGGACAGAGTATACTTTTGTGTTTGTAAATACTAAAAGGCTTCTTAAGTCTTAGAGTGGTGGGGAACCTCTGGTATTCTCTCATACTTCCCTTCCCCCTCAAGCCAGGATTCCCTGAAACAACTTAGAACAACATGAGTTTGAGAACCTTTTGCAGCTCAGGTTTTGTTGGGTTGGGGTTAAGATTCTTCATAGATTTTGGTTCATCCTTATCCATGTTAGAGATAAGAAACCTTGATTTTAACTATAAATCCCATGAAATCTCTTTTGTTCACTACCCATACCCTACCCCATCTCTAGCCATGAAGATGCTCCTTTCTAGACTTTGCTTTTTACTGTGCTGTTGCCTAGCACAGTGCCGTGTGTGTGTATACATATGTGTGTGTACACACATGATATTTGGCTCAGACCTGTACTCTTATCAATATAGGAAACTTGTAGAGAGGTAACTCCTACCAGACACTCCATCTCTTGGCTCTAGGCATTTTTTCTGTTTGTCTCCCATGCCTGAAATGCAGACTTCTGATGTCCCTGGCTTCCTTTAAGTCTCAACTAAAATTCTACCTTCCACAGGAAGTTTTTCCCCAACCTCTCTTAATTTCAGGGCCTTCTTTGGCTGTGAATTATCTTCTCTTTCTCCTTATAAGCTTGCCTTGTATATATTTGTTTTCCCATTAGCTCCCCCATTAGATTGTAAGCTCCTTGAGGGCAGAGGCTGTCTTTTGCCTCTTTTTGTATCACCTTATCATAATGCCTGGCATGTAGTAGGTGCTTAATAAATGTTTATCTATTGATTGATTAACCGATATAGATCTCTAATTTCTGTGAAGTTTACAGTCTGAAGATAGTTGACTGAGACACTAAAAGGTTAATAATGTGTTCAGAGTCATGCCCCAATAGACTGGGCTTCTGGAACCTTTGGGCTAATTGGCTTTAAGGCAGCAACTGTATGACAAGCTGCCTGCTTGCTTATCACAGTGCCTGGCACATAGTAGGTGATTAATAAATGTTTACTGAATCGAACTGGCAGTTGGACAAGAATCAACCTCTCTTTGGCCACCCTGGATAAATTTGCCTCCTGAAAGGGGCATTATGAGGATTAATGAGGGAATAGAAGTGCTTTGAAGTGCTTTGAGTTTGACTTGTGGGTCAACCTCAAATTATAATAATAAAGACAATATAAATACAAGTTGCCTATAAATCTGTGGTGAGAAGGGGTGGGGAGGAAGAAGAAAACTGTAAAGAGTAATACAAAATGAGTGAGTCATTTTCTGGCTTCTGCTGGGCAGGGCCCCTCATTCAGCCCCACAGTCTTACAGATTCTTCCTTTTGGAAAAATGCATACTGTACTAAGGAATTTCTGATTTGCAGCTTCCCAGAGCACCAAGAAACAAGGTTTTTCTTCCTCCTGAACTGAAATGTGCAGCAGTTTCCAAAGTAAAAAAGTGAGATGACTGCATAAAGACATCTTCTGTTTCAGATTTCTGGGCCTGGGGGGCTCTCCCTTTCTCCTCCTCCCTTTTGGAAATGAAATGCAGAGCAGCTAGTGGAGCTAGTGGTTTAAACCCGCAGATTAACGTGACATCAGCATGGAGTCAAGAAATACTAAAGCTATCTAGAAGACTCCTAGCATTGTTAACTTACCATATCCTACATGTAATTCACTGAAGCATTGGGTGGGTGAGTGAGTGTCCCTCCAAAAGCTGTAACAGTACTGTATAGTACATGAAGAGAGAGAGAGAGAGAGAGAGTGAGAGAGAGAGAGTGTGTGTGTGTGTGTGTGTGTGTGTGTGTGTGTGTGTGTGTGTGTGTGTGTGTGTGTGTGTGTGTGTGTGTTGGGGGGGGGGGGTTATTCAGTTTCTGTTTTTCTTGGCCATGAATCTAATCTTGAGTTAAAAGCTAGGGAAACTACTCATAGGGGTTTTGAGGATTTCTGAATAAGAAATGCAAGGAAATTGCCTAATGTTGCACAGTTTCCTTTTCTTGTTGCTCTCTTGTTACCCAAAATATACTGGTTCCTGCTAAAGCCTGAAAGAATTTGATAGGTCCCGCCCCCTTGACAATCCACTGTGGTCTATTTAGTTAAGAGTTATCCTGACTTGAGTGTGGATTTTTCTTAGGGTCAAACAACAAAGCTTCCTGGAATCATAACTATAGCAACAGTGTTTTTACAGCCCACAAATGAAGAGGAATAAGGGGGGGAAAAATCCTCAACAGTCTGTACTTGTAAGCCAAAAGGTATTGTGTTCATGCCTAATTCACCAGGTTTAAAAAAGAAAAAAATTCAACTAAATCATCCACTCCTGTTATAATCTAACTGCTTCACCTTCTCCCTTATGGATTCAAAATGCCCTGGTTTGAGATTTCTGGCAGAGAAGATGGAGCAGAATAAGTGTTTGTAGCCCCTCTTCTCAAGATCCCAGGACAGACCTTACAGATCACTAACCTGATCCCTTTCATTTTGTGGATGAGGAGATTACTGTCGTAAATGACAGAAACACATTCAAGTTTTGGATGTATTAGTATAAGGACAACTTGTCCAATAAGTTCATGCTTATCCGTTCTTGTTGACAGGAATAAGACGAAGGCAAAAGGTGGCATCGACTTTGACTTTATCCCTTTGTCGATTTATATTAATTAAATTTAAAGTAATTAAATAATAATAATAAGCAACATTATGTAGTACTTTAAGGTTTGTGAAATACTTTATCTCACTTGATAATGTCTTGATTAGGTAGGTGCTGTTATCTTCATTTTACAGATGAGGAAACTGAGGCTTGCGAGAGGCTAAGTGACTTGCCCATGTGTAGTAAAAACTCCAGGGGCAGTTAGGTGATGCAGTAGATAGAGCACTGGCCCTGGAGTCAGGAGGACCTGAGTTCAGATCTGGCCTCAGACCCATAACACTCACTAGCTGTGTGAGTCTGGGCAAGTCACTTAACCCTCACAAAACAACAACAACAACAACAACAAAAACCCTCCAGAGACAGGATTCAAACTCAGGCCTTCTTGACTCTAAGTATTCCACCTTGTTCATGGAACACCTGCCTACCTACTGTGTGTCTTGCACAGTGCTATATGACATGATGAATGCAAAAGAGGTATAAGATTTCTGCCCTCATCAGACTTAGAGTCTTGCTGAAGAGCATATCAGAAACATGACAGCTGACTTGTGTAGGATGGGTGGTGATAAAGTGAAATAAGGGGTCAGGGAAGGGAGAGATCACTGTGATCTGAAGTCACCGAGGGGGTTGACTGAAGGGAATGGCCTCCCTCCTCGTCTCTCTGTTTCACAGTCTTTCTCTTCCCCCAATACGTAGCTCAGGCCTTCACTCACACACCTAATTGTGTTCTTTCCCTTTTCAGGTTCTTTTCTGCAGTATTTAATCTGCAGTTGTAATTTGGTCCCTCTTTTGCCCCCTACCTTGTATTATACGTATTTGCTCTCATAACTCCCTTTTTCTCCCCACAACCCTCCTCCAGCCGGGAAAATGTAAGCTTGTGTAGGGCAGCGACTGCTTATTCTGTCGTCAGGTCCTCATACAGTGACTGGCGTATGGTAGATACTAAATAAATATTTGTTGAGTAGAAATAGGACTCGCCCGGATTGAAGTCAAGGAAGGAGACTCCACTTTGGAGTTCTCTCTCCCCCGTTTTGTCCTTCCCTTCCTCTACTCTCTACATTTCTGTGCCCATTGAGTTCTTGCCATCAGTCAGAGACATGAGAGAGGGTGATGGTATCGAAGATCCAGGACTGGATGGGACCTCAGAGGTCACCTGGTCCAGCTTTGTCATTTTATAAATGAGGAAACTGAGACCTAGGAGGGTTTTAAATTTTTTCAAACTCGGCAGTTGCATTTTAGTTTTCTTAGTATCTTTGCTTTGCTGTGTGTTATCCCCTGTGTTGGAATGTGAACTCCTTGGGACTGTCTTGGTTTCCTCTTTGTATGATGATTTTGTTTGTATCACCATCCTGCTTAATGAGATATCATGAGCCATAATGGTGAGATGTCATGAGCAATAATAGTGAGTCTGGCCATTTGGTAACTTTAGGGAATATCAAATGCTATAATTCTGTTTGGATGCTATAACAAAAGGTCTTTTTTTTTTTTAACCTCTCTCTTAGGATCAGACTAAACTCTGTAGATGGTGAGAGAGGTATTAATGCCTAGAGAGCAGAGGCAGAAAAAAATGTTACTTATTTTTCCTTAATCATCAAGAATGCCCTTCCTTATACAACTTTCCTTTTCTCCCCCAAATGTTTGTATAATGAGGAACTACTGTTCTGTGCCTGACAACGTACCACATCCTTCCCTTTCTTTAAATTTCATCTCAAGAGCCAACCCCTGCAGAAAACATTCCCTGATTTCACCCCAACCACTCCCTGATTAACTAGAACAATCTCAGCATAATAGAATGTACCTCAAAAGTCCATCTGGTCCATCTGTACTTGAACTAAAACATTTAGGGCTCATCTCCATCTACTTCTTTTTCATGAAAAGAGAACCAAATGACATATGTAAAGTGCTTTTAAAACCTTAAAAGCACTATGTAAATGCTAGAAAGATTTAAAAACTCGTTAATGCCATTAATGATCAATAATTATTGCCGGGCATGTTGGCCAGCTTACCAGAAGAGCAAAGTTGTTCAGTTATACTAGTTATGTCCCACCATTTATGCACCCCATGTCAGGTTTTCTTGTCAGGGGTGCTGGAGCGGTTTATCATTTCTTTCTCCAGCTCATTTACAGATGAGGAAACTGAAGCAAAGTTGAGTGACTTACACACAGCTAGTGTCTGAAGCCATATTTGAACTCAGGCCCAGTACTCTATCCACTGTGCCATCTTGCTGCCTTAGAAGAGAAAGATACCTTGAGGGAGAAGGAGGAAGTAGCTAGAGTCACTATTAGGTAACCATTATTAATTCTCCAAGGACCCAAAAGGAGAAGCCCAGGACTTTTAAACCAAGGACCCTAGGAATAGCAATTCCTAGATTCAGCCCAGCTTCTTTAAGCATTTTTGAAGGGAAGAACCTCTAAGAAAAAGGAACCTTTGATATCCTTGCCACCATCAACACCAACCATTGACCAATTGCCGCTAGTGGGGAGGTAAGCCTACATGGGTAGGCAACGTGTTAGGAGACCTAAATTTGGGTCCCAGTTTTTCCACTTTTGACCTCAGTGGCTTCAGACAAGTACTTAGTTTCTTTATCTGTAAAGTGAGGAGTAGGATTAGATGGTCTGTAAGTCCCCTTTCCCTTCTCAAATTGTTTGAGATTCCATGGCTTTTTGAACAAGTTTGAAAGACTTTAAGATATGTAATCGACACAGTAATCAACCATGATTTCAAATGGTTAATGTTGAAGAATGCCACCTACCTCCCAACAGAGAAGGGATGAGACAGACATTTTGGGAAAGGACTAATAGGGAAATTTGTCTTGCTTGACTATGCTTTTTTGTTATAAAGGATTGCTTTTTCTTTTCTCCCCTTTTCATTGGAGAGAAAAAATAAGTGCTTGAAAATAAAAATTAAAAAAAAATTTAAGATCCTATGATTATTTAAACTCCCAATGTAGATTTGCACATAGAGTCTGCCAAGGCACAGAGAAAATTAAAGCATATTTTAAGTGAATATAGGCCATTATCCCCAAGGCCTAGCACCATTGGCCCCACGCTAAGCTCTCTTATTTGCTACATTTATACTTCCATATTTCTGTTGTTTATTTGGGGGAACAGGGGCCATATCTTTTCATTATTTGCTGGTATTTGCTTGTTGTGTTGTGGTATATACCCTTCAGTACTCAGTAAATATATTTGTTGATGAGGAGACTTAAAACTGTAGTGATGATGTAAAATAGGAGCCCAATACTCTTGATACGGAAGCATTTGCTCTCTTTCTTTCTATGACTCATTTTCTGTTTCATTGTTCTGTAATTATTTAATCAATTCATAGTGCCTACCATGTGTAAAACATTGGGTCGCGGTGAAGGGACGTAGAAAATCCTTATGGGATTTAGTGCAATGGGAGTGGGCATTTGTGCAGTGTTGTTTGCCAAAGGAAAACTGGAATCCTTAGAGATTTTTACTGTAACCCAGGAAAAATGCCATTTATCATCACTAACTCTGGGTCTCTAAGGAGCAGAGCCAACCTAGGGACAGGAAAAGGGGGGCCTGTAACCATTTTAGGACTTCATTTTATGTCTTCCTTAAGATCCATGGCAATTCAGTTATTTCTAGACTCCTTCATCCTACCCTGGGTTCCCTCAGGATTTCTGTGGTTCAATTTGAGTACACCAGGATTAGAACTTCCAGTGTAGTCCCAGAAACAGCTTGCTTTTTCCAACCCCATACACATCACGCATAGAAGGACCCTCATAATCTGTCCTGGCAAAGTCCCGGGTTGCTTTTGAGATCCCTGGAGTTACTGAAAGGTTTGAGAGAATAGGAGCTAAGGGCCTCTCATATCCAACATGCTCTCCCTTACCAGGCAAGCAGGCATTTATTAAATGATTGCTATGTGCCAGGCACCAGGAGAAGTCTAATGCAATGGGATGCCACTGCAGCCCACATGTTCCCTGGCACGTATCTGTGTCTTGTGTATACCTCAGATATTCAATGTCTTCCATTTTGTCCTTACCCATCTACACCTTCCCCCCAACCAGACGTGGTACCCCACAACCCTCCTTCCATATTTATACTTAATGACATTCTCCCATCCTTCTAGGCTCAACTCAAATACTGCTTCCTCTGAGAAGCCTCAGGATTCCTCTTAACCAACCTGTGTGGGCATCTGTGTTTATATTTCATCTTCCCTACAAGATTGTAAGTGACTTGAGGACAAAGATGTTGTGTGTCTCTCCCTCAGCGCCTAGCATTGAGAGCCTTCTATATAGTGGAAATAGATTTTTTAAAAATAAAATTCATGCTAATACAGCCTTCTGGTTTCATGTAATCTCTGATTCTTTTAACTGTTTGCATGAAGACTGATAAAAATCTTTCTGTTTTCCAGTAGCACTTTTGACACAGAACATCTTTACCAGTTCATATTTTAAGTGGCTTTACTCTGTGGTTGACTACCTGCTAGTTACTCACATAAGATCTATTGCTAAGCATATCATAAATAATCTGCTTTCTATACAGATGGCTGCGTTCTAACCAGACTTAGTCATTCTTCAGCACTTAACCAACTCCCTCTGTAGAGTACAGAACAAAAATGCAGTGAAAAGAACGAAGCAAAAGACTGACTTTGAGGATTCAGTAACCCTGAAATAAACAGAGTAGGATGGGATCGGCTCCTGGAAAGCTTTGTATCCTTCAGAGTTCTTTTTATTCTGGACTCTCTGCTAAGATAGTAGACTTTGTTTGTGCTCCAAGCTCAAAATGTATAGATCCCCAACTTAGATGCTTCAGAACAGTGAGATACAATTGGGTGACAGTGAATGAAATGATTTATTTCTTTTTTTTTTCTTCTTCTTGACCTAATACCCTTAGAATCTTAGGGAATAGATTATTAGCTAGAACATGTAAAATTTCTGCTTTAATTTTAATTGGACTTCTGCTACAAAGTAGCTTCCTTCTCTCTTGCCAGTGCAGTTGTTTTTATGTTCATCAGGAAGATGTCCTCTGATTGAGAGTATTTCAAAATTTATTATTATTATTAGGGAAAGGGAATAAACATTTATAGAGCACTTATTACACACCAGCCATTGTACTAAGCTCTTATTATCTCATTTAATCTTCACAGTGACGCTGAGAGGTAGGTGCTCCTAGAATCCCCATTTTATAATTGAGGAAACTGAAACTGAGGTTAAAGGACTTGCCCTGGGTCACGCAGCTAAAAAGTGTCTGAGACTGTATTTGAACTCAGCACTTCCTGATTCCAAGGCTGGAGCTAGCTGCCTCCATTTGCTAGTGGTTAAAGTCCTAAAGCCATAGGAGTGGCTCTGCCTCACTTAAAGCCACCCCTCCTGATGTCATTGGTCCTCTTGGAGAATGAAGGCCAACAGGAATAGCAACAAGAGCTACGAGAGTGGTGCTGCCCCTGAGACTGCCCACACTAAAACTTTAACCGAGGTCATCCTGACTGTAGGGGAGAGTGTCTGTTCACTACATCCGCTGTTGTGATAATGCTAACATAAAATCAGAGAGAAAATATTCTAGTATTAAAATAGTAATTATTAGTCTAATTTTTATTCTTTTATCATTATTAAATTCAGTTTTAGGACAGAATCACAAAGTTAATAAGTGGAGCTGGGATAGATGTTGAGAAAGAGGCAGCAGTCAGTGGTGGTAATTGACAAACATGATCAGTTAATTCACTTGGTCGTTCATTCATTGAACCACCATGTAATAAATAGCAACGGTATGTCAAACACTTTGCTCTAACCATCCCATTTCCTCTTTTTGGCTAGTTGCGAGTACTACTAATAGGAAGGCTCCATGACTCAAGCCATTTGTGGTCAGAAATGCCTTTGTGATTAGAGGTCCAGGTACCCAGCTTCCAGGCTCTGACATTCCCCTAAGTACAGGGTATCTCTTGACTGGAGGACCATCATCCCTTCTCTTGAGACAGTAATTGGCATTTGGCCTAATCTGCGCTCCCTATGTGGTGAGGATTGGAAGAAACCATTTTACAAAAGAGTAACCCCTCAACTCCCACCTGTTTTCCCCTGCTGTGTGACTTACTAACTTCTCTAGGCTAAAACAAGTCACAGATGGGGCCCAAATCTTTGATCCGGTAGTGTTCCATAAGGACAAGGTTGCATCATTGCCTTACTTTTACCTTTAACTTATATATTAAAAAATTCCTAAAAGCTTTCCTGTGTGTTCTCTTGGTAAGTTCTTTGTAATAGTAATAAAGGTTATTGGTAGAACTCAATTCAAGAACTAGAATAAATGTGGAGTATCTTCCTTCTCTAGGGACATGCAAATTGAATTGGCTAGGCTATGAACGAAATTTATTGCAACATCCAGAGTTGATGCAGAGGGAGCATATGAAAAGTCTCCACTCTCTTGTTTGATTTTTCCAATTATACTCCTATTGCAGCTTCTGGGTGAGAGCTCAGAAAATTGCAGTACACTCTGATTTGTATCAAAGACACAGCCTTCCTGCCCTTATGTTTATCTTTAGCGCCAGTTCTATATTCTGATTGTTCCTGGCATGATTTCCCTCTGTTCAAGGCTAGCTTGCACTGTTGTGTACAAGTCTCAGCTTGGAGATTGGACCCTATTCCCAATCTCATGTCTATGATTTTTGGCAAATCGTTTATGTTAAATGACTCATTTTCCTCACTTACCCACTCTGCTTTCATTATCATCATCATCTATCCATCCATCCGTCCATCCATCGACAAGCATTTATTGAGCACCTACTGTGTGTCAGGCACTGATGATACAGAGGCAGAGATGAAGCACTCCTACCCTCAAGAAGCTTACATTTTATCAGGGGAGACAACATGTATGCTATATACATATATGAATTATATACAAACTACAGATGTGCCAGACGCTAAACTCCAAATAAATAAGATCTGCCCTTTGGAAGCTTATACCCTGGAACAAGTTATATTATACTGATACTAATATCTAGTTACTAAACATGTACTAAGTATAGTAAAAACTAAATGACTTTATTCAGAAATGTAAAAAAAAGTATGTTTAGTAGAGACTGGATTCTAATGCACGTTTGCCAGGCACATTAGCTACACCCTGGGTCAAGTCACACATTTGGGAAGATACTTCTTCAGGGCATCCTGAGAAGAGTACCAAAGTGTGCCAGGCACCCCTGAGTTGAAATGTGGTGTCAGGCATCTTCCTAGCAAGATGGAAACATTAAAGCTTCTCAGCCAAAGGCCCATAAATTGCTTGGAGTGCAATCCCTCTTCACCCTCATGTCCACTCCTCAGAATTCTCAGCTTCCTTCAAAAGGTAGATTAGGTACCACCTCTTTCCTAAGTCCTTTTCTGAACCCCCCACTCTCCTCTTATACTTAATCTTCTCTGTCTCATTGAATTGCTCTGTATTAATTAAAATTAAATTAATTTTAAAATTAATATATTAATTACTTTAAAATTATTTTATTAATTTAAAAGTAATAAATTAAAATTAATTAAAAATTTAAAAATCTGTTTATATTGTGAATCTCCCAAATAGAAGGTCAAAGACTTTTGGTTTTGTTTTTGTGTCTTTGTATTCCTAATACTTAGCTCAGTAACTTGAACATAGTGAATTCTGAATAAGTGGTGCTTTTTTTGTTTCATTTTTAGAGTGAATTGATTTCTGATGTTAATGATAAGAAAGCTATGATCAGGAATCATCTTTCCTCCTGAAATTGTCAATCGTGCTCTTATTGGGGGTCAAGTTGACCTGAGTTCAAATGTTGCCTCACATGCTTACCAGCTTTGTGACACTGTTCAAGTCATTTACCTTCCCTCAACTTCATTTACCTTCTCTCAGCTTTATTTTCCTCATCTGTAAAACGAGGATAATAATAGTACCTCTTGTTAATGTGCTTGCAAACAAACTATCTAGTATAGTAATATGCTTGCAAACATACAATATATTATAGTATACTATTTTATAAATACTAGCTATTATTATTAGCATCAAAATTCAGCTTAATTCAGAACTTTTTAGCATATCATCTTGGCTCTCAGATTCTCTATTTAACCTCACAGGAGAAATTCAGAGACCTATTAGATGCTTTTCCCAGAGCAAATTACTCATGTTCTTCTCTTGAGAGTGAATGGACAGGTCTTGTTCTGATTGGTACAGAAAACATTTATGACTCTTGGCCAGCAATCCTCATTTGTTGAGTCTTTAGATTCATCACTGTTTGGGATGATGGCAACAAAGGGGAGAATGTCTAGAGAGATAATATCCCCTTTGGAGCTCTTGGCATCCTTAGCAGTCTATTTCTCTCTTCCATTATCTCAGCCTAAGCATTCGCTTCCCAATCCTGGCTTGCACGCTTTGTTAACTCCATTTCAAAACTAATTTTCTTTGGCTCATTTACCTAAACTGGACATAGATTAATGGCCTAACCATTGAAGACCCAAGCACATGTCTCTCCAGGAGTTTTCAGCTCACTGACTAAGCTTCTTTTGCATCTGGAATTCTGGTATGGATGTCAAGGCACAAGAAGTCTCAAAGAGAGAGTAGCTCACTTCCTAATTAAATCATACCCTAAACCCTTTTTTTTTTAATGTCTTATATAGGTAGCACTTAGGAGCTCAGGAACGAAGTTTTCTTACTGAGAGAAAAAAGCCCAATCTAACAGATACATTGACTGGAGAAGGCAGGAAAAAAAAAAAGACAAACAAACAAACTAAAAACTGCTCTCTTCCCCAATAAATTTTTGAAGATTGGTGAGACTTGATAACCATGGTTTCTTTTCTCATAGCCCTTAGATAGGAAATATGCCACCATCAGTTTCATTCCCTGCATTACTGATGGAAATGAGCATTTCCCTTCCCAACTCAATAGGGTGGCAATGGAAATTCCCAGAAATCTTAAGCAGTTGATTTTCCTTCAGGCTAGCCTTTCATGCAGGGAGCCCATAATGAAAATTTAGGCATAGATACAGAATTATAGATATAAATATGTTTAACTATATAATTTCCATATATATATAGCATATAATTTCTATGTACATGTATGTATTACATATAATATGTATATGTATGTGCACATATATTTCTACAGAACTTTACAGTTTGCCATGAACTTTAACATTTTCAGTGTTGCAAATTCCTCTTCCTACCTCCCCCACCTCCCATTTACCATATGAGTTTTAAGCAGTCTAGCTGTTATCCCCAATTTTTAGATGAGGAAACAATCAGGATCATAGAGCTGGTAAATGACAGAGTTGAGACTAGAGGTGGTTCTCTCTGCTGATTTTTTTGTGATGTCTACTACATCATGTTTATGACCAACTTTGTTGGGTCCTTCGAGAAAAACATTTCGACTTGCAAAACACTAGGAAGATGGGCAGCTATTCCCTTTTGCCTGTGTGAAGAAGGACCTCGTGGTCCTTGGTGATTTCTGGTATAGAGGCCCCTGGGCTGCCAACAAAACTCTTAGTACCGCCCAAACCGGTTTAAAATGTAATTCAGAAATGTTTAGTAAAATAAATAGAAATAAAGTACAACAAAGAAAATGTTAATTTGTGGTTTTCTGTGGCTAGCAGGGATCCATTCTGTTTGAGAACCATTGTTCTGATGTCTGTCATTGATTTTATTTATTTAGGTGCTCAACTTGAAATCTGTCTTAGAGACCATGTAAATAAGGCCATATAGGGAATTACTGGTAGAATCAAGACCTAAAGTCGTACAGAGAGTCTTACTGGTATAGTAAGGGCTCCTAACTTCTAACCTGTAGACCTTTCTCTTCTACTTTGTATCCCTCCATGTTTTGGACAGAATATTGTGAAGCCCTGCTTTTAAAGGTTCCCTGTAGTATTCCAGGGATGTACTCATGAAAAATTAGAATGTATATTATATACGTTGGGATTCATATTAAGTATCTTAGAGATTTGCCTCCAAAGTAATGGAGCTGAGGAGTTGGGGGCAGGGAGGTAGACTGTAAGGGGTTGATATCATGTCTTTGTCTTGTTTTTCAAATCAAAATAGTTAAGATTTCACTTCTCTTTTCTAGGTCTACAACTCAAACAAAGACATTCAGAGTGAAGGAAGTAAGTACAGCATGTTTGGAAGTTTTTTGTGGCTTGGCATTGGAATGGCTATTGATACAGTGGTTGCTACTCCCGATACGGACACCAGGAGGGGCAGTGAGCATGCCAAATTTTGCTCTGACGCATTTTTAGAGTATTGAATGTTTTTCTTTCCTCTGTTCCTGCTAGCAATATCAGAGAAGTAGTGGGAAACATACTGAAAGGGTCCACTTACCACTTAACATCTCTTAATCCATTAATCCTAGCTCCCCAGGAGACCTAGGCCATGTTTGAAGTCCAAACTCACTGCTTCTCCTGCATGGCCTTACTCACAAGATCAGAAGAAATAATAATCCACTTAGTGGCAAATGATTCCCCCTCTTTTTTTTTTTAAAGTAGGGAGAAGGAAGTATAGAGATAGAGAATTATGTCATAATATATTTATATAAATCTTGAAAGTTCCTTCAGACTAGTCCATAATCTCTTTCCACTTCTATCCCTGGCTAAACAAGATTTCAAAGGATACTGAAATCCACTTAAAGATGACAGGTTCAGTATAACCATACCAAACTTGTATGAGTTAGGTGTCTAGACTCCCAACTCTGAAGCAACTGTCCTCCAGATCTCACAGGTGGGGCTTTAAAATTTTGTTTTCGTTCACATAAAAATTCCTTTTAGGTAGCAAGACTTCAAAGAAACATCCTTCTTTCCTCATTAAAAAACAAACAAACAAACAAAAAAACCTTCCCACCCCCAAAACTCAAGCAAACCTGAGAATGCCCTCCACACCAAAAGCTTTAAATATATAATTTCCATGAATTCAGCCTGTCTGGAAAGCTAGCCGAGTAGTGCTCTTTCTTATTGATAATTAATGGAAAAGTCTCAGCTATTCTTTTTGACAGCCCTGTGTGTGTGGCACAGAGCTCCCTGCATTTTCACCCTCACAGAATGTCAGGACAAGTAAATAACTATATGGATAAGACTGATCAGTAAACATGCTTCCTCAAATCTTTTTAGGATGCAGGTCAGGTATATGAACTATAATCTTAAAAATTGGGTAAACACCTCTAGATTTGGTTACATAATTTGCCCAAAAATTTCCTGTGCACCTTTTCTTCCTCTTAAGGTTCAGGACCATTACTGCTAACTACCAGTGACAACCTGCTGGGGGTGTGGTTAAGCTATGATGGGGGAGGGACCTTATTTCCATCTTAGTTCTGGTAGGGATGGAGATGGAATAGAAATAGGCAGGAAGAATATAGAGGGTGGGTGAGGGAAGGTAAAATATTTGAATAGATAAGGTAAATCATTCATACAGACTGGAATACACTGATTCTGTAATAAATAAGGCATTGGAAAAAATTGGAGTAGCTATGAATAGATTTCATTAACCAGAAAATTTGTGCCTATGATCTTCTGCTACCTCTCCTAAATCTGGAGAAAGTGCATTACAGTAATAGCTACCAGTCATATGGTGCTTTAAGATTTGCAAAGCACTTTACATGTATTATCTCATTTGAACCTCACAACAACCCTCTAGAGGTAGAATTCCTGTCAGGCCCATCCCCATGGGGTCTCATTTTCTGATATTGTGTGCATTTTTCTCAAGTATCTTGAGACCTGCCATTGACTCTGTGGGAGTATGGGCGAATCGTTTGTTTCAGTTTTCTGTTCTGTAAAATGGCAACGGTAATCCATGTCCTGCCTGGTGCATAGGATTACTCTGGGGAAAGGAATATGTGTACTTCCAAGTGCTATATAAATATGAATTATTATCATTGCTATGTCTCATTTAGGCTATTTATCATCTCTTAGTTATAAATCCTTTGCTGGATCAAGGAGGGGGAGATAAGGGAGGAGTATTTTTAAAGAAAAGTTCCATTCACTTCCAGCAATTGCAAATGAAAATTATTTCCAGTAACTTACACTTTTTACTATTAAACAACTAGTGCTTTAGAATGTGATCTACATACATTCTGGCTAAGCCAAAGAACCTTTTATCTTGTTTCTCATAGGTAGTTTCTCTCCCCTTTACACCCACTTCACCTACTATAATCAGAACTCTCAGAGGTAAGATGTCTGTGACATTTACTGCCTCTTCTGAGACTCTTGTTCGTTTTTTCCACTTCTGAAATTCCAAGAAAGGAGGCAGCAGGGATCTGAGTCCGCATTTTTTATTGCAGGATCTCTGTGTTTTTGTTGTTGTTCAGTGGTACAGTCGTGTCTGACTCTTCGTAACCTCCATGGGATTTGCTTAGAAAGAATACTGGCGTGATTTGCCATTTCCTTCTCCAGTGCATTAAGGCAGCCAGAGGTTAAGTGACTTGCCCAGGGTCACATAGCTAGCGAGTGTTTAAGGCTAGATTTGAACTAAGGTCCCGACTCCAGGCCCAGTGCTAGTCTATCCACTGATCCAAGTAGTTGCCACTCTCAGCCTTTCAAGAAAAAGCACCCAGATGTATATCCTTAAATTTTTCTAATCTTCATTGGGAGTTATCTTCCCAGGCATAAGGTATTTTGGAGGGGGAGGGAGGGGGGGAGAGAGAGAGAGAGATGGTGTCATAAATGGAGTCTGTTCAGTGTTTATACGAACTACTAATAAGATAATGGCACCATGTAATTATATCCGCAATCTAAGGAGAGCACCCCCCCCCACACACACCTCACAACAACCCTCTAGAGGTAGAATTCCTGTCAGGCCCATCCCCGTGGGCATCTCATTTTCAGATATTGTGTGCATTTTTCTCAAGTATCTTGAGACCTGCCATTGACTCTGTGGGAGTATGGGCAAATCGTTTGTTTCAGTTTTCTGTTCTGTAAAATGGCAATCCAAAAGATACAATATAGTTCTCTGTTGCATTTGCCACTACTGTCCTGCTTTCACCAAGAAATCTGTTGCCGAGAGGACCAGTTTGTCCCAGGAAGAGTATCTGGGAAGCAGAACTTTATCTCGGTAATCTGTCTTCTTCCTTTCCATTTCCTCCTAATTCTTCATGATCTTATTCTAATTCCTCTTCCAATCTCAATAAATCAGGTAAAGTCAATAAGCATTTGTTAGTCACCTACTGTGTGCCAGGTAGTTTGCTAATTGATGACGATAAAAGGAAAGGCAAAAACAATCTTGGCAGTCAGGGAACTCACAATTGGATGAGGGAGGTTTAAGCCCCTGGAGGTCAGGGCTTGCATTTTTCCATCTTTTGTAACCCCAGTGTTTAACACAACATTTAACACAACACTCAATAAATATTTATTGACTGACTGGGACCTACACACACACACACACACACACACACACACACACACACACTCTCTCTCTCTCTCTCTCTCTCTCTCTAGTAAATTAGAGATAATTTCAGAGGATAGGGAGACTGGAATGACTTTTTGCAGGACAGAGGAAGAATCCCCACCTCCCCCAAATCTACATCTTTCAAAGGAAAAAAAAAAGACTTTGCCTTCTAGCCACCTAGCCATCTGGTAGCTGCCACTGTTTTTGATATTTTTGCTTCTGAGAAGCACAGGGCTGGACTTAGGTTAAAAATCCTTGCATTCATGCTGTCTTCTTTTGTTATCTTATTCCAGCATACCTTTAAGCTTGCCTTTCCCAGTTTTCTCAGATAGATACCTGTGTGAGGATTGGGTTAATTGTTTGGGTTTTGGGGTGTTGTTTTTTTGTTGTTGTTGTTATTGTGTTATTTGTTTTTGTTTTTAAAATAGTGGGTTGAAGAAAATAGAAAGGAGAGAAGAGTCAGGCCACCAGCCTGCTGTTTTCCTGTAAGACCATGTGAGGAACAGTCATAAGGCTATAAAAGTTTTCAGAGAGGATAGGATTAATTTAGAAGAATTAGGAAAGGACAGACTCTCATAGCCTGAGGTAGAATTCCTTCTAAGTCTTGGATTTAATCAACATAAATAAATGTCACAGCCTTCTTACCTATTAAAGTTTAGTCTGTTTACAGAAAAGAGTGTCACAAACAGTTGCTCTCCTGTGGACTATCCTGCCTTGGGGATATATATCCTTTAGTTCCAGCCTCACAGCTTCCCTTTCTTCAATGCAAGTATTGACTAGAATTCTGTAGCTTAAGCCTATTCAGTCCAAAAAGCCCAGATTGCCCCAGGCCTACCTCTTCACTCACTCAGGGGCCAAGCTCAACCATGTCCATCAAAAATAGATCCTTTGTAATATTGTTTTGCTTCTGTTACCTTGTTTACTCTTCCTCTATCCCCTACTTGGACCTTTTCAGAGATAAAGGCATAATTATCTTTCCTTTTATGGGTCTTAATGTCTGTAAGCTTCTATTAAGATACTTTTAGGGAATGTATGTCACTGTATCACATGAAGGGTACAGATGGGGAAGCATATCATAGTAAATAGCTTCTTTAGAAGACAGGAAGAAGAGGGCAGCTAGGTGGCACAGTGGGTAGAGCAGTGGAGTCAAAAGGACCTGAGTTCAAATGGGGCCTCAGACACATGACACTTATTAGTTGTGTGACTCTGGGCAAGTCACTTAACTCCAATTGCCTCATCAAAAAAAAAAAAAAAGGAAGACCTGGGTTCACATCACACCTCTGACTTATAATGTCTCTGTGAGTGTCCTAGGCAACTCTCTAAAAAAAGGGTTAAGTTGGAGAGTACATGCCAATCTTCATTGGTAGAGGCAGCTACTTCTGTACGAGTTTCCTGATACCAGTAAAATTAGAGGCCTGATCAAAAACTGATCATAAACAAAATGGGGTATACAAGAAGAACCCACTACTTTTGCCCTTATGTAGTTTACGATCAACTTACGATACAGACAATAGAGCTAGAGTAGGCAGGCAGGAGAAATGATGCTATTGATCAAGACACTTTAGGCCTACCATCTATACCCATCTTGACATGTGGGGGAATGTGAAAGTTTAATTAATTTGAATATGGGTCCAAGAATGATAATCGTTCTCTAGGCAGGGTTGAAAATATAGCAAAACTTCTCACTTGGCAGCTAAAAATGTAACGTCATCCATCTCTTCCATTTTTAATACTTCTTTTCTCTGCGCCAATTTTCATTTTAGATGGAAATTGTAGCATAAGAATTTGTTGTGTTTGAAGAATTCTGAGAAGTTTGTTGGGCTTTGTCAGTATATACCTTAGTAACCCTCCAGTGAGGATGGAAAAACCGAGAAAAGAGAAGTGATTTGCGCTAATCTGGACCATGAAAGAACTCCAATTGGCAATGTCATCTCTGTCAGTCTTTGCCTTTATATCAGGGCCACAGGGCCATATACATTCAAAAGGACTGCTCACCAAGATCACAGACTCCCAGAATCTCAGAGTTTGAAGATAATCAATAGACCAATAACATCTCTGACTCTCTGGACTTCCATACCATGCCTCAGCTGCTTTCTATACATGTCCAAACTCAACATGGCCAAAACTGAATTCATCTTTTCACCCAAACCTTCCCTCTTCCCAGCTTCCCTTTCACTTTCAAAGGCAGCAGTTACCAAGGTTCAGAACTTTTTTTTTATTTTAATTTTAATTTTTCTTTTTCTTTTTCTTTTTTTTTCAAGGTTCAGAACTTAGATGTAATCCTCAAATCCTCGTTTTCTTACCCTCCTCCCTCCATATCCAATCTGTTGCTAAGACCTTTGTAACATCTTTAACAAATGCCCCCTTCTCTTTTCTGACACTGCTACCAGCCTGATGCAGGCCCTCACATCTCATGCTTTTACTTTTGCAATTCTCCCAGCTACTGGACTCTTTGGACTCCATTCCATAGTCTCCTCAGCAGTCAGAAATGGTCTGCCTTGGGGAGGCTAGGTGGCAATGCTGGCCTTGAAGAGTCAGGAGGACCTGAGTTCAAATGCGGCCTCAGACACCTGACACTAGAAAGGAAGGAAGGAAAGAAAGAAAGAATCTGCCTAAAATACACATCTAACCATGACAAGTTGACTGCCATCTCCTCCTAGATATACTTTTTACCTTAGTAACATCGCTTTTGTATTCTTCCTTCTCTCCCACTACCCTGATATGGGCCTTATAACCTTATGCATAGGCCTAGACCATGGCAATGGCCTGCTGGTTGGTCTCCTGTCTCAAGTCTCTCTCAGCTTGCATCCATCCTTCACTCAGCTATCAAAATGACCTTCCTAAATGCAGATCTGAAGATCTCAGTTCTCAGCCCAGTCAACTCCAATGACTCACTGTCATCTCCAGAAACAAGTAAAATCTTCTGGTTAGCTTTTAAAGCTATTTATAACCTTGTACCTTCCTACCTTTCTAGTCTTCTTAAAATTTACTCCCTACTGCCTACTGCCTACTGTCACTGGCCTCCTTCTTGCTCAGAGAGACACTCCATTTCTCCAGGCATTTTCTTTGGCCCATGTCTAGAATGCTGTCACTCCTAATCTCTGTCTCCTGGATTCCTTGGCTTCCTTCAAGTCCCAGCTAAAGGCCCCCCCTACAGAAAGCCTTTCTCTATCCCCCTCAATTCTAGTGCCTTCCTATTATTGATTATTTCAAATTTATCCTGTATATATTTTGTTTGTACATAATTGCTTAAATGTTGTCCCCCACGAGACTGAGTTCTTTGAGGACATGGGCTCTTTTTGCCTTTCTTTGTATCTGCAGTGTCTAGCATAATATCTGGCACATATCAAGTGCTTAACAATGTTTATTGACTGACTGTCTGAGTGACTGATGGATTGATTAATTAGAAGATCCACCTGCCTCTGATGTCATATTCTCCAATCTGTGAGGTCCTTCATTCCTCTTCAGGCGCCAACTCTGATTCTGGACCACATGGGTACCCGTGTGGGTACATTCATTTTGTGTATCGTCCTCCATTAAAGTATAAACTTGATAGCAGGGACTGGCTTTCTTTTTGCTTGTATTTGTCTTCCTAGCATTTAGCAAAGTGCTTGGCAAATAGTAAGCACTTAATAAATGCTTATCGACTTGACTTACCTTGGCAGGGCCAAAAATCCTCTCTGTAACATGCAGGTAATTAGTCATGCAGTCTTTAATTGAGGACCTTCAATAAGAGCTTCTGAAAACAACCCATTTCACTTTTATTGTAAAGAAGCTTATCCTCATATGGAACGGAGAACTGTCTCTGCCACTTTTAAACATTGGTCTGTTCCACTTTATGATGTTAAGCCCAAGAAAGCTAATCCCTTTTCAGTATAACACCTATTCAGATACTTGGACACAGTTATCACTCACCTCTTCTTTTTCTTCTGGACTAAATTTCCCCCAGTCTTCCAACCTTGTCTTCATGTGGCATGATTTCAAGTCCCTTCTCCATCCTACTTTTCATTAGGAGTTGCTGTTGCCAAAACCATGCTTCTAGTTATTTTCTTCCGACACCTTTCCTACCTGAGTAAGTCATTCTTAGTAGTACTGTTCTTCCTACTTCCTTAATAAACTCTCAATTAGTGTGAAAAACAATGAGTTTACAATCAGAAGACCTGCTTTAGTAAACTACTCAAATGACCTTGGTTAAGTCACTTAACCTTTCTTGGCCTCAATTTCCTTGTCTGTCAAATGAAAGGGGAAAAAATAGAAGGCCACCAAGGTTGTGTCCAGCACTAAATCTTTACAAACTGATGGTAGTAGTCAAAAAGTCTTTGCTCTGAGCTGGGAGAAAATTCAATCCTTTCTTTCTGGCGTGCCCCCCCCCCCTCCTGGCTGCCAGTCACGTTTCTGTGTTTACTCTCTGGTGGGCAGGTTCAGAACCTTAACCTGGCCTGCAGCACTCCCACAAGGATTAGGTAACAAAACAAAAGCAGCTTTATGGAGTGTTTCTGTGATGCACACTTCTCCTTTCTAAGGTTGTAATTTAGGGCAGGCTCCTCAGTGGCATCTTCTGAGGGCCATTTCCTTTATAGGGGAACGGGGTAGGCTGTTTCAGAAGGGAGAATCATCGTGATTCTCTTATATTTCACGATAGTTTGATCCACAGCAGCACCACTGATCAAGGTGTGTTAGTTTGCCATGTTATAAATAAAATTTTTAAAAGATCCCAATTCTTAGAGATCTTTGGAAGAAAGAAGTTGTTTTAGGCCTAAAGTACCTCCCAAAGGACTGATGGGCAACTAGACTGCCCTGTGAACGTGACAAAAAAGACAAGAAAAGAAAAAAGAAAGAAGTAAAAAAAAAAACAAACCCAAATGTTATTTCTTTTCATTCAGTTATATTCAGTTCCTCATAGGAGTCTCATCACAATTAGGATACCATTGATTTAAGAGGAAAAGGGGGAACACCGAGGGTAACTAGGATCTCTCTTTGGGATCACAGCCATTTGTTTGGTGCCAGGTACCCACTGGTTCATGGATTATAAATAGAACATTTCCCCTTTTAAACCTGAGAAGGAGTGAAGGCATTAATAGGCGTTTTAGTCTGGCCTCCCATGCACCAAGCTTCTCTGGCTCTCAGGGCAGTCAGCTGAATATCCCTTCATCTCGAGCTTTCCATCTTTGCCTGCCAGGACTGACAGATAAAATGGCAGGTGACTGACTCCTCCTGCATTATTTCCACCCCCTCATGCCCCTTTCTTTCTCTGCTTTTTTTTCTTCCTTCCCTAGGAAAGACTTCTGTGACTATTGCTTTCCTTAAGAGAGCCACAGACAAGGTGAGCTGGGGTCACTGTAGCTCCCAGTGGTAACTGACTTTCTCAGCCTTGTTTTCTCTGTAGGTGTCATGTGTTCAACATAGCTACCATTGGCAGCAGTGATCTTGAAATATATTTAGTTGAGCGGTAACACCCTTGCTGAAGAATAGTCAGATGGTGTGCTATCTCACACCTCTGAAGGGGCAGAGGTATTCAAAAGGGCTGGATTTTCTCAAGTGTTCCCTTGCTTCTGATTGCCATTTTATGAGGCAACTGCTTAGGGGTGGTATGTGATTTTCCTAGGTTATCGGGGAGATTTAGATTTGTCATTATTATCCCCATTTTATAGGGAAGGAAACTGAGGCCAAGAGGTCCATAGAGATTATTTAGGTCCCATTCCCTTATTTTATAGATAATTTAAGAGTAACTTGCCAAAGGTCACGTGGTAAGTAATAGAGCTGGGATATAAACTCATGAATTCTGTCTCCAAAGCTTGTGTTCTTTCTCCCCGTATTACATTATTATTTATTATTTTCGTGACTTCTCTTGAGTATTTTAACTAACAGTCTTTTCTTTTCCTAGCCAGCTCACCATTCTAAGGCCTCTTAAGATCTAGCAACCAGGAATATGGGGCAAAAACAGTATATGGCTTAGGCATTCCCAACCCCATTTCTTCAGTGATGTGGCTAGAAATGCCTGGTTTTATAGCTGATCCCACTACCAGCTGCCTCCTGGCATGTTTTACTCTTTAAGGTGTAGACTATATCCTAGCATACCCAATGTTGAGTTTGGGCCAGTGACAGGGACTGGGTGCTTGCTGATTCTTTGACAGCTGAGGCTTGGTGGAAAGGGGGTGGTAGGGCAGATTTTTGCCAAAAACCACCATCAAGTTAGAGAATTTCAATCAGGCTTGATGCTGATTTTCTATTTGCAAGGGCTCTAGGGTGCTCCATTCCTCTGGGACCTCTGAGATCAGTACAGATTAAAGTTTGGCCTGTGAGTCTTGTCACGCATCTGAGGCTGCTTAGCCCCTGATTGTTGAATGAACCTCATTGGCCACGGCCAGGATCTCATTTTATAAAACTTAATTCCTGGGTAAACAAGTGACCAGTTCCCTCAGGACAACTCAAAGACAGAGAACAACTAATAGCGGAAGACCTTGGTGCATAAAGTGGATTGAAAGAACACTGACCATGTACCATTTTCAGAGAAATAGGAATGTTCCACTTTTGGTTGAAAAGTCAATGCGGACTGTCCAGGCCGCAGGGCAGGAGGGAATTGAGGCCGCTGCACTGTAACTCATTCTCAAGATATTTGCCATCCTGCGTGAGACAAATGGTCCTGATTAGGCTGGTTGGAATTACTGTGGTGTGCCCTGACACTTCTATTTCCTGGATGCCTCTTATCTGGAAATTTAAGGTGGATTGGCTTATTGTGGAGGAGAGATACAAGATGAAAAACATCATGGAGAAAATCCCTCCAAAATGTGTCCGTGGTGCCCAGTGTGCTTAAATTTTTCAGCAGAAATGCGTCTCTACCCCGCTAACCCCCAACAGTGATCTATCGTAGCTGGTGGGGAGTAAGCGGTGCTGTAGATTTTGTAGTGCAACACAGAATTGAAAAATCCTTTCAGTTTTGACTTTGGAATATGTCATGATTCCCCCAGTGCATTAGATATGCTGTCTTAATTATGTTTAGCTTCGGTTAATGTTCAAATTAGTTTATAACCCCTGAATACCCTCCTGCCGTTTGGATGGAGGGACTTGGATTGCTAAAGAGAAAACTAGAAGGAGCTAGCTTGAGGGAACTAAGTAGATTAAATATTATCTTTTTGTAATCCATGAAGTGAATCATTTGCAAAGGGTTAATTGAATCAGTGAACAAGCATAAAGGACCTACTATGTGTCAGGTACTGGGGCTACACACTTGAGATGTAAAGACGAAAAAGAAGATAATGCAGCTCTCAGAAAACTACATTCTTGGGATTCTTGGGAGTGGGGGCAAACAACGTATAAGTAAGTAAAATGGCAAGTAATTTCTTTGGGGGAGGTACCTACAGCTGGGGAATCAGGGAAGCGTTTTCGTAGGAAGCAATACCTGAGCTAGGCTTGAGTGGGAACTAGGGATTCTATAAAGGTAAAGAGAGGGTACTTTCTAGACATGGAGATGGAATATGGAAAGTCATGTATGAAGAACAGCAAATAGTCCAGTCTGCCTACAGTGGATGAAGACGAATAATTGATAATTATCTTAGAAAAGTAAGTTGGAGCCCGATTATGAAGGGGTTTAAATTCCAAACAGAAGAGTCTATTTGTACTCCCATAGTCAGTAGGAAGACCTTGGAGTTTTTTGAGGAAGAGAGTGACATGTGGTGAGACCTGTGAAGGATGGATTAAAGTGCAGGCTTGAAGACTAATTGAGGGGTAATAATGGCATGAACTAGGGTAGCCATATGAGTAGAGAGGACAAGACAGATATGAGAGAGGAAGAATCAACAACACTTAGCTACTGAATCATTAGAATAGTAGCTAGAGGAGCAGCTAGGTGGTACAGTGTATTGAGCACCAGTTTTGGAGGACCTGAGTTCAAATCCAACCTCAGACACTTACTAGCTGTGTGCCCCGGGCAAGTCCCTTAACCCTGATTGCCTCCCCGCCCTTCCACTCTCTTCCCCCCCCCAAAAAAAAAGAATAATGGCTGGAGTATTGAATGAATTAAGATATATAAAGCACTTTGCAAAACTAGTTCTATCTACTAGAACGTATGCTCATTACAAGTAGGGATTGTTTCACTGTTTGTACTTGTATTCCCAGCACCTTGCACCGTGCCTGGCAAGTCATATCTATTTAATAAATACTTGTTGATGGATTAATGTGTAGAGTACATAAGAATAAAGAACTGAGAGTGATTCAGAGTTTGTGAATTTGGATGGGGGATGTCCACAACACAAACGGAGCTTTTAGGAGGAAGGGAAGGGAAGATGATGAATTCTATTTTGGACATGTTGTGTTTGAAATGCTCACTGCCCATGCAATTGGTAATAGGCAGGTGGTAATAGCAGGCCTGGAAGCTTGGGAGAGAGATTTAGGCCAAATATATAAATCTGGGAGTTGTGTAGAGAGATAATTTAGCCCAAGAGAGCTGACAAAATCATCTAGAAAGAGAATGTAGACAGAGAAGAGGGCCCAGAGCAGAACCTTGGAGTAGGGAATGGGAAACATATGCTAAAACAGTAAAAGAAACTGAGGTGTGGCCAAACAGGAGGAGAACCAAGGTTACAGAAACCCAGAGAGGAGTCAGTCCGTCAGTGAACATTTACTAAGTGCCTACCATATGCCAGGCACTGTGTTAAATGCTGGGGATACAAAGAAAAGCTGAAGATAATTCCTGACCTCGAGGAGCACACAGTCTTGTGCAGTAGACAACCTGCAAAAAATGTGGACAAAGTAGATACATACAGGATGAACTGGAGATGATCAGCAGAAAGAAGAACTAGATTTGAGAGGAAGCGAGAAGGGCTTCCTGTAGAAGGTGGGTTTTAGCTGAGACTTGAAGGAAGATAAGGAAGCCAGAAAAGCATTTCAAACATGGGGGGGCAGGCAGGGAAACCCAGAGTCAGGAGATGGATTGTCTGAACACTAGGTGGAAGGGAGGAAGTTATAAGAACACTGCAAAGGTAGAAAGGGACCAGGTTATGAACAGCTTTAAAAGCCAAATAGAGGATTTTATATTGGATTGGGGAGGTGATAGTGAGTGCTAGAGTTGACCCTATAAGAGTACTGAAATGGTCAGATCACTTTGACAGCTGAGTGGAGATGAATTGAAGTAGAGAGAGACTTGACACAGGGAGAACATCCAGCAGGCCATTGCCGTGGTCTAGGTAGAAGGTTGTGAAGCCCCACACCATGGTGGTGGCAGTGTCAGAGAAGAAGAGGGCTATACAAGAGATGTTTTGAAGATTAAGGGGGGAAAAGTATCCAGGAGGAAATGGAAGTCAACACTGTCAGATACTTCAGAGTATTCAAAATGGATGAAGTTGAGAGGTCATTGGTCACTTTGGAGAAAACAGTTTCATTTTAATGATGGGGTTGGGAGCCAAAGCAGCAGGTTGAGAAGCAAGTGAGACCAAGGTGACCAGTATAAGTAACTTTTGGTAGGACTTTGCCATGAAAGAGAGGAGATATAGCTTGAGCGCTATAGCTTGAGTTTATGGTAGATTCAAGTGAAAGGTTTTCAGTATGGGGGAGACATGTCTATGTTTGTAGGCAGAAGGGAAGGAACAAATAGAGACTGAAGATAAGATATGAGGTGGGGTATGATTTGGGGAGCAATTTGTTAGTGGAGATGAAAGGGAATAGGACCAAAGGTATATGAGTAGAGGGGTTGTCCTTCGTGAAGAGAAAGGCTACCTCTTCATTAGAGGCTAGAGAGAATGGGGGAATTATGTCAAGGGATTTGAGGATGTAGAGTTGGAAAGAAGAGACAACTCACAAAGTGAATGAAGTCCCCTCCTTGAGAGGGTAGAGAGAGAAGGTGGTGTAGGAAGGTCAAGAGAGAGAAGAGAAGGTTTGAAGCAGCCAGTTTAGAGAATGTGATAGGGAAGAATAAAAGGATTGCCTTGTGAAAGTAAGGACCTAGCTGAAATTCGATATCATAAATTTCTAGTGGACCCAGGCAGCATGTGGATGTGACTTCCTCCATCACCATTCAGCATCATGTCAGTAGGATAGGAAGAGGTGGATCATGGGGGAAAATTCACGATGGGTTTGGCGTGTGATGAACCGCTCTACGACAGGGGTGCAAGGGATTCAAAAGTCAAGGATGTAACATTGAATTGGTTAATTATTTGTTCAAGATTGGGAAGGGAGGAAGGTGAAGTCAGAGCAGGAATGATGGACTGAGCGAGTGCTAAGGGATGCAGAGATTTGAGGTAACAGTGAGGACAAAAAGTAATTTTTAGATGAATGAGGCGTGGAGAAAAATGGAATGATCGGCAGTTATGGTTGGATTGTGAAATTTTGGAGCTCTTGATCATAGTTGTGTGTGGTGGTGAGATCAGGGCTGTGACCATTCCTGCATGTGGCTGAATTGGAGTGATGTAGGTATGGGAGTTGAGGAAGTTGATGATCTTGGAATCAGGGTATTTGAAGGAAAATCTATTATGTTGACATCTGTTAGTTTAGGGGATGGAAGTTGCAGTGGGAACTGGCTGCTAAATTTGAGAAAGGAAAGGGAAAGACCTGGGTAGTGGTAGCTCTCCGCCACAGAGATCGGGATTGGGTGACATATTCTGGATTGAACGCATCTCAAAGGAATAGACGCTGCTGAGTGATAGTGTCAAATGGGCATTCTAAAACTAGGCAGTGGTGAGTAAAGAGTGTTACTATTTCTCCTCTTGGATAAGTGTGTTGGGAGGCATGAAAGAAGATGTATCTGCTGCTGGAGAGGAAGGCTAAGGATATACTGGGAAAAAAAATAAAAAAAAAAAGGATATACTTCCATGTCTCCATTAGTGTCAGAATGTGGAAAGTAGATGAGAGGAAGAATCCTAAGATAAGGGAAGTTTGTTAATGATGCGATGGGAATTCCAAAGCACACAATGAAAAGAGACAGAGTTGGACTGGGGCTTGGGAAGGAAAAATGTTGACATGGATGGGATTGAAAGACAAAGAAGCTTAGCTGACATGGGGTTCTGCATCCCTGGTTTTTGAGAGAGCTTATTTACTTTCTAAGAGACACAACTGGAGGCGAGAAAAATAACAGCCACATTGGAGAATCTTACCTAAAACAGCATTTCGAACACTTCAGGCTCATGGGCTTAACCTGATTAAGGCGAAAGTGATATGAGCCCATCTGCTGCTCACTAGAAGGGTGTTAGAGGACTGAAAATCCACTTTCCCAGGTGGATTCTGTATTCTATTAAATGTGGGTGTTTTTCATTCTTTTTAATAGTACTGAAATCGATTAAATGCAGAATGTACGAGGAAAGCCAGACTGTAAAGAGCAAATCACATTGGAAAATCGATTACATTTCTGTAGTGAGAACATGCCCCTGGTGATGACCAGGGAATGGTGCCCCTGTTCAGAGCAGCTGTGAACTATTTCCTATTCTAAACCCTTCCCTTTAAGATGGAACATCAGAATTGAGGCAGCTGCTGCCTGTGCTGATGGCCCTTCAATTTTGTTTTCTTTACTGAGGCACTCAGCAGTTCCTATGGAGTTGGATTATTCCATAGCTAAAAATAAATAAATAAACCGAAGAAAAGTGAGCAAAATGATCCCATGAAAAGCATCTCAAACAGGAAAAACCTGTTGGAGCAGGAGCCTTAGGGAAGCGGTAATCATTCCCATAACTTGCTGAGACCCATTCGAGGGGCCTTTCCTCTGGTAAAGAATATGTCTGCATAGAGAGTCTGTTTAGAGGTCATGGCATGCGTATGTGAATGGGTAGCTGTTGATCATGGCACAGGATGGTGTTTCTCTAAACTGAATATCTGCCAGTCTTTTGTGTAGATTTTGGTGTGTACACCCTTTGTCAGAATGGGGCATATTGTGCAAAACGGATGGTCAAGATCTGTCTTTCCATATGTAGACTGATAGGATTTAAAGAGTTGGAAAACTGGAAGCACAGCAGAATTATGTCAGGCAGTTGTTGGTTTGAAGTAGATTTCAGGCCTGCATTGCAATGTGCTTGTTTCTGTTCAAGTGGCCGCCTCTAGCCCTAGGAATGAGGATACTTAAGTTTGTTGGATTTTAAATTCAAAGAGACTTTTTGGTCTAGTTCAATTTTCTCATTGTATTTAGGACAAAATATGGAATCTTCAGCCTGGCATTTTTCAGCCCATCTAGCTCACATCTATCTTTCTGTCGTTATTTCGTATTATTCCCTTCCACTTACTCTCCTTTCCTGGCAAAATGACCTACTGGTTATTTCCTGAGTACAACATTGCATCTCCTGCCTGGCTCCCTTTGCAGTAGTGGTTCCCCATATCTGGAATATACTGTCTTCCCATCCGTCTGTCATAGGACCCCTTTCTTCCTTCAGAGTACAG
This sequence comes from Phascolarctos cinereus, assembly GCF_003287225.1. Classification (NCBI taxonomy): domain Eukaryota; kingdom Metazoa; phylum Chordata; class Mammalia; order Diprotodontia; family Phascolarctidae; genus Phascolarctos; species Phascolarctos cinereus. The sequence goes on from NW_027555625.1 coordinate 375,682,463, forward strand.
CTCAAATGCCGCCTTGTCTGTTAGTTAATAAGCATTTGTTATCTCCTCTATGGCTCTCTTTTGAAATTGTCCATAATAATATATAGTTAGCCTTTATATAGCACTTTTAGTTTGCAAAACACTTTACAAATTTACTTCATCCTCAAAACAATCTTGGGAGGTAGGTGCTATTTTTATCTCCATTCTACAGATGAAGAAATTGAGGCAAATACATTGCTTGGGGTCACACAATTTGCAAGTGTCTGAAATCACATTTGAACTTGGGTCTTCCTGACTCCAGGACCAAGTGGTCCATCCACAGTATCACCTAGCTCACCTTTGTATTTACTTACTCATGTGTTTGTACTATCTTCTCCCTTGACCTCTGTTTTTTTGAGGGCGGGGATTGTTTCATATTTATCCTTTGTACCTCCAGCACCTAGCATGCAGTGCCTTGTGAACTATGGCCATTATATATTTGAATTTCATTGAATAACGAAGCAAAATCTCAGAAAGGTGACATGAGTCAAACAAGTAATAATCGTCAGCACTAGGATTCAGAATCAGGGCCTCAAAGTCCAAATCTAGTGCTCTGTCCATTATACTGTATGACCTTCTCATTTGAAGTTAGGACAATGAAGTTTTGGGGTGGTTTTTTTTGTTTTTTTTTTTTGTAGTTAGGAATTCCTTCAAGTTGCAGTTTTATTTTACTGCATGGTAATCTGTCAGACCTCAGGCCTGTCTTCCAACCAGTATAGCCAACTTAGAAGAGCTAATGGTGGCTGACTGTCTCGAGTTTCCGTTCTCCCCCTCCCCCTTACAGATGCAAACATCTTGCATAAGTTCCGTGGTGAGAACTTCCATTTCGTGCACTGTTCCTAGGCCAACGCAGCTTTTTGCCATATAACGAATGACGTTTTGGTGACTGGAGAGAGAAGCACTCTAGCGGTCTCTAGCATCCCAAATTAGTGATCTACAAGTTCTGCTGCTTTTCCTGCCCTGTTAGTGCATTTGGGTTGTCTCCATCAGTGGTGTGCTATTTAGTATAACACCACCTCATTTATAGAGCATTTTTAGCTTTGTATCACTCTTTTTTGAAAGTAGTTTATGTTAGTGAACAAAAAAACAGGGTGAATGAATGACCTCTTGCCAGATATGTAATGGAGAGATCTTCTTGGGTGTGAACTGGACCTCAGAAGCCCTTTCCAATTCTGAGATTCTGTGTTTCTAGGATAAAGTTTTTGTAATGAAGGAAACATTTGAGGTACATTGTGTGTTATAGCTGTGCAAGCTTCAGCAAGTTGCCCTCTCTGAGCCTTAATTTCTTTCACTGTAAAGTGAAGATTTAACAGATACCTAAGTACCCTTCCAGGCCTGAAATTATGGTTCTTTCTCGCCTCCTATTGCTTCCTTCCCATCCCTGTTTCTCCCCCTCATCCCTACCTCCCACCCATTGGCCTTTTATTTTTGCCTTCACACTTGAGTATTTTTTAGGAACTGGAAATGCCATTTGGTGCTGACTTAGCACCCCTGTCCACCAAGCTCAAAATTTATTACTGAGGCCCCTTTAAAAAACTTTTCACTGAAGGAGGTCAGGTGATAACATCTCTATTTCATGGTGGGGAGAGGACAGATACCCAGAGAGATGAAACAGTTTTCCTAATAATACAGAGTAATTCAGAGGGTAGAAAAAAGTTCATTGTATCCTAATTCAGTTGACCCTGCTTACTTCCTGATTCAAAAAATAACTACTTTTGGGCACACCCATTTGCATGGTGTAAGAAAGTATGCTCCTTGCTTGCTTTTTTTTTTTTTTTTAAATCCTCAGCACCTAGCATAGTGGCTGGCACATCTTACCAATATGAATGAATGAGCACTGTGAGGCCCTTTGAAAATAACATGGTAAATTCTTGGGTGTAGAATGTATCCTCTAAAAAGCTCTCATCTAGACTAACTTTGAAAGACTTAACTCTTCTCAGCAACGCAAGGATCTAAGACATCTCCAAAAGTATCATGATGGAAAATGCTATTCACATCTAGGAAAAGAACTATGGAGTTTGAATGCAGATCGAAGCACGCTATTTGGTCTTCTTTTTTCTCATCTGTTTTGTTTTGTTTCTTCTTTCTTGTGGTTCCTTCTGTTGGTTCTAATTCTTCTTTATAACATGACTAATGTGAAAATATGTTTAATAGGAATATATATGTAGAGCCTATATCAGATCGCACACTGTCTTGGGGAGGGAGGCAGGGAGGGAGAGAAAATTTAAAACTCAAAATCTTATGGAAGTGACTATTGAAAACTAAAAAATTAATATCTCTAAAATAAAATAAATAAAAATCCCTAATCTAGAGAAGACAGAATAGACCTGCCTCCTTGTCACTGTCTTGTTAATCTAGAGTCTGCTGTAAGATTCTTTGTCAACTGTTCTCCTATCCAACCCAGTTTTTCTGTACTTTTCAACCTTTCATTTTTGATCAAATCGTTTAGTCTTTTCCCTTAGAAACTTCTTTAATTTAGGACATTGCCCTAATGTATGTTCTATAGCTAACTTGTTTTATACATCTAAGAATGAAGGGAAAAAGAGTAGATGAGGACCTTCCTGGTTTGAGCAATGCCTCTAACCCAAGAACCTTCTTCTTTTGCTGCATCAGGGATGCCCTTTCCACCTTCCTTCTCCCCAGTGTTTCACCTCTTTTTGCCTTAAACCAATCCAACAAACGTAAGGTGCTCAGAATTCCATGCAGAATGCTAGGGAAATTTGAAGTTTGGATAAGAGATGGCCCCTGCTTTGAACGAGTCCAATTGGGGAGTAGAGTTGGAGGGAGGGAGGTTGGGGAATGCTCAATCAACAGGGCACTAAGTGAAGGGTTGGTGATTTTCTTGGTGTGAGAAATCTCCCCACTAACACAGACAACAACCCATTGATTACTCTGTAGAAAACTCTTAAGAGGGTCTGAGGCTCTGAAAACTTGTCATGGTCAATTGTTAGAGGCATAATTTGAAACTAGCTCTTCCTGACTCCACATCTAGCCTACTGTGCACTGGTGCCTCTCAAGGCTTTTCTCAAGCTAAATTGCCAGGCCTTCAAACTCTGCTGCAGAGAGCACAGCTCTGATGGGCTGGCCATGTTGTTCGAATGCGAAACGTACACTTGTCAAAAAGAATATTTTATGGAGAACTGACACAGGGCAAGTGTTCACATGGTAGTCAGAAGAAGCAATACAAGGACACTCTCAAGGTCTCTCTTAAGAACTTTGGAATTGATTATATGACATGAGAGACAGTGGCACAGGACTGCTCAGCATGGTGTGCCCTCATCAGAGAAAGTACTGTGCTCTGTGAGCAAGGAAGAATTGAAATAGCTCAAGAGAGGCGCAAGATACGCAAACTTAGAGAACCCACCCCAAATGTTCACATGGACTATTTGTGCCTGACCTGTGGTAGAACATTTCAAGCTCAGATTGGTCTGATCAGCCACAGTTGGACACACTAAAACTTGACTCTAGCCCAGTGATGTCAGTTTGGTCCTCTTGGAAAACGAAGGACAACAACAACAATCATATAACACTTACTGTTTGCCATTGTGCCGAACACTTGAAATATTATCTCATTTGAAACTCAAAACAACCCTGGTAGGTAGGTGCTGTTAATATCCCCATTTTACAGATTAGTACTATTATTATCCCTATTATTGGAGGTAAATAGAAGTTAAGCAACTTACCTGAAGTTAAGCAGCTAATAAGTAAGTATCTGAGGCTGGATTTGAACTCAGATCCTCCTGACACCAGCCCACTGTTCTATCCGTTTCACCATCTAGCCACATATGCTACATGTGGTCTCTGGTTAAGGTCATTCCTTATTCCTGCACCTAGTATACTAAATGCTGGGGATACAAAGAAAGGCCAAAAAACCCACCCCTTCTCTTAATGAGCTTTAATTTTTCTGTGGACTCTAAATGGGTTTGGTCTCTGCCTTCAAAGAGCTTATCATCCAGCGGTGGGGAAAAGAAGAAGATTAGATAAGGAAACTGGTAACTCTGATATTCATCAGGAGTTGCACATGGTATATAGGCAAGTTAGCAGTTTATGGATTCAGGAAAAAAAAATTTTCTGATAGAGCAACTTGAATACTTTAGGCACTGGTAGTTTTGCTAATATGAATACAAACAAACTCCACCAAACCAGGACTGATGTGTTGTTTTTCTGGTTTGTTTGTTTGTTTTGGCTTTGTACTCTAACAGCTACCATAGAATGTTGTATATTGTGGGTGTTTAGTAAATGCTTCTTGAATTGAACTTTGCAAGAGCTGCTGTGGCTGGAAAAGTCATCATCTTACAAGGCCACACACGCCTCTCCCTCCAGTAATGATCAAAACTTTACCAAACAAATTTCCTTAGTCTCTGAGTCTTGGGTTAAATTGGAGCTGATCTTAAGACAGGGAGAACCATTTCATGTAGAAAAAAAGGGGAGAGCTTATTTGCATTTATAGATTTAGAACCAGAAGAGAACTTAGTTACACATAAGTTATATCCTAGTCCATCTCTCTCATCTTATTTTATTTTATTATTATTTGTTTTTAAAGGCAGTTGGGGTTAAGTGACTTGCCCAGGGTCACACAGCTAGGACGTGTCAAGTGTTTGGTTTGAGAGTAGATTTGAACTCAGGTCCTCCTGACTTCAGGGCCGGTGCTCTCTCCACTGCGCCACCTTGCTGCCCCCTCATCTCTCTCATTTTAAAGATGAGGAATCCCAAATTAGAAGATGTTAAGTGAGTGGTAAAGTCAAAATTTGAACCTTGCTTCCCTGCCTTGTCTCCTGGTTCCACTGCTCCTTCCATTGGACTGCACTGAATATTAAATATTCAATCCATGGGGAGAGAATTGGAGTTCCTGCAGCATCATGTTAAAGCTGGATCTCTCCTGGGTTGGTAGAAGTCAAAGTCCTGACACCCGTATATTAAGTGAAGGTAGTTGTGTGAGAGGTCAAGAGATTTGAACCTCGTGTGTTAATGATCTGGTCACACCAGAGGCACACATCTCCTTTGGAAAGAACTTTGCCTGAATTTTTGTAGGTCACAGGGCCATAACCAGATTCAGTGTAAAGACTTACTAATGACAGGTGTTCCCCTTTATCCTCTGGGGCTCTTCCTTTCTCATCCTGTTGCAGAAACTTTGGCCACCTTTCTTTGGAAAGAGATGAAATGCTGAGGCTCTAAACTGTGAAAAAGGGAAGAGAAGTGGGAATGGTCAGTTTCTAAGTTGGGAAGGTGTTGAACTGTTATCCTTCATCACAAGTAACTAGCATGAACCTTGTGGAACTTTTATAGCAGCTGATCAAACTACCCAATGTGTGAAATGTGGACACTGTATTAAGGGAAGGAAAGGAAATAAAGCTGGGGGAAAGGTGGACTTTGGGACTTGAAGTTAACTGTTCCTACGGTGCCTTCTTGCAAGTCAAATGGAGGAATAATATAAGCCTAATAGATATTTAATGAGAGATTACTTCTGGTGATTATAAGGATACAGATTTATTGCAATTGCAAATAAATCCCTGACCTTTCCTGAGCTTCAGCTCAGTCAAAGAGCTGAGTCACCTGCTTGTGGGGTTTAAGTTCAGCTGTTTCCATCTGGAGGGATTGTTCTGACTTTCTCTGTTATTAGCAAAGCCTGTCCATTGGTGGCATTCTCAACCCTTTAAGTTAAGGGGAGCCTACTTTCCTTCCTCAGTTTCAGAGGAGGAGATGAAGCCTTGGCTAGCTGATGAACCCCCATAGGTGGAAGCTGGTCCTACTCCTTCAGATTTACATGTCATTTATTACCTTGTTCATACGCATGTCAAATAATAATATAAAACCTACTAATTAAGTAATAGCAGTCATGTTTAGCAGGAAATCCAAAGAATGACTCTGGAAGACAAACCTTGTCCCTGGGGTGAGGGAGGTAATAATTTGCAACAGTGACAACCAGTTAACTGGTCAACAGTAACAATAATAGACATTTGTATAGCACATTATAGTTTGCAAAGTACTTTACCTGCACGATCCCATTTGAGACCCATAATAACCCTAACAGCCAAGTTCCAGGGGAATTGTGATTTACAAAACTGAAATTCAAAGAAATAAATGGACTTACCCAAAGCCATATAACTGGTAAATGTCAGAGGTGGAATTTGAATTCAGGCTTTCCCAACTCTCAGTTGTCTACACAGTGGCAGAATTTGGGTAATTGTTTGTTGATTTTGGTTTTTGTTTTGGCTTTTCTGTATTCTTAGAGAAGAGAGTCATGTAAGAGATTTTGTGTGTGTGGGGGTAGAGAATGATCCTGATTTCTTAATGGTAATATCTTGCGTCTGCTAGTCTATGGTGGAAAATACTGTTTAACTAGGAAATTGTTCTTTGAGTGTGGGAGTGCTGTTCTTCTCACCAGCTTAGGATTATCAGGGGAAAATCGTACTTCCCAGTGCTCTCGAAAGAAATGGTCACCCACGAGATTGTGTTGACTTTCTAGACTCATTCTTTCTTCAGGAAAGTGGCTTAGTGTTTTTTTCTTCACGGGCAGGTAATGCACCCCTTGGTATTCATCTTCTGCATCTTTAAGACCTAGATGGATTCCCAAAAACTTTGCAAGAAGTTTGTGTTGTAGTGAAGTAGGATGGTGCCTTGCCTTTAAAAGCAGACTTTCTTTAGGGCCCAGAGTGGGCCTATTTGAACTAAGCATCCTCTTGTAAAGTAGTTCAGTGGTTTAATGGGCCCACCCTAGCTGAAAGGTGAGGAAAAAATTTTCTGAAGTTTAACTACATTTACACACACACACACACACATACATATGCATGGGGTGTGTGTGTGTGTGTGTGTGTATAAATAAAAGCAGCTCTCCCACTTGCACTCCAAATGTCCCTGTCCTTTGACTTACCCTGTGAAGTTTTCTTTTTTCTGAATAAGCCTAAAAAGCTTTAGGTGGACGTTGTCACAGTTATGAACACTATGGAAAAGTAAGTGCTACAAGTAATTCTACCCCCCTCCCCCCAAAAAAAACAAACAAAACAGAAAACATTTCCCACAGGCTATGTTCTGATAGCTAAGGAAGGAATGAAAATTCACTCTTAGTTCCAGCAAGCATTTGGCCTGTGTATTATTACTTTGTTTAAATTAAATTTGAAAAATGGCAGTGCCACAAGTTAATTGAGTTTTATATTAGTAAGAATGCCTTAGATTTCACTTTTAGGTTCCAGTCAGAAGCCTTGAGACATCATAATTTGCCCAACATAAATATTTCATTTCTACCAAGAAAAGAACAGACTTGAGTTAGCACCATGCAATATGCCTGAGTAGAAAGGATTCCTTGTATTAAAGGGGGCCCAAAGGCAAAGAGGAGAAGGTTATTTTCTTTCTCTTTTCAGCCTTCAAGATCAAGTGTCTTTATAATAAGAACACTTTTTGGAAAGTCATAATTCTTTTTGTTGTCGTTATTGTAGGACTTTCAGAGTTAACAGAGATTTTCAAGGTTTTTATCTTGGGTGGCTCCATGGATCTCCCAAATGTGGCAAAACAGGAAGAAAAAATTAATTTGTGCTTAATGGAAGATCACTCTAAATTCTATTTGAAAAAATCAATTTTTTGCCATGGCATGATGACAGAACAGTGACAAATAACCTTCCTTCTCTTAGACCCTTCCCAGCCTTAATCACGAGCCATTAAATTGTCAGCTTTGTCACTGAGAGTGTTTCATGCGGCGTGAGCCTATAAAGATCGCTTTGTGTGTTATCCTGGATGGATTTCAGTGCCATCCACACCTTGGGCCCAATGGTGAATGACTTCCACATGGATGACGGTGTTACTATTGTTGATTATTTTCTGAATGACATCGGAGGCTCTGGGAGCAAGATAGTAAGAGTTAAAGATCTTTTAGTGTCTGTTCTCTTACCTGGTCACTTACATCAAGGGATGCCATGGCCTCTTCTTGCTTACCTCCTGGGGTTCAACTGAGGTGTTTCATGGCTACTTCAATTTCTTTCTGGTGTTTTCTCCCTTTTCTGTCATGTGAGTAGAGTTGTCTGCCTTTCTCCTCAGTTGGGGATCATGTAGTTCTTTTGTACCCCTCCAGCTAGGTCTTTTTATTGTTACCTCTCATTCATTTCTGAATATATCTCTCTCCTGCAAGCAAGCCATCCCTTGTAACAAAGACCGAACCAAAACAAAAACAGGGACTATTTTTTACCTGTCTTTGTATGCCCAGTGCTTTAGCACGGGGCCTCTGGCACATAGCACGGGCTTGATAAATCGGTATTAATTGACTGACTGAAAGAGAAAATAAAAGCTTTTGTTTTTTAAGTAACGAAAGAAGAGAAGATGATTGAACAAACTCAGTGAACTGAGGAAATGTGTCTGACAGTTTATGTTATATACCACACCATAGGGCCCTCTCCCATCCCCCTCTGCCCCCTGCAAAGAAGGGCAGAAGGAGTGTTTTCTCAACTCTTCGCTGGAATCCAGTATTCCCTTCCCTCCTTTCCCCTCCTGTCCTCTTCCTTTCCCTTTTCCATTTAAATGGATATCATTTAGTATGGTTTTTTTCCCCCAGCATCTTTCAGGGGCATCTTCCCATGTGTCTCTGAATTCTGCCTGTTCAGGATTTCTTATGACATATCCCCTTATACTGATGAGTCCTCCAGTCAGTGGGCATCTGCTTTGTTTCCAATTCTTTTTTTTTTACCAGAAAAATGGTGTTGCTGTCAATATTTTGGTGTATATTCTGCATTTCTCTGTTTGACCACTTTGACTTACCTACCTAGCAGCATACCGTAGATTATTCTTTTCTTTTAAGGTCTCTATCAATATCCTTTGTTTTTTAAAAATACTTTAATTTTTTCCCAATTTTATAAAAATAATTAACATTTTTTTTTGTTTTTTTAAATGTTGAGTTCCAGATTCTCTCCCTTTCTTTATTCCATCACAATCAAATACACAGCTTGTTCAGGCATTCCCCAAGTCATAGGCATCCCTTCAATTTCCAATTCTTTGCCACCAAAAAAAAGAGCTGCTATAAATATTTTTGTATATATAGATTTTTTTCCCATTTAAAAAAAATCCCTTTGGTATATAGATCTAGTAGGGATTTTGCTGAGTCAAAGGGTTTTACAGCCTTTGGGCATAATTCCAAATTGCTCTCCAGAATGCTTGGATCAGTTTACAACTCCACCAACAATTCATTAATGTCCCAATTTTCCCACATCCCCTCCAACATTTTTCATTTTCCTTTTCTGTCGTATTAGCCTATCTGATAGGTGTGAGGTGATAACTCAGAGTTTCTCTAATCAGTAGTGATTTAGAGCATTTTTGGATTTGACTATAGATAGCTTTGATTACTTCATCTGAAAACTGCCTTTCGTATTCTTTGACCATTTTATCAATTGGGAAATGACTCATATTCTTATAAATTTGACTCAGTTTTCTCTATATTTAAGAAATGAGGCCCTTATCAGAGAAACTTGCTGTAAAAAATTTTTTTTTCAGTTATGATTACTAACTGTATTTTCCTCCATTCTATTCTTCTATTTATTCTACTCTCTCTTTTCACTCTGTTTTATTTCTGATCACTACCTCCCTCAAACTCCCGTCTCTTCACATCTCCTTCTTCTTCTTATTTCCCTATAGGGTAAGATAGATTTCTATATCCATCTTTGTGCAAATTCCAATCAGAGTAAGGTTCAAACATTGTCTGCCAACCTGCAGCCCCCTCCCCTCAATATCTTCCTTTTCACTGTAAAAGCTCTTAAACGATTCTTTTTATGTAAGATAATTTACTCCATTTTACCTCTCCCTTCCCTCTTCTGCCAGTGCATCCTTCTTTCTCACCCCTCAATTTTATTTTTTCTAGATATCATCCCGTCGTGGTCAATGCGCACCCATACCCTCTTGTCTATGTATACTCCTTCTAACTGTCCTTATCAAGTTTCTAGGAGTTAGGAGTGTCATCTTCCCATATAGGAATGTAAAAAGTTTAACCTTATTAAATTCCTTATGGTTTCTCTCTCCTATTTACCTGTTTATGTTTCTCTTGAGTCTTGTATTTGGAAGTCATATTTTCCATTTAGCTCTGGTCTTTTCATCTGGAATGCTTAAAAGTCCTTAGCTCATTAAATGTACATTTTTCTTTTGAAAGATTGCACTCAGTTTTGCTTGGTAGGTAATTCTTGGTTATAATCCTAGTTCCTTTGCTCTCTGGAATATTATATTCCAAGCACTCCAGTCCTTTAATGTAGAAGCTGCTATATCTTGTGTTAACTGTGGCTCCATGATACTTGAATTTTTTTTTTTTTTTGCTGGGAACTCTGGAATTTGTCCATAATATTCCCAGGAGTTTTCATTTTGGGATCTCTTTCAAGAAGTGATCAGTGGATTCTTTCCATTTCTATTTTATCCTCTAGTTCTAGGATATCAGGGCAGTTTTCCTCAATAAATTCTTGAAAGATGTTGTCCAGGCTCTTTTTCAGGTAATCCAATAATTCTTAAATGATCTCTCTGGGATCTGTTTTCTAGGTCAGTTGTTTTTCCAATGAGATATTTCACATTTTTTTCTATTTTTTCATTCTTTTAGTTTTGTTTTATTGTTTATTGATGTCTCATGGAGTCTTTAGTTTCCATTTGTTTCCATTTTCCCAATTTAAGAAATAATTTTCTTCGGTGAGCTTTTATATATTCTTTTCCATTTAGCCAATTCTATTTTTTAAGGAGTTGAGTTATCTTTTGTGGATTTTTGTGCCTCTTTTACTATTTGGCCTATTCTGTTTCTTAAGGTATTATTTCCTTCTTCTTCTTCTTTTTTTTTTTTTGTGCCTCCTGGACCAAGCCGTTGACTGTCTTTTCATGATTTTCTTCTATCAGTCTCATTTCTTTTTCCCAGTTTTTCCTCTACTTCTATTATTTGATTTTAAAAATTCCTTTTGAACTCTTCTAGGATTATTATTATTTTTTTTGTCTGAGATCAATTCACATTTTTCTTCGAGGCTTTGGATGTAGCAGTTTTGAATTTGTTGTCTTCTTCTGAGTTTGTTTTGATCTTCCCTGTCACCAAAGAAACTTTCTATGGTCAGGTTCTTTTTTTTGGTGTTTGCTTATTTTTCTAACCTATTTATTGACTCTTAACATTATGTTAAAGTTGGCCTCTGCTCCCAAGATGGAGGGGCCACTGTCCCAAACTTAAGGGTTTTTTGGTTTTTTTTTTTTTTGGTGTAGCTATTTCCAGAACTCGTTTCGGAGGTCTGTAAGTTTTCAGTTCTTCCAAGGTGGTATGATCTTAGGAGAGGTGTGGCCACTGCTCTCCTGGCATGTGCTCTGGTATGTGAGTGACCAGCACTTTTTTCACCCTGGAACGTTGATCAGGATCCCTGTTCCACCATAACTACGTATCTTAGGGTCCTAGTGCTCCTCCTTTCCCTGGGATTGTGACCAGACCTGTATATTGGAAATGCAACAGAGTCCTGTACCCAGTGCCAGCAACGGTCACCTGTAGTCTCCTGATCAGTTGTCCAGTCCCCTGTGGAAATCCATCTGGGTGGTGAACTCAGGAAGCCACTGCGGTAGCTTCAGTAGCTCCTGAGGTCTGCTGCTGGCTTGTTGGGTGTGGTCTGTGCTGGACTTAACTTCTCTGCAGACCTTCTAGGTTTTATCGGTCTGGAAAATTGTTTCAGTCTGTGCTTTTGTTGGTTCTACCACTCTAGAATTCATTTTGAAGCATTATTTTAAAATTGTTTGGAGGGCAGTTTGGGAGCGCCCAAGCGAGCCCTTGGCCATCTTGGCTCTACCCCAAGTAGCCTTTGTTTTTAACATCACCTAGATTTCCCCTTTTATCTCCCCCCTTCCCCTCTCCCAAAGAGCCATGAGCTGTACCTTGTAACAAAGAATTTCACTATGGATTTTTAATAAATAATACTGAATTATTGAAAGCGTAAAGGGAACTCCCAAGTTCAAAGCATTTTTGATGAGCGCCTAGTTACTTCCCATCTCTTTATTGGGAAGGTAAGTATATTTTCTTTTTGAATAGTCAGTAAACTAGCATTTATTAAGCACCAGCTATGTGCCAAATGCCAGGCTAAGCCCTGGAAATAAATACAAAGAAAGGCAAACAGCAGTCCTGGCTCTCCAGGAGCCTATAGACTGATGGGGAATAAGCAGAAATTTCACCATAATGTTGGTTCCAGTGGTTGCTCTAAAAAAAACAATCATCTCCCTCCTTTCTTTTCCAGCTGCACAGTTGGACACCATTGGCTTCAGCATAATCAGGAAGTGCATCCATGCTGTGGAAACCAGAGGTAAAGGAACTCAACAGATGGCGTTGTTCTCCGTGAAGGTTGCACAGCTGTTTGTAGCATATTTTCTGCTACCTGCTGCTTCCCAATTTTAGTGATTTATTAACTGCCAGAATACCACAATCAGTGTGTATATCACGGGGTCTCAGAGTCCACCTAGTCCAACGCTGCCAGAACTTCCCCCGCATTCTTCTACAACCCAAAAGGGGTCATCCAGCTTTGGCTTGAGCACTTCCACGTCGTGTAACCCATTACTTCCCAAGGCAAGCCCATTCCATTCTGGGACACCTATAATTGTTAAGAAGTTCATCTCAATGCCATTTGCTATCACTTCTGGATGCTCTTAAAATGTAACACCCAGGGGCAGCTGGGTGGCACAGTGGATAGAGTGCTGGCCTTGGAGTTAAGAGGACCTGGGTTCAAATCCAACCTCAGACACATAACATTCACTAGCAGTGTGACTCTGGGCAAGTCACTTAACCCCAATTGCCTCCCATTAAAAAACAAAAATAAATAAAATGCCACACCCAGACCTGAACACAACAGTACTGCAGGTATAGTCTGGCCATGGTAGGGGACCATCACCATCACTCATGAGAACAGGGTCTCTACATCAGTCAATCAGTAAACATTTATTAAGCACCTACTATATGTCACCATGCTAATTAAGCACTGGGGATACAAAAAGAGGACCCCTTCTCAGAATGATATTTTTGCAATGTAAAATTCATAGAGTTAACAAAGGAAATCAATTATATTCAAACACAGGTATGAAAATACTAGTAGAAGTTTATAGACTTCAGCTTAAGAGCCCTGGATCTAGAGAGACCCAATGTACCTGATAGTGGAGGAGAGAGATTGGAGAATGAAGTCATCGAGGGTGCCTCGTTCCCTGGCCTTTCTGAACACGTTGTCTTCTCCATGGGTTCCAGTCAGACTTGTCATTAACCCATGAGATCTGGTCCTTTCTTCCTTTTGGGCTAGAATATCAGTAACAGAGGCCACTAAACAGTCCTTAGATTACTAGACTGGCTTCAAATGAGCAATTGAGTGTCTCGTGATTCACTGTTTGGTTTACCATTTTTCATGGCTCTGTCTTATACATCTCAAATGAGAGTTAGTTGGTAGCACAATGTTGCCGAGGCTCAGAGGTAGGATTTGCACTTCGGCCCTCTAACTTCACAACATACTACTTCCGTAGACAGTTATGTGGTTTGTCCTTTGTTCTCAAAGAGGACCATGACATCAGGAAGATGATGCCATGACTTGTAGGTGAATAGGTTTTCAGTGAGGGAGGGCTGTGCAAAGTGACCATAGATAGCAGTGAAAGAAAGTGGAAAGATTGATTTTGAAATTTTGAAGGAAAAAAAAGATTTTTATTATGTGCTGTAAGTGCTTAGGATATAAATGAAAGCCAAAAAAAAAAAGACAGTCTCCATCTTCAATGAGTATAATTACATTCTGATGAGGGAAGATAGCATATAATAGGAAACTGGAAAACAAGGGATGGAGAGAGGTATATCTGTGTGCACACTTTCAGTAAAATCTGACTTGGATATGAAGTGAGCAAGGCTGGTGAACTTCTTTAAACAGTGGTTCTTGGCCAGAATCCACCAATTAAAGAAGGGGGCATTAGAGGTGGAAACATTTCCAGGGTAAGGAGACTGCTTTGATGGAGGCGGAAGAGCCTGGAGATTCTGAAGCAGAGCCAGGGGATAAGAAGTTGGGCTATACAGTATTACCCTTATTATTACCCTTACATAGTAATTCATTATTACCCAAAATATTTGACGTAATTTTAGAAATAGTTATAGCAGTAAGAAGAGAAAAATTAAAGAAATGAACATTGGCAAAGATGAGCATAAAATAATCTCTTTTAGCAAATGACATGACGACATATTAATTTAAGATCTTCAACTGAAAAATTAAAGAAAGAAATAACTCATCCTTTGTTAAGATGAACCAAGGGGATAAAAATCTACATTTTTATATATTACTAATAGAAACAAGGAAAAATATTTAGAAAAAGAAATACTATTTATAATGTAAAATTGCATAAAACAGTTGGAGAGTTAACCTACCAAGATATCATAAAGCCTTTGTAAAAACTACCAACTCTGAAACGGTTTTGAGAGAATTACTATATAATTTGAGCCAATATTCTTCGAGCTAAGTGCTATTAATATCCTTATGTTACGGTTGAGGAAACTGAGGCAGATAAGTTAAATTACTTACTCAAAGTCACAAAGCTAGTAAATATCTGAGGCCATATTTGAACTTGGGTCTTCCTGACTCCAGGCCCAGCGTTCCATCCACTGTACCTTAACTGTCTGTAGTGCATGGGAAAACAAAGGACTGAAGTCATCAAGCAGAAAAGTTAACTTTCCAATCTTAGATTGTTTTGGGAAGTGTTAATTACAAAAGCTCTAGTACTGAATTTTTAAAAATAGATCAATGAAACAGAATAAAAATCCAAAATTAGAGCCAAAGGCATCTAATGGATGAATGTTTTATACATCCAAAATTACAAAACAGTATAGAATTGAATTTTGACTTCAATATACATTGTTAGGAAAATTTGATAGCTAGTCAAAAATAGGATCAGGCTAATACTCAACAGCATATATGTAATATATATGTATGTATGTGTGTACAACACAAGTGCTAGGTACACATGTATGCAACAATACAAATTGTAAGAAGAAAGAATATTATTATCTCTGTTCTAGAGTTGAGAAGATTATCTCTTATTTATTTGTTTGTTTATTTATGTATTTTAGGCAATTGGGGTTAAGTGACTTGCCCAGGGTCACACAGCTAGTAAGTGTCAAGTGTTTGGTCGAAAATTATAATCTTTTAAATGAATGTGATTGGTGACAAAATATATTAAATTCTATAAAAATAAGGGAGTTTTTCACAGCAAAAAGCAGTTTATCCAAAATTACAAAAATAATTACTAATGAAAGCTAACAACCTGGAATCTATAATATTTAGGTAGAAGCTGTAATTTCCTACAGTCATTTTAGAAATTGGTGTTAGGATGGTTGAGTGGGTGACTCCCTTCTGTTCGTTGTATCTGCACTAGGGGAAGCCCAATGTCTGATACCTAGTAGGAGCTTCATTAATGCTTATTAATGGATTGTCTCAGAGGGTATAGCCCTACAGTGTCACAGAATTCAGTGGCTATCCCCCTTTCTGTGACCTTAGATGAGTCGCTCATTATGTTTAAGCTTTGAATGGGCTAGACTCTAAGATCTTTAGTAACTGCAGATCACCTCATTTTACCTATATATTCTAGGTACCCATAGGCTTTAGATAGTCATATTTCTCTATAAATTATTAATTAAAAATTCAGCAAATTCACGTCCAATACTTGCGTCTTCCAAGAACCTGCCTTGTTTGGCAGTGGCTCTAGCATAATAATTTGTTGCTATGAAGTGTCTCATGGGTAAGTAGTAGGTAGGTAGATAGATGGAGAGATAGAGAAATAGGTAAGACAGGTTGATAAAATGGAGCAGTGAGTACAAAGACACCATGAGCTCTTGGTTCAAATTATCCTTCTATATAAAATAAGATTGTGACTATTTTTTCACCATGTTGTAAAGACCCATTTCTCCAGATTTATGGAGATGTAAATGAATAAAAAAGGGTTAACATTTGTTGGATCACTTAGGTGACTGTTTTACAATGAGCTTCCAAAAGAGGAAATATGATAAAACATATTAAAATCCTTTCAATAGAAATATGGGCAGCCTCCAGGTTCAGAATGTTGAATGTACCATCAGAAGATAATAGTATTTTTCCTTTCTAAAACTGTTGTTGCATAGTGAATATTTAGAGTTGAGAGACATTTTTATTTATCAATTTGTTTTGCTTAACTTGTTTTTCTCCTTCAAGGGAGAGTTCCATTGGAAGGGGATTGTATTTGTGTGCGGTTAAAAAAACAAAACAAAGCCAACAACAAAAAACCCAAAGGCATCAATCAATAACAAAATAAAATCAACCTGAAAGATCAACTAGTTCTTTCCTGGTATTGAATAAAGAGGAAGGTGATATTATCATCTTTCTTTAAAAAAAATTTTATACGGGCAAACATTTATGTAACAAAAGAGCAGGCTTGGGGGCAGCTAGGTGGCGCAGTGGATAGAGCATTGACCCTGGATTCAGGAGGACCTGAGTTCAAATCCGGCCTCAGACATAAAACACTTACTAGCTGTGTGACCCTGGGCACGTCACTTAATCCCATTACCTAGCCAAAAAAAACAAACCAAAACAAAAGAGTAGACTTCTGACCACTAAGCTATGTTCTTTAATAAGTTCTTTTTTTATCTACCAACTGTATGTGCTTTGGCCACCATTTGTAAAACTGAGAGTGTCATCACCATTAAGTATTTCATATTCTGGTATTGCAGAATGGCATCATAAAAATCCAAAGTGTACCTCTTTGTTACTTCTCTCTGTTGTTGGCTACACACACACACAAACACATGTATGTATGTATTTCTAATATACACATATGCGTGTACCCCCAAATATTTATATAAATAATACACATGTGTTATTGCCATTATTACTGACATCTTTCAGCCTGTCCAGATGCTGCCTCTGGCAGGGGAGGTTGGAGATCTTTCCCTTCTGATTACCAGACTAACACCAGGGTTATACTGTGTAGTCCGTCCATGAAATTCTAGACAGCTGTACCAAATCCCGTCCATCCCTTCCCCAGCAGCAGGGCTGAGTGACAAGATGCTTTAATTAGAGCAGTTATTAGGAAGGCTGAGGAAATGAAAGAAATGCATTAGGTTGCATTAGCCTTATTTGTGCATTGATGGTCCTCTAATTAAATCAGAGTCTTTTTCTTTTCCCAGGGATCAATGAGCAAGGACTCTACAGAATTGTTGGCGTCAACTCCAGAGTCCAGAAGTTGCTGAGTGTTTTGATGGGTGAGTGCCATAGCCGCTGGCTCTGAGCAAAAGTGGCTGGTAGGGTTGTTTTGGAAAAGTATGGGGAGGAGAGGGAAGGAGGGGAAGGACCCAACCCTTCTGGATGAAATATTTATTGATTGGAAATCAGGACTTAGAGGGATGTAAGCAAAAAAAAAAACCCAAAAGAAAAGAAAATGGTGTCAGGTTCCTGTCCCACCCTGGCTCTCCCCTTGATAGCTGGAGAGGACTTTGGCTATGAATATCTCTGGTTATTCCCAGCTGGCCTTGCCATAATTTCTGTTACAGACTTTAAAAACATGCCAGAGCTTGGATTCCTTTTGCTCTCCCACATTAGAGCCTGGGGACATAGACCAGGAGTACCACACCCTTACTGGTGGAAGACAGCTGCCTTTGGCCTCTTGCCTTGCCATGGAATCCATATCCCATATGGCCCCTCCCTATTTCGTCTTTAATAGTCTGTGACTCTTGCTGTCTATGAAATGGGTCAGGTATTTATTGATTCCAAAGTCTGGTGCCTCAGCAAGGGGATCAATGCAATAAATTAATCAACAAGCATTTATTAAGTGCCTGCAGTGTGCCAAGAACTATGCTCAGTGTTGGAGGGACAGAGCCAAAATGAATCGGTCATTGTCCTCAAGGAACTTTTCTTTTGTATTGGAAAACAACAGGTACTCATGTAAGTAGATATAAAATATATCTTTTTGGTAGGAAGAGGAGCTAGTACCTTGGGGGTGCTGTAGCCAGGAAAGACTTCATTCCATACAGAGAGTAGAACTTGAACTGAGCTTTGAAGGAGGCTGTGGATTCTAAGAGACAGAAGTGAGGAGAGAGAGGATCTAAGCTTGGGGGACAACCTATATAAAGGTAGCATTGGAAATGAGATGCAGACAACGGAGTAATAATATTTAATAACATAGGAAGAAGCCTGATGTTGAAGGGCTTTAAATGCCAAGCAGTCTAGTTAATATTTGATCCTGGAGGTGACAGGGAGCCATTAATGCTTCTTGAGCAGAGCAGTAACATGCTTAGATTTATGTTTTTGGAATATCACTGTGTCAGAGGAGAAAGGAGAGACTCGAAGGTTGGGGTTTGCAATTATGAGGCCATTGCAACAATTTGGGCAAGAAGTAATGATTAGAGCCTTTGTGAGTGGAGAAGAGGGGATGATTCTAACTATGGGAACTTTTCTTGAGAAAATAATGTTTGTTCCTTTGCTAGTGAGAATCCATCACATTACTTCAAAGCTGAGTTTACTTCAATGGATAATCCTTCTGATCCAATCTCCTAGCCCACAAATTCATACTCTCTCTACGTAGAGTAAGCAGCAGAACTCAACCTACACTTCCTTCTTCCTTCCTCCTCCGCCCCGTATGGGTAGCAGATATCCAAACAAAACCTTCGTCCCACTCCGCACGTTCAGTATTCAAATCGGAGCCCCATGAGCTAATGGGCCAAATGTGCTTAGGCTGCAGATTTCCTGTATTTTTAGACGCAAATGCAGCCAGCACCAGTGAATAACATAGATTTAAATGGCAAACAGATCAGGTTTCCGAGATTGGTGACTGTAATATTTGTCACTTATAAGCACATTTGGAGGGACACTTTTATAGATGGGGCTGCTGCTTGTGGTCCCAGCTTGGTGCTCTAGGCAGGGACACCACTCATGTAAGACTCACTTGCTTCAATGAAAACAAATTCAGTTGGGGGGAAAAATCATGATTTCCTATTGTTTGTGTCTCTCATCTTGGGCTAAATCTACCTCTTCTATACCCTAATTCTCTCACTCAGTCAATATACCTTCTTTTTAAAGTAAAGTTTTATTGATAATTTTTGTTCTTAATATCATTTCCCTTTCCCAGTGAATCTTCCCTTACCCTCCCAGAGAGTTTTCCCTTATAACTAAAAATTTAAAAAAAGCAAAAAAAAAAAAAAGAAAGAAAAGAAAAGCTACTTCAGCAAAACGAACACATTGAAAAGGCCTGATATTCTCCTCTGGAAAGAAACGGGAGGAGGTGCTTTCCCAGATTTCCTTTAAGACTACTGTTAGGAAACTTAATAACTATGTTAATACAGTGCTTCAGTTTACTTTGTTGTCATTGTATATATTGTTTTCACGTTTATGCATCGATTCTTCTGCAGCCCAGTAGTATTCCATTACATTCATATATTGTAACTTGTTTAGTCATTCCCCAATTAATGGGCATCTACCTTGTTCTCAGTTCTTTATAGTTACAAAAAAAAAGTTTAGTGTCTATGGGGCTTTTAAAAAAAAATTGTTGGCCTTCCTGTGGCATATGTCTTGCAGTGGGATTTCTGGGTCAGTGGATATGGATATTTTAGTCACTTTCATCATGTATTTACAAATTGGTTTCCAAATGTTTGGACCGTTTTTTCAGCTCCACCATTAGTGCACTAGTGTGCTCATCTTTCCACAGCCCTTCCAATGTTGACCAGTGATTCCTATCTTTTGTCATCTTTGTCACTTTACTGGGTGTAAGGTTACTTTGATTTGCATTTCTCTTATTATTAACGATTGTAGCATTTTTTATGTGGTTGTTAATAGCTTGCAGTTCCTTTTAGAAATATTTGTTTATATCCTTTGACCACTTATTTATTGAAGAATTAGTGTTTGGTCTTATGGATTTCATGCCTTATTTGTTAATTTCAAGAGTCTAAGCTGCTTCCATGAAAAAATCCTATTCTGTCATTAATCTTCAGTGAAATTGATGTTTAAACCATAACTATTTGTTTATCTTAGGGGCCTCTCTTGAAATTTCAATGTTTTAGTTCAGATTGTAGGCATAGTTAACTTTGAGAAATTTTGATGGTAGCCACTGAAGTGGCTACCAAGGCAGGAGATATCTAAGCCTTAGTTAAGAATCTTATGCAGGGGTGAGGAAATTTGGCGTTTCAGGCAGGCCCATAACATATTTGAAACAAGAGCTGCTTAGGTCATTGGACTAAACAGAAGAAGAGGTGTGAAGGAACCTGGTTTCTATCACTGATACTCTGGTTGGCTCTCAAACCAGCCATTTGTCTACTATCTTCCTCAGGATGATTAATGTAATAACCTGCTTCTATGAATTGTTGTGAGGAATAAGCATTAACCAGCTGGAAAGCCCCCAGGGAACCCAGTGTGTGAATATGAAGCAGCAGAACACCATGAGGACAGCTGTGCCGGGCTGACAGCTAAGCTCCCTCATCTGCCAGGTCTTTTTCTCATTTTCTGTAGCTCTAGGCAGCACATCCTAGATCATAATCCCAGGTGAGGATTAACCAAAATTTACTTGGCTCACCAGAGCCTAAGGTGTGGATCTTTCAGCTTGTCTGTGGGTGTCCCACAAATGGGGAAGGGCTGAAACCAAAATCTGTGATTATACTAGCATACTAACTTGATATTTCAAGCCAAATGGTTTAATTCTTATATGTGACATTCTCCCAGGATTCTCACCTTGGTTTATAAAGGGGGAGTGTGGAGGGGAGTGTTCTCTTTCTCCATCCTTATTGCTAATTCAGAATTTGGAGCTAGGAAGGAACCTGTCTGGTCCAGGGCCTCTTAAAATTTTTCTGTGTTTGACAGCCAGGTGAAGCCCTTCTCAGAATATTTTTTTTTATTGTTGTCTACATTCATAATTGAAGAAAATGCTAAATTTCAACTAGAGATTGATGAAAATAAAGTTGGAATTTTATTTCATATCCAAGTTCATGGACCCCCTAAAATCTATGTGGATTGAGAAATTCTTGATCTAATCTTATCAACTCCATCATTGAAATTAAGGTCAAGAAAGGTTAATGATAGCTAATAAACCTAGCACTGTATCTACCTCCATCCCTTATCTACCAAGTTAGGTTGTCTTGTCTGGGATCACAAAGGAGGCTGAGTAGGAACTCAAGTGCATTACTCTTTCCACTATACCACACTTCCTTCTCAGTGCCATGCCCAGTTTTGAGCACGTAGCACTGTTTCACCAGACATAATTTAAATATGGCTCATTCCATTCAGGAAGCATTCTATTCACATGCTGTTCTAGGACATTTCGACATTCTAATGTTCGTGATGTTGCTTGAGAATTTTGATTAAGAACACACTTGGATTCACTATCTGACAGTCTCAAAAGAGTTAGCAGTGTGTTACTCTTATTATTATCATAATGGATTTTAATTAAATAAGAACCACCAGTCTCTTTTCTTTACCCATATACTTGAGGACATTGCTTGGTAGATACTGACAGAGGACAAATGCTATGAGAATGTTTCATACTAAACACTGGAACTCCTTAGGAGATTCTGGTAGAATTTCTAGCAAATACAGTTGTGCTCTCTTAATATACTAGTGTCAAACCAAAAAATGACCTTTGATCTGGTTTCCCAGCAACAGAGGTCAGTGGTCTTTAGAGACTGTAAAGGAGGGAGAAAGACTTAAAAATTCCTAGAAACAGAGGCTCTCTTGGGGGCAGTTTTAAAACTTTGTCTGTAGATGTAGAGGAAAATGACCTAGCCAACTTTCAGTTTAGAAAATGTGTTTTGTAAACCAGCTGTTATACTGTCCTTATGTGTGTGTGCCTGGACAACACATCTAACGTGCAGTGTGTACAACTTAGGCCGGTGTTTTCTTTCTTTTACCATTGATTAAACTAAAGTTAATGCTACGAAGAACACATGGAAGGTATTAGAGAGAATCAGGAAATGCAGTGCTTTATAAACACTAACTTATGTTAACATGCTTTCCCTTGCTCCATTTCTTTTCAGTCAAACTATGCACACCGTATAGCACAGCACCCAGGGACCCTTTGGGTCCATGCTTTTTTATTCTCTGCCTTTTATTTCCTACCCTTTTCCAAGAAATAGCATCAGTGAGTCAACACGGTCCGTTCAGAGAGCTTTTAGACTTGGAGTTAGGAGATCCAGGTTTTGTTCCATCTCCAATAGAGATGTGGGACGTTTCCTATTCTTGAATCTGTTTCTTCAGTTATAAAATGGGGATAATAACTCACTATCTTCTTCACAGGTTGGTTGTAGGGAAAGGATTTTGTAAGTGTTAAAGTGCTTTAGAAATGTGAGCTGTTTGTTATTTTAATAACAGAAACCAACTTTGCATAGTAGAGGACCATAGAGGAAGTCATAAATTAGAGCTGGAAAGAATCTTTCCTGGTCATCTAATCCAACCCCCTCATTTTCCAGATGAAGAAACTGGGGTTCTCTCTAATAATGGCTATTTAGAATGTCCATTTCAGTTACCATTTCTATCTACTTCTCTTCTAAATCTTTCCCAGAGCTATTACTAAGAAGCAAGTTTGGGTTTTGCATTCCCTTCTCCTTCTTTTCCCCATCTCTCTTCTATCTCTGTTCTCTTTCTCTTCTACCTTCCCCTCTCCATTTCTTTCTCTCCCCCCCTTTCCATTGCTATGAAACATCCAAGGGAGCAAAAGAAGGAGACCTTGAATAGTATACAAACTGGAAAATCAAACTCTCCACCTCATTTATTTTTAAGCTTACTTATCTGTGTAAGTAGCATTTCCCACTCTAGCAGAATGTAAGCTCCTTGAAGGCAAGAAACGTTCTTGAATAATCAGTTAGGGGTTGAAAATTCTCCTCTGTAACAGACAAGAAAATGCAGTCATTAATCTTGCTAACATTTGCCATTGCATTGTCAGCAGGAATTAGACAAGAGCATGATTGAAGCAGATTTGTTTGTAGCAAATGTTTAAGGCTCTCTTGTTTACCTCACTGTGCTAGGTACTGGTGGAGATAAACTGTTCAGACAGGGCAGGCTCCCTGCCCTGGCTATTCACAGTATTACATGGAAAAGGAATTTTATTGTCCAGTCATTTTTCTAGTCATGTCTAACTCTGTGACCCCATTTGGGGTTTTCTTGGCAAAGGTACTAGAGTGGTTTGCCATTTCCTTCTCCAGGTCATTTTACAAATGAGGAAACAAGGGGTAAGTGACTTACCCATGGTCACACAGATAATAAGTGTCTGAGGCCAGATTTGAACTTAGGAACATGAAATTTTGAATTTTAAGAAGTAGACTGAGATCAGGGCAGCTATTCAAATTCTGTTAACTTCTGATGATACACACTTATAAAAGGAAGCTGAGTCACTGGTGACACAAAACAGGAAATCATCTCCTGTCACAGTGATATGGGTCCTGGGGGAAGTATTTCTGGATCCTGATCTACCTGGAACAGTGGAACATTTGAATGGAGGGAATAGCTTCCCGGCTTTTAATCTGTGGCCATTACATCCAGCAGGCATCTACCAAGTGCCTACTGTGTACAAAGCACTTTATTTAAAAAAAAAAAAGAAATAATTGCTGTCCTCCAATAGCTCCCTAGTCCTTACTTGTTTGAGCTGCAGAATCTCATGTCTAATTAGTTATATGACTTCTCTACTGAGGTATCCCACTGGCATCTTAACGCTATACGCATGCCCCAGAAATTATATTCTTCTCCCCTAAATCTAAACTTAACTGCTGTGGGGCTGCTTTTGTCTCTTCCCTTTCCCTCACTTCTTATGGTCAGTCAATAACCGTGTCCTGTTGATTTCATTTGTCCATCATGCCTTGCATACATCCCCTCCTTTTTCTTGCCACTGCTACCATTGAAGCAAAGAGTTAAGTGACTTGCCCAGAGTCACACAGCCATAGTAAATGTCTGAGGCCAGATTTGAACTCACAAAGTTGAATCTTCCTGACTTCCAAGGCAAGTACTCTATCTACTGTGCCACCTAGCTACCCATAGTATATAATTAGATTCAGTGTAAAGAAAAATAAGAGGCAAACCCACCCCAAACCAGAATGGACTTCCTCATGAAGTAATGTGTTCTCTATCATGAGTCTACGTATCATGAGTTTTCTAAAAATGATTCAAATTCAGGTACATGTTGGGCTGAATTTCTGCACTCCTTTGCAGTTCTGAAATTCTGATTCTGTAGTCTGTAGTGGGAAAAAAGAAGAGGACTCTTAACAATAAGCATTTGTTAGGTTCCTATCCTATGTAGACTCCTGTATGAGACTCCAGATCTCAAGAGGCTTATATTTTCCTGGGAGAGAAGCAAAGTGCCTTCTGGCCAAGCCACAGATGGGGTAAACAGACCCTGAATCCACAGTGCAGAGAAGACTCGGCCTCCTTTCTGGTGGGTTTCCCTGCCTCAGGCCTTTCTTCACTCTAGTCTCCATTCCACTGCCAAAGTGATTCTTGTAGGCCTGCCCATGTTAACCCCTCTATTTACTAAACTCCAGTGACTCCTGGATCTAATCTAAAATCCTCTGCTTTTAAGTCCTTTCACAGACTTGCCCCTGCCTACTTTTCCAGTCTTCTTTCACTTTATGCCCCCCCCCCTTTGTATTCTGCAGTCCAGTGACACTGGCCTTTTTGCCTTTCCTTTCAAATGACACTCCATCTCCCCCCATCTCCATGCCTTTTACACTGGTTGTTTCTAATTTCTGGGATGCTGTTCCTTCTGCCCTTCCTGCTTCTTTCAGCTCAAATCCTTCCCCCAGCAAGAGGACTTGCCCATCTGCTCTGTCCCTCTACCCCTACTGATTATGCCTTACCAGGTTTGCCTCCCATCATCCTCTGTATATTTTGTTTGCACATAATTGTTTGCATGTTGTCTCTCCTATTAGAATGTGAGCTTAAAAAGAGAGAGAGAGAGCGAGCTCCTTGACGCCAGGGTCCATATTTTTTTCTTTTCAGATAGTAAGAACTTAGTAAATGCTTGTCTGTGTGTCAGTTCACAGATTTGTTTGTACACATGGAGGTACACATTTCTGGTGTTTTCTCCATTGGCGGATTTCTTCTCCCCCTATGATGAATGTTGTTACTAGCTAGTCATGAGAAGATGAGGAGGGGAGAAAGGCTTTTAGTCTGGAGAAAGCCATAAATTCTCTCCCCTACTATTCAAGGCACAGCATATTCAGCTGCTCCTAGAGGCTTCAAAATGTCAGGGGAGCCAAACACGCAAGTCTGGGGCTTCAGCAAGGAGGTGTGGAAATTGGCAGCTCTTTCTGAAAAGAAGGTAGCTCGGGAGGCCTGGGTTTGGGGTGTATTGGAAATAGGATGAATTAAATGTACTTCAACCCTGAAGGAGCCTTGCCTCATCAGTGCTATAAAAAGCCTTTTCCCCAGGACTGTTATTTGAGTCTTGACTGTGATGTTATACTATATCCCTATGGTTGCAGGCCCTTTTTAAAGTGGATACTAATTGTTACTTTGCTAAATGTGGTTCAACAAATAGTTCTCGGCTCCAGAACTTGCCAACTGGTTCTGTTTATTGTTGTTTGCTCCTCTTGAGAGAGGAGAACTTCAGAGAACTGTACAGTAAGATTTGTCTTGAGTCCAAGGCTGGCAGCTCTCCACAAGCCAGTGGGGGGTGGGGAAGGGGGTAGGGCGGAGTAAGTAGTTTGAAGGAAAATCACAGGCTGAACTAAGCCCTTTGGTACATAAGTAAGTAAAGATTAATTTGTAAGGAGTGTGAGATGGCAAAGGATACAGTTTGTGGATGCAGAGGAGGGCTGGTTTTAGGACCTGATGAGCCATGGCATCTTCAGATTTCTCAGCAGGAAAAGAAAGGTTCTTGTTCTGGGATGTGTTTTTCTATGGACCTAGATAGGGTTCTGTTTCTTGGGCAAAAGTTGAGTCCCAGATATGTTTTGTCCTTGGAGAACAAAGAAAGCTTAATGGAATAGGTCTCTCTCTGTTTGTTTTCCCTGCTCAGGAAGAAGAAATGAATGGAAACTCATGCATACATATGTATTAAGTGCTTACTGTGTGCCAAGAACTGTGCTAAGTGAGCTCTGGGGATACAAGTAGAAAAAGGGAGACAATCTCTGTCTGTAAAGAGCTCACCCTCTTTCTTGGGGGAGACAGCACATAAAAGGACCTGTACATGAAGGGTAAATGGAAAGGCCTGGGACATCTGTGGGACATCTGACCAACCACTGGGGTGAATGGCAGTGTCCAAGGGTCCTTGTCACTAGGTCAGATGAGAAGATAAAATACACATTTTTCTGTCTGCCCTTGAAAACTCTTCAAGATCTGTTTCCAGTTTTTCATCCTAGACCAGTTGTGCATGACTCTCCGTCATGGTCTCTATGTTTCAAGTGGACTAACCCATTTTTGTTTCCCATACACTGTAGGACATCTCTTGCTTGTGTGTGTTTGCACAGACCGTCCCCCCTGCGTGGACTGTTCTCCCTTCTCCTCTCGACCTTGTAGAATCCCTCGCTTCCTTCCAGGTGCTACCCTCGCCAAGAGGCCCCCCAGTTATTACAGTTCTCCCTTCCTTGAGATCTCTTTGTATTTACTCTCTATAATTTCTGTTTGCTTCCCTGAGTCCCTCTTGTCCCCACCCCTGTTCCTGCTAGCAGATTGTAATCCTTGAAGGCAAGAAATCTTTCATTTTGTCCTTTTATAAGGCTTCTACCACAGGGCCTGGCACATAGTAGGGCACTCAACAAATGTTCATCACCAGAGAAAGTGGGAGTTGGTGGTATTGAAGGAGGTGGGCTGGTCTTGTCAGAATCCATGAGCTGACCTTGTAAGTCAAGCTCTCCTTAGGCCTTCGAGAGAAGTTTTCCTTTTAGCTAGATGAGATTTTGACATCTCCCATCATTCCCCACCCATTTGGAAATTAAACAACAGGGCTTCTTAAGCTTCTTCCACTGGAGACCCTTTTTCTAGCAGTGTTCATTGGCATTGTGTGGCCTGAGGGCATGCACAGTGCAAAGTGCATGTGCTTTGTGTTCAGAGAACCAAGGCTGAAGTGAAGTTGCACGATGCGACATGGGCAAGCACTGCCAGAAACCCCTTGGATTCAACGCATGTTTGATTTTTAATTAATTTTTGGTCATTGTGAGTTCAGAAACCTTTACTGTTGCCAAGAGGGTCTCAGCCCACAGTTTAAGAAACACTGAGGACAACAGAAAGAGAATTAGAGAATCAAGAGTTGGGTCAGAATCCTATCTCTAGGCAAGTTACTTAATTTTTTTGGGTTACAATTCCTTTGTTAGTAAAATGAAGAGATTGGACTAGGGGAGGCGACCTTGAGGCCACATGGGGCCCTCTAGGCTGAAGGTTCCCCACCTCCCCCCCGGATTGGACTATAAGATCCCCTCTAGGTCTAAATCATATAATCTTACAATTGTATCTGGGCAGCTAGGTGGCACAGTGAATAGAGTGCCCAGCTTCAGGTTAGGAAGACTCATCTTCCTGAGTTCAAATCTGGCTTCAGGCACTTACCAGCTGGGTGACCCTGTGCAAGTTACTTACCCTCTTTGCCTCAGTTTCCTCATCTGTAAAATAAGCTGGACAAAGAAATGGTAAATCACTCCAGTATCTTTACCAAAAAAATGCCAAATGGGGTCAGAAAGTCAACCAAGACTGAAACCACTAAACAATAACAACAATTATATCTATTTTTAACTAATTTCCTTCTGATCATGTCCACCCCAAGTCTCCATTCAGTAAATTTGAATAGATCCCTATCAACTCTAGGATCAAATACAGATCCTCTCTTAACATTCAAAGCCCTTGATAACTTGGCTCCCTTCTACACTTTCAGGTTTCTTACACCTTACTCACTCCTCCCATGGACTCTTCAATGCAGTGACACTCACCACCTTGCTCTTTATCATACAAGTCACTCCGTTCTTCCATTTTGTGCATTTTCACAGCCTGGTCCACCAAGCCTGGAATGTTCCTCCTCTTCTTCACATCTGGCTTCCCTGGTTTCCTTTCAGTCCCAACTAAAGTCTTACCTCCTACAAAGAACATTTCATGATCTGCTGCTTTGCTGCTGAGATCATCTCTAATTTATCCTGTATCTAGTTGTTTGTAGGTTGTTTTCCCCATTAAACTGAGCTCCTTGACAACAGGACCTGTCTTTTGCTTTTCTTTGTATCCCTAGCGTTTAGTACAGCGCACGGCACATAGTAGGTGCTTTTTGACCTGTTGATTCTTTTAGCTTTAAAAACTGCTTGCAGTACGAGATGAAGTTTTCTCTTTCTTGTGGCCTAGGTTATTTTGTAACTAACAAATTCCTGGCTCTATTCGGCGTAAAGATATTCAGTGCCCTTGAGAAACACTGCTCCCTTTCCAGTTGGCCTGGGATCCAGTTTGTACTCTACAATTAAGAAGCAGTTGGTCTCTTGACTTTTGAAGACTTTCTCTTCACCTAGTATACAGCCAACATCTATTTTTTAAAAATATATTTCATTTATTTATAATTAAATATTTCCCAATTACGTCTGATTTTTTAATATTTTTATACATTTTGAGTTCCAAATTCTCTTTCTACCCAGCTTTTTCAGAAGACAAGCAATGTGATATCAACTGTACATATAAAGTAATGTAAAACATATTTTATATTAGCCATATTGCAAAAGAAAACATACCCAAGTTGGGCCTCCCTGGGGAGCCCTGGTCTGTGGTGCTCTGGTGAGAGGGGTCATCATTAGAGGTGCCTGTATGGCCTGTGGGTTGCCTCCCCTCCAGCAGTAAGGAGAGCCTGTACTCCAAGAGCCCAAGCCACAGGTATCCTGAGAATACTCTTCCTCCATCCCCAGCACCAGAGACTTAGGAAAAATATGCATATGATGATACCTATTTTAAGCAAAGTTATGAAGGATACGAAGGCTATCATAGCCAGGGCCAAGGGGACTCAGAGTATTATGGACGTGGAGAGGCACAAGATTCTTATGAAGCTTATGATCAAGATGGCACAAGGTCCTCCTTGAAGGCCTTTCCAGCTAGGCCAGTGAAGGGGTCATGCAGAGAGTATCCATATGCAGGTTATTAAAACAACCATGACAGAAAACTGTCAATTAAGAGCAGAGTTGTTACTGATTTCTTATATTTCCCAGAATTCCTGTTGCTTTACCCATGACAAGTAATTGTCTAAATGTTTATCTTCATGATTTCCTTCTTCTCCTCCCTTCTTCCATCCTCATCCTATATTCTCGCTTCTATATATAGTATTTTAAAATTAGTTAAAATAGATTTAGAAATACCGAATTAATTTTTTAAGTGTATAGATTTTTTTTCTTTGTTTAAATATAAACACAGCTGTACCTTTTATAATAAAAACAGTAAGTTGAGTTTACACATCCCAAGAAAAATAAGGTGAAAAAAAGAGTACTTCAGTCTGCATGAGGTAGATAGCATTTTTTCATCATGGGTCCTTTGGAATTGTCTTAGATCATTGTTTTGATTCTTTCACACAACATAGCTGTTACTGTGTATAGTTTTCTTCCGACAACCAGCATTTATTAAGAATCTGCGCTTTGCAGGGCCTTGTGCTTGGCACTGGCAGAGGATGGAGTATGGGGGAAGGTAATGCAAAATATGATCCCTGCCCACAAGGAGTTTACAGTCTAGTTAAGAAGATTAGATTTTTTTTTCTGTTTTTCTTCTGCTCTTTTGTTATGTGGCTATGTGTCATGACATATAACAGTTTCCAAAGAACGGGAATTCAGGTTCCCCAAAGAACGACAAATGCCTGGTGTGGTGGTGGTGAGCAGGCTGCCCCCTATTTCAAAAAGAGAATTATTTAGGAAGGAAACACACATTTATTAAATGCGTATCTGCCAGGCACTATGCTGAGCACTTTACATTTGATCCTGTTTGATACTGACAACAACCCTGGGGTGTAGGTGCTATAATTATCCCCATTTTATGTTTGAGGAAACTGAGGCAAACAGAAGTTAAGTGACTTGTCCACGATCACGCAGTTATTGAGGATCTGAGGCTGGGTTTGAACTCAGGTTTTTCGGATTCCAGGCCCAGCTAGAATGCTGTGCCACCTAGACACCTAGAAAAGGCCAAAAAAAAAGTGGCAGACATGCATGAGTGGTAGAAAAGATTGTAAGGATAAATGGTAAATGTGAAGGATGACTGATAGCCTGCAATTTTTTTTGGTATCCTGGTGATGTCAGAAGTATGTTTGAGAAAGGGCCTCCATGTGGTGTGGGCATGGATGAAAGTCACACAGAATAGGTTGCAGTGTGAATCACTGGAGGCAATGCTCAGATTGATAAGACATGAGATCCCTTTGAGTATTTGAAAAATGAGATAAGCCACAGACACAGATGAGCCACAGTATTACATGATAAGTGCACGAAAGAGTTACGTGAGAACTGTCGTAGGGTACAATAGCCATTCTTTGAGTCAGGCCAAGAGATGTATTCAGCCACGAGGACTTTTTTTTTTTTAAAGAAACAAACACGACCTCTGAAAGCAATATAGAGGTAAGTGTGAAAGTATTAAGCTGTAGACAGGCTCACCTCAAGAGGAGAGAATGATTTTGTTTTGTTTTACTTTTAATCATTTACTTTTCTCTCTTTTTTCTTAGACCCCAAAACAGCTTCCGAAACAGAAGTGGATATCTGTGCAGAGTGGGAAATAAAGACTATTACTAGTGCACTGAAGACTTATTTAAGGTGAGTCTTTCCAGTCTGTCTTGCTTCTTTCATCCTATGAAGAGTGCCTGGTTGGCTGTTCAAGATCCGGAAACAGTTCTTGCATGAATACATTCAGTTTCTTTGGTCAAACCAGTAGTGTAAATTGCCAGGCAAATCCCTGCTACAGGGTAGGGATGGACTTATTTTTATTCTTATATCTCCACAACCTAACGTAATGCCCTGCATGTAATAGGCTCCTAATTGATGTTTGTTCAGTGCTACCACAGACCTTTGGAGTTGAGTCCGTAAGCATTTATTAAGTTTCTGCTGTATGCTAGGCACTTGTGCTAAGAGCTGAGGCAAAAACCAGTTCCTGATCTCAAGAGATCCACAGTCTGATAGGTGAAATGAAATGCAGACAACTATGTATAAATAAGCAAGATATGTAGAAGATAAATTGGAGATAAGCTCGGAGGGAAGACACTAAGATCAGGGAAGACCAGGGAAAGCTTCTTGCAAAAGTTGGGACTAATGCTGAGATTTGAAGGAAGCCAAAAGAATCCAGGAGGAAGAGAGTTCCAGGCATGGGATTAATCAATGAAAATTACTGCAGCTGGGAGATAGTTCTGTTCAAGGAAACAGCAAGGAGGTTACCCGATTGAACGGTATGAGTTGGGATGAGTTGGGAGGTAGAGTAAGGTATAAGGAGGCTGGGAAGGTAGGTTGGGACCAGATTATGAAAGGTTTAAAAAGTCAGATGTTATATTTTACATTTGATTCTGAAGGTGATAGAGCAGTCAACTCAGAAGGATAAGCAGGTTTAAAAGAGAGAAATAAAAGCTCATTTTGGGGTAATATGAGTTTAAAGTGCCACCCACTTAAAAATATCCGATTATTACCTGGAAATGTGAAGAGAGGTCAGGCCTAGGAATAGATATTTGGGAATTCCCTAAGAGCAGGCCATGGTGTCACCTTTGTTTTAATATCCCTAGCACCATGGCCTGCCTGGCCCAATAAATGGTACTGAATTAACGTGGAATTGTTCTTTACTGGATGGGGTTGTCAACAGTGTACAATCCAGGGCAGCTTCAAGAGAAAATGCACCAGAAAAGACAATTTTACAGAAAGGATGCTGTGGTAAAATGTGTCCCTCTGAACCAGTCTCAGGAATAATTTCCCTTTAGAGAATATTTTAATGTTGGTACGGGATTTACCTTGCTTTGTGAATGAAGCAGATAGTGAGCATTATTGACCTCATTTTCAAGATCTACAACTTATCCAACATCAGAGGCATCATTGGAACCCAAGTCTCCCAACTCCCTATTTAGCACTCCATCCATCACAGTGGGATGCCCTCCAGGGGAATGGAAGAATCCTTTATTGTGATGTGCTCGGAGGGAGTCACTCAATTTATTCCTGACCATGCTATCCTTTTTTATTTGTCATTTCTAATGAGCAAAACATCGTTGATGCTTACTCTCACATGAAAGCACATGGTCATCTCTAAATTGGCATTCTGATGGAGGGAAGGCATCACTATCCTAGATGTGATATTTCTTCCCCAGCCCCTTGAGTAGTGGTACTAGAAGTAAGTGGCAGATTTATCTCTTACCCAGTCAGTGAAGAAAGCCTTCATGGAGGGTGTGAAATATATGGTAGGGTTGGGAAGGATATATTCTGGCATGTGGGGTTTCTAAATGCAGAAAAAGGCCTGAAGCCATGGTTAGCATAACTAGACAATCAAGCCAATTAAAGAGATGCTGCACTTGTGCAAAAAGAGCTGACGACTGAATAGAAATTGGTAGTGATCACTCCTGTTTGCCAGTCTTTGCTGCATCTTTTGTCATAGGTTTTTAGATTTAGGGCTCAAAAGGTCGTTAGAGTCCGTTAGTTTCAATGTCCTCATTTTAAAGATGAAGAAGTTGAAGCCCAGAAAAATTAAGCCATCTGGTCAGCATATTTCCTATTCATCTTGCGTATAGTTTGCTTTGTGTGTATTTGTTTGCATGTTGTCTCCGTCCGTTAGATTATAAGGTCATTGAGGGCAAGGACTGTTCTTTTGCAGATAGTAGGTGCCTAATAAATGTGTATTGATCGATTGATCAAGTCCAATCCATGCCTGTAAAAGAATCCCCATAATCAAAATATCATGCAAATTCTCATCCAACATTTGTTTAATGCTCTCCCACAAAGGGAAACTGCCTATCTCCTATGCCAGTCTTTTCCACTTTTGGATGACATTGTGAGGAAGTTTGTTCCTTACGTGAAGCCTAAGTTTGAGTTTTTATACATCTCACGCATTGCTTCTAGTTCTGTGTTCTGGGCCAAGCAGATTAAGTCAAGTCTCTCTTTTACAAAATAACCTGCTGAGATCAATAGCAGCTGTTATATCCTTATTCCAAGCCTTCCCTTTTCCAAAATAAACATCCCTGATTCCTATGCCATAGATTCTTAATGATTCTGGTTGCCCTCTTATGCATGCACTTTAGTGTTGTGATGTCCTTAAAATGCAGTGCCATGGACCTAAACATGATCAATGTTGTCTGATGAGGTCGTTGTTATTATTTTTTGGGGGGAAGGGGGCCATTGTTGCTTAGTATATTCCCCCCCCTTTTTTTTTTGATGAGGCAATCAGGGTTAAGTGGCTTGCTCAGGGTCACACAGCTAGTTAAGTGTCAGGTGTCTGAGGCCAAATTTGAACTCAGGTCCTCCTGACTCCAAGGTGGGAACACTGTGCCATCAAGCTGTCCCACCTCTTAATATATTACAAGGCACATTGCAGGGAACTTTTTGAAGTCATATGTGAGAGTAGTGCAATCAGTAACCAAGAGAGTGACAGTATAAGTAAGAAGCATCTGCCAGTGAGAATGTTACATAATCAAAACCAGGAATCACAATATATAGTTTGATGGAGAGGCTTAAATATAGGGTAATATAAATGACTTGACTGTATTTAAAACCGAGACATCTTTGTAGGCATGTAAGGAAAAGTCTAATAAAAATAATAACAACTTATTAAGTATTGGGCTTTAAGGTTTATAAAATATTTTTACACATGTTATGTAAAATACATAATACAGTGCTTAGCAGAGTGCCTTGGGACATAGTAGGTACTTAATGTTTATTGATTGATTCACTGGTGTATTACCCAACTTGAGCCTCATAAGATAGGTACTCTTGAGATAGATACTGTTATTACCAACATTTTACAGAGGAGGAAACTGAGACAAACTTTAAGTGACTTGATCAGGATCACATAGCGAAGAAAGTATCTGAAGCTAGATTTGAACTGAGATCAGCTTTCCTGCACTCAGCTCGCTACGTCCCTTGGCTTCCATGCATAACATAGATTCTTTGCAGGAACATAAAAGTATACAATTCAGCTTAAAACTAAGACCTGGCCCCAAGTCCCAGGCTTGACATTTATCAGGCTGTGTGGCCCTGAGAAAGTCCCTTAACCCTTTAAGCCTCAGTGGCTTCATTTGTCAAATGGTAGTAGTAATACTGGTGCTCTTTACTTTACAAGATTGTTGTGAGGATAGTTCTTTGTAAACCTTAGCCTTTATGTGAGTCTTTTATAATTAATTTATAATTTTTATGAGTTATATAATTTTATAAATTATACAATGTATAATATATAGTAATATAATATCACAATATGGTATAATAAATAATATATTATATAATATATATTTTATAAGTTTTATAATTGATTTACATGGTCTCATATATATATGTCTTTATAAACCTTTGTATGTATGTGAGGAGCTACTGCTATTATCATCATCGTCATCATCATCATTATCATCATCATCATTTCCTACTAGAAAATACCTCCTTTTTCATATTTCTTATTGACTTTTCCTTGCTACCAAACTGATGGGAAGAAACTAGTCTTGATTTAAATGGAGTTAGTGAAAAATGTTGAACTAATTGTCTTGTTTCTGCAACAGATTTCAACGGTCTCTTGTATCTGTGGCCTTGACAGGAAAGCACTTGAGTTGTGCTGGAATTCTGTGCCCACTCATTTCTTGTCACAAACATGTAGAAAAATTGAAATGGGTATTAGGTCATTTCAAGAAAAGAGAAAAGGTGGAGGGTGGGGGGAAATCCTAGAGGAATGTTGGAATTCTTCTAGTCAGACAATATTGTTGAGTTTCTATTGCTTCTCTGGGCCGGTTTTGCTCTAGGAAAGATCATACTATGGAGACGATGTCTCAGCTGCTGTTAGGTGAAGATTGATTCTTTTGTGATAAAATTTATTTTTTTGGCGTTTTTGTGTTTTCCAGAATGCTCCCTGGGCCACTCATGATGTACCAGTTCCAAAGAAGTTTCATCAAAGCAGCGAGTAAGTTTGAAGTTGTTACAATTTTGAGGAGGTGGAGAATAGCAGAGACTTTTTTTTTTAAATTTTGAAATTTTCAAAATTGTATTATCTGTCCCTGGTACACTTCTCCTAAGCTATGCCCGTGTCGATGCCGACAAGCCTGTGGTATACAGACTCAGACTTAAGATACTGCTGCTGGAGGAGAAAAATAAAGCTTTGATTGCAAATTCTAGTTACTGAAGTTCTAATGACTTCGGTTTTTCCAGCCAGAGCAGCACTTTACAGAATGAATCAGACACTGCACATTACGCAGATCGAGCCTAGGGTGCTTTTCCATAAATATGACACCCGTTATATAACTCCATAGGTCTCATTCCATCAGATCTTCCACTCACAGCTTATGATCATTCTTTGGATGTCCCATCCAAGTCCCTAGCGTCATGTTACTGGTATAAAAAGTACATGGGGATTAGGTGCAAGCCATTCCTAGTATACTGGAATCTGGCTGCGTGGAGGGAGTGAGTGGAATGTCTGTAAAGGAGACTTCATATCAGATGAAAGTCTGGCCTGAATTGTCAGCATACAACATTACAACATCAGCAGCTCATACAGCCTTCTGGTTTTAAAATTCATTGATTTGCCAGCTTTTAGGGGTACCCATTCTCTTTCCTACACAGAAGAATCACTATTGTTGATTGTCTTTTGTTTCTTCACTATTTCACTATTTGTGAAATTGTGGATACAGTTAGGAGGACCTGGGTTCATGTAGTAGCTGTGTGACCATGGACAAGTCCTTTAACCTTCTGAGTGAGCTTCAGGCAACATTCCCCAACCGTATCAATCAGTAGGTAATTTGCTGTGTGCCAGGCACTGTGTTTAAGAACAGAAAAAGATTCTGCCCTTGAGGAGCTTACGTTATGTCTGCTGGTTTTTTCCTCCATTAGACTTGATTTTTGTTCCTTTTAATTTTTTAATATTCATTTTTTAAATTTTGAGTTGCACATTCTCTTTGCTCTTCAGCCCCTCCTCTACCCATGAAAAAGGCAAGCAATGTGGTGCCCATTATACACGTGAAGTCATGTAAAGCATTTCCACAGTAGCCGTCCTCGGTTAGATTGTGAGTTCCTCCTTTTGCCACTGTGTCTGGTACACAGGAGGTACTTAATAAATGCTTATTGATTTGACTGGTGGACTGGAAGTCATAGGTGGTGTTTTGTGTGAGTGGGCTGATGAAATAACAGGTGCTTTTTGTATCTTGACTTGGATTCCTGTTCTTATCTGTGTTGCATTCATTACAAAACAATCAGGAAGAAAAATCCTTGGGAGATCTCATCCCCTATGAACTATTTGCTGAAAGGGAAAAGAAAGAAACAGGTAGATAGGAAGAAATGAATTAGGAGTTAAAATGAGAGTGCAGTGGGTCTGTCTCAGAGGAATTCCAAGTAACCATTCTCTGATTCGTTCTAACAGCCCTATAAATAGCTGGATAACTCAGGGCATAGTGAATGACAGTGCCCTGTTTAATAGTAATAACTCACTCTGTTAGCACCTTAATGCGTAAAAAGTGCTTTTCACGTCACCCAGTGAAGGAGGGGAGTGTGAGCAATTTGATATTCCTTTTACAAATGAAGAAACAGAGAAGTTATATGGTTTCCCCTAGAGTCACTCTAGATTGAAATTCATATCCCTCCCGACTAACTCTAGAATTCTTTCTGCCATGCAACAGTGACCGTCCTTCACAGAGGAAAACAGATTGGCCCAAGAAAAGATGGCAGAATGGGGATTAAAACCAAGGTTCAGGGGAGGGAATTGAATTCCTAATTCTTGTTGCCTTGGTTATACCAAGCCGTTTGCTGCCTGTGCTTTGAAGATAACTGAACAGTTCCTACGTCTTCTCTAAGGTTGTGTTGAGGTGATATTTTGATATATGACACCCTCATAATGCTCATACTAGTTTGTTTACCACTTAACCCAGTGCATAAAGTTCCTTGCGTCCGTAAAACTAATTAGCCATGTGAGAAAGAGCTATTCCTGGTGTCTCCCCTACAGCTATGAATACAGTTGACTACTGCTTTTTATTTCGTTATTTTTCATTGTCCTAACTTGAGTTCATATTCATCATGTTACTCCATGTTACATCGTAGGGCCTTCCTGGTTTAAAAGAGGATTATAAAGACAATTCTTCAGCCTTTCTAACCTAAACCTATCCTTAGGACAGGTAGGTGGCGCCATAGTGCACAGAATGCCTGCCAGGCGTGGAGTTAGGAAGACTCATCTCCTTGAGTTCAAATCTGACTTGGGACACTTATTAGTTACAAGTCACCCTCTATCACCAAGGCTAGTTCAGCTTTGACACTGATGTTTTGCGCCCTTCTGTTTCAGAGCTAGAGAATCAGGAGTCTCGCGTCTCAGAAATCCATGCCCTTGTTCATCGGCTCCCTGAAAAAAACCGGCAAATGTTACAGTTACTCATGAACCATTTGGCAAAGTAAGTGTTATAATTGATTTACATGGTCTCTTATCTTTCTTTTTGAAAGTTCGTTTCTTTTCAATTCGCCTTTTTTAGTGTTGCCTACTTGCTTAGACACAATAGTCATGTTGAATGGTGAGAGAGAGAGAGAGAGAGAGAGAAGAGAGAGAGAGAGAGAGTGTGTGTGTGTGTGTGTGTGTGTGTGTGTAATATGTATATAAAATAACCGAAACACGATGGGAAGAAGGACATGAGTTGTATGGTCTTCACCAGAAAGACTAGACCATTCCTACAAGGCTGAGTTATTGGGTAGAATTTCTAAGGGTGATGAGCTATTATGACTCCTCCCATAAAAATTCAAAAGGGGAAGTAGACATCCGCGGACTGGGAATCAGGAAACCTGAGTTCTAGACTTGGCTTTCCACCAACATTGAGTTGATTAATCACTGTGCTTCAGTATCTTCTTCTTTCAGATGGAAATAATAATACCTGGCCTGCCTATAAGCTTGTGAGTATCTAAGGAGATCAGAGCTGTGAAGAGAATAGAACACTCTACAGATGTCAATGGATTATTGTTGGACAAATGTCTAGTTACTGTCTTGGGTTGAGAAAGGCAAGTGGTTTAGTGAATAGAGTGCTGGATTTGGAGTTCAAACCCTGCCTCCAGTTCTTACTCGTTTTATGACCCTGGACATGTCATCTAAGTGCTCTGTGCCTTTGTTTCCTCATTTCTGAAGTGAGGGGTTTTGAACTCTGTGGCCTCCAAGGTCCTCTCCAAGATTATTTTCTATGATTCTGTACACCCAGCCTGGTTTTCCTTACTTGGGTTTCTGTTTTTCATGCCTTTAATGCTCTGAGAATGTGTCACAGAAGACCTGTTAGAGTCCCATTCTTTTTCCCAGGCCTCCTTTGGCTAGGGTGGAATGTTCTGGAGAGTAACAGGGAGCTTAGAGAGGCCAGATAGTGCAAGTCACACTGAGCAATTAATTAGTTCCTCAGTTTTCTGGGTGCACTTCTGACAACCTACTGGACAGAATGGCTTTTGTGTTTAACTAGGAGGACTTATGCTTCAGAGATTTAGTTCCTTCGTGGGGATAAGCTGATATCCTACCAAGGCAGAAGGAGCTGGTGTTGAGATTTCTGTGAAATGCTTGACTTTACCTCCTGGAAAGAGTGTGTAAGTGTTGCCATAACAATTTCCATGTGTTTGAATTTAAAAGCAGGAAAAGCCCTGTGTGCTCAGTGAGAAGCAATAGGGAGGGTTCAAAGGCAAGTGCTCTTCTGGCCTGGATCACATGTTCAGGAATAATTAGGAAACCTACTAGAGATATGCAAGTTAGCAGTGGGAATCTTGCTTTCTCTCCCTACCCCTCAACACCCCTCCCCAGTAAAAAAAGAAAAGGGAAGTGGCTGAAGAATCCTGAAGAACTGGGCTTAAGAATTTCAGATGCTTTTTGATGATCATTTTGTATCTGTTCCTTTGTATCTCTATTCCTTTTTGTATCTGTTCCTAGAACTGAAAATGGGTTTAGAATTTGGTCTCAACACTGCACATGCATAAGGAGGAGGGTGCCCAAAGAAGAGGGAGATTGAAGGTAGCCAAAGGAGTCAGTTATTTGCAAGGAATCTCCAGACCGTTGTATGGCTCTTAGGCATTAAGGAGATCTTTGGACCAGCTGAGAGCAGCTGGAGGAGAAGGGAAAAGAACCAGCTGGTAGAAGAGTCTCTGTTCAGTTGAAGAATTTGGGAGAGCTTGGAGGAATGGAGACTGGAAGAAGTCAGTGCTCCAGCACAGGGCACAGAGCCTGTATCCGATTTTCCTTATTATTAAATTTTCCTCAGGAATGTCAGGAATCAAAAAAAGAACACTCATCGTGAAGTTTGATGAACGAAATTTGTTGGGTAGTCAGTTTGTTGGAACTTTTCTTCCTCTCCACCCTGTGGATCCCAGCTTCCATTAAAGTCAGTTTGTCCTTGTCCGTGGACCAAGGATCATGGCAGCTGTACGATCTCGAGCTGCAGCTGTGACCTTGATTGTTTGCCTGAAACCAATCCAAGCTAGTTTTGTTACTTTTAAAGAGTATTTGTGAGGTATATTATTCTGTTTGCCTGGTATTTTTTCCTATCATTATTCCGCTTTCCCTTTCCATGAGTTTTTTTTTGTCATTCATGTGTTCAGTAGAACATACCATCATTAGAAATTCTATATAATGAAGGGGACCCAGAAGCCAGTTATTCCAACAGATCTCTTCTGTTATCGTGCCTCTGCTTTCAGGTATTTTGGGGAGATCACTGGTCTTGGAATCTGGAGAGGCATGGGTATAAATCCTGGCTTTGATACTTAACCAACTAACTCTTTAATAAAAGCTTGTTGACCGACTGACCACCAACTCTGTAATCCTGAGCCAGTCATTTAACTTTTCTGGGCCTCATTTTAATCACCTACAAAACGGGGATAGATAACCTTTGTGTTTGCTGCCTTTCAGGGATATTATGGAGAAAGTTCTCATTGTTTGGAATTTTTTTTATGTATATTATGTTAAACTCTCCTCTTTCTCTCCCTTTCCCTTCCCTGAAAGGTAGTAAATAGGTAAGAAATGTGAGGCTCAGACAAGAATGACTTGTCCACGATTGAATGGTGGGTGATCAGTCAACTCACATTGACTAAACTCTTCTCCCTCTTCCTCTCTCTCTCCCCTGTTACTTCTAGAACTGGCAAAGCTATCTCAAGACTGGTATCATGGCCCAGCTAATTCTCCAACTTTTTCAAGGCAGACATTCCTGTTTTCCTTTAGATCATCAAATTGTATTATTTCCCATGTATGTTGTTGTCACCTTCTGGTTGTTCTGCAGCTTGTCTCCTTCCTAAAATGAGTACCCCCAGAAGTGAACATAATCTTCCAGTCATGGTCTGAGCAGGGCGTAGGGCAACATGGAACTACGTCCTTCACGTTTTGGACCCTAGGATTCTGTTCATGTTCATTAGTGTTTTTGATTACCACATCACATAGTTCATTTGGAGCTAAAAGACAGCTAAAACCTTCAGTTTTTGTTCTGTTCTGTTTTGTTTTATTTCACATCCATTTCTTTCTAGGTACATCTTAGTAATAACAACAATTCACATGTACGTATTAATTTGAGGTACATGAATTCCTTAACAATATCCCTACAGATTAGGTAGTGTGAGTGAGCATTATTATCTTCATATGGAATGTAATCTTCTTGAGGGCAGGGACTATTTTGTTTCTTGTCATCGTAGGAGGAGTTTCAGCAATGCTCATTGATGGATTGATCTCAGTTTTACAGATAAGGAAACTGAAGTGTATAGAAGTTAAAAGTCTTGCTCGTTGCAGCCATATGGCACATGTACAGTGGGTCATGAGCCCAAGTTTTCTGACTCAGAATTTAGTGTCCTGTCCTGTATACCAAGTGGATAGAGCACTGGTCCAGGAGCCAGGAAGAATCGTCTTCCTAAGTCCAAATCTGGCCTCAGACACTTACTAGCTGTGTGACACTGGGCAAGTCACCTAACCCTGTTTGCCTCAGTTCCTTATCTGTCAAATGAGCTGGAGAAGGAAATGCCAAGAAAACCCCAAATGGAGCCACAAAGAGTTGGACACAACTAAAAAACAACAAATATCTTTCAATCCTACAAATGTGAAATGTATGCACTTTGCAATGAGGTTACAACCACCAGAACACCATGCAGCATCTCTTATCTAAATGTGTTTTTGTGCAGTTGACTTTATGGGACTTGAAGTATAGGACTTTCAATTTATCTCTATTAAATTTTATCTTGTTTGTGGATATTTGTGGAATTTGTGGAAATTTTTATTACAGGAAAGATGGACAACAGACTTAAAGACCACAGTATGAGTGAGAGGCAGAGCTAAGATTAAAAATCACAGCTTTCCAGTGTAGTTTTTATACTGTGAAAGTTGAAATTCATGAGAGATTGTATGAGATGAAAGCTGATGGCTTGGTCTGTTTTTCAATTAAGACTTATTTTTAAAGAATTCCTTTTTGTGGCTACTTCACAGCTTTCTGTCTTCATAAACTACAATACCCTTGCATTCTATTCCAGTATTGAGATTAAGGTGTCTTGAGACAAGGGGGTCTGTGAATTTCTTTCCAGTTTTCTGAAGCTAAGATTCTTACTGGGATATGCCTGAGTTATCATGCCTCCAAGTCAATACTTACCTTCCTAATGATCTGCTTTCTTCCTAAGTTTCAGTCTCAGTGTTGGTGTTCTACTGGAAAACATGCTGTATTGACTTTCCTCATTACTGAGGATTTGCCCAATGCTTATTAAACTTGTGGTTCAAAGGAAAAGAAATTTAGTGTTGTGTATTTTGAAAAGGAATCTTTTGAAGCACTTTCCAAAGCCCATTTCCTTTAGCTGCAGAAGGAGTTTTAAGACATGTTTAATCCCAAGGAGAAGTATGTTCAGGAGAATAAGGCTTTGGAGGAAAAAAGAGTATGTGCGTGCGTACACACACACACACACACACACACACACACACACACACACGCACACCCCTTTCCAAATACCTAAGTATGGAGTTGGGTTTGTTTAAGACCTCAGAAGGAACATAAAAATTATAAGGGACTATACACATATCTTTGTTATTGCCAGGATGAACCTTAAATCATAAAATATGAGAAGTAACCTGGCATAATAGATCAAGTCCTGGCCTTGAAGACAGGAAGTTGTGGGTTCATAACCACCTCTGACACCTACTGGCTGTGTGACCCCAGGCAAGTTGCTTAATCTTTGTTTGCCTCAGTTTCCTTCTTTGAAAAATGGAGATAATAATAGCACCTGTCTCCCATGGTTGCTGTGAGGATCAAATGAGATAAGAATTGTAAAGTGCCTAGTTCTGTGCCTGGCTCATAGTATTTGTTTGTTATTTTTATTATTACCAAAGAAATCAGTCCTTCGCGTGTTGGTATGATGCATAAGAAAGTCTTATTCTGATTTTTCTTGTTTAATTGTTTTTCAGTTGTGTCCAGCTCTTCATGGCCCCATTTGGGGTTTTCTTGGCAAAGATACTGTAGTGGTTTGCCATTTCCTTCTCCAGCTCACTTGACAGATGAGAAAACTGAGGCAAACAGGGTTAAGTAACTTGCCCAGGGTCACACAGTAAGTGTCTGAGACTGGATTTGAACTCATGAAGATGAGACTTCCTGACTTCAGCCCCAGTGCACTTTGCCATCTAGCTACCCCTTAATTCTGATAATAAGTTGGTATTTTCAGGTTTAAATATGGCATAAAACCTTAAAGAATGGGTCATGTGGTACTTGAAGGGGAGAAACATAGACTAAAGAGTACACAAGAAAAGAAACCAAGGCAGTGGCATTGATTTGGAGGTTTGATGTCATAATTAACAAGGGAAAAGAATTGCTGTCATTTCCAAGTCCTTTGATGCCTTATGCTAAATTACATTATCACACTTTACCCTGATGTTTCCTAGCGAGTGGCATGTTATACAAGAATAATAGCAATAAAGGTGG
Organism: Phascolarctos cinereus; assembly: GCF_003287225.1. Taxonomy (NCBI): domain Eukaryota; kingdom Metazoa; phylum Chordata; class Mammalia; order Diprotodontia; family Phascolarctidae; genus Phascolarctos; species Phascolarctos cinereus. The sequence continues at coordinate 375,725,405 of NW_027555625.1, forward strand.
CATGTTGTAATCAACATTGTGTCAGACTTGAAATCAGGAAGAACTGGGTTGAAATCCTGCCTGAGACTTTGTGATGTTGGACTAACTCTGAACCTCAGTCTTCTCAAATATAAAATGGAGATAATAATAGCACCCTTCTCACAGAGTTATTTTTAGATTCAGATGAGATAATGTATGGCAAGGACTTTACTGACCTTAATGTGTTATGTAATTAATAGTATTATTGCTATTATTAACTTTTTTCAGTATATCCTCATATGTAAAAATAAAGGATCTCATTCTGGGTAATTCTGGGATGCAAGGAGCAGGAAACAGAAGAACATGAACAAATCTATTTCTAAGAATTACAGGAGAAATACTCAAGATCCTGGGCAAATTTCTGAGCCTCAGTTTCCTTGTGTGTGAAATGAAGGAGTGGGGCTAATTGATGCCTCCAGGGCCTTCCAGATTTAAATATTATGATCCAATAAAGAGTAGGCGTGTTGTCTGGAGTAGTTTCGTATTACTTGTCCTATGGCCGCTTAGTACAATAAGACTATGTATGTTATCTATCCCGCACATGCCCTCTGTAGTGTCTCACTGTTCCTTCATCCTAGTGTTTATGGCTCATTCTGGTTGGCCTCGGGGTTTCGAACATTAGCCAAAGGAAGGAATCATCCTGTCAGACTTCAGCCAAGGATGCTGAAATACCAGCAGGGGGAGTGACTTCTCCAAAATGATATGGGTGGAGTGAAACATAGGTCTAGACTGCTAGCTTTTATAACAAAAACTACCTACTTGTGCTACCTGTGGCAAAGGATGGACTTTACCAGGCCTGCCTTTTTTTTCTAGAATGTTTGTCAATAGGCTGGTGCTAGGCTGGTTATTTTCCCAGGACGACCTCTACATCTCCTTTATGGCCTGTTGTCCCTGGTTGGACCGATATCTAAAGAGAACAACTCCTTGGTTGAACTGTTGCTGCCAGAGATGCAGAGCTGGGCATTATTGCCCAGAAGAGCTGGCCACTGCAGTTCAGCAGAGGGCACAGGGATCACTTGGCTGGCCTTTGAACTGCATATTTCCTTTGCAGGTCCTGGCAGCCGAGTGAGGTCAATACCAAGGAGACAATCAGTTAATCTGGGTCCTGAGCACTTATGAACCAAATTAAAAGTTTAATAAAATAGGGCCGGAGGTGGGAACCTACTTTGGTCCATCACCTCTTGCCAGCCCCTTGTTAGTGTTTTTGTTGCCCAGTCTCCTGCTATTTTTTTGTTTGTTTGTTTGTTTTGGAGCATCTGCTAAACATTGTAGTCTTTCCACATAGGAACAGACTATCAGCCATAAAATAATTTTGATGAAGCATGCAGGGCAAATGTTTCTTTATCAAAGCCCAATTTTAACAGAATATTTCATTCTGCCTGATCCAGGGCAGAGCGTACATTGACCTTCCTTTCCCCTCCACACCGCCTCTTCTGCAGAGCATTTCTCAGCTGCCTCTATAAATGATAATGTTTGGGGTGGGGGAAATGTCCCTATCCAAACTGGAATCTTCAGCTTTGCCTTTGGAAGCGTCTAGGAGCTAAATAAATCTGGCTCATGTGAAAATGCCTGTGGTCATACAGAAAAAGTCACCGCGGGGTGTTGGCTCATGGTTGGAGCCAGGCCCTGGTAAAGCAGGAAGAACCCCTGAAGTCCTTGCAGGGAGGCCAGATGGAAAGGAAGCCACCATGGCCTGGCCAAGAGCATGAATTGATTGGATACTACAGTATTTCTCCTTCCTCTCCCCCACCTTCCATACAGATGAAATCTAACTCCATGACAAACTGCTTTCCAGATCAGAAAAGCCAGTTATTTCCTTGCCATCAAGAAGGTCCCAGACTTTAAAAACAAAACCCCCCCAAAAAAAGTGGAATTTTACAAAGTGGTTTTAAAATAAATAGTCCTTTTAGGACAACTACCTCTGAAAGGGAGAGCTCCACACAGATCTTCACTATGAAGGGTTCTTTGAGGAAAGCCATATTTAATTTTTCTCCATTTCCAGGTTTTTGCAGTCTCCTGCTTTGTTGTTCATTTAGGATGCAGGCTCTTAAATTGTTTTGTGTGACATGTACCCCTTGGGCAGTATGATGTAGCTTATTGACCACTTCTCAGAATGATGTTTTCAAATTCATTAAATGAAATATGTGGGATTACAAAGAAAACCAAAAGTTACAGAAAATGAAGATGTCATTGTTTTTTCCATTCAAATTCACAGACCCCCCCCTGAAATTTGACGCCCAAACTCAGAACCCTAGATTTACAGGGTTCAGATCAAGATGTTTCATATTCTTCACTAGGGTGTCTGGGATTCTCCGCACTCCTTGTAACAAGATCAACCTAGGCAAATATTGGACAAGTTGGGGTATCCTTGGGCTCAGGAAGTCCTAACTTTTTGTAATATAAGCTTACTTTTTATAAACCCAGTGGATGCTGCTGGAGGACATTTGAGAAATCATAGGAGAGGGAGTTAGGGGGAGATACTTTCTCAGACCTGCATGCTGGAACAATCTAGGCTGGCTTGGGACCCACCCAGATCTTCACCATCCTTAGCTTGGCTTTTAGGGTCATCAGGTGCTGCTGGGGATTAATATAACATCAAAACTAGACAACTTGTAGTTTATTGAGTAGGCAGTGATTGTAGAGAAGACAGAGAACCAATGAGAGAAAACTGAGGTCTTCGTTCCTGAAAACAAAGATAATTAAAACTCTTTGAGGATATATAAGAAAAATAAAATTGAATATGGTAATATGTGCAAAGAAGGAATAGAGTCCTTTTCTGTGGACTCAATTATATTGTATGTGCTTATTTTCCCAAAGTAAGTTTGGCTTCATTTAGATAATGTTTCTTAAGCATCTGCTGTGTCCAAACTTGGTGAATGAGAGGCGGTGTGGTGTTGTGGATAGAGAACCAGTCTTGGATTTATGAAGTCCTGGCCTCAGGATCCACCTTTGCCATATACTGACTCTGTGCCAGTCACTTAACTCAATGCCATGGGCAACCCTCAGACTGTAAGCTGCAGAATGATTTTAGATGAGCGTTGGTAAGAGTTTCCTAATGAGGAGATACTTATGCTAGTGTGTTCACAGATCTGATAGAAAAGATCTCCCACAAACGTTACCCTGAAAAAGCTTGCAGTTACTCTAACAGAGGAGATAAACACAAGTATCTGTGCCACAAGGAGAAATGTGGTAAGTGCGAAGGAAAATCTAGGCCAGGGGTGGAGAACCTGCCACCTTGAGGCCACATGTGGCCTTCTAGGTCCTTGGGTGCCTAAAACGAATTCCTAAAAAGTGTGCTAGGCATGGGAGACGCAGCCAGAGAAAATACGTAGTGCTAAGAGGTGGAGTGTCTTGTTTGTGGAATGTCCAGGAGGTCAGCGTCATTGGATTGAAGTGGTTTTTTTTGTGGGTGGGTGTAAGGTGTAAAAAGACTCAAAGGTGTGTGTGGGGTAGTTTATGAAGAGCTTTTTGCCCCAAATGAGTTTTTGTATTTGATCCCAGAAGTGATAGAGAGCCACTGGAGTTTATTGAATAAGGGGGTGATGTGGGCAGACATGTGCTGTAGGGAAATCACTTTCACGGCGGAATTGGAGAATAGGCTGGAATGGGGAGATATTGGAGGTAGGCAGACCCATCTACATGCTGTTGCAGTCGTTCAGGCATGAAGTAATGAGGATCTGCACCAGGATGATGGCATTGTCAGAGGAGAGAAAGGGCTATATTCAAGAGATATTGCAAAGGTGAAATCCACAGGCTTGGGACTCTAGAGTCAAAGGTTCTTCTCTCTCCTGTGATACATAGCTGGCTATGTAATCCTGGACTAGTCACTTGACCTCAATGCCCGAGGCAACCCCCCTAATAGTACCAGTTGCAGAGAATTTCTGGCCTGTGTTAATGAACGGAGTTTCCACCCCGGGAGTATACAGATGAAATGACAGGTATAGTCCAAATTAGAATGGAGCATTAAGAAGTTGACTCAGGCATTGTGAGGAGAATAGATTTGAAGAGAGGATAGACTGGAGGTAGCAAAGTAGAAACACCTTTTAGTACTTTTAAGCAAAAGGAGATTGGGGTACATACTTAGCACAGAAATCTTAAACAATTAGAAAAAACTGTAATTAGGGTCCAGGTGAAGAACGTTCTGTGGAGAACTATGTAAGGAAATTGTGGAATACTTGGGCCTTTAGATATCCCAGAGAAGCATGGAGTCATGGCTACAGTGTTTTTGTCTGGGCAGGAGTTGCTTTTCAGTGTAATACAAAGCATCCCATAAGATAAATCTAGGAATAAGGTGTTTTTTTAAAAAAAATTGAAAGAAAAAGTACAAGAAGTCCAAGGTATCACGTTCATTTTGCCAGTAAAGAAGCTAAGGCCTCAAGAAGTGAAGTCCAATGACAATCACTCAGTGAGGTAATTGTAGAACTGGACCCAGATAAACTAGAATTAGAACCCAAACTTTTTCCTAGGAAGGCAAGATCCTAGGAGAATGTGGGGAGGAACTTGAATGAATCATGGTATTAAAAGAGACTGCAGAGGTCACCTAGTCCAAACTCTCCATCTGAATAGGTTAATAGAATCAGGATCATAAGGGACTTTGGAGATGTAGTGCAATCCCCTCAGAGACCCAGAGAGGTGAAATAATTCACCCAGGTTCACAGAGCTAATAAGGAGAAGAGCCTGGAATTTAACCCAGCTTCTGTGACTTGCTACCATTAACCAGCTAGCCTCCACTTGAAGACCTCTGATGATGGGTAATTCTAATTGTTGAAAAGTTTTTCTTCATCTTCAGCCTAAATTTGTCCTGTGATTTCTACCCATTAGGCATGGTTTTGTGTTCAGAAGCTAGTCATTGAACATTTATTAAGCATCTCCTATGTGCTTATCAGAGTACCTGGGATATAGTAGGTGCTAAATAAATGTTCCCTTTCCCTCCAAATTCTGAGGAATGCAAAAAAAAATTAAAGACAGTCCCTTACTCGCAAGGAGCTCACAGTTTAATGGGGGGGAAGACACACAAACAAGCTACGTATAGAATAAATCGGAAATAATCAACAGAGTGAAGGCACTAGAATTAAGACTGATTACTCCCAGTAATATACCTTCAAGGTAGGTCTAAAGTACCCTCTTTTACATATTCAATTTCTAGTTTCTTGAAGTGAATTTTGTATATTCTCTAGCTTCTTTATCATTCTTTGTTCCATGGGTTTCTGTGGTCAAAGAATTTATCACCTTGTGGCCATTTACTTGGGGAAGAGCATTTTTGTACTGAGCTAGGTTGGTTCTCAAAAAGTAGATGCATCTTGCACCTGAGACCGTGCTTGTGTAAATACCAGAGTCCAGCCTCAAAAATGCTGAAGTCTAGAATCAGCTGAAGCTTTAAATGGAGAGGAAAGCATCTCATCCCTGTAGAATCTTAGGCTGCAGGATGGCTCCTCCTTGCCTTTCCTCCAAACTCTTGGAAATCCGCTCTTCTGGTGTCTAAAGTCTATCAGCTTTTGCTTAGCATTCCGCCCTGTTAATGAATGATGGGCTAAGACACCTCAGATACTTTCTCCCAAGGTTTTTACCTTGATGGGCCACAATTTGGTCTAGAATAGCAGTTCTCCTTACTGTTTTATCTCCTTTTTTTTTTTAAGGTAGGCAGTGGTGTTAGGTGACTTGCCCAGGGTCACACAGCTAGTACGTGTTATGTGTCTGAGGCTGGATTTGAACTCAGGTCCTCCTGAATCCAAGGTCGGTGCTCTATCCACTGCGCCACCCAGCTGCCCCTTGTTTTATCTTCTGAAGGATGAAACTGTCGTTAAGGTAAATCTCTTAAATGGCCTTCCCAACCCCATTCTACTTTATGCTACATCACACTGCTGGATTTCTCATCTTAAAACAAAGACCCTAATCACATGACTTCCTTCCTTAAAGGTTTGACATGTCTCCCCATTGCCTACCTGATAAAGCACTAGCTCTTTGTCCTCATATTCAGTGTCTTCCATGTTTTGGCCCCTTCCTACCCTTTTAACCTGTTTTTGTGATACTCCGCTTTACACACTTGGTATGGCAGCCATACTGCTAAACCTGCTCTCCAAAGATGACCCATATTGCCTGCTTCTAATGCCTTTGCTCAGTCCCTTCTCCTTCCAAGAATATTCTCTAACACTTGAAGTGTGCTTTAAAGTTCTCAGAGTCCTTGAACTAGCTCCACTCTTTTCATCTTAAAACAATCTGGTGAAATATTTGCTGTTATTTTCCTCATTTTTACGAATAAGGAACCTTCCTCTGAGAGAGAGGTGAACTGACTCGACAAGGATCACATGGCCTTTAAATGTTTGAGGTGAGATAACAACAAGAAGAAGCATTTATGTAGCACATTAAGGTTTGCAGAGCTCTTCACAAACACAGTATTTTATCCCCACCAGCACCATAGCATGTAGGTGCTATTATTATCAGCCCCATTTTGCAGATGAAGAAACTGAGGTAGGCAGTGGTTAAGTGACTTGCCCAGGGTCATATAGCAAGTAAGTGTCTGAGACTGGATTTGACTCAGTTCTTCCTGACTGCAGACCCAGAATTGTCTACACTAAGACAAACTCCCATCTCCACCTTTTAGAATCCTCTCCATCTCCGACTGGCCCATTCAAATAGCATCTAGCCTTCCCGTGTCCCTCTTTTGCTTGCATTCTGCTTTGCTTGATTTGGGAAAATTCACATGGCTTCAGACCATCCAAATTGTAGAAATTGTTTTTCTTTCTGTTCTGTTTACACCAAGTTGTGGGTCCTGTCTTTGGGTCTGTTGTGGGACAAATGTTAGTTAAAAACTTCTAAAAAAAAGTTTTCCCCTACACTTTCTCATGTTATTTGTCAAGGAAAATCAAAGATATGTTTCTTATTGGTTTGATGTTTTGAAAATTTTCCCTTTTTTGTTTTTTTATGGTTAAATTAAGAACTGAAATCTCGTGCCACCATCCATCTCAAACCACATTTTCTGAGAAAGGAAGTGTTTGACTTCAAGCTGTTGAGGGTAGGGGATTTTTTAGAGCTCCTTAGATTTGAGTCTGTTCTGGGCTGTTATACTTTTGTTCCAATTTATTTTTCCAATGACTTTTCTTTCTCCCTTTCTTGTGATACTGCTTCCTCTTTTGAGATGTCACCCAAGGAGTTCCCTTTCCAATTCAAGAAGGAGGGTGTGGGAGGGAATAAACTGGCTTTCCCTTCTTTCTTTCTCCCTCTGTCTCGCTTTTTCCTTTTTTCTCTTTATTCTTCTTTCTTTCTCTTTCTTCTTATTTCTAGGTTTAATTCAACAAGTATTTATTGAATACCTACTATGTGGCAGGCATTATGCAAGCGGTAGGAATATAAAAGACAAAAATTACCTAGAGGAACTTAATTATATGTACACAAAAGTAAATATTATTTAACTAAAAGAATATAAATAATTTGAGGGGGTAGGGACTTGGAATGCACTAGCTACTGGGGGAGGGGGGATCAGGAAAAGACTAGTGGTAGTACATGAAAGGAGCTCGGGATTCTAAACAGTGAAGGTGAAAAGGGAGAGCATTCTAGGCATAGGGGACAAAAGCAGGAAATTAAATGCTGTGTTCAAATAAACAGCAAATAGTCTTGTTCAGTTGGAAGGCAAAGTGCATGATGGCAAATGATGTAGAATTTGTTAGAAAAGGGTAGGCAGAAGCTAGATTCAGGCTTTTACTGTTTAACAGTTTCCGAAGATCTTTCCTCGTGACAACTCTGGGAGAGGTAGGCGTTCTTTTCCCCATTTTACAGATGAGGAAACTGAGGCCTAGAGAAGTTAAGTGACTTGTACATCATTACACTTCTAATTACTTGCAAAGCTGGGATTTCAATCTAGGGCCTCTGATTTAAAGTTAAAATTAAATTAAAATTAAGTTAATCACTGGCTTCCAGCTAGCAGTTAGTACAGCACATTTTTCTCATGTGTTGAATCAAGGTGCTTTTTCAGGTCATATGAAAAAGGTCTCTACTTTTGCCTGAGCCAGTTATCAATTGATACACTGTCACCACTGTGGTCACAGGAGTCATTTCTTGCCACGTGTAGTGTGGTAGGAATCATTATCAGCTCCACTTAAGGTCCTGAATTGACAATTTTCGCAACAGTTCTGCAAGGCCATAATGGTCTAAGTGTCTAAACACAGCAGGCCTCTCCAGTGCAGCTGGCAGCCTTCTCGTTGGTAATTATCCATCAGCCCACAGGGTCATCAAATGGGAGAAGGAAAAGGGAGCTATGGGGATGGGCCTGCAGGAGGGGTAATGGAGAGAAACAAGGGTTCTAGGAAGGATGAAAACCCAAACAAGTTTTTCTTCTATTTGCTGGGATTGTCTTCAAATCATGTTTATTGGCAGGAAAAGACCCATGGCCTGTAGACTCAAACATAGCACAGCAGGAGCTCTTATCAGTTTTGGAATGGTGTGTATGTCTTTGCGTCTTTGTGCTGTGTAGCTGTGTTCAGGTTGGTCTTGCTTTTTATCTGGGCAAACTTTTAATTTTTGGCCTCCCAAGTCTGTAGGTTTGTGACTCACCCTTTACTGGGGGACAGGAATTGGGTGAACATTCCAAGAACTGCCTTTATTGGATAAATTCAGTAGACTACATAAAGGCTTGTTATATGCTTCATTGCAGAAGCATGTTTATTAAATGCCTGGTATGAGCTATGGGAGATAGAAAAATTAAACCACAGACCTTGCCCTCAAGGAGCTCTCAGTCTTATGGGAGGGAGGTGAGATGTGCACAAATCATTATAACCGGAGGCCGAGTCAGACAGCTGGCCCCAGAAGGGCTTCGTATCTGGTTTCAGGCCATGGCCTGAAGCAAGCCTCTTACTTCCCTGTGCGTTTTCAGGGCTCCCCATCATTTAAAAGACCCTGCTAACAGTGCACCTGTTCCCCTGGAAGAACTCTAGTGCAGATTTACTTTGGATGCTATCTTTTTTCCTTCCTTCTTCCCTTGTACCCACCTCCTAACCCAACCAGCTGCAGCTGCTTCTTGTCCCTGCAAGACCGACTTGATCCCTGTAGCAGCTGTCTTTGCTGCACCCTGGCAACTCTTAATTTCCTGGAGTTATGCATTACTTCACAAAGACTAGCCTTACTCAGCATGCTCTGGAAATTTCCACTAATCTTTACAGTCATTGAAACGTTTCTCTGTGTGTGTGTGTGTGTGTGTGTGTGTACGCCTGTCTTTCCTTCTTCCTCATCCAGTCTCTCTTCGGACAAGAGATGGCCATCTTATCTAAAAACTTGGAACAGAAATGAAAACAGTGTCCTTCTCTGTGCACTGATCACTAAAATCCCCATATGTGTTTCATTCCAAGCACTGAAATCTGTAGAATCCCCCCCCCCACTAAAGACCTAGTAGCTTTGCCTCTTGCCCCCACTTTCTTCACGAGCTTCATGGAGTGTAATACAATTTAACTCAAATGTTTGATGAAGCATTGAGAGGTATCCTTCTTTCCCATCCTTTTAAAGAAACAAAGAATCTGAGAGCTCAACTAAGTTGATACTTTCCATATCTAATCTGGGAGTGAAAAAATAAATAAGTAAAAATAAATTCAGGGCAGCTAGGTGGCAGTGGATAGAGCACTGGCCTTGGAGTCAGGAGGACCTGAGTTCAAATGCAGCCTCAGACACATAACACTCACTAGCTGTGTGACCCTGGTCAAGTCACTTAACCCCAATTGCCTCACATAAAACTGAATGAATGAATGAATGAATGATTAAATAAATAAATGAATGAAAAATTATAAAATAATCTGAGAGTGGAATCTTAGTTCATGGAGTTGGAAGGGACCCTGGAGATCATTTATTCCAATCCCCTCATTCTCACTGGAGGGGGAAGCCAAGACCCAGAGAGGTTAAGTAACCTGACCAAAGTCACACAGATACTAAGGAACAAGGCCAGTATTTAGGCTTAGGTGTTCTGACCCCAGATCTGTTCACTTTCCATTGGGCCACTGCTTTAGGCCTTGTCCTAGCATAGCAGGAGTCCTCCAGAAATACATAGATAGAAAACTCAAACATATGGTATACGTTAGAATTACTAACATATTAAAGGCAGACTTTAATCTAGGAAATGCTACTGTGCCCAGGACCACAAGGGAGAAATGGATATTTGCTGAAACGCATTTTACAATCTCAAAGGAAAAGGAAAACTTGACATCTTGATCCAAAAAGAAGTTGAATATACTGGACTGAGTGCCTTGAGTATCATCATCCTGTTTAATCTAGGGAATATCAGTCTGCTGAGCGTTATTAAGTACCTACTATATGCCAGGAGGTGCTGGGGTTACAAAGACAGAATGAAAAGCAAGAGGAAGAGTGAGGTCAAAGACCATTAACTTTTTGTTTTTGCCTCAGTTTCTGTGCGTAGCTCACTGCCTTGATAAAGTATACTTAAGGTGATTTGTGTTATGAACTTTAAATAGGTACTTAATAAAGGGCTATTGAATTGAATTTGTTCTTAAATTTTTTAATATCTTTTGTTTGAGAGGCTACATAATATGATGTCTAGAGAGCTGGCCTTCAAGTCGAGAAGACCTGAGTTCAAGTCCTGCCTCAGACACATACTGCCTGTGTGACTGTGGTCAAGCCACTTAATCTCTCAGTGTTCTAGATAGCTCTCTAAGACCATAAATTGCTGACCTGCGTTGGGAGAGGCAGTTTCTTCTTTTTTTTTTCCTTTTGGCTTTTTGGTGAGGCAATCAGGGTTAAGTGAGCTGCCCAGGGTTACACAGCTAATAAGTGTCAAGTGTCTGAGGTCAGATTTGAACTCAGGTCCTTCTGACTCCAAGGCCAGAGCTCTATCCACTGTATCACCTAGCTGTCCCCAGGAGATAGTTTCTTCACATGGGGAGGTCAATAAAATCACCATGCTTAGCTCAGTACCTGGCAGAGAGTAGGTGCTTAATAAATGTTTATTGATTGATTGAAACAGTCCCTTACCTTTTCCTTACCTTTTGTTTATGCCACCTGCTTTTCTTAATGTATCCCTCCCCATCAAGCTATCCCTTTTAACAAGGAATGAAAAAAAAAAGAGGAAAAATAAGATTCTGCAAAAGTAACCATCACATCGGCCCAGGCTGATTGTATATGGGATGTTCCACACCCTTTGTCTCCATCTCTGCCAAGAAGGGGATGAGGTGTATTTTCTCAACTCTTCTAAAGCAGACAAGGCTTTGTGTGACTCCTGTATAAGATTAATATAGCATTCAGTTTTGTTATTTCTGTTTATGCTGTGGTCAACGTCATGTGCGTTGTCTTCCTGATTCTGCCTACTTCCCTCTGTATCAGTTCATGTGTCTTCCTATGCTTCTGTAAATTCTGATGTTCATCATTTCTTAAGGCAGTCATGTTGAGTTTAATCAAACTGGTGTGGTTGGAAGAACTCTGAATTCCAAGTCAAGAGACGTGGCTTATATTCCAGTTTTAATACTTGCTAGCTGTGTGGCATTGGGCAAGGGATTTCTTTTCTCTGGTCCCTTGCCTCTTCTAAAATAAAATGTGTTGATCCAGGTCTGTTTAGTTCTGATTAATTCTGATTAATTAATCTGTGATTAATTAATAAATGTAAAACAATGAATCCAGCAAGGCAGCATATCTCTCCTATGCCCTCTAGAGTGCTTGATTCTACCTGGTACTTTAATCCTGAGATCTGTCCTTTCACAAAAGCCTGGACATCTTCTAGAGTGTGTTCCTTACTCTCTAAACCAGGAAGTTTCCAAAGGTCTTGGCTTTGAGTAAACTTTGATGTGTGTAATGTGGCAATGGGGGTTAGTTCTCAAGCTGTCCTAACCTGGGCACAGACACACAATTAGACATATAATGAGCTCAGAGTATCCTCCCTTTTACAGTTTTCTGTCTTTATGGCAGTTCTGAATTCCCTCTTCACAGTGAAATTAAAACTTAATTTGCTTTGTATGGTGACCAGTTCTGTTGCATAGCCCCACCCCACCACCATAGCCCAGCTGGGACAAGGTAGCTGGTGAAACAAAGGGAAATAAGAGTGATAAAAACCCCGCTACTCTCATCATGTGATTCGAGATGAGTCAGGAAATCTTCTAACTCTTAATAGACACATCAGAAATTATTTTAACCACGGCTAAGCTCTGATTTGACTCACTGAAACTTAAACAAACTATGTAAATTAAAAGGACGGTTCCAATCTTGTAGACATGTCCTCTCCCCAACAACATCCTATACCCATAAGCAAATATTTTTCTGAACCCACAAAAAAAAAATCACTACTATGGAGCCTACAAAAGGACATCAGAAAGATACTCTGCAGAGAGATGTGCCAGGAATTCAGGAGACACATGCCAGCTAGCTGCTAAGAGGACTGTGTTGAATAGATCTTCTCTGGAGAGATCTTCTTTATGGAGAGATGGGGACAAGAAATAACACAGGATGAGATGTAGAGAGGCTGTGCTGTGCTGATCAATAATTTAAAGCAATGGGGTCAAACTCAAATAGAAACAGAGGCCTTTAAGCTATAGATGAGGATCTCTGTGCATTACATATTGACCTAGAAAACTACATATTAACATTATCTCCATTCTATTTACTTTGCTAAATATTTCCCAATTACACTTTAATCTGGTTCAGACCAGGCTGCGTTGCTCAGACACCTCTGATTTAAGTGTCCATCAGCGTACCAGAGGCTCCTCTGCCTCACCCTTTCCTGTCTGTCTGCCTAGCCCCCAACTTCTTCCTTCCACATTTTTTCCCCAACTTTGCTAGTCAATCAACAAGTCAGTAAATATTTACTAAGTGCCTACTATGTGTCCCAGGTACTGTGCTGGGCCATATACAGAAAAGCAAAAAGATACTCCTTGTCCTCAAGGAGTGCACAGTCTAATGGAGGATACAATGTTCATCATCCATGCACAAACAAGTTATACATAAGATAAATTAGAGGTGATGGAGAAAAGGAAGGCATTAGCATTGAGGGGGATCAGGAAAGGTTCCATGTTAGAAAGAGGGATTTTAGCTGAGACTTTATGAAAGTCAGAGGAGTCAGGAGGTGAAGGTGAGGAGGCAGAAAAGTCCAGGACTAGAGGACAGCCAGTGAAAATGCCCGGAGTTGACAGATCTGCTGTCTTGTGCAAGGACAGAAATGAGGCAGGGTCACTGGATCACATATGTGAAAGGGTGTAAGTACATGAAGGTGTAAGAAGACAAGAAAGTTAGGAGAGGGCCAGATTATGGAGGGCTTTGAATGCCAGACAGAAGATTTTATGTTTGATCGTGGAGGTGGCGAGGTGCCAGCCACTGCAGTTTGTCGGATGCGTTGGTTGGAGTGAGGAGAGCTACAGTTGGCATGGTCAGACCTGTGTTTTAGGAATATCAGTTTGACAGCTAAGGGAAAGATGGACTGGAGAGGGGAGAGGCTTGTGGTGGGCTACTGCAGCAGTCCAGGTATAAGATGATAAGGGCCCATACTAGAGTGTTGGCAGTATCAGAGGAGAGAAGGGGCTGTAGACAAGGAATCTTACTAAGATAGAAACAATAGGATTTGGCAACTGATATACGGGAGGTGAGAGAGAGTGAGGAATTGAGCATGACACCTTGGTTGACATGAAACCTGTATGGTTTACTTTCCTTCAACTGGTTCCTTTTAAGGGACTCAGGAAGTAACAAGCTACTATGTCTAGAACGGTGGCATTTTGAGGCTTTTTCATATGAATGAGAAGGGGGTAAGGAAGAAATAGGGATGATCAGGGGTGTGTTTTGTTTTGGATTATTTTGGGGGAGGGGAGTGATTTCATCAGAACTGCTGGTGTTGAAGCTGTACTTAATTTGAGAGGTTAGGGAAGTGATTATGGTCCCATAATTAATGTATGTCCACACCTGGCCCCATGTTCCTGACTCTGAAGTTGGCCCTTTGCCCACTATACTCTGTATGTGTGTGGTAATTAACGTTATTTGTTAAGTTTTCTTTTCTACCATTTCACCTTCAAGAAATAGCTTTTCTGAGTTCACTAGGCCATAAACCTCCATAACAACATGTCAAATCCAGTCATGAAACTGAAATGTTTTCCTAAAAGACATTAAAAAAAAAAACTACTACTGCCATCAGGCTTTCTTTAAATTCGTTACTTTTACAAATTTAACATCGATGGTAGTGGCCATTGAAAGTAATATATCAGCATCAGGCGGACAGAATCTAATTGCCTCTTTAAGGCCAGTAGCAAAAGTGAACTGCTCTGAGGAGCTTATGGCCAGGTGGGGGAGATATTCTGTGTGTGCTTAAGATGATTGGCAGTGGAGATGATGGCGATATGGCTGCCATCTTCATTCACTAATGGGCATAGAGACTCTTTTTTCAACCAGTGGCCCCCATCAGCTGCAAAGCTAGCAAAGGTGTAGCCAGTAATGTCTCAGGCTGATGCAGAGAGACCTTACTTTGCATTCAGGAACTCTTCTTAAAAATACTGCAACAGCAACCAGAAATTCCAAGTTCGTTTGCAAAAGAGCGTTTGACCAGAAAATACCTGGGCCTTTTCTATTGTTCCTCCACAGAAAAGGGGGCTTCCTCTTGGCGTATATTTTGAATATCAGACAGCATAAACTCTTGAATAGGCTACATATATGTGGGTCCTTTTGCAACTTCCTTTCCCCTGCTGCTTGGGATTTGGTATTGCCAGGAAGACTAAATTCCTAACAAGAACCTGCAGCATATTGAGTTCTTCTGGGGTTGAAATAGTTTTTTTCCCCCCATAACAGTACAATAAAAAAAAGTGATTGCACCTGAAACTGCTAATCTGCTATGCACAACTTGCTATTCTTTCAAATATATAACAAAATTAACATTTTTCTTTTTTTTCTTCCCTTCCCCCTCGCCCGTGCCCTAGAGATGGTTACCATAAGATACAAATATGTGTGTGTATGTATGTATGTATGTAAAATTATTCTATACATACCTCTATCATTTTTTTTTCTGGATACAGATAGCATCTTCCTTCATATGTCCTTTATAGTTATTTTGGGTATTTATAATAATCGAAGTGACTTACTTAAAGTCATTCTTAAAACAATGTTGCTGTTACTGGATACAATGTTGTCTGGTTCTGCTCATTTCCCTCATTATTTTGTGCAGTCTTTCCATGATTTTCTAAAATCATTGAGCACATCATTTCTTGTAGCACAATAATATTCCATCACACTCACATACCACAGCTTGTTCAGCCATTCCAATGTAAGGTGTTTTTTTGTTTGTTTGTTTTTAGTTTTTTGCTTTTTTGGCTAGGCTGTGGGGTTAAGTGACTTGCCCAGGGTCACACAGCTAGTACGTGTCAAGTGTCTTGACAATATAGTTTTAAAATATTAAAATAAAAAGAGCAAACTGACATGCTGGTATAGGAAGAGAACAGGTTGCTTTATAGTTGTGATTGAGGTCTTGTTGTGATGAGAATTAAGGTGGCTAGAGCTTTTTTTATTTTCTGATATCTAAGCTCAAATTCCCCAGCAGTAGGATTGGATGCTGAAAGCTAAAAAGTAGCTCTCAGGTTGGTCTGTCTTGGGTCCAAAAACAATAGTAAGTGGGGAAAGATAAGGTTCCAAATGCAACATCTGCCTTGAGAGAGTCACTTTTCTGGACTCTAGTTGTTGAACTTTAACTTGGATAATTCAAAACCATTTCCCATTGACACTGAGAATTGAAAATGAACTCTGTTACCATCATCTCCAGATGGAGAAAGTGTGACAGGTGCATTTGATTTGCTTGAGATTTGAAAGACTTCTTTCAGCTTCTGAGTTTATCATACAAGCCATGTTTCCAGGCCTTGTGGGGGGACCTTAGAAGTTTGGTGAGGGTTGATCCATTTAAAATTCACAAAGACCAGACAGAACTCACATCGTGCATGTGATCTCATGGCACCCAAAAAATGAAACGATACCAAGAACAGTTGTTATGGACTATGAGAAAAGTTCCTGACATGTAGCATTGTGATCAGAATCAGTTGAATGTCTTACTGACTGGAGGGGGTAGTAGGGAGGGGGATAAGGTTTGGAAAGGGGGGAGGAAGGGAGGGAGTTTTTTTTCCCCTATAAGAAATACCAAAACTAATTGATAAAAATGGTTTCAGAGCACTAGCCCTGCCTGCTGACTCCTCCCATTCATCTTGCAGGCTTTCGGAAAAGCATGTAAAAAGTGTGCATGCTGCAGAGAGGGAATCAATTTGGGGTGCAGGAGGGGTAAAGTCAGGGTGGGCTTTTAAAAGTATATAGGCAATTGAAAAAGAGTTTCAGTTAGGTAGAATAGGAATGTGAAAATGCTTTGTCTGGACATGCTGTGAACTTAAGTATTTTCTCGTGTGGGTCTGTGAGGGGGCAGAAACCGCCTCAAAATATTCTTTCTTTCCACCCTTTCATTCCCCTCCACACCTGCTTGGCACACAACCACAGATGCTTCCCCCCTCCTTCCCCCACCCCCTCACACACACCTCAACATTAGCTGTCCTTCTCTAAGAGTTATGGACTAGACAGTTTGGATTTACAGTGGGAGTGGAGATCACCCGTGAAGATTAGTTTGCAATTTCAGAGTTAACTGTTCTGCTAATTTGATTATCACATTTAACTGGAACCACCTGCAATGACTGTGAAGACAAAGTACACCCAGGCATGGGGTTGTGGGCCCCCCAGACCGACCCTCTTCAGCTGTCAGCCTGGATTAAGCAGACACATTTTAAAATATATGTGAAGTGTTCATGCCCTGGAGTTAGCACTCTGCCTTCTTCTGCATCTGTGTGAATCCAGCTGGAGGAGAGGGAGGGCTAGGGTTTACTTTGGGCCTCCTTTCTACGCGCTGTAGCATCATGGCGTTTGTGGAGATAGTTGAAATGTGTTCCCTGTGCCGTGGAATCTGTGCTGACCTGCAGAGGTCCTCTTATTCCCGGGCAGGAAGGCCTTGTCCCGAGATAGCCCCATGAAGTGGTAAGTAAGATTGGGTAGGATGGGAAATGCACCCCACAGATATATGAGCGAGCTCACGTTGTTTTCTCTCCAGCTTCTTGTGAAAGCCTGTCTGTTTCTATTCCAATTCCGGCAGACTTGGACAGGATCATAGGGTCATAGATTTAGTGACCCCCAAGGTCACTAATCGATTGGGTCATGATCACAAAGGGAGGAGATGGCAGGGCTGGGATTTGAATCAAAATCTTCCTCTTCTAAATCCAGATCTCCTTCCATTGTCTAACCATCCCCTGATGGAGCACTCCTGATTCAAGGAGTCAAGATCCAAGGACCACAGTAAACAGCAAAATTTATTTTAGGTCAGTCAGCTTTATTAAGCAGCTACTATGTGTCAGACATTGTGCTAAGTGCTGGGGTTACAAATATACAAAAATAAGAAAGACAATCCCTGCCCTCAAGGAGTTTACAATCTAATGGGGGAAGACCACTCACAGAAGGAAGCTGAAAAGGAGGGAAGGGGAGGCACCCCACACAGAGGCCTAATAGAAAGTCCAAAGGAGTGCACATGGGTGGGAAATGAAGACATGGCTGTTCTGGGTGCCATCCTTAGGTGGAGATTTTAAGAGGAGCTCATGCCTTCACCCTCTTTGTCCTCCAATCAGAGAGGTCCCAGGGCAGATGATATTGATGAGACATAAGTATCTTACAGATAATGTTGTGATCTTACAGGATAATGAGGTTTCTGGTGGCATGACAGAGATGTCCAAAGGAGTGTAACCAGGTGGCAAATGAAGAGTGTGTTAGTGTTTTATCTCTAACAGACTAGACTAGAAAATCTGTCAAGGCATGGAATATATCATGAAGACCTGAGTTCAGATTTAACCACAAACATTTACTAGATGGGTGACCCTGAACGTGTCATTTAATCACTGTTTGCCTCAGTTTTGTCATCTGTAAAATGGGGATAGTAATAGTACCTTACCTCCTAGGAGTATTGTGAGAGAATAATTGTAAAGCTCAAATGAGATAATAATTGTACAGCTTTTAGCACAGTGCCTGGCACGTAATTTGAGCTTTGTAAATGTTAGCTATTATCATTACCATTATTATGTAAAATTCTTTGTATCTGTTATTGCACCTAACAGTGTTCACGCAGGCACAGTAGGTGCCTGATTAAATTTTTCTGATTGTGGTAGTATATTGACCACCTTATCCCTAGAGTGGAATATCTCTCTCTTCTTCTAGATTTCAGGTTGGTTTTGGCTACAGACTCCCTAATTAGTGCTCTAGTGTTGAGCTGCCATGGAAAGCACTGGGAATGGATTATCTTCCAAAGATTGACAAAAGCTCATTTAAAAAAGTAACCATGGGCTTTGAAGAATAGGTGTGAAAATGCACCTCCCTTCCTCTTTGAAGACATGGGACTCGGGGTGTGAAATATTGTTTATGTTGTCAGAGGTGGTTGATATGTTGATTGGTTTAACTGAATGTCTTTTCTCCCCCTTGCCCTTTAATCAATCATAGTTCAGCAGGTAGCAAAATATTCCATAATGAATATGATGCTGAGGTCTGGGTATAGTCAATCAATCAGTAAATGTTTATTAAGTGCCTACTATATACCAAGCCCCGTAGTATGTATTGGGGATGCAAAAAGAGGCAGAAGGCGGTTTGTACACTGAAAGAGCTTACAGTGTGTGATGGAATTAAGATAAATTATAGTCCTGTGACTTCTTTGGTATAGGGAACTTGAAAGGAGGAAATACCCTCCATCAATAAAAATCGGCACCTTCTCTGCAATTTCTAATCTTAGAGAGTAGTCTTTCAGGTACCAACAGGTTAAGGAACTTGCCAGGGTCACACAGCAGCCAGTGTGTATTGGAACTGGAACTTGAACCCAGGTCTTCCTGATTCCAAGCCCAGCTCTCTATGTCACATTGCCTCTGAAACGGGGTGTAACAACAAAAAGCAGTGAGAAAAATGTTATGTGTTGTTGGTTTGGTTTTTTTTAAATTCAGAATAAACAGGACATTTTCAAAGGGCTGAAAATCATCAGTCTTTCTCCCTCTCTTTCTCTCTCTCTGTTTCTTCCCTCTTCCTTTTTCCCTTCTTTCCTTCCTTTCTGCAAAAGACTAGTATGATTGAGCTCCCCCTCCCCCCCCATACATACAGCTGGCAAAAACAACTTTTTATTAAAGCTTTCATATATTCCATTCAACCTTTTTTTTCTGTGCTCTTTTTGAGTGCGTGTTGTTGTACACTAGCTTAATTTCTCTGACCTTATAGGTTTTTGGTTACCTACCACAAATAGCTAAAATTTGGTGTTGGTTACTGGCTCTCAGGATGGTGGTAAAGATTTGGTTCTTTGGCCTTGTCACTAAAAGCATCTTCCATGACAAATAACTGGCTTTCCCGTGCCCAGAGTCTCAACAGAAATTCTTTCCCAGATAAATCCTTTTCACATTAATCTCTTCTGTCTTTATTGACCATTTGCAGTGCACATGAGTGTCACAGCTCTCCTTCAGACATATGCACAGTCCAAATGACTACTGAGTGGTAGAACTGGGACTCAAAATTAGGTCAAAGTTATCTTCATTCTCCTCTTTTTCCTTCCATCAAATCCATCTCTCTCTTTGATGTTAACTCAAAGATTTGTTCATCCATTTCCTAGAAGTTTTGAACCTTGGGCCCTATTGTGGTAAGAAAAAGTGGGGGGAAAATGGCATTTTAAACAGGTGAGCTTCAGGGAAGCCACTTAAAGTGGTGATTTATAAATTGAGCCGTACAGGCCCCCCTCCAAGGTGAGAAGCATTCTTCCTGTTCCCTGATAAGATCTTAGTTCTTTCCGTCTTGTGTGTTCTCTGCAACTGGGCATAATACTTTTTTGTGGCCTTGAACTTTATTTCTGTTAACAGGACCTTTCCAACTAGAATAATCCAAGGGTGAGAGGAAAGTTGCTGTGTAGTAAGTAGATAGAATCCTGGATTTGGGGTCAGGGAGACTTGGGTTTGTATTTGGCTTCTGATGCTTTTCACAAAAACCAGGTCTATGACTGTGGACAAATCATTTAACCTTTCTTTGTCCCTGTATCATCATCTCTAAAATGGGAATGATACCTGTAGTTTCACCTCATAGGGATGTGGGGAGATGATGATAATGGTGGGATATGCAAAGCATTTTGAAAACATTTAAAGACCCACACAAACGTCCATTTTGGTTCCAGATCTGTGTGGTTCATAAATGTAAGATATTATTGTATCATGATTATGAAAAACTATTTTAATAAGAATTTCACAACTTGAAAATAAAGATCTTGCTGTAATGACCTAATGCTAAGGACAGATTAATTCCCAGGGAGATTTTGGATCACAACCATGGTCACTATACTCTTTTTATTAAAACTTAATCCTTTGTTTAATATTAAAAACAAGTTTCTTGGTTCTTTGCCATTTGGATATAAGAAGCTAGACTGAGCTATGGGAATCTCACCTTGGGTGTTATTACCCTTTTTATCCTATGTCAACTGATTGAGAATGACTGGAAAGGATGAATTTGAAATTAATTGAAAGAATACCCAACCTCTTTTTTTTCTTTCTGGTTAATTAATAATCAGTTTATTAAATATGGCTAGCAAATAATCAATAAAATGAGGTCAGTGGCACTCTCAGAAGCCAAAGACCCCTCTTTAAAAAAAAAATAACGTGCCTCCAGAGTACTGATGTCAGATGTGACAGACGGCAAGAAGGTAGAAACAGGCCCCTGACTTGGGTTTTCACATGATGGAAACTTCAGGGTAATTTTGTATATTCCATTTTATATTTAAGAAGCCAGCATCCAACCTTCCTGTAGTGAAATCTTCAGCAGGCTGCCTTTGTGCCAGTCTCAGAGATCAGGCTTGACACATTCAGAATCCTCTGAAATGTGGGGTTAAGCCAAGTCTTTATCTACTGAGGTTAAAATTGAAAATCAGGTGGGGGCCAGAACTTAGCAGAGGATTCCCTCACTATCAGCCCAAAAGTTGCCTGTACGTATTTTTTGACCTTGTAAGGAAAAGAGACAAGTGCAGCTTTTTTTTCCCTTCGTTTACTAAGAGAATGCACTGAAATTCAAATGCCCTGGAAAACTTCTCAGATACTAAGCTATTTTCTTTATTTCTTTTTTTTTTCCTCCTCCCCTGGTTTCCTGTAATGTTTAAATTATTTTGGCTGCACTTGTCCCAGTTATGCAAGAGAACTTTTAACCTCACAAGGCCCAATAGATTATTCGTGGCTGATTTTCTTAGAGAAACAAGACATTGACTCTTGTTTTCATACTAGACTTTTCCTGTTAAAGTTGGCCATTTCAGCCTCCATGTGATTTAGGCACATGCTGCTGGTGCTAATCATGAGTGCCCAGGAAGTTGATCCTATCTGTGCTGGAAGATTGTTTTATCTTAGAAGGATCTAGGGAGAGGGTTACAAAGCCAGCTTCATCTCTTCAGAGAACTGTGATATTTTCAGTCCCTCAGGCTTAACTAAAATGACACAGGCTTATTGTCATTTAACCAGGTTGTCAGTTGTCTGTGGTGCAGGTAAACCCAGTAGGCAACTGCCTTCATTATTTGTTACCTCCAACTATATATACAACTTTAGCCAGTGCACCTGGAACCCTGAAATGGTGAGACAAATTTAGAATTACCTCCAAGCCCTATAAATCCAAGGACTAAGTCCTCTCTTTCAGATTTTAGGGCTGAAGTTCTCATTGCCTTGGATTTATTAGTTAGAGATTGAGCCATTAAGCCTTGTAATGATCTAGATGTTTCCTGCTGCCCTTAGAAACTCAAGCCACTGGTAAGATGCCTCCTTTTGACAGAATCCAACTCCCTCCTGATTGGCCATAGATTCTATCCCTTTGCTTGGGTTCTTCATAACTCAGCTTGTTTTCAGGTAGGCAGAGTAGATACATTGCCTGATTGTATCTCTCTTCTTGTTCTGACGTTGATGAACACCCGAAAGTAAATTAAAGTCTTGGAACCTGCTCTCTCCTCTCAGATATTTATTGATATCTTCTATTTGCTCTAACCCTATGGTGAAGTCTATGACATTCCCCAAGCTTACTGGATTCTATCCCACGGAGAGAGAACTTCCCCAGAAACATCTCTGGTTTTCATGCAGGGCAATGGCATGAGTGAGCTGGCCGTGTGCTTGGACCTCCTGGTGCACTAATACCCACTTTCCACGAGCCCAGAAATCTCATGGTAATTGGCAGGTTCTGCAGGGATTGGAAGGCCCCCTGGCCAGCCAAATGTGATTTCTCTATCACACTCCTGTTAAGGTGTTACCAAAACTTCACTGTTGTCTCCTACTGCTGGGCAGCAACTGCTCTTATGTTTTCAGATTTTTCTTTCATCAGAATCAAAGGAATTTGCCCTTTAGCAACTATAAAGGGATGAGGATCTAACGGATGTTTTGTTTGTTTTAAAAGTTAATTGAGTGCCAAAAAGGAGTGCCAGATCAAGAGGACAGGAGACCAAAGTCCCTTTTAATTCCTTTGCTTATCCCTGTTCAAGTTTATCCAGTAGCAACATTGAGAGGGCCCCCACCCCAGCCGTAAGTTGCTGCTATTACATTTATTTTATTTTCAGGTCCAAATTCTCTTTGTCTCCCCCTCCCCTCACTGTGATAATGAGAAAATAAAATCCATTACAAACATGTATCCGCAAGCAGAGCAAATTCCCACATTAGCCACATCTTACCTCCTTTTCTCCCCTCATTTCTGTATTCTGAGTCCATCTGGAGATGGGTAGCGTGTTTCCTTATGTATCCTTTGGAATTGTGATTGGTCCTTGTGTTGATCAGAATTCTAACCCTTTCAAGGTTACCTGTATTCACAGTACTATTGTTACTGTATAGATTATTCTTCTGGGTTTTTTTTTCCTTTGGTTCTCATTTCACTTTTCATCAATTCATATGTCTCATTCTTCATTCGTAGTCCCTCATAGTCTTCGTGGTTGGTTTTTAAAGTGATCATAGTTCACAATTCTTTTAAAGTAGTTTATCTTAACCATATTATTGTCATCTTAGAAATTGTTCTCCTGGTCTGTTCACTTTACTCTTCATCAGTTCATATAAGTCTTCCTAGGTTTCTCCAAAACCATCCCCTTCATGGTTTCATACAGCACAACAGTATTCTTTCACATTCATATGCTATAACTTGTTGATATGCCTCCCCTCAGGTTCCATTTCTTTGCCAGTACAAAAAGGGCTGCTATCAGTGCTTTTGTATATGGTTCTTTTTTCCTCTTTCATTTTTTATCTCTTTGTGGAATAGATCCGGTATTGGTATCACTGGAACAAAGGGCATGCGCAGTTTAATAGTTTTGGGGTCATCATTCCAAATTGCTTTCCAGAATGCTACAATTACATTTTAATTTGGTAATGGCCTGTGCTTTTGGGAAGTTAGGCTGTCCATAGTTGTCTCAATGTCAGCAGGTAGATCGGGAGCATTTGACTATGGCTCCCATTCCTATCAATGGAGGTGTTTCCTTTGGATACAGAACAAAGAAGGCTCAAGTCTTTAAATCGTTTATGGAGGAAAAACACATAGTGAGTGGGCATTGTAGGCTGCTCAATTTATCTTTGATAGCAGGAAAATGAGTTAAGCTAGCTAAACTGCAGTCTTAGCTTTAAATTCTGAAACAGTGTATTATAGTTGAAGTTTATACTACAGAATTGCCTTTTATTATGTGCATCTCAGCTGCTTACTAAAAAAGAGAAGGTAAGATGGGGGCTAAGATGGAGGGTTTTTAAATGATTTTTTTTTTCCCTGTGGCATTGACAGTCTCATCGGCTATCTTGTTTAACCATGGCAAAAATAGTTAGCTGCCCCATGATAGACATAGGCAGCAAAGTGGATAGAGTGCCAGACCTAGGGTCTGGAAGACCTGAGTTCAAATCCAGCTTCAGCCTTTTACTAGTGGTATGACCCTAGGCAAGTCTCTTAACCTCTGTTTGCCTCAGTTTCCTCATCTGTGAAAACAAAAGAGGGGGGATGTTGTAATAATAGCAGGTACCTCACAGGGTTGTTTTGAAGATAAGATAATAATTGTTGCCTGACACATGGTACGCACAGCATAAATGTTAGCTATTAATATTTTTACTATTACCAAGTCCACCAAAGTGATTTTCTTAAAATACATATCTGACCCTGTCATTCACTAAATTCTAGAGACTCTATGGACCCTAGGATAAAATATTATTTCATCCTTAAATCGTCCTTTTAAAATTTCTCATTTTGTATAACTTTATCGGTACAGTAATATATGTATAATTCACATATATAGACATACACAAACACATACACACATATATATATATAAATATGCACACTGGGGTCCATGCTAATTTCTTTTTTTTTTAACTACTAGAAGTGTATGATCAAAATTTTGGAGATCACCATGCTAAATAACAGTCTAGTTGAAGTTTGGATTCTCTACCATATCACCCAAGACAAAACTCTCTACATTGCAGGCACTTAAATGTTTGTTAAATTAATGAATCAATGCGCCATCATAAGAATTGGAATAATTCTGTAATAGCTTTCTGCTGCTTCTAGCGAAATTATTCTCCAGTGGTCCTGCACCAATCATGCTCCCTCTCTCAACCATTTCACTAAGTGCTAAGTTTACCCACTGGAACCATAGAGACACTTAATGCTTATACCTTCTTCTGCAAGTTATTTGCTCTGGACTGTCCAGGTTTTTTGAAAGAGGGTTTTTAAATGTCTGTCTGCATGGTATTTTGTAGATTGATTTGTTTTATTGTTATCCACTTCTGGTGGAGTAAGAGGATTTTTTAGGGTTGAGTTTTTTCTAAAATGGTAATCTGGGCCGTAAAGGTAGAGTGGTTAATGTCATTCAGTCTTGGCCATCACATTAGCCGTTTTGTGGCGATTGAAGCTAGCCCTTCTGGTAACACGATTCACTTCTAACTTGCTCCTTCTTCGTTTGGGTTGGCAGAACTGTCTCTGGTTGGTAAGCATTCTTCTTTCAGCATCACTGAGAGTCGAGTGACAACACCTCCAGAATCATAGGATCATGAGTTCTGCAGCAGGGGAGGGGGGGTCTAGGGATCATCTTGTCTCTTTCATTTTACAGAAGAGGAAATTGTGGCCCACAGGGGGCAGGTGAATTGCTGAAGTTCACACAGATAGTAAGCCGCAGAGCCAGGATTCAAACTACAGCTTGTCACTCCAGATCTGTTGCTCTTTCCACTGTCTAAAGACGTGTCTGGAAATCCCATGCCAGAAATTGAGACTTTGAGGGGGGAAGAAAGGAGGGGAAGGGGGCAGGGAGGACTTGCTGCAAGCATAATTAAATGATTATTTAAATTCAAAACTAGAATTATGGGTTTAATGATGGAAAGGATCTTGGACATCATTAGTCCAGCATCCTCATTTTACAAATAAAGGAACTGAGGTCCACAGGAAATAAGTCACTTGTTCAAAGTTTTACTAAGTTTCTACTGTATGCAGAGTACTTTGCTCAAAAGTAAATCAGGTTTTCAAACCTCCTCAGGGAACATACAGTTGAGTATGGGAGATAAGACAGAGACAGAAATCCCCTAATAATACAGAACATAGATGGAAAGGATTACAGCAGCCCCCTGGCCATCTTCTTTAGCCCCAATATTTTACAGATGAAGAAACTGAGTCACATGTCAGTCTCTCTGTCTGACACATGCACACACATTTGCAGAGATATGTTTTGAACCCTGGTCCCTTGATTCCTGAGCCAGCATTCTTTCCATTGTACTGCTTTGCCCAGGAGTAGGGTAGAATATGCTACAAGTCATTTTGACCATTATAAATACACAAATTAAAAATAAAGGACATATGAAGAAAGATGGTATCTGCATTCAGAAAAAGAACTGATAAATAGAAGTATGTATAGAATAATTTCACACACACATACATACACACATACACACACCTATTTGTGTCTTAATGGTAGCTATCTCTAGGACAGGCTGGAAAGAGGGAAAGAAGAAATTTACAAGATAACTTTGTTATATATTTGGAGGGAATAGTAAGTTGTACACGGTAGATTTGCAGTTTCATGTGCAATCATCTGTTTTTTTATTGTACTGTTATGGAAATGCTTGTTTAGTTCCATGAATTGAGAATAAAATAAAATTTTTTTGGGGGGTGGGGCTAGGCAGTGAGGTTAAGTGACTTGCCCATGGTCACACAGCTAGTAAGTGTCAAGTGTCTGAGGCCATATTTGAACTCAGGTCCTCCTGACTCCAGGGCCAGTATTCTGTCCACTGTACCACCTAGCTACCCCAAAAATAAAATCAGTTTTTAAAAAGACATATATGGTGGGGAAACACCTTTCCTCATGGAGGAAATTAAGTAAACTTTGTGAAATAGTTGAGATGAAAGTGCTTTGAAGGATAGGTACAATTTCACTAGGTGGAAGGGAAGGAAGAAGGTATAATCCAGACATAGAAGACAGTATGTACAAATGCATGGTGGTGGGAAAAGGTAGGATAAATTCCAGAGATGGTAGGATAGTCTTATTTGGCAGGATCCCAGGGGAATAATGAGGTGCTGGTGGAAAGATACATTGCAGAAAGTTGGAGGAAGAGCTTGAATGACAACCCAAGGATTTCAGACTTTATTCAATGGAGAGCCTTTGAAGATTTTCGAGAAGGAAATTAATATGCTTAAAGCTAGGCATTAGCTGCTTGGGTTTTGGGTTTGTTTTTTTTTCTCTTGTGTTTGGGTAGAGAATCGGTCTGGCATAGTGGATAAAGGGCGAGTTCTAGAGTCAGGAAGGCCTCCCATCAAATACTGCCTCTTAGATCTAAAGGCTTTGTAACCATGGGCAGGGAACTTAACTTCTCAGTGCTTGAAGCGGGTCTTTAAAACAGACAGCTAGGTGCCCATCTGCATTTTAGTAAAGGGAATTTCTTCCCTGGGAGTTCCTTACACCAATAAAATTACAAGCCTGGGAAGAGAGAGAGAATGTGAGACAGAGAAGAGAAGAAAGGAGAGGGGAGAGAGAGAGAAAAAAAAAAGGGAGAGAGAGAGGGAGAGGGGAGGAGTAAATGGAGTTTGTTCTCTCTTCCCACTCCGCACCCCCAAGAAAATCCTATATTATTAAATAATTTTAATTTGTTTATGTCAGGGCTGTAATTAAAGTGCCAGTATTTCCATTTCTGATGCTACATACTTTTCACAGAAAGTAACTGGGTAGAGGGGGAGAGATGCTGGGGGAACTGGTCATGAGACATAAAAGCTGGTTATTTTCATAATGGCTCTGAGTGTGGGGGAAAGCCAGCTGCCATGGTAACAGGGACTAGTTTGCTAAGGAGGCCATGGTGGCTCCAGGAGAGTAGACAGGAGCCCAGAGAGTTTGCAACAGTAACCAAGGAGAGCAAAAGCCTCTGGTTGGCTTTTATGATGATGGTTATTTTTAATAATTGAAGGGGTTTTTTTAGCCCCACAGAGAGCAACACACCATAACTGTCAGTGAAGGGCACCAGCCTGTCTGTCACCCCTAATGAGCACGTGCGCGAGTGGGCGCCCGGTAGTGAACACCTGCAGTAAAACTTGACCTGGCTGCTCCTGCTCCTGCACACAAATGGGTCTCCTCTTCAGATTCTCTTCCAGCCTTTGGTTAGCTTTCATTGCCACCGAACAAACTTTTGAGTTCCATTTGGGAAGTACCTTCTGTGTGCCTGCCTGAGCTTTTGTCCCACCCTCCTCATCCGTTTCCTGGTCCCCACTTCGGCTGGGGAACTTGTAGTTATAAATGGTATGATTGGATTTGTGTTACTGCCTAACATGAATCTCTCTTATCCTCCCTTACTAAATGTATTCACTTTTTAAGCTACAGCAGTTTACAAGGCTCAGTCTCCTGTAACAGCCCACAAATAAGCAGGACCACTAAGCTTTTTGGCCCTTTTTAATCTAGTATGTTTTTATCCTCTTAAGATAAAATCTCAGCTCTAGGCTCAACACTAGAATTAGAGCATCATAGATTTAGAGTTAGAAGGAAATGTAGACGTTGTCTAGTCCAATGTCCTCCTTGAATGGAAGAAGCAGAGGCCTAGAGAGGTTAAGTGACTTATCCAGGGTCTTATTAAGTTTCTACTGTATCCTGCACACTAACGGATATAAGCTCAAGGTGCTTACGGACTAGTAGGGGAGATAAGATAGACACAAATCCTCTAATACAGAGCATAGGATTATAGTATCATATTGTGTTTCTCCCGCTCCCAGGGACACTGGTTGTACTCATACCTCTGGTCACCTCATAAGTAAGGATTTCCATTTGTTCTATCATAATCTGGCAACTTGTTTAAAATTTTTCCATTGGAAGCAGTGATGGCACAGCAGTGGTTCCTTGATACTCATCCTCTCCTTCAGGGACTTAAAATTTCATCTTTGCACTTCTTTATAATTTGTTAATTACATGTTAGTAGCAGGGAGAGGCAGGGTGACAGTAGTGTTCAAATTCTGCTTCTGACCCTGGACAAGTCCCTTTGCCTCTGTGGGCTTTCAACAAGTCCCTAAAATTTATCAACTAAGTCATAAATCGATTTCCATTTGTATTGTTAGTGGTGATTTGCCAGGCCGGGTGACATCAACATGAGTTCTTTGTTTATTTTGCGTACTAATACAAGCATTTGTGTACAGTGTGATAATAATGTAAGCATTCCCTACTGAATAGCCACGTTGTGGTCTAATACCAAGTAGTATTGTTGTAGTTGCTGGACATGTTGCTGGGCATCCTTCTTCTATTTCCTGCTTATTTATAGTTTTAAAAGTTCTTTCATTACATACTTTACCTTCTTTGACCTTCCCGTGACGTAGGCAGGGAAAGACCAGTATCTTTGTTTCCATATTCCAGATGAGGCATCCACAAGCATTTATTGAGTGCCTACTTTATGCAAATCACTATGGTAGGTGCTAGAGCCCTTTAGAACACTGGTTCTCTTTCCTCACTCTTAAAATGATTGAGGACCTCAGAGAGTTTTTGTTCATGGGGCAATATCTATTGATATTTACCATATTAGAAATTAGAACTGATAATCTTAAAAATATTAATTCATTGAAGAAAAATAAGTCCTTTACATGTTACCATATTTCGTGGGAAAGTAGCTATTTTGAAAAATTTCTAATAAGATGAATGGCATTATTTTTATGTATTTTTACAGATCTCTTTAATAGCTAACTTAATGGAAAATAACTGGGTTCTTATCAGCTTCTGCCTTCAATCTGTCATGATATGTTGCTTTGGTTGAAGTATATGAAGAAAACCTAGTCCTGTGCTTGGGGAAGGGAAGAGTATTCTAACAGGCAAATAATGTCTTAGTATTATAATGAAAGATTTTTTAACTTCATAGACTCCTTTAAAGAGTCTCAGGTACCCATAGGGCTCAGTGGACTACACTTTGAGAATTTCCCCTTTGGAGTATGTGAAGCCAGTGAGAATGGTAACTTCATTTTCCTCTGAGTTCTTTCTGCACCTATCTATCTTCACCATTCCGCTAATTAGTAATTTTTGTTTTCCCTTGGACTTCATTACTTAGGTTTAGAGAGAAAGAGGTTTGAGCCCCCATGGGTTCGGGGTTCTCCCTCCACTGCTGTAGTATGCTGCACTGGCTTTAACTGGGACATATTATCAGAGTAGAACCAAAATCTAAGGTTGCTAGTTAGCAACATGATGATGGATTCTTCCTGAGGAACCAGAAACCCAATTGCTTCTGGCTTCACTGCAGACTAAGAAGGATGTGTGGTACCCTTAAGTGAGACATTTCAGCTTTCCCTACTTTGGTATCTAATCTTAAGGTTTAACATCTTTAGTGCCAACAAAGGGTGTGACACTGTTATAGACTTCTGTATGCCCTCACTTTACCTTTGGGGATATTGTGAGACTTCACATGGTATGCTACCAGTAAGGTTCTTTGAATAAGATTTATATCCAGGGGATGAAAAGCTAGGAAATTCACATTTTTCCTGCTGTGATGGAGGGCAGCTAGGTGGCACAGTGAACAGAGTGCCAGGCCTGAAGTCAGGAAGACTCATCTTCTTGATTTCAAATGTAGCCTCAGATGCTTATTAACTGTGTGACCCTGGGCAAGTCACTTAACCCTGTTTCTCTCAGTTACTCATCTGTAAAAAAATGAGCTGGAAAAAGAAATGGCGAACTGCTCCAGTGTCGTTGCCAAGAAAACCCCAAATTGGGATCACGAAGAGTCTGAAACAACTAAACAATAACAATTGAGGGTGAACTTGGTTCCCTGATTGCAAGAAAAAAGAAGAAAAAGAAAAAAAAATGTGGTTTTTGTTTTTTGGCATTAAAATCCTTCTTGGAAGAAAGATGAACTAGGAATGCAAAAGAGGACCTAACTCTCATCTTCCCCAGACATTTCTCCTTATCTTCTTTGTGTTATGGCCCTTATTTGATAGGCATAAGCTGTTTTCTCTGGACCCTCAAAGTCAGTTAAGTTAGTCACCACACAGTAGTCAGGGTTGGAGCACCTAGTCACATTAAATTCTGTTTAAAGGAATATGGATGCTCTTTCATTTTTGTGTTTACATTATTGCTCAGAAGGATGTAGCCCCGTATCACCTATGGGTGTCAGTGTGACTCTTTGTATTTGACAGTGTTCTCTTTGCTGTTCTGATGTGAATCCACACAGACCTTCCCCACACCCTCCATCCTGCGTAGGATGTGGACCCCACAGGGCAGAGCATGGATCAAAGAAAGCAGGACAACCCTCCCTAGACAGGCAGGAATTAGAAGAGCTCTTTGATTATCTAAGTGTTTGTTGGGATTATTGGTGATGAGGTAATGGAGTAATTTTTGTTTGAATGCGGTTTATTATTTTATAAGATATTATCCAAAAGAGAATTAATATGATATAATGGATAAAAGAGCTGCCTTAGAAACCAAGAAGACCTGGATTCATATTATGCATTTGACATGTAATGGCTGTTTTACTCTGGACAAGTCACTTAACCTTTTAATGCTCCAGGTAATATACTGAGTCTAGAAGTTGCAGAGAAGGTGCCACCTTGCATCGGTTGGAGGGAGTTTCTTAATGGAAGGTTACAGATGTTGTCCCTCTCCATATATGAAGCCCAAAGCCATTTCACAGTAGATAAGTAGTCAAAGGATATGAACAACCAGTCCTCAAAAGATTGCAACTGTTAAAAACAATATAAAAGATTGCATCAAATCATGAATTACAGGGTAACTAAGGCTAAAACTTAACATGACACTAAGACTTTTGGGTCATCCTGTATTGAAAGAAAAGAAAATCAAAAGAGCTCTTTGGCCAAGGTTTCAAAATATGGCAAGTGGGAGGAGATTAAGTAAAGGAAGGGGTGGGTGGGGGGAGACTGACAGAAGGGAGGGCAGGTCAAGGGAGGGTAGACAGAAGCAAAATACTGGTGAGGAGAGAAAGGGGGAAAGGAGAGAGAGGACTAGAGGGGGAAGAATAGAATCGAGGAAAATACACAGGTAGTAATCATAACTGAATGTGAATGGGGTGAACTATCCCATAAAATAGAAGCAGAGAGCAGAGTGGATCCAAAAAACAAAACAAAACCAGACTCCTACAATATTTTATTTACAAGAAACATACTTGAAGCAGAGAGACAGACACACAGAGTAAAGCTAAGGGGCTGGAGCAGAATCTATTATACTTCAGCTGAAGTGAAAAAACAAAACAAAACAGGGGTAGCAATCCTAATCTCAAAGTAAAACTAAAAATAGACCTAATTAAAAGCGATAAGGAAGGAAACTACATCTTGCTAAAAGGTAC
The DNA here is from genome assembly GCF_003287225.1 of Phascolarctos cinereus. Taxonomy (NCBI): domain Eukaryota; kingdom Metazoa; phylum Chordata; class Mammalia; order Diprotodontia; family Phascolarctidae; genus Phascolarctos; species Phascolarctos cinereus. The sequence goes on from NW_027555625.1 coordinate 375,757,171, forward strand.
CAAGACAGTGAAGCAATATCAGTACTAAACGTATGCACCAAGTGGTATAGTATCCAGATTCTTAAAGGGAAGATTAAGTGAATTTCAGAAAGAAATAGACAACAAAACTGTACTAGTGGGAGACCTCAACTGTCCCCTCTCAGAACTTGATACATCCAACCAAAAAAAAAATGAAGCAAGAAAGAAACTAAAGAGATAAATAGAATATTAGAAAAGTTAGATATGACTGACCTCTGGAGAAAACTGAATGGGAGCAGAAAGGAATATACATTTTTCTCAGCAGCATATGGCACCTATACAAAAATTGACCATGTAATAGAGTATAAAGACCTCAAAATCAAATGTTAAAAGGTAAAAATATTAAATGTACTCTTCTTGGATCATAATGCAATAAAAATTACATTCAACAAAAGGCAGTGGAAAGATAAATAGAAAATTAATTGCAAACTAAGTAATCTGATCCTAAAGAATAAGTGAGTCAAATAACAAATCATAGAAACAATCAGCAATTTCATTAAAGAAAATGGCAACAATGAGACAGCACACCAAAATTTATGGGATGCAGCCAAAGCAGTATGTAGGGAAAATTTTATTTCTCTAAATTCTTACATCAACAAAATGGAAAAAGAATAGATTGGTGAATTGGACATGCAACTAAGAAAAACTAGAAAAACAAATTAAAAATCCCCAATTGAGCATCAAATTGGAAATTCTGATGAGATTAATAAGATTGAAAGTAAAAAACAAAAACAAAAGCTAGTGAGCTAACAAATCTAGGAGCTGGTTTTATGGAAAAAATCAGTAAGAAATAAGCCGTTGGTTAATTTGATTTAAAAAAAAAAAAGGAAAACCAAATATCCAGTATCAAAAATGAAAAGGGTAAAATCACCACCAACAAAGAAGAAATTAAAGCAATCATTAGGGTAAGCAGAAAGCTAGGAAACAATGTTTATAGCAAATATCTCTGATACTTTCTCATATATATAGAGAACTGAGTCAAATTTATAACAATACAAGACATTCTCCAATTGATAAATTATATGAACAGCCAGTTTTCAAATAAAGAAATTAAAGCTATCTATAGGCATATGAGGAAGTGTTGTAAATCACATTAGATTAGGCAAATTAAAACAAATCTGAGGCAACTCCTCAAGCCTATCAGATTAGCTAACGTGATAGAAAAGGAAAATGATAAATGTTGGGGAGCATGTGGGAAAATTGGAACACCAGTGCACGGTTGGTAGAGTTGAACTGATGCAACCATTCTGGAGAACGATTTGGAACTTAGCCCAAAGGACAACCAAACTGCGCATACCCTTTGATCCACTACTAGATCTGTATCCCAGAGAGATCATTAAGAAGGGAAAAGGACTTATCGGTGCAAAAATATTTATATCAGCCCTTTCCGTAGTGGCAAAATATTGGAAATGGAGAGGATGCCCATCAACTGGGGAATGGCTGAACACGCTATAGTGTATGAATGTAGTGGAACACTATTGTGCAATAAGAAATGGTGAGCAAGCAGATTGCAGAAAAACCTGGAAAGACTTGTTTGAACTGAAGCAAAGTGAAATGAGCAGAACCAAGAAAACATTGTACACAGTATCAGCAATGTTGTGTGATAATCAACCATGAATGACTTAGGTCTTCTGAGCAACACGATGATGTAAGACAAGTACAAAGGACTCACGAAGGAAAACGTTACCCGCATCCAGAAAAAGAACTGATGGACTTAATGCAGACTGAAGTTCTTTTTTTTCACTTTATTCTTTTTTGTGGTTTTTTTCCTTTTGATCTGTGTCTTCTTTCATAACTGTGACTGATAGGGAAATATGTTTTACATGATAACAAATGTATAACCTATATCAGATTGCCTACCATTTTTGGAAGAGGGGAGGGAAGGAAAGGAGGGAGAAAAATTTGAAACTCAAAATCTTGTAAAAATGAGTGCTAAAAATTGTCTTGACATGTAATTGGGGAAAAAAATAAAATCCGAAGGGCAGCAAGGTTGCTCAGTGGGTAGAGCTCCAGCCTTGGAGGCAGGAGGACCTGAGTTCAGATCCAGCCTCAGACACTTGTCCCTTACTAGCAAGTCACTTAACCCCGATTGCCTAAGAAAAAAACACAACAACAACAATAATAATAATAAAACCAATATAAAATATAATAAACTCCTATATGAAAAATGAAACTATATGAATACAGAGGAACATGAGAAGACTTGCAAAAATTGATGCAAAGTAGTCAGAAGAACTGAGAAAACAATATATGCAATGTCTGCAACAATATAAAGGGAAAGAATAGAAAAAATACTTGAAAGTAAATGTGAAATTGTTATGTCCAAGGTTAACCCCAAAAATGAGATATAGAAATATATCTCCCTCCCTTTTTGCTGATGGAGAAGATTTTGAATGTGGATATGCTATACAAAATGGTTGGTTGACGTGTCAGCTATTTTTGCTGAATATTTTTTTAAGAAATTCTTCACTAATCTTTGCTGTAGAGGACGGATAGCTGTCTGAGAGAGGCAAGAAGAAGAGAGAAATATATTAGGAAATGGAATGGCTCACTGATATAAATACAAGAGATATCATAATTTTTTTTGAAGACATAACACTTCTCCGTGAAAAATTTCTCCAGATCTTATAACCTTCAGCTGCCTTCGAGACTCAGATGAAATGCCACATTCTGCGTAAGACCTTTCCTGATATCTATTGTAGTTAGTACTTCTCCTTGCCCACCTTTCCCCTATTACTTTGTACTTTTTAATTTGTATTTTTTAGATTTAGCTGTGTGTGTTCATGTTGTTTCCCCCAAGTAAAACATAAGAGTTTTGACAGAAGGAACTATTTTTGTTTAATTGTTATTTTTTAATGTGTTTCTTCAGAACAGTATACCTAGTAGACACTTAATAAATGTTAGTTGATTTGAGTTGAATTGAAAAACTGAGATAAGGAAAAGAATTCCAGTGTTCTTTTTGTGTGGTTTGATAAAGGCCAGGCTTCCCTTCTCTTCCAACCTTTGCCAAGTATATTACATACAGTGTAATCTGACTTTCAGAGTGTCCTCTACTAATTGGCAGAGACACCTGGCTGGAGCTGACCTCAGATCACTTATGCCCCAGTCTTTCAAGGCTTCGACTATGTGAGCTTTCTCTCCTGGTTTGGTCAGCTAACCCTCTACAACTGAATTTAGAAACGAGATGATACTAACAGAATGGCAACGTAATTCGTATCCCTGTGGATACATTTAGAATCCCAAGCAGGGATGGAGTCATATCATCCATCTCCCTTGTTTTACAGATGAGGAAACTGAGGCCGGATACCATTTGGAAGACTTGCCTGAGATTACCCAGCAAGTTGATATTAGAATCCAGCTTTCTTGATTTCCAGTTTAGTGCTTTCTCTTAGAGTTGAGTTTCATTTTGTCTTGAAATATTCGTTTGGTTTGCTGTTCATTCAGTCAGTCACGTCCCTGTGGATTGTGCTGTCCATGGGGTTTTCTTGGCGAGGATACTGGAGTGCTTCTCCAGTAAGTTAAAACAAACAGAGGGTAAGTGACTTGCCCAGGGTCACACAGCTACTAAGTGTCTAAGACTAGATTTGAACTCGGGTCTTCCTGACTCCAGGCCCAGTGCTCTATCCACTGAGCCATCGAGCTGCCTCTTCCTTTGGTTTACTTGATAATAACTAATAACAATGTATATAGTGCTTCTAGGTTTGCAAAGTGCTTTTAAAAATATTTGTACTCACAGCCGCCCAGGGAAGGAGGTACTATTCTTACTTCCATTTTACAGATCAGGAAACTGGGGCAGAGAAGTTAAGTGATTTGCCCAGGGTTACAGAACAAGTAAGTGTCTCTGGTCACGTTTAAACTCCCTCTTTGACTTTGATTCTGAGGCCTTTGACTGCCCCATTTCCATCCAAGTTAGTATGGCATCATTTTTCCTCCTTTCCTGATGAGCGCAGTGGAATAGGATTATAACTAAGGTTGTTATGATGGAGTTGGGCAGTCTACAATTTATGTAACTTCACTATAAAAAAATTAGCCTCCCTTTTGAAAAGTACTGTATTTTGATCCTTTTTGTGTTATTTGTTGACAGTGTTAACTTGTTCACAGGTCTAGATCTTATCCCTACAGTGTTAAATCATTGAGTGCTTCTTGATGCCAGCTTCTTCTGTCTTCCATTTTTCCCTAAAAAAGGCTGGTCCTTCCAACTTTAATATCTAGCACTTCTCTTTTGATATGGTACTTTGATAAAATTCTGTCAAAGTAGCAGGATTCAGATGATTTTGAGCCCTAGGGTTCCTAAGAAGATGGGGGTAATCAGGTTTTCCCTGACCCAGCCTGTGTCTGTAAACACAATGAAACAGTTTGGACGCTGCTCTGTTTCTTTTTTCCCGATGTATATTGTGTTACACAGATCATTTGAGCTGGGCTTCGGCTTGGCCCACGGTCTTATTGTGGTTCCAGTGCAGGCAATTAACAATTTAGTGTGGGAAACTGAGGCGAAGTCTGGCCAAGCCTTAATGAACCCCGAGTAGTACTCAGATGTCTAGTGCTCGTCTAGTCACATTTCTCTCTCTTTTTTCCCTTTTATGGATGATAATGATGATTTTTGACTTTTAAAAAATAAATTGTGTGCAATTTTTTCAGCAGCTGATATTGATAAAATGGCTGTTCAGCCATCTGAGGAGTGTCTTAAGCTCTTGTAAACTGCTCTTCAAGCATCCTACCAGCTCTCTTATATTTCCCAATTCATACAACAACCAACCATGTGTCCTCAAATGGTGTGTTGTTAACATTTTAGTCGGCTGGTCATTTTTCCTTTATTCATATTCAAAACCAATGCTGGTTATATCAGGCTAGTGAATCACTTCCTTGGGCTTACAGATGACCAGGAAAGGAGAGATTCCTCAGTTTTCTTAAAAAATTGGTGTTTGGAACTTCATTCCTCCTCAGTATCCTTGATTCCTTCATGTGCGCACAAGCCAAAATGAGTTTCACATCTAATGAGGTGGTAGGAGCTACGATCTGGAGTCGTGACCCCGCCTGTGATTTCACTGACTTGGTCACTGGGGAGAAGCCACGTGGCCAGAGGCCAATCCCTTCACCTTTCATGCAGCCTCCTTTGTTTCTGTTCCCTCATCTGTAAAATGGGGAGAGTAATACTGACCTGCTTCAGAAAGCTGGTATTTGTATTAACTAATTGATGTTTATAAGATGATTTAAAGCACCAAGTGCTCTGTAAATGTTTAATGCCTACATTGTTCATGGGTGACTGGTATCTCAGCTGCTGGCAGGGAATAAGAGTTGCCCTTGCTTATTCAGAGCCTTCTCGTGAAAGGTGGTGAAGAATTTTTCTTTCTCACACAGCTTCCCAGTGGAGGTTCCGTAAATGACTGGACAGCGTTCCTGTGCAAAGCATCTTGTGCATTCTTACTCAAGGCCTTGCACAAAGTAGACCCCATTAATATTTATTGTATTGAATTTTTGAAAACTATTCAAATCAGCCAAGATTCTTAAAGTCTCTACCAAATTGGGATTTTAAAAAAACAGTGATGATGATGGTAATAATAATAATAAGTATTATAGCTAAGGTTTTCAATGTGCTTACTATGTGTTATCTTATTTGATCGTTACAATAACCCTGGGAGATTGCTGCATTTATCTCCATTTTATAGACAAGGAAACTGAGGCTATAAGAATAGACCCTGCTATTTTGGGAATATACAGTCTAAATGGGTTGGGGCAAGGTCACCACATGTCCACAAAAACTGGTTCAAGAGGAGAATGAGTTAAGTATGAAGGAAAGGTCTAGGTAAGTCCAAAGTGCTCAAGAAATTTGAAGAGTGTGGGGCAGTTAGGTGGCACAGTGGATAGAGCACTGACCCTGGATTCATGAAGACCTGAGTTCAAATGTGGCCTGTGACACTTGACATTTACTAGCTGTGTGACCTTGGGCAAGTCACTGCACCTTATTGCGCCTCCCCCCCCCCAAAATTGAAGAGTGAGAGATGAGTTTCCTGGGAAATGGATGGCTTTTGGGGATTGAGGGGTGGGGGTGTTATCAAGGAGATGGCACTTGCCTGAAAGGAAAGCAGAGGTTTAAGCAGATGGAGAAAAAAGTTCATTCCAAGTATGGGAAAATAAAGGCATGGAGATTGAAAAGAAGTGGGTGAGAGAGAGAAACAAGCATTCACAAAATACTGTGTCCCAAATACTTTGCTAAATGCTTTACAGATATTACCTTATTTGATCCTCACAGCAGCTCAGGGAGGTAGATGCTGTTATGAGCCCCATTTTACAGATGTAGAAACGGGGGCAAACAGAGGTTAAGTGACTTGCTCAGTATCAATAGCTACTAAGTGTCTGAGGCTAGATTTGAACTTGGGTCTCCTGACTCCAGACCCAGTGCTTTATTCACTAGGCCACATAGCTACCTCTGGGAGAGAGAGAGTAGAGAGGAGTGGACTAGATTAGAAAAGACTCGGTGATATCAAATTCAAATAGAAACAGAGTCATTAAACCATTAATCAGGATCCCTGTGGGCTGCGTTTTGACTTAGTCTTAATGTAATGTATCTACATTTAATTGTATTTTTGTTTGCTGAATATTTCCCAGTTACATTTTTAACAATCTGGTCCTGGTAGCACTCTAGTTAACGTAAACTACTGACACCTCTGCCATTGGTAGTTGTGTGACTCCAGGGAGTCGCTTAACCTCTGTTTAGCATAGGGCCCGGCGCGTAGTGGGTGCTGTAGAAATGCTTATTCCCTCCCATCTTTGCAGTCATCTTTCACCTTACGTACATCCCGTCTACCCCCACAATGCCAGTCTCCCCCAGTACCGACCTTCAAACAGACACTCCATTTCTCAGTTCTGGACGTTTTCTCTGGCTTGTCCCCCATGCCTAGAACATTCTCTTTCCTCATCTCCTGGCTTCCTTCAAGTTCAAGCTAAAATCTAGTCTTCCACAGGAAGCCTTCCCCAATCCCTCTTAATTTAGTGACTTCCCTTTGATGGTTACCTCTTCTTTATCCTTTCTATATAGTTGTTTGTACTAGTTATTTGCAGGGCCTCTTCCCCATTGGATTTTGAACTACCAGAAGGCAGGGGCTGGCTCTTGCCTTTCTTCATGTCTCCAGCACTTAGCATGGTACTTGGTACCTAGTAGGAACTTAATATATGCTCCTTGACTGCCTTACTAGAAGAGTATGAAAAAATATCTTCTCAAGTCACAAATTCATTGAAGAATTGAAATAATAACTTGCAAGGACTCTCTGCCCTTGCACCTGGAAAGGATATATCAGTCTATTCTGCTATGGCTCCACTCACCGTCCCCATGACTCAGGCCATCCCTTTCACACACACACACACACACACACACACACACACACACACACACACGCATAGATATACGTACTCACATGTATGTATATGTATACATATGCATACATATATACACATAAACATGTATAATATATTAATATTCTAGTCATCAATATTATTAAAATATAAATTTTAATAATTTAATATAATAGTTAATATCTTTTAAGTATTGCTTCTCCATAAGCTCTTGTGTGGATAGGGATTCTCTTCCTCATATATATGTACGTGTGTATTGTGTGTGTGTGTGTGTGTGTGTGTGTGTGTGTGTGTGTGTGTGTATCCATCTATACATATGTATATACATACACACAGAGAGAAAGAGGGAAAGAGAGAGCACATGGTAAGTGATGAATAAATTCTTTCTCCTTCATTACCAGGGTTAGGCAGAAAGACCTTTAAATCACTATATAAATGTGAATTATTCTAGTAACAAGAAAAGTAGAGTGATATAAAGAGGGGGGAGACAGAGTGCACATGAAACAGAGGTGACAGGGAAATGTAAATAAAGCTGAATGTAGAGACCGCCCCTGGTTCTCCTTCGCTCACCATCTGCCGTGGACCACTGAAACGCCACGGTGTACAACAGTAACTCATACACAGAGGCACAGTGCCTAGAGCTTGTAGCAGTTTGAGCCGACTCTGATGCCAACAAGCAGTTATCCCAAATAGTGTCACATAACAATGAAGCCAGTGCCAACAATGAGCCAGGAATCCTACATTTGGACCCCCTCTGGGAAAGATAGCAGCGCACCCAAGAATAAATATATTTTTCCACCTAGTTATATGCCAAAGGAGAAACATGGCATAGAGAGCAGAGGGATGGCCTTGGGTTCAAGCCCCATCTCTGATCTACACTGAGTAATTATGAGAATTTTTTTGTGGGTTTTTTTTGTTTGTTTTGTTTTGTTTTTGTTTTTTGTTTTTGTTAGCAGGCAGTGGGGTTAAGTGACTTGCCCCGAGTCACATAGTTAGTAAGTGTTATGTGTCTGAGGCCGGGTTTGAACTCAGGTCCTCCTGAATCCAAGAGCCGGTGTTCTATCCACTGCACCACCTAGCTGCCCCCATTTCTGAGCATTTTAGTTAGCCTCTCTCTGCGTCCCTGGCAGCTCTCTGAAACATAAATTAGAGACAATTTGCAGCCTGCATTGGGGTGGGGGCTTCCTTTGCCACTGATAAAATTATAGTGCCATATTTTTCTCACCTCCACCCCTCATAAAGGTAGAAGCAACCAAGTCTTTTTTAGGGACCTTTCAAAAAAGTCCATGAGGTGTTTCTGAGGGCAGCTAATTGAAGAATGGCAGGGAACCCATTTTACTTGAGGGAGTGGAAATCTCTTCTGAAGGTGAATAGTTAGAATAGCATAGTAGGGGGGAGAATGCTAAAAGTGGAATCAAGGAGATCTGAGTTCAGACCCCACATTGAACACCAGCTAATTATGTGACTCTGAACAAATTAACGTCTTTTAGACTGAATTGGGGATACTGAGAACACTTGCCTTGCAGGGTTATTATGAGGCTCAAATAAGATAATGTATGTAACTCATCTCACAGATTTTCAAACATAATTATTAATTATTATTGCTCATTCTTCTCAGCCTTATATTTGGTAGGATTTAGATTCAAATGGCCCTGGTGCAATCATACTCTTGTTCTTTTCCATTTGATGTTTTGCAAATGTTTTGTTTTGTTGGACAGGTAACTAAATGAGAACATTGGGATATAGGTTCGTTTTGTGTAGACTCATGGAAGATGTCTTTTGTACAACTCTTATAGCAGATAGAATGATGCAGGTATACCTCCATATCATTTTACTTACTTCTACTAGATATCTATATTTTGACAGCCTTTAATATCTCTTTTTGGAGGTTAATGGTAGCTGGTTGTTACTGTTGGTTTTGTTGTTGAATTCCATCTATGCTTGCTCATGACATTAAGATAACTTTAGTTTTCTAGAAAAATAAAAGCTGTGGCAAGCAGAAAAGGCTTTGAATTAGGGCCTGGGGATATACTGTCATCAAGGGATCAGCCTAAGTTAGATCAGAGAGGCACTCACCTTTGGAGAATTGGCTTCTGGTTGATGACTTTTATGGTTTCAGCAATTCATGAAGATTATCCACTGAGTCCTCACCGAGTCTCTGGTCTGGACCAGTGGAGAGGAGGACTCACAGGACTCATAAAAAGTAGCAGATCGTTTGATCCTGGGGTCCTATGAAGTTGTCTCTCTTCTTGGAGTCCATTCCAGTAGAACAAAAAATTCTTATTCTTGTAAGGGCTATGATGCCAGTCTTTAGAGAGGGCCTGAGAGGTGCTTCTTCAATCAATTTCCTTTTCTCCTCAGTTATTAGTTTCATAAAAGCTGATATCATGTCCCCAATATACTTTCTTTACACTATCCCCATAAAAACCGTACTCAGAGTAGATTGACTCATTAACCTGGGCCACTCATCTGACCTCCCTAGAACTGTTAGTACATATTAGAAAAAGAGAAGGCATGCTGCAGCACTGGAGGCAGAAATGATATAGCGAATTATTTTTAGAGCTTCGAGATCTTTGGATCCAAGAAATGCATAAGGATAAATGGGCATTACATTAAGTGGGTCTAAAACCAAATTGTCTCTTCTTTTGAAATGCCCAAGTGTTTTTCCCCCCTTTCCTTTTCTTTCTTTTGATTTAATATTCCAGCCCTGTTGGATTATATTCATATTTGCATTAGGAAGCTACTTTCTGATGACTTGGGTCGGATAGAAATAGAATTTCATTATGTTTAGAAGCATGTTCATCATTTTTGTAATATTTTTAAGTGTGTAACTATTAGTCGTGACATGGAATGAGGAGCAAACAGGACCCATTACCCTAAAGGAATGTTTCTCTTAAAAGTTTAAAATATGCCCATGCATGGTGCCTCAACTTAGTGCTTCTGGTGAGTAGTATTTATAAATCTGAAATTAATCAGTTCTCCCTTTCTTCCCCCCCCCCAATATAGAACTACCTATTTGCTCTTCTTCATGGGGCTGCCATATTGGCAAGTCATAAGGTGGTTTGATGTCCTTGGCTGAGCACCACGCTTATCCAGGTTAAATGAACCTGGTTTTGAGTCTTGACTGTAATAGGCAAGTGCCTGGGCAAATCACAGGTTCATAAATTTAAAGATGAAAGGGATTTCAGACACCATGTAGTTCACCCCCGTCATTTTGCAGAGGAAGAAACTGAGGCTCAGTGGAGACTTCCAAAATCACCTGTTGTAAGTGACAGGACGGGGATTAAAACCCAGGCCCCCTCCAACTCTAAATGTATATACTTTCTATCTCTTAGCTTTGGTTTCTTTGTCTGTAAAATGAAGGTAATAATACTTACACTACCAGCTTCCCCTCCCCCCCCATCCCTGCCCTCAATGTTTTATCAGCCTTGCAATGAAGTATAAATCAGAGCTACTGCAATTATTTTGCTTTTTGCCAGGCTTATTTTTTGCATACAGGTTCTACCCTGGATAACACTTTCTGGAAACACAGCCAGAACTGGTGTCTGGTCAGATTGGCCCAGTCTGTAGAAAGGACAGCTTATTTTAAAGTGATCCTGGAAGCAGAGCCCTCAATCTCTTCCTTGTCAATTCCAGTGAAGTGATATTTACAACTGTAATGTGCTTACATTGCAAGGAGGCCTCCCCGGCATCATCCACTTACGTCTGGTCATGCCACGTGGCAAGCGGTATCCAGGCAACCTAGACATAATCTGACTTAACACAAAACATACAGCATTGCTTTTTTTCTTTTCTTTTTTTCCCCTATTATATCCTAAATATGAATTTGGAGCTGGTGAAAGGAACCAGATTAACAGCCCTGGAAAACTGAAGCCGTCTGGTTAACCACAAAATAGGTACAGGTCTAGTGACAGTATTTCCAGCTGTTCTCCTTCATTCTCTCTCTCTCTCTCTCTCTCTCTCTCTCTCTCTCTCTCTCTCTCTCTCTCTCTCTCTCTCTTTCTCTCTCTCCCTCCCCCCCTTCTCTCTTCCTCTTCCCCCTCTTCACCCCTTTCTCTCTCCCCATCTCTTCTTCCATCTCTCTCTCCACTCAGAGTTTTTTGCCTGCAACAGAGGGTAAGAAAAGAAGGAGAATTCTTTAGAACCACATAGGTTCTAGCTCACTTGACTCTTACATACACAGGAGTCTGCGCTGTGTGATGGAAAGAACGCTGGGCTCAGTCAGCAGATCTGGGCTGTAGTGCAAGCTGTGATACTTTCATGATGGAGGACTGTGGGCAAATCTCTTAACCACTTTGAGCCTTGAGTCTGTAGAACAGAGATCACTGAGATTTTTATAAGGGAAATAATAGTTATTTCAAGTATTTAGATAACCAAGGCATTATAGAAATATACTTACTAGCCACTCCCCTAAATTATAATGTGCTTATTTTATATGTATTTTATATTTAGTTATAAATATTCATTTTTGTTGTTCGTTAGTTGTCTTTAAATTTTAGTTTAGTTTTAGTGTTGAGTTTTGTGTCTGACTTTTCGTGACCCCATTTGGGATTTTTTGGGCAAAGATCTTAGAGCAGTTTGCCACTTCCTTCTGCAGCTCATTTTACAGATGAGGAAACAGAGGCAGACAGGGTTAAGTGACTTACCCAGGGTCACACAGCTAGTAAGTGTCTGAGGCTAGATTTGAACTCAGATGAGTCTTCCTGACTCCAGGCCTGGGAATCCACGCTATCCACTGAGCCGCCCAGGTGTCTACAAATACTCATAGGATAATAGAATTTAAAGTCTCCTCCGAATCCATGTGGTCCATCCTTCTTTTGCATTTGTGGCAGCTGAGACCCAGGGAGATTAAATGATTTGCCTAAGACCTCACAGCTGGCAAGCGGTTGAGATAGGAATTCAATCTAAGTCTCATACCTTCATATCTAAGAACTCTTTCTACTATACATGTGATTATCCTCAGGAGAATATAAGCTTCTCGAGGGCAGAAACCTTTGTATATTTTGGTCTTTGTATCCCCAAGCCCTAGCACAGAGCCTGGCATATGGTAGACAGTTAATAATTGCTTGTTCAATTGAATCAACTCAAAATGCAAACTATTATTAATCCATCATGAAATGTCTTTAACCTATAGGATTAGACTAGATGATTTCTGTGGTCCCTTCTACCTCTTACAATCTATGTTCTTCTGAACCTACTAGGTACCAGGATTAAGCATTCTACAAGAGACTTTCTCCTTTTGTTTTGTTTTTTATATGAGGCAGTTGGGGTTAAGTGACTTGCCCAGAGTCACACAGCTATTGAGGCCGGATTTGAACTCAGGTCCTCTAGACTCCAGGGCAGGTGCTCTATCCAGCTGCCCCTCTACAAGATACTTTTTAAAAAGCATCTGTGTGTGTACACACACACACACACACACACACACACACACACTCTCTCTCTCTCTCTCACTATATGTTGTTTGTTCCTTATTTTCAAAAAACAGTGATATCTTGACTTGCGCTAATTGGATATAAGTGAGCAGAGTTGCACAAAGTCACCAGCCTCACACTTTCTTCCAGATTAATTGAAGTCCAGTGGCAGGACAGAAGTCATAAATATTATAAAACATTTTAAAACTTTCTAGTCTATGAAGGGAGAGAAGACAGACCAGTTGCAGTGAGCATTCAGGTAGTCGTGGTAATAGCCCACTGATAGAGCACTTGAAGGCTTACAAAAACATTTCTAGGAGTTCATATTTCCTCTTCCCAGTGACCTAGTGAGGTAGACAGGGTAGAAATTATTTCCCCATATTATAAGGTCAGGAAACTGAGAGGTGAGGTGAGTTGTTCAAAGTCATGTAGCCCTTAAGTGGTAGAGACGAGGATTCGAATCCAGTTCTTTTACCAAATAGAGTAATATTTGTACCACAGCCTTTGTATGTGCACCACACATCACATGCGTACCACATAATGTATGTACCACAGCTTGCCTCCTATGTACCTGACGGTAATGATAACTCACAATTCTATAGTATACCAAAGTTAACAAAGCAGTTTATTCACAATAACCATGTGAATTCTGTAGTGAGAGGAAGTAGAGCACTAGGTTTGGAGTCAGAGGTGCTGGAGTCTATGCTCCTCCAAAGACTTTAAGGAAAAGAGAGGAAGGAGGGAGGGAGAGATGGATGGATAGATACATAGAACATTTTATTACCTGCTTACACTGTGACAGGAATTGTGCTAAGTACCAAGAGAAAGCACACAAGATGGCATTTATATTCTATTTTTAAGGTTTGCAAAACACATGTATGCAAGTTGTCCCAAAAGTCTTAGTGCAGTGGTAAGCTTTAATAGATTAAAATTACACTAAGACTTTCTTTGGCGGGGGTTATTGTAAGTCTGTGCAAAGTTTATAAATTTATACAAAGTAACAGGAGAGAGAAAGAGAGAGTGAGACAGAGACACAAACAAAGAGAGGGGGCAGGAAGAGAGAGAGAGAGAGTGTGTATTCTCTCACCACAACTCTGCCAAGTTGATGGTACTGATATTGAGATGAGTAAATAGGGAAGTAAAGTGACTTGCCCACAATCACAACTTACATAAGTGTTAGAGATGAGGTTTAAACTCATGTTTTCCTGATTACAAATCCAGGGTTCTTTCCACTGTTCTGTAATGATTTTAAAGTACAGTAGAGCTTTGGAGAAGGAAATATTTCCTGTGGGCTAGAATAAGACAGGGGAAAAACTTCACAGAGGAGGCAGGATTTGACTGGCCCTGAAAGGCTGAGAAGGACAGGCAGAATAGAGTCATGGCAGCCCTGGTGAGTATAGTGAGTGAGCAGATTTACCAATCAGAGTGACAATGAAGTGCAGTGTTTGAATAACAAAACAGGGCTAGTTATGGAGAGCCTTAAAAGCCAAACCTAGGGAGGTAGGACTTCATTTGTTAAGTGATGGGGAGAGACATTATAGGGACTTAAGCAGGAAAATCCTTTCACTGTGGCCACTGAGGTTGATAGATTTTTCTACTTCATATAGGAAATCACAGAACAGGAAGAGTTTGATAGGCAAAGCCCAAGATAATATTATGGCTCTTGACCTTGACTTCAATTCCTGGCAACATTCTAGAACCTGTGATTAAAGGGTTGATTTAAAAGCACTCAGAAAAGGAAGTAGTGATTACTATGAGTCAGTATAGGTTTATCAAAAACAAGTAATTCAAAACTAACCTCATTTCCTATTTTTTCCTTTTTCTTTTAAAAAGGGTTACTAAAGTGGCAGATAAGGTAAATTCTATAGAGAGTATATCTAGATTTCAGGAATTTAGTACAATTTAATAAGTCTTTATTATGGATCTTCTAGGTACAAGGAGCTATGCTAGTGGTAGGGGATAGGAAGACCAATGCCAAACAGCTTGTGTCCTCAGGCAGCTCCCATTCTATTGGAAGACTCTCACACATGTATTAGAACAAGGAAAAGTGAGAAGAGGAGATGGAGGAGGCAGGGGAGATTGGGGACTAGGCAAAGCTTCATGGGAGAAGGGGGCCCTAGAGCCCTTCATTCTTGAATGAAGACAGAGGTTCAGAGATGAGGGAAGATATCTTTGAGGCTTAGGGGATGATGGCTTATACAAATGTGTGGAGGTCAGCAATGCAGTGTCAAGTTTGGAGAACAGCTAGCAAATCAGTGTGTCTGGAACGGAGAGTTCCTGAAGGGAAGTATTTATGAAATACAGCTAGAAAGGTAAGTGGGAGCTGGATTGTGGAAAAACTTAAGTGCAAGCCTAAGGAGCTCATATTTTTATCGTTCAGTCATTTTTAGTTGTGTCCAACCATTTGAGGCCTTCTTGGCAGAGATACTAGAGTGGTTTGCCATTTCCTTCTCCAGCTCATTTTTCAGAGGAGGAAGCTGAGGCAAACAGGGTTAAGTGCCTTGCCCAGGGTCACACAGCTAGTAGTCATCTGAGACCATATTTAAATCCAGATCTTCCTGATTCCAGGCCTCACTATCTATCCCCTGCACCATCTAGCTGCCCCTCACGTATATTATATAGAAAATGAGGAGCCACTGTGAAAGTTTCAAGGGCATTTTCCCCTGGTCAGACCACATCTGTGTTCAGTTCCAGGTGCCACATTTTAGAAAGGCCGAGGACAATTCGATCAGTGTCCAGAGGAGGTTAATCAAAACAGTGAGGGGACCTTAAGAGTGTTCCATCTAAGAACCAGGAGAAGGGACTCTGCAGAGGTTTATCCTGGGCAAGAGAGGGCTCAGGGTGGATGAGTGGAGGTGTGTGAGGGGAAATAGCACAGCTGTCTTCAAGTATTTGAAGGGCCATAAACAAAGGCTAGATAGTACTTAGGAATGTTAGAGATGTTATACCTGTGTAGGGCTGAGTCGCCTCTGAAGTTCCATCCAATTCCTGAGATTCTGTGATTTCCATCCTGTGAAATGACAGACCTTAAAGGTCTAAAGTGGTTTTGCTTCATCTCAAAGGACAGAGTTAGGAGCAGTGCCTGGCAATACAGAACAGTGGATTTGGGCTTGGTATAGAAGAAAGCTTCCTAACATTTAGAATTGTCCGAAAGGGGACCAGAATGCATTGAGAAGCAGTGAGTGCCCCCATCACTGGAAGCCTTCATGTGGAGGCCGGATGGCCCCTTGACAGCAGTACTGTAGAAAGAGTTTCAGGGACAGCTAGGTGGTGCAGTGGATAGAGCGCCAGCCCTGGATTCAGGATGACCTCAGTTCAAATCCAGCCTCAGACACATAATACTTACTAGCTGTGTGACCCTGGGCAAGTCGCTTAACCCCATTGCCTAGCCCCCCCCAAAAAAGGAGAGAGAGAGAGAGAGAGAGAGAGAGAGAGAGAGAGAGAAAGGCTTCCTAAACACCTGTGAATTTAAACTAGATGACCTGAGGGCCCTTCCAACTGATCCTGTCCTTGCATGTATGGGCCCTCATTAGCATTTAGGAAACTCTAGAATATCATATCACTACATCTAAAGAGTAGTTCCTCTATAGCTGGGAACAGTAACTTGGAATTTTTATCTCAGCTGCATACTGGGAATTGGAGGATTAGAGTTTAGTACTGTAATCATTAAATTCCAGACCTATGCCCCACCTACAGACCACTGGCCACCCCACCCTGTGGCCTTCTCTTAGTTGTCCACAGATCTTTTTTCTGGAACCCGGAGTCTCTACACATTCAAACCATTTCAGTCTCCATTTGCTTTCCCTCAAATTCCAAGTGGGATGCCAACACACTTTCAGTATAATGCTGTTTCCCCATTAGTTATATCCAAAGTGGGTTTGGAATATACAGGTCACAGACTCTAGCCGCCCTAGCAACAGCACTGGAAATGGGTCTTTTAAGCATAGAAGAAATACAGTTATCATCCACTTTTCCTTAAAGACGGCAGATGCCACTGGATTCTTCAGTGCCCACAGAGAGTCTGAAAATGGCACCTCTGCAGAGTCCAAAGGCGGGACTTTGCAACAAGTCTCTCTCTATGTACCCTGCAAAGAAGACTGCTTGTAATGATTCTTTTCTTATAAATGACACAAAGAGCATATGAAAAAGATGGAATGTTAAGGAAGCAAATCACAGGCACCCTGGCCTGGCACACATTTGGGCCCAGCAGCCTTCTGTATAGAGATGCTAAGTCAAGACTCAACATGACATAGGATTTGAATGAGGAAGCCCTGAAGCAGCCGCCCAATTACCAGTCCAGAATGCGGCCTTTCTGTCTTTTATAGACTTTGCTAATGACTGGATCCAGAAGCCTGTTTGCACTCTCCAGTACAAGGTCTCGCCAATTCGTGGGTTTACACATCTACATAATCTGTCAAGTCATTCTGTGTAACCAAAGCTGTCATAGCACTGAGGCCTGTGATTTTAATTTATGGGGTATGTTAAAATCTCAACCCATTAATAATCTAGTCTGGAATAATTACCATAATTATATAGAGTTGTATGGTAATAATAATGAAGTGACAGGACAGTTTATTACTTTGAGGTGCCAAATGATAATGTAACAAAGTGAAGAAGCATTTTTTCCCTCTGCAGATTTCCTAAGACATAGATCAGTGTGTGTGTGTGTGTGTGCGTGTGTGTTTTTAAAGCACCAAGCCTTAATAAAATAACTGGATCATTAAAAGTGTAATGAATTATGCTAGTTATTTTCAAACATATTTATATTTGAAGTTACTGTAGTTTTACTCCAAATGCCTTTGGGCATTGATGCCTGTGAATCAGAGTAATTATTACTCATCAATTAACTCCAAGCTTTGAAGGAAAAAAAAACCAAGCCCCAGAGTTTCCAAAAGGGTTTGGCATTTCCAGATGCAGTCTTAGAAAAATGAATAATATTTAGAGTGTGCGTATGATGATAATGATGATGATGTAACAATTCGTAGTATTTACATAGCACTTTAATTTTTGCAAAGCATTTTTACGTATATGTCACTGTATCCTCACAACAACCCTGTTATTATCCTTAAAGCTGGAAGGTTCTTAGAGGACATCTGATTCAACTCTGTCATTATACAGATGAGGAAACTGAGGCCCAGAGAAATAGGCAGTGAGGAAACTGAGGATGAGAAAAGTTAAGGGACTTGCTCAGGTTCACATAGCCAATTAAGTATCTGAGACAGGATCTCATGCCTCAGACAATTACTAGCAGTGTGACCCTGGGGAAGTCACTTCACCTCTGTTTGCCTCAGTTTCCTCAGCTGTAAAATAGGGACCCTGGAGAAGAAAATGGCAAACTACTCCAGTATCTTTGCCAAGAAAACCCTATGAAAATGGTGTCACAAAGAGCCAGACATGACTAAAATGACGAAACTTTCTAATAGTGTATGTAGTTCTCTATTTGCTAGGCTGCCTTATGTGTAGATACCTCATGTGTAATTAGCTAGGTACAGAGGAATTGTGGAAGCCCAGTGCTATTGTGGAAATCATGCTGTATTTGGAGTCAGAGGACATGAGCTCAAATCTCAGCACTGGTACTTTAAAATTACTGCCCTTTATGTAGTGTTTAAGGTGAGAAACTCCTGAACGTTTTTTGTCTTCACCTTTCATCTAGGGTTGCCCATTAGCTACTTAGCTACTGTGTTTAAGTGGTCCTTAAGGGAAGTTCTTCTTGAAGCCAAGAAGTAACTTTACCTCACCATAACAGAAAATTCCCTGGAAGTTATGTCTTAGAGAGGTACATATGGTAGTGCCAGTGGCTGCAAAATTGGACTGGAAAGAGTAAAATTTTGGACCACTCTTATGAAGGAGGCAAGCATCTCAAAAGCAGACCCAATTGTATGGCTGGCCATTTCTTTCAGGAGTGATGGAAAGGACTGTTTTTCCCTAGGTAAAGTGTCAACTTGGCATTTGGGGAAATTCCTAGCCAAATTAAACCAAAAAATGTATTTTTAATCACATACTTTTCATGTGTAAAATATTGCCAGGCAAAATATTACCAGATTATCCCTCCTCCCCAAGAAAACTTTAAATACAGCTTTCAGTAAGAAAGTGGCAAAACAGGTTCTGTAGTGGATAGAGTTGTGTACTCAAAACTAGAAGTGTGTTGTTGTTGTTGTTATTGTTTCTGTCATGTCCAAGGAGGAGGAAGAAGTGACAAACGAGCCTGGTGCAAATTTTAAGGGATTCGAAGTTTCATTTTGTAAGATGCTCACGTGTCCATAGCAGGGAGGTTGAGTAAATGTAGCAAATATTCTGTTCTACAAGAAGTGATAGCTGAGGGGTATGTGTGTCTGGCGGTATTTAATATGCTCCGCAAAAGCACTTTTTTTGTGCTAGGTAAAAACTGAAAGCCACATGAGTGTTGTCAAATGAAGACAAACTGCAGCGTATGGATGTGACGGAATATTCACTCTAGAGAACTATTGAAGACATGCGAAGTGATGCAGAGCAAAGTAAGCAGGTAAACAGCAGTTAGAATGATGTAAATGGAATAACACTCCAACAAAGCAGAACACTGAGCTGTGGTGATGACTGACCAATCTTGACCCTGGAAAAGAAATGAAGAAGCACTTCCATGCTTTAGGCACAGATGGAGGACTTTGTTCAGTTGTTCTGGTCGTGTTCGACTCTTCATAACCCTGGGGTGATTTTCCATTTCCTTCTCCAGCTTATTTTCCAGATGAGGAAACTGAGGCAAACAGGGTTAAGTGACTTGCTTAGGGTCACACAGCTAGTAAGTGTCTGAGATCATATTTGAACTTGGGTCTTCCTGACTCTAGACCCAGTGCTCTATGCACTGCAGCCACCTAGCTGCCCTAAGATATGTGGTATACATGTGACATTAGCATATCTATGTATATATTTAGGTGCCCAAGATGGGGGACTGTGGATGCAAAATTTTGCATACATTGTCAGATATGGTCACCTGTATTAGTTGGTTTTGTTGAACAGTTTATTACAAGCCAGGACTTCTATGGGATAGAGTACTCATTTTGATTTTTCTTTTTACAGAGCAATTTATAATATTGCTGTTAATGCTTTTTACATTAGAAAAAGATATTATAAAGTTACCTTTACTTTAAGGTACAGTATCTAGAAGGTAATGTACCAGGAAATGGCTGTCCTTCTTGTCATTCAGGGGTTCTTATATGGACTCTATTCCCAGTAGATGTAGTTAAGACATTGGTGGCACGTCCCGTGCTGTGGACATTGCTTGGAATCAAAAGGCGAGTAAGGCCTTCAGAAAAAAGCTCTTCTGCAAGGCCTGCTCAGGCCAGTGACCAGACACCGTATTTATTCTCTCCCTTGGGCAAGGAATAGGAAGACTGTAGCAAATGAAGGTATTGCCTGAAGAAAGTTTGGAGAAGTGAACATTTATATGCTGATTAGAACTGGTTAGTATAATCTTTCAGTATAGACTTAGAATTTTAAAAGCCAGTATTTGATTCAGAAGTCCATCCTCCTCCTTTCTTCCCTCCCTCCTTCCCTCCTTCCCCCCCCTTCCTCCCTCCCTCTCTCAACAAAAATGAAAGTAATTGAAGGAAACAGCCTCATACATTTATAATGCCAGGAACAAAGAAGATGCATCCTTACGAAATGCCCAAGGAATTAGGTTTGTGGATGGGCCTATCTTGACCAGCCTTACCTTTAATTGCAAATTAGTCATAAGTATCATTCTTCTAACAGAGTACCTTGGGGCAATCCCTATTACTTTCCTAACTCCTGTCTTCAATAGTTTTCACTATTATTGGGTCTTCCTTGTTGACTGTAGATGTTTGTATTAGAGGTGATTTATTTATTATAAATTTAATATTAAACATCTGGGTGATACTACTGCTGAACTACACCTATGATTTTGCAGTGATATAAGGAGTTCCTGATAAGGAAATTCCCTTTATCAGTGCGGATGAACATCTATTCTTCAGATTAGCTGGGGAGCCTAGAAATTAGCCAGCGTGTCCAAAATGGGACTTGAACCCAAGTCTTCCTGAGTCTGAAGCCAGCTGTCTACCCATTAGGTCAGGCTGCCCTTCTTTTAAACACCAGTGCTATTAGTTAAATGTGTTTTTGTATTTTGTGTTTGTGTTTTGTATACTCTTTGTATTTAAGTAAATTAATTTATAGACATAAAGCGGGATCTTTTTTTTTTATTGGAAGGACTTTTTAAGACTTTTGAGTTACTCCCTCAAAGTCCCCATCAAAATTGTCCATTCATTTCTTCTCATTCAGTTTTCCTCTTACGTGGTCACAGCTGTTGTGTTCTCTCTTCTTCTTGTTCTCCCTTTTTCATTCTGCATTATTTTATCAAAGTCTTTCCAGATTTCTTTATTTTTCTCTTAGTTTTTAGAATTAATTTAGTAATGAACTACAGTTTATTTAAGTGCTCCCCTATTATTGGATATATAGGTTGCCTCTAATTTTTAGCATTGTAGATAATGCTGCTGTAAAAAATCTTTGAACAGATGTCCCTTTGTACATTCTCAACAATAGACTTATTGAATCAAAGAGAGGAAAGGCAGTGATATAGTAGATAGTGTTGAACTTCAGTTTATGAACCTGGGTTCAGATTTTTCTTCTGATATTTACTAGCTATGTGAACATATGGGCAAGTCACTTAATGTCTCTGATCTGTAATGTTTCCTTATCTGTATAATGAAGTAAATCATACCTGTGGTACCCTCCTCACAGGGTTAACTCAAAGTCCCAAATAAGATAATATATGAATGGTACTTTTGCAGACTTTAAAGAGCTATATAAATGTCAGTTATTGCTAATTATTCTAACTTCTACAGCATGCTGCCATGTGGCTCACCAAAAAGTACTCTACAAGTTTATAATTCTAAAAACAGTGAATGACTGTACCTGTTTCTTCACAACCCTGCTAAAAGTAAATTTCATTGCTTTTAATGGCATTTGCCAGTTTGGTGGCTATGAATTGATATCTCAGAGTTTAGTTTTTGTAATTTGTACCTCTTTTAGTATTAATGAGGATGAGCAGTGTGTGTGTGTGTGTGTGTGTGTGTGTGTGTGTGTGTGTGTGTGTGTGTATGTTTAATGGTCTGTATGGTTTGCATTTTTTGACCATTTTTCCATTGTGGACAAGGAGGGGTGTTTGAATAGTCGTATATGCCATGCAAGTAAGTAAGCAGCTATGGTTTACAGCTGTATAGCTTACTTTGGCCCAAGTTTGAGATCAAGGTAAGTGCTTTGGATATAATGTTTTTGGTAATTGAAAATGGCCATGTCTATGCACACTCTCCCAATGACCCAAAATATCTATGGCATTGACTTTGATTACAGGAGAGTAAAAATTCCCTTCACACAAGATGGATGTACAGTTGTACATTTTTATTACAGCTTATGCAGCTCTGTTTCATTTAATGCATGTCATATGTGCAAAATGTTAGTTTATTACTGTGGGAAAACAAATGGTTTATTTTCTTACTTGTTTTTAGGTTTTTCATTCTGCCCATTATGAAAAACTGGGTTTTATTTTGCACTTATGTTTGCAAACTTATTCCATCTGTGGAATGTGTTGGAGGATGAGGAGGTGGTTGCCTATTGTCAAGAGTATTCATCTGCATTAGAAACTGTAGATAAGAAACTTTTGAGGTTGCTTTCTCTCCCAGACAGGGCAGGCTAACATGTAAAGCATCCAGGTTGGAGTCTTCTTGAGACCAGTGGAAAATGGTAGGATGGAAATTTGTGTTTTTCTCCTTCGAATGATACAATAGGCTGTGTGACTCACACCCGTTCCTTTTGCCAGCCTTTGGCATTCTGGACACACATACACAGCAGGGCAGTGGGTTTCTCTGGTGTCCTGAGATGACCTTGGTGCTCTTTTCATGCCAAATAAGAAAGGGGAAGGCATGGGACAAAGAAAGGAACTTTCCATTCTGCACGTTATTTCTGTCATCTCTGTTCTTCTTTTCCCTCCCAGTGTTGCTAATCACCACAAGCAAAATTTGATGACCGTGGCAAACCTGGGTGTGGTGTTTGGACCCACGCTGCTGAGACCACAAGAAGAAACGGTAGCAGCCATTATGGATATCAAGTTCCAGAATATTGTGATTGAGATATTAATAGAAAACCATGAAAAGGTAATGAATGTTTTGATCCCTTAGTTTCAGTAAAGAATGTGTCTAATGAAGTGGTTTTTGAATGAATGAATGAGGGAGGGGGGAGAGGGAGCAATTATTATTTACTTTATGCAAAGTACTGTGCTAAGCTAAGGGCTGGGAAGATAAATAGAAAAAATAAGATAGTCCTTGCTCCTGAGTACCTCACATCCTAATGGGGGAGACATACAAATCCAATGTAAGAATCCCACGGTTCTTAGAGTGTAGCAGTGAAACAGATAGTGATAATGCCTCTTCTTAATATCATGTCCAGTATTAAAGTCATATCAATTTCTGATTGGTATAGAGTTGGCATTGAAGTACAGTCTTAAGCAGACAGCATGGTGGAGGGGAAGGGTAGAGACTTGCTTGGTGAGGGAAGCACTGGATTTGGGGTTAAAGGATTTGGATTCAAATCCCAGCTCTGCTGGTTATCATGTGCATAACAAGTAATTTGACCTCATTTGAACTTAGTTTCCTCATCAGAATAATGAGAGCCTGGGTAGGGAGGGAGTTGATTCTAGACTCTTGTCATTTAACTAGTTCCGTAACCTTGAACAAGTCACCTCCAAAGAGTTGGCATCGTCTATAAAATGAAAAGGCAAGACTCTAAGGTTTTTTGTTTAAACAAGCATTTATGAAAGGGCCTGCTATATGCTAGATACTGTGCTAAGAGCACTAGGAGAAAGGAATAAGCAATTATGTAACTCTTAATATGTGCCAGGCATTGTGCTAAGAAGCTTACAGAGAGCACATGTGACCTCACTACAACCCTGGATGAGGTAGGTACTATGGTAATCTTCGTTTTACAGATTAGGAATCTGAGGCAGAGAGAGGTGACATGACTTGCCTGGGATCACAGCTAGTAAATGTCTGAGGCCAGATTTGAATTCAGGTCTTTTTGACTATCAAATCCAGTGCTCTATCCACTGCCCCCACCTAGCTTCCCCTAACTTCCAGCTCTAAAATTCTTATGTGCTATGCACCTTGGTACTAAACCAGTTATATTCAGGGTCTTAACACTGGAAATGCAGTTTCTTCTAGATTAAAATCATTCCCCGAATGGTGACATACAGAGACTATAGCTGCCCTTGAAATTTGTATTGGTGCAAAAGGCAACAGGTGAGGAAAAACATCCACATGGTCAATTGCATGGACCAAGCTACTTATGTAAAGAGAAACGCATCTTGCCCCTCTTGCACTCTGTTTTCTTCCCCAACTCTCATATGCAGCTAGGAGGTGCAGTGGAGTCCGGAAGACCTGAATTCCCATTTACCTGGACACATACTAACTATGCAACCCTGGGCAAGGAACCTAACCTCAGTCTGCCTCAGTTTCCTCATCTGTAAAATGGGGGTCACAATAGCACCTACCTCATGGAGTTATTGTGAGGTTAAAATGCGATGATATTTGTAAAGCATTTAGTACAGTACCTGGTTCATAGTAGGTACTTAATAAATTATTATTGACTGACACGTAAAAGAATCTCACATAAAGTTGGCGACTGTTAAAACTGACATTGATAAGATGATTTTGCTGATTCAGTTCACATTCACAACTGTTTATTTAGCACCTAATGTGCTTAGCTAAGAACCCTGAGCTGAGTTCTAGGATGGGGGTGAAGGCCAGGTTTTGATAGTACACTGTCCTTTCCTCATTGATTTGGCAGTCTAGGGAGAGATAGGACCTATCAGTCAGTCAACAAACATTTCTGAAGCACTTACTACATGCCAGGCACTGAGCTAAGTGAAGGAGATACAAAGAATGACTTCTGCAGGAGCTCACGTTCTGACGGGGGAGACAACATGCAAAAAACCTGCACATACAAGATAGACACAGGGTGATCCAAAGGGAATTGGAGGGAGCATGCACAGATAACTGTTACACAACATAATGCTCGGTCAGTGTGCGGGGGAGATGCAAACAAAGTGGCATATCAAGTCTGAGGTGGGAAAGGTCATTATTGACTGGAGACTTCAGAGGCAGAGACATTTGAGTTGGTCTTTAAGGAATGGGTTTGCCCAATGATCTGTGTCTGAATGAACAATAATTTATTAGAAGTATTTACTATGTACAAAGCACTGGGGAATACACAAAGAGAAGAGTCAGAGGTCCCTGCTCTCACGGAACTCTTCATTCCAAGGAGGGGAGATTTCACATGTGGAAGGTAGAAGTCCTATGGAAAAGTACCATGGTCTTTAGGGTGCAGCAGCAAAGTAGATAGTAATGCCTCTTCTGATTGAGTAATAAAATCCTATCAATTTCTCTTTGGTGAAGAGTTGGCATTTAAGTTCAGTCAGGCTTGTGTTGCAACCAGCATGGGTGGGGGGAAGGTAGGAGAGAGGAGAAGAGGGCATTCCAAACATAGAGAAAAGAGTGAGCCAGAGAGGGGCAGCTAGGTGGCGCAGTGGATAGAGCACCAGCCCTGGAATCAGGAGGACCTGAGTTCAAATCCAGCCTTAGACACTTGACACTTGCTAGCTGTGTGACTTTGGGCAAGCCACTTAACCCCATTGCCTAGGCCCCCCCCCAAAAAAAAAGAACAAGCCAGAGAAAGGAAGTGGGAAAGTATGATTTTTCAGAGGGACAAAGAGAGGTCTGGTTTAGCACATTTCACATTGAAGAGAACTAGTATGAGGCAAGGTCCAAGAAGTAGAAGAGCACCAGATTGTAGAGTCTTGAATGCCAGCCAGTAAGGAGCCTCTGAAGAGTTTGGGATAGAGGAATGACATGACCTGTTCATTCATGAACAAGATTAATTAGGCTGTAGTAATAATAATTATAGTTCCTTTTTATTAAGCTATTTGAAATTCCCCAAGCCTCTTCTCCTAAGGCCTCACTCTCTCCTCCAGAGCCATCATATGGAATAGGATTAAAAAGCCATCTCTCCCCACCTTTTCCCATTGGCTAGCTGTGTCATTTGGGGATGAGTTACCATTTATTTTTCTTGTTCAAGTCATTATCAGTGATTTTTGCACAGTTACCTACCCTATAGCTATTTGCATAGTAATATCCATATTCAAAAAATGGAAGGAGGAAGTGCTTCGTTGACAGTGAGCGTAAATATCTATATTGCCTGTATTAGGCATTATGAGAAATACAGATTCAATTTCACATTTTTCAGATACCCACTATGTTCAAGGAAAGGTGCTGTGCGCAGTGGATAGAGATGAAAAATTACTTTCAAGAAGCTTAATCCATAACAGGGAGTGCTTGCACATTAGCATCTAAGAATGACACAGAGCAGAGGGTATTAGGGGAAAAACAAAAATCCAGGCAAAGTGCTCTAGAATTTTTGATGAGGAAGAAGATATTTATTGTGCTTGAGTGTTCAGTGATGACATTTTGGAGGAAGTGGTACCTGAGCTGAGCTTTGGAGGAAGAGAAGAACGTCAGGAGGTAGTGACAAGGAAGGAGTACAAAGAGGAAAGTCAGCGTTAAACCTTAAGAGATAAGACCCTTGGGCCTTTGAAACCAAATCCCTAATAGAATAAGAAAAACCTCATAGAATTAGAAACTTTCTGAGCAGGAAGGAACTGCAGAGGCCAGGCCAACCTGCCTATGAAGATGAGGAAACTGAGGCTTAGAAAGGTTCAACTCAATTCAGTAACTATTTGCAAGTTATCTGTTAAGGGCAAGGCATTGAGGATTTACAGACCAAAGAACCAAGTCCTCTTCTCTCAAGAAGCTTA
Source organism: Phascolarctos cinereus (assembly GCF_003287225.1). Classification (NCBI taxonomy): domain Eukaryota; kingdom Metazoa; phylum Chordata; class Mammalia; order Diprotodontia; family Phascolarctidae; genus Phascolarctos; species Phascolarctos cinereus. The sequence goes on from NW_027555625.1 coordinate 375,783,802, forward strand.
TATTCTACCTGGGGAATAGAATATTAGTGAATACCAAGCCTTGAAAAGTCCTATCAAGAAATGGCTCTAAAAACTAGAGGGAAAGGGCATCCTATGGGTGCCGGCACTTTTACTGGGCCCAGCATCACACTTCTTTCAAGTAGAGGAGTGGGTTCTTCTGACCGTAAGATCTGATGTTCTTTCCATTAGCCCATCCTCCCTCCCATGACAGGAAGTGCTGTGGTTTGCTGACTATTCCAAAAGGTTTTGCTCTTTCTCTCTCATCCTTGACTTGTGCTGGGTAGATAGTGTACGCTCATCACATTTTTTCTAATTGTTTAAGGCTTTCTTTCACTTTCTGTGTTACTCTTCCTTTTTTCCTTCAGCACATACCTCAGGTTTTTTTTCTTTCAGACTTTTAAGTCCATTCTGCAAACTTTCCCAATTTTGAGCCCTTCTGTAAAGGTCTAAAATCTGAAAGACAGCTTTCCCCCCACTAATAACAGTGTTTCTCAATTAAGAAATAAATATTGGTGCTGCTTTTACCTCCAGATATTTTTGTTGTTGAATAAATAAAAAGACTCCCCTGACCCCCTCCCCCGCCATGTTCTAACCAAACCCAAGTATTTAATTCTACAGTCTCCTTTATGAAGCCGCATTTAGCAAGGATTAACACTAGACACAGGCTATAGAACTTAAAAATCAGATCATCTAGCTCCAGGTACATCCACACGTAGCTACAGACAGACAGTGCCTGAGGATCAGTACAAAATCCCCTACCAAGACTGTCTTTTCACGGAGAGCCCATACATATTAACTTTCACTGAAGCCTTTACGGATTTTATGTACACAAACTGATACTTGGCCAGTCTAACCAAGAACATTAACCACATGCCACACATGGCATGATGACATGAGAAGCTCCGTCACTCACCTGTACAGAGAGACTCAGGAAATGAAGGCAGGCCTGGCACTGTTCTGTGGAATCAGTATATTAGGGTTGGGCAGAGTACAGTGAAGGAACGATCAGCTACTGGGCAATCCATTATGTGCATTCTCAAAATTAAGGATTTTTTTTTGTTATCGTTGTTGTTGTTTTCCTATAGTTGGCCAATATTTTTGCATTTACTGCACTCACCTTTCTATGGTGAGGTGGCACGGCGCATAGAGAGAGCATTGGACCTGGAGTCAGGAAGACCTGAGTTCAAATCCAGCCTCAAAAACTTACTAGCTTTGTGACACTAGGCAAGTCACTTAGCCTCTGTCTGCCTCAGTTTCCTCAGTTGTAAAATGAAGATAACCATAGCACCTACTTCCCAGGGTTGTTGTGAAGATTAAATGAGGCAGTTTTTGTAAAATGTTTAGCACAGTCTCTGAGACATAGTAGGTGCTTAATAAATGTTTGTTTTCATCCTTCCCATAGCCTCTTTAGACTTTTACTGTTGATACAGAGGGAGATAGGGACTCTTGTGCCTTTTAACTATATCCATGATGCCAGCACTTAGCATAGTACCTTGATGATTGTAGGTTCTTAAATGTTTGCTGAATTGAGCTAGGCAAGATAGTTAATAGTAATAATGATAACAGCATAGATTTATATGGTGCTTTAAGCTTTACAAAGCACTTTATAGTCAGTGTTTAATTTCATCCTCACTGTAATCCTGTAACAATGATACCTCATTTTGTAGAAGAGGAAACTGAGGTATAAAGAACTGAAGTAGGGCAGCTAGGTGGCGCAGTGGATTCAGAAGGTCCTGAGTTCAAATGCGGCCTCAGACACATAACACTTACTAGCTGTGACATGACCCTGGGCAAGTCACTTAACCCCATTACCTAGCCAAAAACCAAAACAAACAAACCAACAAAACAAAACAAAAAAGAGCTAAAGTGACTTATCCAGTAGTCCAGCAGAAAGCTGATTATTCCATCCTTGGGTGGCTCTGATAGATGGCTCTTACGTTGGTTCACAATATCCTCCATGGGCCATAACCAGGGAATCAGAGCTACTTGATTCCTTGAAGACTGATATCTCTGTCATTCCAGGTTTTAGCTAATGCTACAGAGTTGGTTTTCTCCCTGCTTTTCTTAGAACTATTATATGTTGCAAATGTATATATTGGGTATTTTATGACAGAAAAATGGCATCTTTATTCAAATTGGCCTTCAGGTAATGTGTTCTTATATACATATGCACTTTTATTTATTATTATATATAAATATATTTATTATAATACACTTATTATTTATTCAACAGTGGCAGTTTAACCAATAAATTTTAAACTTTTTTTAAAGAGAGGTGGCTGGGGGAGCATGTTATCTTGTGATCAATATTCTCTCTCTCAGAATTACTTCAGTGTTTGTTCAAATTACAAGTAGGAATTTTAAACTGGAAGTGGCCTAAAGGAAAAAAATGAATTAATAGAAAAGGAAGTGGGCCAGGCATTTATCAAGACCAAGGAATAATTAGAAGTCTTCTTTGGTACCCACGAAAAAGTCCAAAGAACTAGAGGAAGGCCCAGCATGTTGAATCCACCTAGGCAGCATGGCATAGACTTGGATTCAGGAAGACCTATATTAAAATCCCACCTCAGCTACTTGCTAGCTGTGTGATCCTGAAAAGTTACTTAACCTGTGCCTGAGTTTCCTCATCTGTAAAATGGTTGGACTTGGTAGCTTCCGTGGTCTGCTATCTGTGATCCTGTGATTCTGTTTACAGGAGGACATGGATAAGTGTTTCAAAGGATTGGCAGGCCTAGATGGGTTGTAACTTGACAGTATTTGGCACCATTTGAAAGCGCTTTCATGTGTATCAAAGTATGGTAGTTTCATCACTTGTCTCCTGAGGACCGCATGTAAACCAGCCCTCAAGGCATTCATTCTGTTTGTTCCAACCAGCATTTGTTAAGCAACCACTGTAGATAGCATAGTAGATAGAGCACTAGGCCTGGAGTCAGGAAGACCTGAGTTCAAATCTTGCTTCGGACACTTTCTAGCTGTGTAACTCTGGTCAAGTCACTTAACCCTATTTGCCTCAGTTTCCTCATGTGTAAAATGAGCTGGAGAAAGAAATGGCAAACCACTCTAGGGTCTTTGCCAAGAAAACCCCAAATAAAGTCATACATGAAGAGTCATACACAGTTGAACAACAACATAAATATTTTTATACAAATAGGTCCTTTCCCCCTTTCTTTGATCTCTTTGGGATGTGACTGAATAGCCACACGTACTAGGATTATTGTGTGTGATTTGTCCTTTGTTCGTGAAGAAGACCATGACATCAGGAAGATGATGACATGACTTGCATGTGAATTGGATTGGAGGGAGGGAGGGCTGTGCAAAGTCACCAGCCTCACTTTCTCTTCCAGAGTCATCTGGGTCCAATGCCCAGATATGGATCAGGAAGACTAGAGGTGGCCCAGGATGCAGTGGGCGACCTTGGCCCTTTTCAGCTAAGCTGAGGTCTTTCCCAGGTCTCAGTTTGATCCCATTCAGTGGATAGGCCTGTTTAAGAAGTGAGGCAAGGGGTAGCTCCTTTAATTAAAAAAAAAAATCAAACTGGGAAGGGAAGACCCTCATGCTTACTGGCCAAAAGAGAAACAATTACTATTTACATTCACTCTGAGCCAGGAGAGCCCAAAAAGTTACCATAGGATCGTAACAGGAGCTGTTAATACAAAGACAGTTTCTGCCCTCAATAAGCTTAAATTTTGAGATTTTCTTAGAAAAACAAATGTATGTTTTGTTTTGTTTTGTTTTTTCCTTTCCCATCAGGACTTCTTTTTTAAAAAACCCACCAAACTCCAACCCCAAATGTTGCCTGGATCTCAGCTAACCCCAAGCCCACAGATGCGATGATTTCAAGAAACAAGGAAGCTTTTTTTAGGGCCAGCTTGTCAGGATCCGTTGAACAATTATATCAGAAAAAGAAGGGAGCTCATCACTTGTTTTCCCAGGGTTGTGTACAGGTCAAGCTGCAGTTCAGGAGAGTAGTTTTTATACCTCACTTTTAAGTTCAAGCACGTAATAGTTGGGTAGAACCCACATGTTCTGCAACAATCTGTGGCTTGTCTGTTGGCCTCAAAATGGTTTCTTTGCTTGATACAGGATGTGTGGGGTGTTGAGGGTAAGGTGGGTGTGAAGGAGAGTGGGGGGAAGAGGGAAAGAAAGAATGAGAGAAAGAAAAGAGAAAAACAAAGGGAAAAGAGAGGAAGGAAGAGAGAGAGAAGAGAGAAAGAGAAAAGAGAGTGCAAGAAGAAAGGGGAAGGAGAGAGAAAGAGAAACCATGTGTTTTTGCCAGGATTGCTTTTTCATTAGTGGCTATTGATTTTTCACAAAGTAAGTGCTGATGATTAATCTCCCAATCTGTCAGTAACTGGTCTTGCTTTGAAAGAATTGGGAGTGTTAATCCCTGAGCTGTAAACCTCTGAGGCTACCAAAAGAACAGCACTCCTAATTTGTCTCAACTTCGTTAGATTTCTCAAGGTGGGAAAGGTGATAAAGATAGATGGTTAATAAATGTTTGTTGAATTGAAGTAAACAAGCATTTATTAAGCATCTGCTATGTGCCAAGGCCTGCAATAGGCACTGGCGATACAGAGGCAAAAATGAAAGATTCTTATCCCCAGTTTACATTTGAGGGGTTTAGGGGTGCAGAGGAGAAGGAACAATATGTGTACAACACAATAAATACAAAATATTTGCAAATATAAAGTAATTTATAATAAGATTTATATAATATAACTATAATACAAAGTATTTGAGGCATGGGTGAGATGAGAATAAGGCAAAAAGGACCTCTAAGCTGAACCTTATAAAGACTTAGGGAATCTAAAAGGAGAATTTAAAGGAGGAGAAGATTTCAGGGATGAGGGAATAAGTCTCTGTGCGAAGGCATGAAGGTGGAAGATAGAAGGTTGTGTACTAGAAACAGCCAGTTTGTTTAGAATGTAGAGAGTGCGGGAGAGGGAGCAGCATGGATTCACTCTAGAAAGAGAGGGTAGAGCCAAATCATAAATGCCAGCTAAGGGGATAGCTAGGTGATGCAGTGAATAGAGCTGTGGCCTTGGAGTCAGGAGGACCTGAGTTCAAATCTGGCCTCAGACACTTAACACTTACTAGCTGTGTGACCCTGGGGAGGTCACTTAACCCTGATTGCCTCACAATAAAATGAAATAAATAAATGCCACCGAGTTTATAATGTATCCCAGAGGCAAATGTGTCAGACTTAGGAATATTAGGTTGGCAGCTCTGTAGAAGATATATTGAATAAGAGAGAGGGGGGAGGAAGAGAGGTTTATTAGAAATAATCCAAGTGAGAGGACTGAGTGAGAGTGGTGGCTGTGTGAAGTAGAGAGAAGGGGATGGATGTCAATATTATGGAAATATAATAAGACTTGCTAACTGATTGGATGTGAGGGTGAGGGAGAGAGAACAGTCAAGGAGCACTTCCAACATGGATGCCCTGAAGCATGGTAGTACCCTCAACAGATAGAAGGAGGTTAAGAAGACAGTTGGGGATTCCTTAGGAATAATGATGCACGCCACCCACTTTCTGATAGAGGCTTGAGCACCCAAGATGGAGAATGAAAGGAGGAGCCAGGCAGTGCAGTGGGTAGGGCACCAGCCCTGGAGTCAGGAGGACCTGAGATGAAATCCAGCCTCAGACACTTTACGAGCTGTGTGACTGTGGGCAATCACTTAACCCCAATTGCCTTAAAAAAAAAAAAAGGTATTTAAAAAAAAAGAAGATGAAGAATGAAACATATGTTTTTGAACATGGCCAATGTGGGAATTTGTTTTGCTTAATTATGCATATTTGTTACAAGGTTCTTCCCTCCCTACATTTGGAGGGGAAGAAAATAAATATTTGCCAATTAGGGGAAAAAAAAGAAAAGAAAAAAGGGAATGAAAAGGGAGTAGTTAAAAGAGGAATATGAAGATTTGTATTTTGTTTGTATTGAATTTGAGATACCTTTGGGATTTCTAGGCAGCACTGTCTGGCAAGTACTTTGTGATACAGGAAAAGTAGCTCAGAAAAGAAATGAGAGCTGGAAATGTAAGTTTTGGAGCCATAGGGGGATGATTGAACTCCTAGTTGTTGCTGAGATCACTGAGGGAGAGTATAGAAAGAGAAGAGGCCTCTGGACAGACGTAGGGTGCATGAACACTTATGGGGTAAGGGTGCCTGAATACTATGAAACTGAGGAGTAGTGACAGGGAGGAGGAGGACCAGGAGGTGGCACAGTATATAGAGTGCTGGATCTGGAGTCAGGAAGACCTGAGTTCAAATCCAGCCTCAGATACTAGCTACCTGTGTGACCCAGAGCAAGTCACTTAACCTTTCTCAACTTCAGTTTCTTCATCTGTAAAATGAGGATAATAATAACACCTGCCTCCCAGTGTGGTTTTGAGAATCAAACGAGATAATAATCATAAAGCACTTAGCACAGGGCCTAGCACATAGTGAGTCTATATAAATGATTGCTATTATTATAAGTGTCATGGAATCTCGAGGAAGAGAGAGTATCCTGGAGGAGAGGGGGTGGTCATCAAGTGTCAGCGTTGCAGGTGGGGTCATGAGGAGAGCTGAGAAAAGGCCTTCCTTTTAGCAATTTATGAAATTGTAATTTTGGAAAAAGACTCGTAAGCCACCCCTTTATTAGTGTTGCATCTTCTAGGGCATACATTCATTCAGCTGAGCTGGTGTTTCTGCTGGTCCTCGATTGTTACTAGGATAACGCTCATTGCCTCTTCATCCTGATTGACATACGCAAGCTCTGTTCATGTGCTGAATGTACACGTAGTAATAAAATGCAATTGACTCCAGCAGTTTTTGGCAACTGATGAGTCTTTAGAAATTGTATTTCCTTAGCCCATACCGCTTTGAGCTGCTCTCCTGGTAATAGCATTACAGTAGCCATCTTTCTTTCTCTCTCCCTCCACTCCCCACCCCCCAAAAAAAAAGTTCTGGTGATGATGTCACTGGCTGCTCTGGGAAGCTGAGCTGGTTCCTATTTTGGAGTTTTCATAGTTTGAATTTTATATGGACTTGTTCCCTCCAGTTGTTTCTGTGACTTTTTTTCCCCTAGCCCATTTCCTTGTTAGAGTTTAATCCAAGTCAGGAGTGATTGTTTTTTTTTTTTTTGCTGAGCAGGCAGGGATGCCCAATCATTGGAAACCTTTTCTTCTTCAGAAAAAATGCCCAGTAAGGTAGCCTCTGACCTGTTCAGTGACTTTGTGGATTTATTCTAAACCTGTGTCTACATCTGGATGGACCATTGAATACATCATTTCTGTCCTATTTGCCAAGTTCACAATGGCCCTTAGGATCAGCGTGGGGCTTTTTAATCAATTTTCCTTTTGTCTTCAGAGGGGCAGAGACTTGAACCTCCTCATAATAGTTGGTCAGTTACACTTGTCATACGTACTGCCAGAACCTTCTGCAAGGTCCCCCAAACACCAAATATAGTTAATCCTACCTAAGAGATCTTTAGTAAACTTCCAGAGCTAAAACTATTGATGCCATTGTCACCAGGCCAACATCCACAGGCTCCTGAACTGCCAGCTTTGTCTTTACAAAACTTCTCTGTATACAACAAAGGTTATGAGCACAGCTGCACTTCTGCTTGGCAGAAGTTTGACTGGATTGGGGCAGGGCAGGGGGAGGGTCACATATTTATTGTGGTGGGTCATTTTTTTAAGCATATCTTTTTTTTCCAATTGTTTGGATCAATTGTTTCCAGAGCAGTACAGTATCTGTTTTGTCTCAACATGGTATCATGAGAATGTGTGATCAGTATGTAGGCCAAATAGATCATGTCTCTACAGTCCTTGGGCCTTAGCAATAGGTTATCAATCTACAAACCACCTCTCAGGCTTCTCATTTTTTTTCTTTACAGTACCTAGCCATGAATGCGCACAAGTTGCCAGTGCAAAAGTGAAAGTGAAATTACTAATAAAACTGCTTACATGCTTGAAGTCATCAAAGTTAAACACACAGATGTTGAGGATTGACTGTATATCAAGCATATCATAAGCACATTATATATTTTTCTGTATTTTATATATGTATGTACATATATGTAAAATAAATGTAAGGTAAATTAGAGAGAGGAAACTAGGAGGATCAAGAAAGTCCTTGTGTAAAAACAACGGCCGTGACTTCTCAAAGCTTTGTTTGAGTGGTTTCTTTGATTATAGTCTTCAATCCATACAGGTGAAAAATGCTCCTTTTTCTGTCATCACGACACTCCTTTTCTTTAGAGTTATTTGCAAACCACAAAACAATGATGCCACGTTGCCTTATTCTTTTATTTTCCCTGTATTTTATGACCTTCCCTACTGTAGAGACAGGCATCCCAACATCTCCTGTTTCAGAGCTGCTATGATGATGTTCATGTCATTCAGCAGATTTTGGTTCTGGTATTTCCATCTGGAGTATTCTTCCTTCTGTCCATTTTATTAAAGGCTCTTTATTTAAAAAAAAAATTACAGGTATTGGCAATATGGCATGTGGTAGCACATTGCTACCACACATGCAGCACTGTCATCGTTAAGGAGCTGGTATGGGTCACATTAATTGAATTTTAGATTGCATTAAATGCTATCTTGGTTTCCTTTTACTATTAACATGAAATTTTGTATCATTCAGACTCATTAATCATAACTTAGCTTTATACCAAAGAAGCCCACAGCCTGTCAGTTCATCAGTTATCCCTCGCTCACCCAGTGTTTTTGTTTTGTTTTGGGGTGGGGGTGAGGCAATTGGGGTTAAGTGACTTGCCCAGTGTCACGCAGCTAGTAAGTGTTAAGTGTCTGAGGACAGATTTGAACTCAGGTTCTACTGACTCCAGAGCTGGTGCTCTATCCACTGCACTACCTAGCTGCTGCACACGTGGTTTTTCTTTGCTTTGATGATACCCTCTTTTCCACTTCTTCTTCACAATTCCTTTTTTGTAATATGTCACAATGTGTTCATTCCTATACTTGATTATAATACAGTCAAGTACATGCAAAAGTTAATGATCTATGCAGGTGATATTTGTTGAGTTCAAGATGATGAGAACACTGTTTTATAGTATAATAACATCCCATTAATTCAGACTTGTTTAATTTGGCTTTTATAAGTAACTTGGATCCAGACTGAGTTGAAATATCTATGAAAAAAAAAAAGAAATTGGTGAACAAGTTAGTCAAGGAAATAAAATTACAGGGGAAATGTTTAACTTAACTAAGAAAATAACTATTCCTTGGCACAGTAGATAGAGTGCTGAGCCAGGAGTCAGGAGACTCATCTTCCTGAGTTCAGATCTGGCCTGAGATACTACTAGCTATGTGACCTTGAGCAAGTCATTTAACCCTGTTTCCTCAGGTGTAAAATGAGCTGGAGAAGAAAATGGCAAACCACTCCAGTATCTTTGCCAAGAAAACCCGAAATGGGCTCATGAAGAGTTGGATACAACTGCCAAATGACTGAACAACTGAAAGTACTAGAGAGCTACCTACCTACCTACCTACATACCTACATACATATACACACGCATATGCACATATACATTTGTTGTTGAGTCATTTTTCAGATGTGTCTGACTCTCAGTGACATCATTTGAGGTTTTCTTGGCCAAAATACTGGAGTGGTCTGCCATTTTCTTCTCTAGTACATATAAATACATGTGTGCTAATTAGATATGATTCTTATTATTAAAAAAAAATTATAGCAGAACCTCTTGGTTATTATATGTAATGGGAAGTAATAAAATTGACTTCCTTTCAAACTACTTGATAATTCATGCTTTTCACTGTTTTAAACTGGCTTTTATCCCAGTTAGCCCAAATTAGTGAAGTTTTTCTAAACTTGGAAGCTTTCAACATCTGATTCTAATACGCAAATTGATCGATTGTATTTAAACTAATTACATTAAATATCAGCAGAAAATTATCGTTATCAAGTGTCCTCTAATATTTTACTTTGGCACCCTGACAGGAAATCCGTTCAAGCCTGTTTCCTATTATCAATCATGTTGGGAAATGCTTTGGTTTTAAATTAGTTTGTTATGTCATAGTCAGAGGCATTGTGGCGTAGTGGTTAGAGTGCTACCTTGAAGTCAGGAAGAGCTAGGTTCAGTTAGCTTTATAAAGTTGGGCAAGTCACCTAACCTCTGTGTACCTCAGATAACTTCCCTAGCAGTTGTTATCAAGATCATAAATGGTAGTGGAAGAAGCTTCCACTCTGGGAGATACCTGTACAAAGAAATCACAGACCTTACACAAAGACATGCTTTCTACCTAAGTTTTCTTCTGATGCCTCTTTATGGTTTAAGAGGTCTTGGGTTCCTAATATGAGTAGAGTACAAGGTTTGGCACATCCTGCTAAGCTAGAAAGGCTGAATGATAGACTGGAAGGTCTGTCATCTAGGGACCAGGGCAACTAAATTTGGAAAGGCTCATCACCAGATTAGTAGCAGGATGCTAAATTTGGAGCCACAGCAACTCCAAAGTTGAAGGCACACGGTATCAAGGGAGATACCTGTGAAGTCATAGGTGTTTTGGAGTATTGAAATACTGTAATGTCAGGGTCGTAGTTTAAACACACCATCATCAGCAGACATTCATTCATTCATTCCCTCATTTGACAGATGACTGTTAAGTGGCTGCTGTGTCCAGACACTATTCTAGGTGTTTGGGTGGTAGGAAGATAGGACATGGTCCCTGTCCTCATGGATCTTACAGTCTGAATTCATACCATGTGTAAGATGCTATATGTGGCCCCGGATTTTGAAAGTGACAACAATTTTGGATCTCCCCATGCATATTTATTGTTTACTCTCAAGTTAATTTTCAAAACACTCTGAGATACATTCCCAGACACCAATTAGCAAATAATGGTTTTGTTGTTGTTTTTGTAACATGCTAACCCACACAGCATTTTTGAGGATGAGGAAATTAATTGTGGGAATGTGCTGGAATAGCCAAAGGACTGGCAAGGATTTCTGGTGGAATGGGACACTTCTTGCCAGAGTGAATGTGTGCATTGGCAAACATTACTGATTCATGTCTCTTGGGAGAGGACTTAGGATTTATGGAAGGAAGACATTGGTTAAGCTCTGTCTTTGCAACTTTGGTGTCTGAGGATGGAGCTGATTATTACCAGTTAGAGGTGATCTCTGACAGCAAGTGAATTCAAAGATGAGGAAACTGTAACTGATGGATGTTTCTGGGAATTTAATATTAAAGAACAGGAAGCTTAGTATGATATACTTGGTATACTGTGTCTTTGCTTGTTCAAATGGTAGAAAGTTAGACTTGGATTTCTTAGAAGAAATGTAAGAAATGACTGCAGCCCAGAGTATATATAACAGGAGTTACTTTTGCATTTTAAACTCTTTTCTCCGTGCAGTCCCTCTCAGATCTCCCTCAGGAGCTCCAGATGGTTTTAGACACATCCCCCTTCCACCTTGGGCCATTGGTCAAGTTATTCCTGCATAGAATAGAAGGAATCTTGAAATATCAGGTGACAAGGTCATCAAAATGTATAACTGTTAGTTGAAACCATGCTCCTGTGCTCTTAACAGGATGTAGAGACATTTCAGTTGGCTCCTCTGATGTGACAGGTTTCCTGAACCTGGAATTCCATTTCATGTCTCTGTGTCCAGGCTCTCCCTACTCCATCTCTACTCCTGCCTCTTACCATCCTTAGCTTCCTTCAGGTCTTCTCAGGTGCCGTCTTGTACTAGAATCCTTTCACTTACTGGTTTCTCCCCCTTCTGAAATTTTATTTACTTAACTGTAAATGTAAGCCCCTTGTGGGGAGAGACTGTTTTCCATTTTTTTTAGTACCAGTGTTTTATGCATATAGTCAGTCCAGAGCCTTAATTGTTGAATTGAATCTGTTTCTCCTTTAGATGAACAATAATGAAATAACTCAGAAAACCATGCAAGAATTGCTTCTCTGGCTTTGATCTCTCTTCCATCATCTCAGATCTGAGCCTTTAATATTAATTTGTCAACCTAAGGGATGTACCACATAGGAAAAAAAGAATGGACACTTTTTTTTTTTGGCTAGGCAGTGGGGTTAAGTGACTTGCCCAGGGTCACACAGCTAATAAGGGTTATGTGTCTGAGGCTGGATTTGAACTCAGATCCTCCTGAATCCAGGTCTGGTGCTCTATCCACTGCACCACCCAGCTGCCCCACGAATGTACTTTTTTTTTTAAGGAACTGTCTTTTCAAATTCAAAGAAACTCTTTATGAATTTTCAAATTCATAAAATTGATAAGTATTGCTAATTTCTCAAACTTTCAAGCAGTAGCTTTTGTTTCTTGCTTGCTGGTCTCTTGTTAATTTTCAAAGCTAAAGGACCTTCTTGTGTAGGTTTTGTGTGTGTGTGTTTTTAAAGGACCGTGTTAAAGACAAGCATGCTAATTCACTGCTGTTAGGGCTGTAAATTGATTCATCTACTCTTGCAAACAATTTAAAATGGTGCAAGAGACATTGCCAAGTTGTTCGTAACCTCTGACTTAGAGATTCTGCCACTGGAACTGTTCTTCCATGGAGGTCACTGACAAGTGAGAAAGACACCCTGGGTATGAAAGTAGTAACTTGGTGATAGCAAAAAGCTAGAAACAGGGTATGCTCCCAGGGAGCAAATTAAGGTGTATGAACACAGTGCTATTAGTAGTACTGCAACAGAGGTGAAAATCCTGAGAAGACTTGTATAAAGTGGTACAAAGAAAATGCCACAAGTAGACATGACTGCAAGGTAAACAAAGTAAATATTGAGAGAGACAAAAAAACTCTGGTCACATATAATGATGAGTGTTGGTACCATAGTGTAAGAATTAAAGGATACTTCATTCCTATTTATGTGGGGTTATACTCAGAATGGGTTTGTAAAAGAATGTATGCTGTAAAATTCAAACAAAATGTATCAGTAAAATTTTAAATTTAAGGTATTTAGGATCCATCCTTCCCTTCCCCCCCAAAAAAAAACCACCCTGTAATAATCATGGCACCTAGTGATTCCCTTATATAGGATGTCCCAAAAGTCTTTGTGCAGCTTTCTACTTCAATAGGTACTCAAGAATGACAGCTGCACGAAGACTTTTGGGACAACCTATATTTCACTTTATGCTTCTTCACACTGTTTTCAAATACACTGTTTCTTTTGAGACTCAAAATAACCCTTTAAAGTAGGTAGAACATGCTGTGGATAAATAAATGGAAACAAGGCAGTCAAGTGACATATACTGAAATGGCAGAACCCGGTCTACAGTCTGCATCACTAGATTCCTATTCAGTTCAATTCAGCAAAAACTTAAGAGGCACTGACATCCATCCCATGTACAGGGAGATCAAACATTACAGAAATAGAGGCCAGGATAAGAACAGGGACAGAGAAATTGTCCAATTGGGCTAGAATTTAGAAGGGGGGAAAATATGACATCAGGCTAGAAAGGGAGGTTGGTGCTAGCCTATAGAGTGCCTTGAATGGAGTTTAAACTTTATCCATCAGTCAGTGGGGACCTAATGAAGGTATTTGAGTAGATGAGTGACATGCGTGTGGCGGTCCCAATAGTTTCCCGGAAACTACGCTAAAGCTATTGGAATATGTCAGCCGTACTCGGTTAGGAAAACCAGGGAACTCGTTGTTGGGGTTGGGATTCTCTTGTGCCATGAAAATGCCTTTTGGACATTTTTTTTTCCTTCATGTGTATTTCTAAAGTCAGCATAGGGAACTCCCTAGATAGGGATTTTTCTTAATTTCCCCTGAGAAAAACATTTCATTCTTTGTAACTCCAAAAAGAGACATTATGACTCAAGCTGAGGAGCAATAGATAACCCAAGGTGTCGGCCCCAGACCTGTCACTAACAGGCTGTGTCATTTTGCAAAAATCATTTCATCTCTCTCTACATTGGTTTTGGTTTTTTTTTTAATTTGCAAAAATAAAGATGAGGAAATGCCACGCTTCTCATAAGACTAAGAAACAGAAGAAATATTATACCCAGTTCTTTTCATTGTAGAAAGCAAGAACTTGTCTTTTGCCACACAGTAACACAGGATGTAAAATCTTTCTTGCCAGTAATTATTGAGGCGTATGTGTCTGAGACCATGAGCAGAGGATGCTAATAGAAATGCTCGTTTATTGTGTCTCTTGGATAGCGAAGGTCAGTAATTGTTTAGGAAGACAGTGCAATACATAGGGAGAGTCCTGGATTAGGAACCAGGTGTGTTGCCACTTACTAGTTCTGTGACCTTGAACAAGTTGTATCATCTATAAAATAAAATTTGTTATACATACCTGCCCTACGTGTATCATGGAATTAAATGAGTTTGCTTGTATGAAAGTGTTTATAAGCTTTCAGGGACTCCGTAACTAAGATGTTACTATTGTTTCAGCGTTGGCAGCATCATTAAGGGTTTCTGAAAAGAGAGTAGATAGCTGGGCAGGTTAGAGCAACCCTAGGGAAATGGGTAAGTGAGTGATCTTTGGAGAATAAGAATGAAGAGGATAGAAGGAATGAAAATGGAGGGATTGAAAAAGTATTGTTCTGGGTGTTATGCTGAGTACCGGAATGCAAAATGAGAGATCATCTTTGCAATCAAGGAGTTTATATTTTAATTGGGAAACACATGACATATTACTGAGTATTGGCCAGTGAAGGGTTAGAGTGGGAAGTTATGAGTGTGGTAAATAGAGACATTGGACAATCAAATGAGGTACCCCTTCCAGAAGCAAAGGTACTATTGATTTGATTACTGCTGTACCCAGGTTGAGAGGTAGAAAATGAGAGCATGTACAGGTGCAAGCACATGTCAATGATGAGGAATTGGAGGGGGGGATGGGGTCGATATATTGCTTCTGAAATACCTGTTGACCAGTAATCTTTATTCTTCCCCTTTCTAATGACTTAGCTGGAAGCCTGAGCTGTCTGCCACGTTAGGAAACAATTTCCAAAAAGTTCTGTCTCCTGAGAGTGGGGTTGACAGTTTTGTTTGTTTGTTTGTTATTTTATTTTGTTTGGTTTGCATTTTTGTTTTTTGGGTTTTTTTAGGGGGGGGATGTTAGTTGGGGATTTTTAGAGGTAAGAATCTACTGATGTCAGTTCGGTTCATTTTGTTGAAAAATTCCAGTCCTTTTAGGAAAAATATGCTAATTCCATTTTCAAGCAGCTGTGTTTGGGAGTCAGGATGATTTCACAATCTGGCTGGTACTAATGGGATTTGGGAACCTGCCAACCTATATGGAACAGCTGTTCTGAGGGAAATTTTTGTAACTCTGAAAAATAATTTTTCCCTCTCAGCTTTTGGATGTTTCTGGTTGATGTTGGGTGTGTATATGCTGGCTGATGAGAGAATACTCCGAAATATTAGAATACGTGCTACAAGCCGCCTTATAAGGAGGTCACATCAACCAGTGAGCAGAAATCATTGCTGATGGTTTGCCTTTTCACCAAGTGTGCCTTTTTCTATCCCTTTTGTCCATTTTATCTTGGGTTGTGAGGAGAGGGAGGGAGGAGGCAGGAATTCTGTTGGTTTTGAGAACTCCCTGATTGTTAACCCTCTCTAACAACGTACGTCTGCACCTGTCCCACAATTTACAATCTTTAGGAGTTGTCTTATCAGAGTGTGTGTGTGTGTGTGTGTGTGTGTGTGTGTGTCTGTGTGGGTGTCTGTCTGTCTGTCTTGTGTCTTCCTAACTTCGAAGTGGGTTCACTATCCACTTTGCCAACATCTTTCATTATTGTTACTACTGAGAAAATGAAGGGGGAAAAGAAACCTCCCTTTTAAGATAATCATAATAGTAGCTTGTGGGGCAAGCTAGGTAGCATAGTGGATAGAGCCTGGAGTCAGGAAGACATGAGTTCAAACCCTGCCTCAAACATTTCCTAGCTATGTGACCCTCAGCAAGTCACTTAATCCTGTTTATCTCAGTTTCCTTATCTGTCAAATGAGCTGGAGAAGGAAATGGCAAACCACTCTAGTATCTTTACCAAGAAACCCACCAAATGGGATCATGTAGAGTCAGGCATGACGGAAACAACTGAACAACAACAAAAAGCAGTCTGCGTTTATGTAGGTTTACAAAATGAGCTCCTCAGAACAAGCCAATGAGGAAAGCATTGTGAGTGTTAGTATTAGTATCCCTGTTTTTGTTGTTGTTATTCAGTCTTTGAGACCCTAGGGTCCACACTATCTATGGGATTGTCTTGGCAAAGATACTGGGGTGGTTTGCCATTTCCTTCTCCAGTGAATTAAAGCAAACAAAAGATAAGTGACGTGCCCAGGGTCACACAGCTAATGAGTGTCTGAGGTCTGATTTGAACTCAGGTCTTCCTAACTCCAGGCCAGGCACTCTATCCACTAAACCACCTAGCTGCCATTTTATGAGCCAGAAAACTAAGATCCAGAGAGTTAAAGCAGTTTTCCCTGGATCACTCATCTAATAAATGCCAGATCTTGAATTCTAAAGCAGGTCCAAGAATTCTGGACTAGTTCTCTTTACACCATGGTGTCAAATTCAAATAGAAAAGCGGGTGGCGGGCGCTACACTGCACATAAGACTCCCTACAGACTACATATTGACTTAGAAAACCATATATTAAACGTTTTCCATGTCCTATTGTATTTTTATTTATTTTGTTAAATATTTCCCAACTACATTTTAATTTGGTTCAGGCCACACTTGGAAGTATTATAGGCAGTATGCTTGCTGCCTCTGCTTTTACACTATTCCACACTTCTCAGCACCTAGAAAGGTTTTCAGGACATTTAACATGAACAGACTGAGAGACGAAAGACACTTTGGAGAGAAACAGGGTTTGTCAGACTTTTTTTTCCTTTTAGAATGTCTTATTTTGTGCTCTATAGTTTGAGAAGTTTTTGGAAGAATTGGAGAGGAAGTTTATGTTTATTCTATATATGTCTCCTTGGGAGTAGGGATTATTTCTTTCTTCATACTTCTCTCCCCAAGGCCTGGCAACATAGTAGTTGCTTAATAAATGCTTAGTGATTGATCAAGCAATATATGGAGAGAAGATGCTTGTGGGGATAATGGTCCTTTCCTTCAAGTTGTGAAAGCTCATAAAGCATAGTTGTTTTCTATTTCTACTTTTAAAATTTTTTTAAATTAAAAAAATGCAAAAATTTGATTAAATTATGAAATTGTGGAGAGAGGATGTATAATCTCATTTCCTAAAGGTCTTCAAGCTCTATTCATTTGGAAGCAGGAAAAATCTAATCTGATAGTCTTTTTTATTTTTTAAATTTTAATTTATTTTTAATTTATAGAATGACACAAGCTTTTCCATAGTATAATAATTGAAAAAAAAAAAGATGATTGCACATGAAACTGAATTGGACCAGATAGTCTTCTGATATCCCTTCTGTTTAATTCCCAGAGTTCCCTGAGTTGTAAATCACATAGGTTTAGGTATGCATTTTTTTCTCACCCATTTCACAGCATTATGACTGCTTCCTTTTATAGATATTTAACACTGTGCCTGATGCACTCCTCACAAACACCCAGCAGAGCTTGTCTTGGAAGAAAAGCAATGACTCGAAGCCACCCTCCTGCAGCGAGAGGCCACTGACGCTCTTTCACACAGTACAGGCAACAGAAAAACGTAAGTCTCCACTCTTTGTGTGATGGGCTGTTCAGGGGGCTCCTCCTCGGTTGCTTAGGATGTGCCTGCGTGGGCTCTCTTTGCTGTGACACTGACCTCATGCTCACTAAAGATATTTGTGTCTATGTGCCTTCTGGTTCCCCTGATGAGTCACCCTGCTAGGGCCTGTATGTCTGAGAATAAAGACCCAAGGGGCTCAGGGTTCTCTTTTTATTGCTTCGACTCCTTCGCTTCTCTGGGGCAAACACCTGACTACTTCTCTGTGTAGGGAGAATAATGGTGCTACCTGTGTACCTCATGGCAGTGTCACTGAACTGTGTGGGCTGTGCCTCCTTTGATCTGAGGATGTCAGAATTCTTTGCAGAGATCAGACAAACAGTGGGCCCTACTGTGTTTACCACAAGGTAAACAGTATTATTCCTGTCTTTTCAAGGAAGGAGCAGAGCAGTTATAATACTGCTCTATCATACACACACACACACACACACACACACACACACACACACACACACACACACACACACACACACACACACACCCCATTTTAGTCAAACACTTCTAATCCTTTTACCAAGGTCTTATTAGACCTATATCTTGCTTCACTTGCCTTTTGAAAACAGTCCTGGCAGGTCTTAGTGTCAGGCAGAGAACAACCATGTGGTCTGATCTCCATAGGTATTGCCTTCCTAAATATATCTTAGAAGTTCGTAGTCCTTATAAACCTTTGCAAGAGGAACACTTTGTGTTAGGGTGGTGTTCTTTTTAGGGTTTCTGGCACAGCTACATCCCCCAGTACTTTGGCCAAAGCCATGTGCAGATCAGGGCAGATTGGGCTATGAGCCCCCTGCCTTGGTAAGCAACCAAGATTCTTAACCTGGGGTCCATGATCTGTGAACTTTGAAGAAGAAAAAAAAATGACATCTTTATTTTCACTAACCTCAGACTGACGTTTAGCATTTCCTTTAATTCTGAATGTAAGGGACAAACCTTATACAAATGGATCCAGTCAGCACCAGACTGCCAATGGGCTCCACAACCCCAAAAAAAAAAAAGTTAAGAATCCCCATTCTGAACCTTGAAATACCCTCCTAGCCCTCATTGGCGTATTAAGGGGACATTAGCTTCGGAATGGTGCTTGAAGCTTTGTGTCTTAAAACTGCATGTGGTCCGTGACTTAGCAAGGAAAGAAAATTCTGGGTGCGCACCAAAATGAAACTGGAGATTTAGAAAAAGAATCATTGAAATAGCAGAATCACAGATCTTTACTCAGGATTATTTTTATCCTAGGAAGCAAAAGATTAAGGTGAAAAGGTGTGTGAAACCAAGCCAGTCTTAGGCACATAGAGAAGAGAAGATTAATGTGTTACAGTCTGCAGGTCGTGGACAGAGGTTCAGTGAAACAGACATTCTGGGGCAATGTGTTTTTCTCTTTATGTTCGGAAATGCTGTCTGGAAATAGAATCAAACTTCTCATATGCTGGGATATTTCTGGGATTTTTCTTCTCCCCCAGAGGAGGAACATTTTGATTTGAAAAGGGAAAAAAAGTATATTTGATTAATTTTGGAAACTTTATTCTGGGGAAACTAGAATAGGGTTCAAGCTGTCTTAGAACATTCAAGAGGATGAATAGGAAAATCTGTTTTCTGAGTTAGACTGTAATGACTTGCCCACCTCCAAGGCCAGGGTTATGGCTCCTGCCATGCCCAGACTCCTATAGAACCTGGTATCCAAGAGCTGAATTCTGCTAGGTTAGCTGGTAACTTTCTTTTGTAAAGAGCGAATGCTTCTTCCCATCGGCCTCTCTTGTTCATGACACAACCCTGAACCCTTTGATTTTAACTAGCCTGTTAGCCATTCTGTCCTGACATGCTGAAGTTTCCCCACTTTGAGAATTACTGAAGAATACTTCTGTGTATCTGTGGGAATGTAGATAGACCAGAAGTATAGACAAATCCAGGCAGTTTTTAATCCAGTGTGTACACAATTCATAACAGGGTTTTTCTAGATTTTTTACTAAGGTAGTTCTGATTCCATTTATTTCTTCAATATAAGCTTAAATGCTACTTTTTTGTTTGTTTTACCAAATCTGGAGGATGCCAGCTGGTAATATCATATCACACACTCAGAGGTTAATGGTGTTTGCTATAAACATTAGTTTGGCCGAAATCTTACGTCTCTCCAGGTTCTTGCCTCTGATTGAAAGAAACGTCAGCACACTTCAGACCAACACCAAGATTTTTTTTTAACCTAACCGTATCCTAATAAGAGACAGCTTGGTATAATGAATAGAGAACTGGCCTTAGAACCAAGAAGATCTGGGTTCGAGTCCTGCCCCGTGATACAACCTGGCTATGGGAACCAGTCACTCTAAGACTATAAATTACAAGGAAAGTACTGACTTGCCTTTGGTGGAAGATATTTTCCTCTTATATCAAGGTCTTATGCCAAGGAAATCATAAATTCAAACTTTATCCCAATCCTTAATCTCATTCTATGTTAATCCCATCTGTGTAATCTCTGGAGGCCAATTATGCTACTGTGGTTATTGAAACACTTCTAAATTTAGCATAATCTATGGATTCCTGTTCATCAGTCTTTACTTTTATCACTAATTATAATGTTTAATGAGGCTGGAGTTCTCTAAGAAATCACTTAGTGTCCCTGGCCTAGTGGTCTTTGTTGTTTATTGTCAATAAGCCTTTCTCCTTATTTTCTTTCCCTTCCCATTTTGCACTGATTCCACTGCAGCTTTAAAATTGAATGAATTTAAAATTCATCCTTGGTTGTCACTGGCTCTCTCAGTCCAAACTACGTGTCTCCATGGTCAGAAAGTCCATGAGGTCCATCCTTTGCCTTCCTTCACACTGAACTTGGCACCTCGGTCTTGGAGAAGATGCTATTGGCCTAGTAGCCACAGGCGTTATAGTTCTTGTTATTACTTCGATTATATTACTGAAGTTACCCTAGTTCTGTTTTCCACTGCAATCATAGACAAGTTATTTCTGTATCCACAATGTTATATAACTGAGTTTTCTCCTGATAGGCCTTACAATATGTCCCATTCCCCCTCCCAAAAAACTCAAAGCAAAATAAAACAAAAACACTAAACCAGAACTCTAAAATTTGGCATCTTCAGCTTACAATGAAGATCAATTATTGTATCATAGATTTAGAGCTTACAGGTCATCTAGTCCAACTCCTCTTTTTACAAATGAAGAAACTGAGGCTCAGTTAAGTTAAAAATGACTTGTGAGTGATATGCTCAGATAGTAAGTGGCAATACCAGGATTTAAACTCAGGTCCTTTAACATTTATTTATTTTTTTTAATATGAATGTTCTCATATATGCCATGGGTTGGGAGATGGGAAACCTGTCCTTGCTGTTCATGGTTTAAGGGAGACACTTACAAAATATCTACCTGCAGAGCATTGCAATGGGTACCAGGAGAATACAAAGAAATGGACCTTGGGGCAGCTAAGTGGAGCAACGAATAGAGCTCTGGCCTTGGAGTCAGGAGGACCTGAGTTCAAATCCAGCCTCAGACACTTAACACTTAACTAGCTGTGTGACCCTGAGCAAGTCACTTAACCCCAATCACCTTACCAAAAAGCAAAAAAAAGAAAAAGAAAAAAAAGAAATGGACCTTACCTTTGAGACGTGAGCATTGTACAGAGCAAAAAGAGTTAGAGGGGTTGGCCTCGGCAGGAGGAAGGACCCCTGTCTTCATCAAAAGTTGGAATGAAGGAAGAGGGAATAGGGAATATTGTTGAGGGGTTTTGAGATGAAGAAAAAGGGAACAGAGAGCCCTCATGGCAGAAGGTCTCCTTTTTTCTCGGTAAAGTATGAGGTATGGTCTTCAGCCAAGGAAGTATAAACTATATTATTTACTGTAGGATCAGATTTGATCAGTCATGAAAAGTTTTCAGAATTAGGTAAGTTTTAAGCTGATGCTAAATAAAAATACCAAGAAGAAACAAGAGTGTTTCAGGTACCAGGGTGAAGGAATAACATATAAAAATATAACCTCCCTGATCTTAGGGACTTGAGTTATTTTCCCCAAGTGCCTAGCCCAGAGTCTTTTACATGGTTGGCACTTCATAAATTTTAATTTAATGAGCAGATTGTTCAGGGAATAGCAAGACATCTTTTTTTCCTTAGTGCCAGACAATCACAGTATCGTTAGTACAATAACCCATTTCTCCAGCTCATTTAAGTTTCCAAAGCATCTTTTTCTCATAACTCTGTGAAGAAAGGTAGCACCGGTCCTGCTCTCTGGCATCTCTTCAGGCTATAAATTCTGTGATTCCCTCATCCCTATTTTATAGCTAAGGAAACTGAGGCTCAGAAAAGTTAAGCGATTTGCTCACATTCATATAATTAGTCAATATCAGAGCCTCTTGGCTTCAAGTCTAGCACTCTTTGAACCTGACTCCCAAGTCCAGCGTTTTTTCCAGTCCACATCCCTGCCAAAGGTATTTTTAAGGGAGTACAGGTTGTTCCCAGCTTGTACTCCATTTACCAACCACCCAAACACATGCATGGTCTCTCTGTGGCCTTGCCCTCCCTTCCCCCTACTAATCACATACGTACAAAACCTCCAAGTGAACACTTCTATAGAGTTCGACCATTCCTGCCTTTGGAGCCAAAGCTGCTCCTTTGCTGAGTACCTTCCTTCTCTCAAAACTCCCATCCTTTCTTATCTGGAAGACCCCCCACACACACACACACACCCCTACCATGTCCCAATAAGAGTACTCTCTATAGGAGCCCTGGCCCTGCCTCTAGAAATATTCCTGTCCCCTCCACAGCCCTCAGAGGAAGATCTCCTAAGAGTCACTTCTTGCCTTCCCCAGCTTCAGTTCCCCCAGCTGCTAAAGACTTGAGGGCTTCCCTTACTCAAGGCCTTCAGCACCAACACTGGTAGATTTTTGAAAATTCTTTTGGGTTGGGAATTCTGGATGTAGGAAGAGAAAGAACATATGTTCCTAGATCATCCCCAGTTGTAACTGAGAATGGGTTTTTCCATGGAGGGGGTAGAAGTATGAATGATGGCTAGATTCTTTTGTTCTAGAGTTTATATTATGAGATCTTCAGATTGACAAAGAGGTAATGTGGAAATAATGTGACAGTTGACTTCAAGTACTGGAAGGGATGTTCCAAGAGCTTGATTTGCTGTGCTTAGTCTTAGAAAGCAGCACTAGGTCATAGGATTTAGAACTGGAGGGAACCTTGGAAATCATCTAATCTGATCCCCTCATTTTATAGGTGAGAAACTTTACAGATGGAGAGAAGTTAAAATGATTTGCCTAAGATCATATAGCAGAGCCCTGCATCCATGAGTCTAAGCCCAGCACTCTTTTTAATGAGTGCAAGTTGTGTAGAGACAAAGTTAGGTTCCATATAAGGAAAAATTTGCTAAATTCCTAACTATCCCAAAGTAAATGGGATGCTTTGAGAAGTAGTGATCTCCCCATCTCTGGAGGTATTCAAGCAAAGGCTGGCAGACCACCCATTAGAGATAATGTAGAAGGGATTTCTGTTCAGGTGCAAGTTTATCTTCATGACCTTGGAGATGGAGATACTTTTCCATCTCTTGAATTCTATGATATGTGAATGCTAAACAACCAGACTCACAAATGAGGTTTTTTTGGAACACAACCCAATTCGTTTTAGTCCAATTTAATGAATACGCTTTGAGCAGCTGCCATGACAGACATTGCGCTTGATCATTGGAAGCATAAAAATGAATAAAGCACAGTTTTGTCCTCAGGAAGCTTATAGTTCAGTAGGGAGATAGGACAAGTACATCAATACCTGTTTTGTTATTCAGTTGTTTTCGCTCGTAGCTAACTCCTTGTGACCCCATTTGGGGTTTTCTTGGCAAATACACTGGTGTAGTTTGCCATTTCCTCCTCCAGCTTATTTGACAGAGGAGGAAACTGAGATATATATGGGGCTAAGTGACTTGCCCAGCTCAGAGCTTCATTAAGTGTCTGAGGCTGTATTTAAACTCATGAAGATGAGTCTTTCTGATTCCAAGCTCAGTGTTCTATCCACTGTGCCACCTAGATGCCCTTCTCAAAAACTATAATACAAGGCAAATATGGTCTTCAAAGGATCTAAAGCGAAATTTACAGATAGAGAGATCATATGTGTTTGGGAAGGATCAGGGATAGCATCATGAAGGAGCAGGCACTTGAACCTTGGCGGATGGGTTAAATTTCAGTGAACAAACCTCCTGAATTCAGGGCATGTTCAGAAAATGGTGATGAGTGCGGTTTGGTTGAGGGTTTGTAGGGGAGTAGTGGGAGATCGGGCTGAACAACAGATTGATTGTATATTATGAAGATAGAAATAGATAGAGGCGTGTGTGTATATATACATGTGTATGTGTATCCATGTGATTGTAAGCTCTAAAGGCAAGAACTGACTTTTGCCTCTTCCCAGTGCTTAGCACAATGCCTGGCACATAGTATATGCTTAGCAAATGCTTATTGATTATTGATTTATTAATTGTGGAGAGCCAAAGTAGTCTGGACATTATGCTTTATACAGGTAGCTTGTGAAGGTTTTTGAGTGGGGTGAATGAACAGAACTTTGTTTTAGGAATATTAAGCCAGCAGAGGTTTAGAACATGGAGCAAAAGGGAGTAGACAAAAGGTGGGGATTACAGCCTGTAAACTCTGGACTGCCTGTAATGAGATGTGAAGTTACTAATATGAAAGGGGAAAGTTCAGTTTGTAGTAGTCCTGGAAGGCCAAGCTGAATGTATATTTGATTTGATAGGTAATAGAAATCTTTGTAGGTCCTCAAATAGTGACAATGAAGAAGCCTAAGTCTTTTCTTGAGACACTTTATGTAACCAAAGGGAGAATTATCTGTCCTGGCTTCTGCAAGTTGAAGTGGAGACAGAACCTGACCGAGCTTAATGCATGCTTCTGGAACGGAGCAGTGCCACTAAGTTCCTCAATCCCAGCTCCTGCTCTAAATTTGGTGTTCACTGCTGAAGCGTGCATGCACATGTGCACACACACATACGTGCTCACACACACCCCTGTGGAGGCAGCATGATACAGTACACAGAACACTGCTGGAGAACCTGGATTTGAAGTAGTTCTGCCACTTGCTTGCTTGTGTCGCTATGAACAAGTCATTTAGCTTCTTTGGTCCTCACTTTCCACACATGTAAAATGAGGGAGAATTGAATTACATCGTTTTTGTGGTGTTTCTTATAAGTTCTGTGTTCCTTGCTTGCATGGATGTACACACACACACACACACACACACACACACACACACACACACACACACACACACACACCCCTACACACCCCTCTCTTTAAAATATAGTGTTCCCAAGGCCGTTTTTCTCTTTTGTGATCTCAAAACAGATGAAATAATGTTTTGATAGGAGAAGAGGAGATAATTGTCTAATCTGTAGCTTTCTCTAAGCATTACACCCAACGATCAGGGTGCTATAGGTGCCATTCTTTTCTATCCCAAGTTATTGAGTGACTTTCCTCATTCTCTAATGGAAACATTTTTCATTGAATTCTTTCTCTTTGCTAAGAAGAGCAATATTATGGGCCTATTGAGGAGAGATACAAAAATCAGTCAAGTCACTGAAAAAAATTAGAGAAAATCTTTTGATTGATTGATTTAATTTTCTACTAAGTAAAGATACTAGTCTATAAACAGAGGCTAAACTGCATCTGAAGTCTATTTTTGTCAGAAGATCAGAATCACCATGATATGGTGTAAAGAAACCTGAATATGGAATCAGAGGGCCCAAGGTTGGATACTTTTGCTGCCTATTAATTCTGAAGCCTTGGACACTTTTCCTTTCCTGAATTCAGTTTTCTCAGCAACAAAATGAAGACGTTAGGTTAGATCAAGGGGGCTCTTAAGCTGGAGGGGAGTCCATGGATGGATTTCAGGGGGGTCAGTTAACTTGGATGAGAAACCTGAACATATTTATTTTCACCAATTGAAATCTGTTATTTCTTTCAGTTAACAGGTTTTAAAAAAATTATTATTGAGAAGCAGTTTATAGGCTTTACCAGACTGCCATTAGGAGTCCATGAGACCAGTTAAAGAATGAGTGAATGAAGGTGAAGCCACTGATTAGATGATCACTAAGGCCCTTCTCTTTAGCTCCTAACTAATTCCATGATTCTGTAACCCATAGTAAACTCAGAATGGGCAAGCATGGATGCAGGTCCACCTTAGTACTGATTGTAATGTGGGAGGATACTGTTTGCATAAGCAAAAGGCCAAAAAATATATTTCCCCAGCTTTTTGACTCCAAGCTTCCCATGCAGTTGGGTGTTTCCCAGACACGGTAAACTTAGAGATTGTTGTGCATTCATCATTTTTTATTGCAAAATTCATTAAGCTGCTGTGCCGTTATCATCACATCTTGTTGGGATGATATATTATAGGCCTTGTTGCAAAACTTAACAAGAGAGGAAAAGCACACCTCTCCCCACCAAGGTTCATCAGAGCCTCTGGGTGTTTGCTTCTGTTTTTCTGCTGCCTGCCTTGCTACACAAGCTGCTTGCTGCCACTTTCCCTTCAGCTTTGACACTGTTCTGTGAGAAGGCTAATAAAGAACACTGGCTTTTGATTTATTGGTTCAGACATTCTGGATCAAGCCCTGCTGTCACTGTGAGAACTGACGATGAATCAGAAATCTACAGTGAAATTCATCAGGTCCTCCTCCTCCCCTTCCACCCCTAAGTGATACTGAAAATCTTATTTCTTTCTTGTCTTTCATCGCTGTTCAGGCATTCATTCAGACATGTACAGGCCTGTCAAGATGTTTGGATTTGGCTTGGCTATGCGTGTAGTTTCTTTTCCCAGTCCCATTTAAGAGAGAAAACCTCTGTAGTATTTGAAGGGGGTGGGGGGGTATCATTAGATGGAATAGGAGACATTTGCTAAGTATGGAAAGTGAGGAAGCTCCTGGATTCCCATGGCAACCACCTGAATAAGCACAATATCACCAAAATTATTCCATATTTGTCTTCATTTAGTAGCAGTGAGGTGCTTGTTGATGCATGTTTTTTTCCACTCCTGTTTTATTCAAGGAAGACCCTTGTCTTAAAGTGGGTGGAGATACATGGTATGTGGCAGTTTCAGAAAGGTACACATATTACTTTGCCCCCTTTATTAATTCTTGGGTTACAAGGCAGATCCATTGATTGTCCTTGTTGTAAACACTTTAAAGTGTCGTCGTGGGTGGAGCACTGGACTGGAGTTAAACTGAGTTGCATTCAAATTTCACCTCATTTACCTGTTAGCTATGCAAACTCTGGACAAGCCTGAGTTTCCTCATCTGTAAAATGGGAATAATAATAGCACCTACATCACAGGATTGTCATGTGCATCAAATGAAATAATATATGTAAAGCACTTTGCAAACCTTAAAGCACTAGATAAATTTTGATATTAATATCATTATTATTATTATTATTAGAGTTAGGGATACGGATAGGAACTGGATTTGTAATTTCATTAGTACAGGGAACTTCTGAATGAGGAAACTCCCTCTACAAATTCAGGTCAGTACATTCACTGTAACTTACAGACTTGGAGAGCTTCCCAGAGCTCTGAGAGGTTGTGATTTGTCCAAGAGTCACACAGCTAGTATGCCTGTCAGAGAGGACACATGAACTCAGCTCTTCCTGGCTCCAAGCTCTATATCTACTATGTGCTATGTCTATTATCATTTTTTTTCTTCTTATATCTAGGGTTACTGAAAAATGACCGTTGCAGAGTGTAGTTTATAAGCATAGAATTTTTTATTATTTTGATAACCTGTGGCTATATCTCATTTCATTCCTTTTGTTTAGTCCTCATTAGGTGCCAAGAATGGGCGAGGAGCTCCTATCTAGTTCCCCAAAGTTGGTTTTGGAAATTTACCTGACTAGGACCCCATGCTGAATGGCCCCGCCTCCTAGAAGTTTACATTCTGAGCTAGCAGGACACACGGCCAATATGTCACACTACACTGGCCATGTCACATACACATGGAGTATCCTTACAGACTTCCTAAAGTAGTTTGGAAATCTGTGAGTTGTTGTTTTGCTTTGTTTTGTTCCCCCCCCCCCCATATTCCTCCACCAGTCTAGATCACCACTCCTCTGTGTGCCTTAGTGGACAAATTTAGGAGTTAGGAATCAAATAATCAACAAGAATTTTATTAAGTATCTCCTATATGCCAGGCCCTGAGCTAGGTACTGGGAATATAGAAGCAGAAAGAAAAAGCTTCTCTGCTCTCAGGGAGTTTACAGGAGAGACAAAGTGTATGTATGTAGTAGATATAGAATAGATACAAGATGATTCAGAGGGGAAGGAACTAGCAGCTGGGAGTGGGGGTGGGGTTGGGAGGGTTTGGAAAAGGCTTTATGTAGAAGGGGGTGCTCAAGGGCTGAACCTTGACTAAAGCTAGAGGCTGACAGACCCAAGTGGGAGGAGACTGCATTCCAGCAATGGGAGGCAGCCAGTGCGAATGCACTGAGACTGGAGATGAAGGGTTATGTGTGAGGAACATTGTGAAGGCCAGTTTGGCTGGGCTGAAGCAGGCATGGAAATGTAACGCCTTGTAATGCCATGTAATGAGGCAGGAAAAATTCATCCCCTTTTGACCGCCCTTCTGGTGATGAGCATCACCCAACTTAGGGAAGTTCCTTCTCAGGTAACAGACATACAGCCTGTCACTGGGTCAGTAATCAAAACCTCTCCATGCTAGTAAGAATTGCTAAAGCTTAAAACCATTGGTGTAGTCTTTAAGAACTTAGGCTCAATGTGGAGAGGTGATGAGCATACCCTTTTCAGGGAGCTGACTCTGACTTTTTCTTTCTTACCTTATTTTCCTATTTCTGGGTTCATGTTTACTGCAGATGGCATGAAGGGAAAGAGATACTGGGAAGAGACAGGCATCTGCCTCCATGACTGGTCTAAGACTATACTTCCTCATTGATCTTCTGTTACTTTAACACCTTTTAGGACTCTCGGTGATCTCTTCAGTTTACCCTTCAGTTAAAATGTTTTTAAAATACCCATTAGCCCACAGTTTTTTTCCCCCTCGAGTTACTAGCTTTTCACCAGCCCTTCCCACACAGCCTGATGCCAGTGTCAGAGTTAGAATGAATCATCAGTCATCTTAACAAGTCTGGCATGGTGCTGTGAACGCAATAGCAAGGGTAGGGTTTTTGTTACTGTTGCTGATTGTTTGGGTTTTCTTTTAGGGGGTTTTTTGAGGGGGAAAGGGGATGGGGTATAGAGAAGGAGGTCAGGTTAACATTCTTTGATGGTGTCTAATCTGTGTCCCGTCTTTTGCCTGTGGGTGCATGCAGATTTGCCTTCCTGACTGGGATTTTTCTGTCTTATTTCAGCAACTTTCCTCAATAATTGTTGTGGTGTTTTTTTTGTTTAACCTGATTTTTCTTGTTGTTTCAGAAATCATTCTAAGTATGGCCTGTTGGGGTTGGTGGTGTTTTTTTTTTTAATTTAATTTTATTTGTTTGTTTTCCCCTGGCGTGGTTTGACCTATCAAAATGCTTGATTTGGCATCACTTTTATTCTCTCCCTGGACCTTGTAGTAATTTCACTGCCTCCTTAATCATCCTCCAATAAGAATTTCAGTATTTTAACATTTGTTCAGTTTCATAAATAGTAAGAGCCTATTATTTGTAAGGCAAAAGACATGGGTGTAGTGGATAGAAAGTTGGCTTTGGAATCAGAAGACCTGGGTTGGAATTCCTCTTCCTACTAGCTGTGTGCTTAGAGGTAAGTTACTTAACCTCCCAGTGTCCTCAGACCACTGTCTAAGACTGTCCAAGATCTTTGTATAGGAACTACCTGATAGGAATTTGCAAATGGCGAATATCTCACATGGATGAACTCAGACCCTCACCAACCCAATATATACAGCACACAGACAATCCAAAGGAAATTACCAGAGATCTCAGTAAGAAAAGACCTCGAACATAAGTAGATAAATCAACAGGGAAAATAGTAACAACAGAAGGAATATAGACTACAGATCTAGTAAATGAGTTAAAACACCCATGACTAAATACTGCTCCCCCCCCAAAAAAAAGGAAAACAATCCAATACTTAATAAGATTGCCTGTGGAATTTAAGGAGAGCATGGAGCCACAACCCATGGTTATTTTATTGAATGGTTCAAAAGAGAAATGTGAATTATGTTTTATTATTTTTATAGTATTTTTCTAATTACATGTAAAGACAATTTTTAACATTAATGTTTTATGAAACCTTTGAGTTCCAAATTTTCTCCAGCCCCTACCCTCTCTAAGACAATAAGCAATTTGATATAGGTTGTATATGTGCAATCATGTAAAACATACCCATGTTAGTCATGTTGTGAAAGAAGAAACAGAACAAAAGGGAAAAACCATGAAAGAAACAAGGAAAATGAAACTAGTATGCTTCAATCTGTATTCAAACTCCATCAGTTCTTTGTCTGGATATGGATGACATTTTTTCTTAGATCATTGTTTTGCTGAGATGAGCTAAGTCAGTCATAGTTGATCATTGCACAGTGTGCTTGTTACTGTATACAATGTTCTTCTGATTTTGCTCACTTCACTTTGCATCAGTTTGTGTAAGTCTTTCCAAGTTTGAGAAATGTGACTTATGTAAGCAGAATTTACATCTTGGATAGCAAAAGTAATGGGCAAAATAGAATTTGAATTTGTAATGGGAAGCCTCACCAAAGAAACAAAAGAGATTGAAAATGCTTATACATAGAATTGAAGGACAATCTAGAAGAAAAGAAGCAAAAAAAACCCAAAAAACAAACATTAAAAGGAAATATGCTCACTATGCAAGCAAAATGTATAGATAGATCTTGAAGACAGAATGCTCAGAGACAATCTAAGGAACGTGTCTCAGGAGGATACAACAATACAAAAAAACCATAACACCGTAATGAAGGAAATAATAGGACTGCTCAGAAATTATGATCATACAAAGTGGAATTCCAGTGGGTTTCTAATAGAAAGAATTCACAGATCACCTCCAGAAAAAACCCAGGGCTGCAAACTCCAAGAAATATAGTGGTTAAATTAAATAATTCATTTCAAAAACAACAAACCAGTAAGACTTTTAAAAACAAAGGACATTTGAAAAACACAAGAATCCACTAAAAAAAGGAGGAAAGAATGGAATAATGTGTTCTAAAGAGCAGTAGATAGCAGGATGAATCCTAAGGTGACCTACCCTGCAAATTTTCGCTTAGCTATACATTTAAAAAAAGAAATTTGGATTAAGAAAGAGTCATTTGGAACATTTTTAGAAAGAAAGAGATTATTTGCTTCTCAGACAATCCAAAGGAAATGTAGCAGGAGTGAATGAATTCAGCAGCTGAGGGCATTGAAAGCAGAGGGACAAGTAAGAAACTTCTCCCTAAATGTACACAGAGATAAGGGTGAAGATAGAGATCTGGCAGAGGTAACAGTAAAGACAGGCCTAGGGCATTATGGACAGAACCTAGCAATACCCCACCTACAGATGAATCAGTGTGGTTTTTTTGCTTTGTTTCAGGGGGTTTTCTTGGTAGGACTACATTGCAACAGTACACGAGAGGGGAGGAGGGGAATAGAGAGAAATGTGTTATGTGCTAGGATCAAATCATGGAACAACAGCAGGAGAAGGTAATCCCTGTGCTCTCAGAAAGAAAAGCACCTACAGGGGAGTGGGTGAAGAGGAAGAAGGTAGAAGGATTGCAAAGGGGGAGAAAGAAAGGAGACCTTGTTATGGTGGTAGGAGGGATTCCACTGTTGAATAGCTTCTGTGGGTGAAGAAAGATGACCTATGAAGGGAGATGGGAACCTTTTACTGAGTATGGCCTGGGAGATTTGGCACTTGAAAAGTCTACTCATCCTGCCTCAGGAGAAAGGGAATCAGAGCTCCTGAGGGCAACTGGCACTTCCGGGAATAAGAGAACATGGCCTTAGGGAGGAGATTTTTAGAATTTCTTGAACTATACTTAATAAAACTGATATTCTCCCCACACCCACCCATCCACCCTAATATGAAGCCCAAAAGTCTTTGGTCTGCTCCAACAAAATGCCAACTTTATAGTCAGTTCATCTTTTTTTAGACCTTGTGTTGCCTCTTAGGGGTATTTTATTTGTTCTCATTTTGACCAGTTCATGCAAAAGGGAAACTTTACTCAGACTGATTCATACTGATAAGTGGCACATTCATTCTCTCTATGACCCCTTAATTATATAATTTTAGAGTTGTTTGCCTTCTACAGTATAGCATCCTATATTGTATAATAAATGACCCCAGTTACTCCTCCCACATCTTGACTTAACATAACTTTTGTGGTTTCTCTTCCGTTATTGATTCTCCATTCTGGGACTTAGACTCCTAAATGAGTGCTTGTAGAATATTTCTAAATTTCAGGATTCTACTTAATGTAAGGGTTGATCAAACCCCTAGGGTAAAAATGTTGGGTTTTCCCAAACATAAAGTTTTTGACCTTCTTAAAAGCTTCTTTAGGGCAAGGTCTGATTCATTTTTTGTTATTGTATCCATCCTTGTACCTAGTATACATTTAATGTTTGGTGAATTTAATTAGTGGCAGTTCTGTGGTTCTTAAGGGTCTTTGACTGGGGCTTTATCCAGATCCTAAGGAGGGGTACATAGGGAAAGACCTCTATCTCTTTTGGTAGTAGGAAATGCTACAATGATATTTCACTGGAAAGTGATGGCACAGGCAATATGGCTTTAGATTTGGAATATGGAAAACCTGGGGGCCACCTCTAGTCGTCCTGATCTATATTTTGCCACTGGACCCAGATGGCTGTGGAGAAGAAAGTGAGGCTGGTGACTCTGCACTGCCATCCCTCATTTAAATCCAATTTACTTGCAAATCATGGCATCACCTTCCTAACATCATGGTCCTCTTCCAAAACAAAGGATAAACAAGGGCCTGTGAGTTTAGTCTGAGCTGCCCATTAAGGACTCGACTGGCCAGTTGCAGTGGAACAGTGTAGCTCCTTCCTTCTTTCCTTCCTTTCCTTTCCTTTCCTTTCCTCACCCCTCCCCTCTCCTCCTCTCCCTTCCCTTCCCTCCTTCCTCTCCCTCTATCCACACAGGGTATCATACCCTTACATGCAGTGCCTCTGCCCAAAGGAATGTAAATTTTGATGGCTGAAACCTAGCAAGATATCTTGGGGGTTTACCGGCTGGATTTCTTTCTTAAAGACCATGCCTTAAACCCAGTTCACCCTGGCTCTCATTGATTGGCCAACAACAGATCCCAGGCCAAGCCCCACTCAGTGGTCATTGTTTTGGCGCTGATGGCTCAAAGTGAATGTAAATAGTAATTGTTTCTGTTTTGGCCAGAAACCCTCAGAGTTTCCCCTCCCAGATTGAGAGATTTTTGTTTGTTTGTTTTTGTTTTAAGGTAAAAGAGGCCATTCTTTGGCTCATTTCTTACTTACCCTTAATCACCAAATGGGTTTGCCGTAGTCAAAGTGAGAACTCTGAAAGACTTAGATTAAAAAGGCCAAGGTCTCCAGTCCTGCTGATCTGTATCTTGCCACTGGACCCAGATGGCTGTGGAGGAGAAAGTGAGGCTGGTGACCTTGCACAGCCCTCCTTCCTTAAATCCAATTCACTTGCAAGTCATGGCATCACCTTCCTGATATCATGGTCTTCTTCAAGAATGAAGGACAAACAACAACAGTAACAACAATGGAAAACCTATAAAAGAGGCATAGTTACCTCCCAGTGTTGTAAGTCTTAAGTGAGATAACACATATAAAATACTTCACAAAGTTTAAGGTATTGTATAAAATCTGATTATTAGTGACATTATTTTTTCAGGAATTTTTTTTTTTAATGGACATGACTCACCTAAGTGTTTAGCATCTTTATCCTGGCACCTTTCCCACTTTCACTGAAAAAGACCAGAGTTCAAAAACGTGAGCTTGAGTCCACAATAGAAGCAGATACTGACTTCATTGCTTCCTTTCCAAATGACATTGTACCCTCATATATGACTTTAGGGATAGAACAGGACTCTCTGAAGGAGTAACAAAATTGTTCTGTAGAGAATGATACTCTGCTAGGCTAGACTTGGTGTAGGGTATTTCCCTGACTACTAAGATCATTACCAGAAAGTTAAATGAATCTGAATTATCTAAGTAATAAGTGACTCACTGTCTCTGTCTGTTTCTGTCTCTGTCTGTCTGTCTGTCTGTCTGTCTCTCTCTCTCTGTGTCTCTTTTTCTCTCATTGTTTTTTAAACTGGGCCACTCTATTGAAGCTGCTGTTAGTGTGGGTGCCCAACAGTTCAATTGTAGCTCAGAGCTCCTGAGCTCAAGGGATCCATCAGTCTTAGCCTCAGCCTCCCCAGAAGCAGGAAGTATAGGCTTATGCCACCATGGTTGATTACATCTCACTCTCAAGCAATCATTTTTTCAAAAATTGTTTTCTCAGTTTTTAGAAGACACAAAAGAAGTATAGATGAGCATGACCTAATGGATAGGGAACTGTCCTAGAAGTCAGTGACCCTATGACTGTATAACTTTGTGGAAGTCGCTTAACGTCTCAGTGCCCCAGTTAATTCTCTGTCTGAGTTAGAAGGGAGTTTCCTTATCAGGAGTTAGTTGATGAAATCATAGGTCCCTACAAAAACAAACAATGAAATCCTCCATAAGCTCTGTTGAATTTTATAAACTCAGGCATTTTTCCTGGAGGTCCCTTTCACAGACCAGTAGACTTCTTGGTGCTCAGGCTCATTTTGTTCATGCAGATACGACTATAGCAAATGGCAGTCTACTTTTCCAAGCTACTATGAGTCAAAATTAAATGTAGAGTTGTAGAGAGGATATGAAAAGAAGGAGTGCTGGGGAACTTCAGGCAAGAAGTGCTCAGAGGGATAGTTAAAGCAGGTAAGCATTGTAGGTATAGTGCACACAGAGCTGAACTGTAATCCATATATTACTTGAGCAAGGCAGAACAGCTAGACTGGAAAGGTAGGTGAAGTTGTAAATAGAGTACTGATCCTGGGGTCAGGAATACCTGCGTTCAAATCTGGTTTCCTTCACTGAACTGCCAGAGGAGTAATCACACATATGTGTGTGTGCACACGTGAATGATACACACACACACACACACACACACACACACACACCCCTTTGCCTTAGAGGATTTGCTTAGATCCAGATAGTTTCAAGGCTTCTTTCCATTTCTTTTTGCCTTTTCTCCCTTATCTCTGTCATTCAACTGAGTATGTTCAGTTTTTAGATTCCATGAGAACCAAGAGAGCCCCTCAGATCCTGTTGTTCCAGTTTTGGGGGGTGTGTGTGTGGTGTGTGTGTGTGTTCTAAAATGGTTTGTCTTAATACAGTAAACTAACTGTGAATTTGTACCATCCTTGCAGAAGAACAAAGAAACAGCCTCATCAACTCCAGTCTGGAATCTGTTGTCTCTTCAAATGCCAACAGCATCCTCAACTCCAACAGTCCTCTGCAGCCCGTTGTGAACTCAAGTGACCCTGAGCTGGAAGTGGTGAAACCCTTTAGGCCCAGTTCACCGTAAGTATGGTGCTCACCAATTTATGTCCCCCCAGTCTTTTACTCTGCCACCCTGCCCCTCCCAGACTTATCTGTGTTGGAGTTGTTTATCTCATGAAACAATTTAAATTTTGTCTCAGAACAGCCCAGTGACCTTTACCATCATCATTTTCAGTTCTCGGAGCTTGCATTTGTATTCTCAACATGCTGCTTCTTGCCACCGGTGATGTTTTATTTACTAGCCTTGCGCTGACATGGGTCCTGTAGAGATGCCTCTAAGGATGGCTTCAATCAGCCTGGGCTTCTGGACAAAGAAAATGATTTCTTTCTAGTGTTATGAGACTGCAGTGCATGCAGCAGGTCTCTGTCTATAACCGAGTATGTCCCCCTTGCTTCACGTTGTTTTATCTCCCTGTCTCGTCATACTTCCCACCCCCTCACTCCCATTGCCACATTGGGAAATTTCAGACCCATCCTGTGTCCAGTCCCAAAGGGAGAACCTCAGGTGGCCATTTTACCCTCTACCTCCTCAGGCCTCAGGATACCTGAGGTCTCACAACTAGTGGCTTGGCTATCAAAGAGGAAATACCTCCCTGCTTAGGTCCTGGGGAGTTTGTGTGCCCACAGAGAAGGCAGCCAGCTTCAGGACTGGCTCGGATGCCCCATGGAGACCACACAGCTCCATGCAGCTTGGGCCAGAACACTCCCCTGCTTTATTTTCTCAGTCTGCCTCCGTAGACCACTCCATAAATCATGTCCCCAGGAATCCATGGATGAACAAGGGAAGATGAGGACTAGAACAGTTGAACTCTTAGATGATAGTTTTCTGAAGGCTAGGGAAAACTTGAATTCACTCTGCTCTCCTAACCTTGGTGAGAACATTGCAAAGTTCAGGCGTAGGCATGCTAAGTTGCTTCAGAGAATTCTACTCAAAGAACATGAGGCATCCTGGTGAAATGAATGAGAGAGGAGAAATCGAGGTTGCCAGTCTTTTCCTAGCTCTGGCTGTGTTTATAAATCCGTGGTGTGATAAGGGGTCTGTAATACATAAAATGCACCTGAAAACATCTGCCTCATGGAAGGTACTTTGAGGGATGGGGAATGTTAGAGGAAAAGTGACTTAGAAATGCACTCAGAGGGACTGTCATGATGCAAATGCATTTATCACTTAATCTGAATGAATTCCAATAGAAAAAAAATCAGAATTTTATTTTGCAGCAATTCTGGGTTCTCCCTCTAGTTTCTGTCAATGAAGCATCTTCATTCTTAGCTTGAGAAGGTTTTGACACGGCAAATCATGTACAGATATTCCTTGACTGATGAATAGAATGGAGCTCCTTCGATGTAACCTCACCCACCTCTAGATAGTGAGGCTCTTTCATTTCCCCACAGCCAGAATTTTTACAAATAACTTGGAATTCTCCCTGCCTCTGTTGTCTGTCTTCTAGCCATATGTGTCGAGTGGCTCTGAGGCATTTCTTTTCTGTTTTCTTTCTTTGTTTAATCCTGTGTGCCTAGCCGATGATAGCATTTTAGTGCTCAGTTAGAGGTTGAATTCCCAATCTGTTTTGCCTAATAGCCTCTGATTTGGTCCAGTCAATACCAACTAATAGGCTTTCATCTTTGCCTGTGGTCGCAAGGAGCAGTGTGCCCTCTGAGTGCTCTGTTGGGTACAATGTGTACAAAGAGGCAGCATTACTAGATTGGTGGAGGCCAGGGACAGAGGTTTTCAAACATTTCTGAAGGGAATGGGAAGGGAATTCTGGGTTTTGTGTGTTACTCCATGCGGCTTGCATTTCATAAAACACAAGGGGTTGGAGGGGAATGGTTTGGCTTTCTTGGTGTTTTCCAGCTCCATTTTTCCTTATACCACAGTGTTCCAACCACATAGGAGTCTCCATTGCTACATGCTAGCCGGGGAAGGGATGTCCCCACCAGGCTTCAGGGGGCAAACCAGTTCTTCACCTGCCTAGCAGAAAATGTCAAGACCTGCTTGTCACAAGGGGGGACAGCTCTGGCCTTAAGAGTCAGGAAGCCTGGGTTCAGATCTTGTTTCTGATACTAACTGTATGGTGAGAGTGACAATATCTGTCCTTCCTACCTCATAGAGGGGTGTGTGTGTGTGTGTGTGTGTTTCAGATGAGACAAAGTATGCAATGCATTCCCTATCATAATTGTTACCTAGTAGAAGGCATAGCTGAGAATTAGTTCCTTTTGTTTACTTTATCAGAGGCTGGGAAGGTCTTGGACAAAGTTGTTTCTCCTTAATCAGATTTCATCCAAATTCAGTCCAATCCTATCTAACAAGCATTTATTGAGTACCATTTTTGGTCAAGATACTATGTTTGGTGCCAGGGTTACAAAGACAAAAGAAAAACTGTCTCTGTCCTCATTGGATTGATATATTCACTAAACTAAATCAATTAAAACCTTGAGATCTGGAAAGCCTGCTCTGGATGCCAAAGGAATGATAACCCCAGTCGTTTCCTGTCAAGACTCAAGACCAGCATGGAAGTCTAAGCTTTTATCTCAGTTACCCTCATGTAAGGATAATGTCCCAGCTTCTTCCATTGCTGATCATGAAGCCAGGTTCCCAGTGAGGATACAGTATTTCCTCATACTCTGAATGGTGATGAGACCATCACAAGTATCTTCACCTCTCAGCAGCTAGGTGGCAGAGTGGAAAGAGCTCTGGTCTTAGAGTCAGGAGTACCTGAGTTCAGATCTGGACTCAGACACTTCACACTTACTAGCTGTGTGACCCTGGGCAAGTCACCTAACCCCAACTGCCTCACCACCACCACCCCAAAAAAAAATAGACTCACAAGTATCTTCCCCTCCTTGGTTCTCACTCCTCTCTATCTGTGACTTGCTGAGTAGGCAGTAGATTAGCCCTCAGGGGAAATAAAGTCCTCTGAGGAATCTAACTTAATAAGGCATAAGTAATAGATACAACATATTCAGGATACTGTGTTCCTGTATACTTATTGTCATTTGTGTATTTTGCATGAAACTCTGAATGGAAGTTTTTGCATATAGATGTCACTCAGCCTCTTGACCTCTTGGTTTCCACTCTTGTTCTAGAGACTTAGGTTACCCACTCTCATTATTCCTATTTAAATGTTCTGTTAATAAGAACAAAATGAGCCAAACAGCTCACGTGTATATAGCACAACACGTTTTACAAAGCACTTTCTTTATGATAACTCAGTGCAGTAGGCAAATAGGATTACCTCGGCTTTTCAGATGAGAAAACTGAGGCTCAGAAAATATAAGTGACTTGCTTAAGGCTCTAGTAAGTATTAGTTCTGGGACTTGAACTGAAGTCTTCTGACTCTAAGACCAGTGCTTTCACCGCACACTACCTTCACATTAGTACTTCCAAAATGTAGTCAGCCATTCAAATAAAGAAAGAAATTCCAGAAGAACTTCTCCCAACCTGCTTGACTATTTTCTCTCCAAGAGAGACAATAAAGTTAATTTATCATGAAAAGAACTAGAAGGGGATTTTATGAAAGACAGGACATCTACATCTCCCTTTCCTTTTGCCTCTTTCCGCCAGAGAAAGAAGGTCACTTCAGGGCCTGGGGAGACCAGTGGGGCACCAGTGGACACCCAGGGATCACAACAGAAAAATCTCATTTGCCCACCGTCAGGGCTTAGGTACCTCAGGCACCTGGGGGAATGGCTTTTTCCAGGACGGCAGGAAGCTTTACTAATATCCTGAAGGTGATCCTGTTCCTGTGGCTTGGATAGTCCTAGCACTAAATTAAGTGTGAAAGGTAAAGGCAGGTTTTAATTCAGAGCCGCTGCGAGAGGCTCAGCTAGCTCCTTAGGAAGTATTGGTAGGCAAATAGCCATCCAGATGCCAATCTGGAGAATTTAAAGATACAGTCATGCATCAGTCTTAAAATCAAGTCATCTAATCATTACTGCACTCCTACTGTATGCCCAGAATGCGCTGCATAATGGAGGGTTTGGATGCAATTCCAGAGTCAGGTAGGTATTTGCTAGTGTTGTGACCCCAGGCAAGTTAGTTAGCTTCTCTGAAACTCAATTTTTTCATCTTTAAAATGGCTTTCACAATATCACCTACCTCGGGGTTGTTGACAGTAACAAAACAAGATACTACATATAAAGTACTTTGCAAAGCTTAAAACAGGGAATAAATATGAGCTATTATTATAATTTATTTTTCTTTTCCAGAGGAGACCAGAGATGTATGGGCAGTTAGGTGGTACAGTAGGTAAGGCACTGAGCCTGGAGTTAAGAAGAACTGAATTCAAATGTGACCTCAAGCTCTTACTAACTGTGTGACTCTGGGCAAGTCACTTTACTTCTGTTGGCGTAATGGGGATGATAATAGCACCTATCTCCCAGGGATATTGTGAGGATCAAATGAGATAATAATTGTAAAGCATTTAGCACAGTGCCTGACACGTAACAAGTGCTATAGAAATGTTAGCTGCTATCATCATCATCATTATTAAAATGATTATAATTGTTATTAAAATTATTGTTATTATTATTATTGCAAAATGCTTAGCACAAGTGTCATCATCATCACCACCACCTTTATTGGTATTGTTATTATAATTGTAAAATGCTTAACACAGTGCCTGGCACGTAGTAAGCACTGAATGTTATCTCTGTCATTATTATCATCATCATTATTATTATCATTATGTTCTTATACAAGGCCTGGCTCATAGTAAGTGCTATATAAATGTTATTTCTATAATTGTTATTGTTGTTATTATCATCATTATTATTATCCTTATATTCTTAGTATAATGCCTGGCACATAGCAAGCACTATATAAATGTTGACTGTCATTCTTATTATTGTATGGCATGGTTCTTGCTTTCAAAGAGCTGACAGTGTTGATGGGAAGACAAAGTATATTCGCATGAAACCAGTGAAAAGCAGTACAAGCAGTCTGCCTCAGTAAGTACCAAGTAGGATGGTGCAGATTGTGAGTGTTCTAGAATTCAGAGAAATGAGAGATCGTTATTGATTGGGGTAATTAGGTTCCATAAGACTCACTAACTATTTGACCTTACGAAACCTGAGTGACTTTGTGGATGAGGTGAGCTAGGGCTTGATGGCTGCAATTTGAATCTGAGGGCATCCCAGATAGAGCCTGCAGTTGGAGCAGATACCTGGAAGTGGTGGGCATGTGGTGGGCAGGAAATGAGGAGAGGTTTGATATAAGATAAGGCAGGTGGAGAGTTGCTTTATGATTTCAGAATCTCCTTTTAAGGCAAACATCTCATAACTCAGGCTCTAAAACATTAAGAAACAAACAAGAATTCATTGCTAATGACTGAGATAAAACAGGAAGATGACCTGCTTGGTACCAAAAGCAGGAGGAAATCCTTTACTCTAATCCAAGTGCCAATGCTGACCGGCTTAGACAGTTAAACTTCCCTCTCTATGCTCATTAACCCTTTCTTCAAATGGAGGAAATGGGGCTAGCCTACCTCCACACACCAGGGTGTGTCTTTGTGCTTGCTTGCTATGAAGATGAAAATAATTATATGGCATAGTTAATATTTATAAAAGCCCTTTTTGTAGTAGCAAAGAACTAGAAAATAAGAAGCTGTCTATCATTTGGGGAATGGCTGAACAAATTATGGTATATGAATGCACTGTAATACTATTGTGCTGTAATAAGTGATGAGAGGGATGATTTCAGAGAAACCTGAGAAGACTTGTGTGAAATGATGATGCAGAGTAAAGTAAGAAAAGCTAGGAGAACAGTTTTTGTAATAACAGTGTTGTGTTATATAGATAAACAACTTTGAAAGACTTGAGATACCTGATTTGAAAAATGAGACATATTTTTGGATACGGCTGCTGCTGGT
Organism: Phascolarctos cinereus; assembly: GCF_003287225.1. NCBI lineage: Eukaryota > Metazoa > Chordata > Mammalia > Diprotodontia > Phascolarctidae > Phascolarctos > Phascolarctos cinereus. The sequence continues at coordinate 375,824,839 of NW_027555625.1, forward strand.
TTGTTTGCTTTATATTTGTTACAAGGGTTTGTTTGGTTTTTCTTCCAGTTTTTTTTTCCTTTTTTTCCAGTGGGGGTTTGGTGGTAGGAGGAAGAGAAAATAAAATTTTTGTTAATTAAAAAATTAATTTTAAAACATAATTGTATTACATATTTCTGCCATTTTTTTAGAGTTGTCATCAAGCCCCTGGCCCTCCCTTTCACATACTGATTAGAATTGGAGAGGAATTTAGAGGCCAAATAGTCCAACCTCCTCATTCTTCCTCAGATGAGGAAACTGAGGCCTAGAGAGGTTAAGAATTTGCCATATGTACAGACCACAAGATAAAGAAAGATTTTTTTTTTAACTTGCACACTGCCCCTTCCCCTGCGAAGTGTCATGGGATTGGCTATCAGTAGATATCCAGGTTCTAGTCCTGGACTCACTACTTGCTGACTGTATAATCTTGGGCCGGTTGCCTCATCTTTCGGCACTTCACTTGCCTTATCTTTTAAAAAGGCAGAATTTGACCAGATCATTGCTGAATTCAATAGGGAGCCAAAGATCTTTTTTCTGAAGGATCATCTGAATTATGCCTTCTTTCCTCACCCTCCAAAATCACTTTGTATTTATAATGTAGCTTCTGTTTAGTTATGTGTTATTTGTTTCCTCCCAATAAAATGTAAACTCCTTGAGGTCAGGGACTGCTTTGTCTCTTTATTTCCTAGAATAGCTTTTGGCATAAGGACATAATAATAAATGATTGTCCAGTTGAATGTTAAATGAATGAATGGTAATGGAAAGAATTCCCTATGCTGAGGGACCCAGCTTTTAGTTCTTCTATCACAAAGTCATTGGTGTCCTTGACTTTCCTTAGTGTACTCCACCTCAGGAACTGACTGCCCCATTAACAACAGTAATCATCCTTTTCCTCCTACCCCTACTTCTCTTCTCTCTCCTCCCCCCAAAAAAAACACACACACAGAGCCATTCTCAAGTCATTTCTGGTGACCTAACTGGTTGGCCTGCCAAATTCCTGAAGGGCCTGCCAAAGCCAAATGTCCCCTCACATCTCACTGGCCAGTGAGCTGTTGCAGAGCAGCCTCGGGAATTTAGTGGATAAACAAGGCTTGATTCAAGTAAAAATTGTTTCTGTTTTTGGAACTCTCCTGGCTCCTTCGAAGACTTAAATCGGCTCCTCTCCGATTAAATCTCTGGGGAATTAATTGCCTGGAGAAGGCTACATAAAACTTGACCAATAGGGAGTCTGAAGTCCCCTTTGTCACCTGGTACTTTGAAAGTCTTGGTGGGAAATTTTGTTTAAAAACCCATCAACCTTTCTCACGCTGTGATTGAGTTTGGTTTTACCAGGATGTTCATGAACGGTTTTGGGGTGGCATACAGAGGCTTGATTTTTCGCTTTGAAGACAGATCAGGCTACACATAATAGTTGGAACATGTCATCTTGGGCTTCATTTCCCTCATCTGTAAAATGAGGAAATTGGACTAAATGACCTCCAGAGTCCCTTCTACTTTAAATCTATGCTCCTGTGATCTTAGTCCTAGCCTCTAGCTAACATGTGGGAATTCTTCTCTTTCTTCTCTTTCTGATTAAAGGAATCTTAAGGGAATCTGATTAAAGAATCTTAAGGGAATCTTTCAAGACCTTTAGAATACCTGGGCCTGGCATAGTAGAACGCTTCATAAAAACCTTTATATAAAAGCAATATCCATACAATCAGATCCTTAAGGTGGTACTGAATCAGAGATCAAAACAAGGGACTTTCTGCTCTTTTCTCATCTTTCACGAAGACAAGCCTGTCACTTCTATTTTTGCCTTTTGTATTTTGAAGGATCTTGGCTTCGTTGTGTTAGGAAAGAAGCTACTCAACCTGAGAGCAGTCCTTTAAAAAGAGTTGAGAGCACACACACACACCCCTGCCGTTGCAGAGGTGGGGAACTATCAGTGTAGAATTTTGTATATACCTGTCAGATAGGACTGATGTATTGGTCAGTTGGTTCTGCTGAATTTGTTTTATCTTTCTTTTTTAATATTTACTATGAGAGATGGCTTGCTGGCAGGAGGGAAGAATATATTAGGGAGAGGAAAGACCTAGTGCCCTGGAGTCTGTATGTACAAAAATTAGCTGGACACCATCATATCTAGGGTTATAGGATTAGAACTGTAGAGTTGAAAGGAACCTGAGAGGTCATCTAGCCCAAACCATTTATTTTGCAGATGAGGAAACCGAGGCTTGTAGGCCTCATTTATGCACCTGCCCAAGGTAAAGGTCACAGGTTGTGAGGAGCTGGACTTTGAACCTAGGGTCCTCTGACTCCAAATCCCACAATTTTCCCATTGTACCACACTGGCAAATAAATCAAGAAGGTAGAACCTTCCAGCTCTCATCTTATTATTTATGCTTCCTTATAGTACAACATGGTAACAATTTTGGAATTAATAAATGCCACATTAATTTTTGTTCTGAATTTTATTTTATTTCAACGCTAAACTCCATGCCTGGATGTCCCAGTCTGCAGAGTTTGTGCCTCCCATAGCAACAATCAACTCCTATAACGTGCTTGTTTGCTTATAATATAAATGAAGGGATTATTACCCTGAGGGGAAAGGGGGGGGGGGAACTGTCTGTTGATGTGAAAATCTGTTAGTTCCCTACTGCTACCCAGTGCTATCTGAGCTTAAGCCACCACCAGAGGCAATTTTCAGTAGCTGATTATCTGAGAGGACATAGGATAAAAATAGTTTCTCGCCCTCTTCTGATTTTCTTGCCAGGAAAGTTTATTTTTTTACTCCTGTTTTCTAGTCCACTGCAGTCTTTGTTGCTAAATAGCAACCAGAAATGAGGGGCAGTAGAAGAGGGAACCTCCAGAGTTGCTAGAACTGACCATGACCTTCGGTCAGTCCACACACTCCCACTTCCTCTTTGGTCTGTGTGTCAGGCAAAAACTGTAAGCTAGATTCTAAAGGAAGGTGCCCGACTTCCCGAGATGCTTCTGCTTTTAAAAACGAATGAATGATGAAAAAAGAGTGAATAGACATATGTTGATTAATAGTGATGGTGCTGAGAATGATGGTCTGGTCCCAATGTAGGCCTTTGAATTGCTGAAGCAGTGAGGGCCAGGTGGAAAGTTAACGGTTTTATTCCATCTGCCTTCATCTGTATTTCTGGCCACACTGAGATTTAAGAGAGGAAAAAAGTTTTCTCTCTACCTTGATCTTCTCCCTGAGACATTCAAGATTCTTGTTTCTCAGAGCCTGGTGTGTCTCAGCACTGGGAGAACCTCCTAACATACATAACCAACTCAAGAAAATCACGTTTTGACTTTGGAAACCCAGGCATTTTTTTTTAAGGCAATTGGGGTTAAGTGACTTGCCCAGGGTCTAACAGCTAGTAAGTGTCAAGTGTTTGGTCTGAGGCTGGATTGGAACTCAGGCCTCCTGACTTCAGGGCCAGTGCTCTATCCACTGCGCCACCTAGCTGCCCCCCGCAGGCATTTTTAGCTACAGTCTTTTTCAGGTTTCTTTGGCTTCATCACTCCTGTGGTCATTTCAGTCCTGTTCATTGACACTCACTCCATGGCTTTGCACTTCTTTCCCAGACACCTCCCCTGTTCCAAGCTACATGAGGCGCCCTGGCCCCCACAACATTTTGGGAGTTGCCTCAGCCCCAGCTCCACCAAGTAATTCTGAGCTGTACTCACTTTGTGTCTTTGGAGAGTGTTGTTATTGTGAGAAATGTCCTTTTTTTTTTTCCCCTTTTTTTTCCCCCTTGACTGGCTCTGAGTTAGTTTCCTCTCTTCCAGCCAAAGCCTCACTCACCAATCAGGAACTTGACATGCCTTTCACTTGGTTAAGGCTCCAAATTCCTGCCTGATGACCAATCAGATCTTTATATGTTTGCTTTTTAGTGGTTCTTTTTTTTTTTAATGGAAAAACTGTTCTATTTGACCCACACACTTCATGAGTCAGCAGGGTTTCTTTCCTATGCCAGATGTCTGTCAGTAGAATTCAGTGGGAGAAAAAGATGGGAGATTAGGGTGTTTACAAATGAAGGCTCACTATTCAGCATAATGAAGATCCCACATGGAAAACAGAGTTCCTCCCCTTCCCCACTATCCTTACACATACCATTCTTTTTTTTCCCCCCTTAATTCTCACACTCTAAAGATGAGGAACAACATGGCCTTCCTTGGAGTCCAATCCCACTTCTGGCACGTCCTGGCTTTTTGACCCTTCATGACTGACTGGATCAGAGAAGTCCAGTCAAATAACCCCACACAGTTCTCCAGAAGTTACAGATGGATTGTCAGTCTGTGTCAGTGGATTTCCATGATAGAAGCTGATAGGATTATAAATCTAGATCTGGAAGGAATTTTGAAGGACATTAAATCTAACCTCCCCCATCTCCCATTTTGCTGATGAGGAAATGGAGGCACAGAGAAGCTAAATGACTTGCCCAGCAACGCAGCTAGCCTTCCTGGTTCCTAGACCAGTGCCCTGTCCTCTGTATCATGCTGCCTCTCTGATGAGACCAGAGGCCCAGAGCAAAAAACATTGCCAGCACTCTAAAGCTATTCTGTTACTGTTTAACTAACCTATACCTACATTTCAAATTAATGGACCACATGGAGTACAGAATATGTTCAGATACCCACCAACTATCAACAAACCCAAATTTTGAATGAATGAACCATATTTTGTGATTGGGTGATGTTAATGATCTCAATTCCAGGGTTTGAGGGTATGATTTTTCTTGAATTTTGTCTGTTTTACATGCCATGACATTCTGAGCTTCATGATTATTTCACATTCTAAAATGCCCTGTCCTTTAGACATCTCTGTCCAAAATATATGTACTGAATGAGAATGAATGTGCAATCCAAATAAATAATGGCTCGGAAAAATTGTGCTGGGGTTAAAATGCCTCTAATCACTTTTTAAAATCTCCTTGTTAGGAATTTACATGACCTTAGGCAAGTGACTTAACCTCCTAGGGCCTTTTCAATCATCTGTAAAATGAGACAATTACACTTAGATGAACCCTAAGATCTTTTCCAACTGTAAGATACTGTGATCTGTGAAGAAAGCAGATGCTAATTTGTGTGGGGAACAAATGTAGCTCTGAACAAAATTAGGGCTTCATTTGAAGTCTGTCCTGGCATGGAGCCTATAAAAACAGGCAGCATCAACTTCTTTTTAACTTCTTTCTATTAAATTGATCTGCCAGGCATGGCATAGGATTTGGAGCTCATGGAATTAAAATTTCTGAAGCTCTCCTCATATCGAAAATATTCTTACTTTCACTAAGAATTCCATTTCCTTCAAAGCTCAATTCAAGTGCTCCTGACTCCTCTCTAAAATGATTGTGTGTGTATGTATGTATGTATGTATGTATGTATGTATGTATGTATATGTGTATGTGTGCGTATCATCTGCCCCCCAGTAGAATATAAACTCCTTAAGGGTAGAAACGGTTTCATTTTTGGTTTCATTTCTCCAGTACCTGGCTTAAGGCCTGCCTGGCCCATAGTAGGCTATTAGTAAATCCTTGCTGATTAATTAATTTAGGCAAAGGGAGATCTCATTCTATATCTTGTTGTCATGGTGGCTGCTGTTGTTTGTCTTGACTTGAATTGGATTTAAGTGAGACAGAGCTGTCTGCAGAGCCATCGAAGTCCAATGGCAGGACAAAAGTCATGGTGACTGGCAATGGCGCCTGATGCAGTGGGTGCCCTTGGCCTTTCTAAATTAAAATCTTTCCCAGATCACTTTGTTTGAGGCAATGCCCATTCAATGAAAAGGGCTAGTTAATAATTGAAACAAAAGATGGCCTAATTTACCATCACAAAAATAGCAGTCTGGGAGGGGAAGACCCTCAAAGCTTCTGGCCAGAGCTGCCTAGTATACACATCAGTGGCATTCTTGATAATTCAGTTCAGTTCTTTAAGCATTCATTAAGCATCTAAGTAATCTACCAGGTCCTGCGCTAGGTGCTGGTGGTACAAACAGTAATTGCTTGTTGGTTAACTACAAATTAAAAAAAAAAAGTTAACATTTTACTGGAGGATATAACACAGGCTCTTAGAGCTAGATCTGGAACAAAATCTTAGAGTTCATCTAGTGTAACTCCCTCATTTTACAGAGACTGATCCAAGGTGATACAGGGAGTGTTGGGGTGGAATTTGATCTTGAAGTCCCCTGACTCCATCGGGAGCCAGCAACCTAAATTTACACCATCGGTGTGAAGTGTATACACAGTAAATACAAAGTGCTTTCAGGAAGGAGAAAGTACAAACAGCTGGGGGGATCAGGAAGGGCCTTTTGTAGGAAGTGACATCTTTTTTTTTCTCTCAATTATATGTAAAAGAAAAATTTTCAACATTCTTTTTTAAATTTTGAGTTCCAAATTCTCTCCCCTCCTTGAGAAGGCAAGCGATTTGATATAGATTATATGTATTACGTCATGCGAAACACAATTCCACTTTAGCCATGTTGCAAAAACATAAGCCAATGAAGAAAAAGAAACAAAGTTTGCAAAGTATGCTTCTATTTACATTCAAACTCCATCAGTTCTTTCTCTGGAGGCGGACAACATTTTTCATCATAAGTAGGAAGTAATATCTGAACTGAGCCTTGAAGGAAGCTGGGAGTTAATTCCAAGAGGCAGAGATGAGCAAGGAGGGCAAGAAGGAAGCCCTTTTAAAGGTTCTGAATTGGGAATCATAACAGCTAACAGGATACTTATCTCTGTGCATGTTGTGTGTCCCATCAATAGAACACAAACTCCTTGAGGACAGAGACTGTTTCATTTTTGTCTTGTATAGTGCTCAAAGGTGGGCTTTCTCTTCTACTTTGTATTCTCTGGGACCAGTAAGAAAGGCCAAAGTCAGAGCTTTGATACCCATGTGACTCTTAGCCTTGCCCCAGACCATATGTCAGACTCCAGTCATCTCACAAATGAAGTGTGTGTGTATGGATGCTTCAGTATCTAAGGGATACAAGAGTTCATCAGTATGTTCCTAGTACTGATGCGAATAGCTCTTTTACACAGTTAAAGGTTTAAAGAGTTGTCTGTGGCAGAAAAAAATGTATCACTTTCTGGCCGACCCTCTTAGTAAAGAGCTTCTCTGCACTTAGCTGATAGGACTGGTTCTTAAATAACGATCCATTTCTGGGTCTGAAACTTTCTAGCTTATTAGAGTTTTGTACATTGGTAACTGTCTCAGCATAGCATTAGAGAGCCCGTAGTCGCCTACCCCACGAGGCGTTAATGAGATATGATTAATATATACGTTAAAAGGGTGTACCTCCTGTAGGTAGTCTGTGGATAAGCTCAAATTTCTCCTCTGTATTAAAAAAAAATTAGGGTCAGCGAGGTGGCGCGGTGGGTAGAGCTCTGGCCTTGGAGTCAGGAGGACCTGAATTCAAATCCAGCCTCAGACACTTGATACTTACTAGCTGTGTGACCCTGGGCAATTCACTTAACCCTGATTGTATCATCAAAAAAGCAAAAAAAAAATTCTATGAATAGGAGGACAACTCAGGAGTATCATGTATAAAGGAATTGGTTTCCCCATAATAATAATAATGATAGCTAGTTTTTCTATAACACTTTTAAGGTTGGCAAAATGCTTTTACAAATCTCTCATGTGACCCTCAGAACACCTGGGAGGTAGGTGCTATTATTATTCCCATTTTACAGGTGAGGAAAGTGAGGCAGACAGAAGTTAAGTGACTTGCTCAGGTCACACAGCTAGTAAATTACAAAGCATGATTATAGAGAGGGTAAAAGACAACTCTTATTAGAGCAGAGATTCTCAGTGCTTTTCTTTCAAGCCCCCTCCTTGCTCATATTGGCTTCAGTTCCTTAAGTCCAATTAGGTATTTTTAGAAGGCTATGGTGCTAATGTGTTTAGTGAACCTGTTTCTAAACATTCTGCAAGTCTTTGGAAATCTAGGAAATCCATTGAGAAATAGAACATCCTCACATGTGCTAGCTATAAGCAGCCTCTGCAGTGTGAATTAACTTTGGCTGGGTGGACACCACCGATGTCCCATCCAGCTGTAGATTCTCAGATGCCTATGATGTTCATTATTTATGTATTCAATTTATGAGCCTGACCTTTGAGTGAGGGGGAAACACCCAAATGTGGAAATAATAGCACATCAAGAGAGATCCAGCAGAAATAGCAATTAATGATACTTATTAAATCAATAAAAAGTATGGATTTTAAAAGGCGTGCTGTGACCGTGCCTGGAAGGTCAGCAAGCTGGGGGAGTTACTGCTAGCAGTGCTGCCAGGACCCAGCCTATTGCTTCCTTTCTGGGTGGAACCGATTTAAACAGAGCTAGTAAGACCAGCTTCCTAAGATTTCCTAAGATTTTAAAGAATTCAGTTTCTATAAGTCACAATTCCTTAGGGATGTTTCAGTGGCCCTTTTGGATGCTCTGGATTCAATTCTTTTAACCCTTTTAATTCATGATCTTTTAACATCAACCAATTAACAAACTTTTTTTTAAGCGCCTTTAAAGTCAAGTCAAAGACAGAATAGTCCCATGTCCTCCATGATCTTAAGTTCTTTCAGGGGAAACATTCTTCATTTCTTTCTGTCTAGCTAATAGGACTTGTTCTAATGATTGTAAAACCTGCCTATGCCTGTGTGCGCATGCACACATACACACGTGCGCGCGCGCACACATATACACACACACTTTGCACATAGAGAACCACATGTGCCCATATTACAGACAGCAAGATGAGTGATTCTTCAGAAGTTCTTTCTAATGCTGCAGAGCTGCACCCATTATGTCACTTTGACATAACAATTGTGGTTTTGATTTTTTGTTTTTGTTTTGTTCTGAAGCATTGGGAGACATAGTATAATGGAAAGAACTCTAGACAAGCTATAGGAAAGACTGGGTTCAAGTCTCATATTCAGCATTTGCTGTGTGATGGTGGGCAAATTAATTTACCTGCGTAAACAGTTTCCCATCTGTGAAACAGGGATAATCTTAGTAGCCCTCCTTCCATTATAAGGTGATTGTGCTACATTATACCTATAAAACACGGTATGATTTGGGCATTTTTTTTCCCCTAGCAGTTTCTTCTTCAGGGGCCCATCCCTATGTGTATTGAGCTAGAAATTTCCTTTGCACACCAGGGAACACATGTCCCTTAAGCTGAAAGAATGAAAGAATTATCTCTCTATGCCCTGCTAATGCTTTCTCTCCTAGGTGAGGACTAGTGGTTCTGGTGTTTTTCAATGAATATGTCAGAAATGCATAACCAAGTGATACAGCAGGTGTTTTAAAAACCCCTTTTTGCCCCCGGTCGAAAGCCTGCTTAATACCCATAGTATCTTTTTGAGGACCCAGATTACATGTGCCAGAGAGATCTACACAGGAGGGTGGTACTTATTCCCCACCCTCTCCGTTAGAACTCAGCCCTTTAGCTATCTACTGAGGGCTTCCTCACAGTGAAAAAGTATGCTTTCTAATAGGCAGGAACCTGAGAGAGAAATGATTTTGTTCAGGGGGAAAAAAAAGAATATTCTTTTGGGGATCTTTTAACTAAAATTGGAGTATTTAAGGCAGTGACCCCAGGAGTTTCTCTCCTTTGTCTAATCTACTCATTCCCTCTAATAGCCGCACACTTCAAGCTTGTTTTTATGTAAGTATGCTAACTCTTGGAGTAGCAGAGAAAGTCCATTTTGGAGCTAAGCTCCCTCTCTACAGTATCAAGGATAGATTGTACCAAATTAGATACTAAAATGCTGGAAGTCTTTTTTTGCGACCACATTTCTGGTTGAAGTTGTAAAGCCCTAACATGGGAAACTAGTTTCATATTTTTATGACAGCTTTCCAAAGGTTACAGTGTGCTCTTTACCAAACGACACATAAATTGCCCGCAGGAATGCTGAGTTCAGCTGGCTTGAGCTATATATAGTTTTCTCACCTAATATTCATCTCTCACTCTTAATCCCTTGAGCCCCCTCCCCTCTAAAATGCTCCATTTACTGTGGAATATAGATTGAGAAAACCTTAATTCTTACATTTCGTGGTCATGTGTGACTTTGCTAGGGTTATTCAATAATAATTAGCAGTTGTCCTGGCAACCTCAGACCCAACACAGAAAACACCTGCGCTCATATTACCATCTTCAGCCTTCTATCCAATAAGCCCGAACAGTTTAAAGGCAAACCACCTGTCCAGTGTTAATGAGGAAAAAAGGACTGATGATTAAGTAATCTTCTCATCCTTCCTTCCAGTGTTCTATTCCTGATAAGAGATGCAACAGGAAATCATTGGTGATTGGTTAAATTAAGTTTTGTTGGATTTTGAAGTTACTTAAAGAGGGAGAGTGGAGATATTAGGTATGGAGTGTGGGGAAAGATGTTTTCTATAGTTTCTGTTTGTTCCTTAGTACAAGACATTTTAATATTTAACCATTTCCATGGTGGGACCAATTTCAGCTTCAACAGACCTTAGTATTAGCACCAGGGATGGAAGGAGAGGAAATTTGCCCCTTTGGAGCATGTTAAAAGTATGGGAGAGGTTGGTGAAGTAGTGTCTGCAACCTAGTAACCTATGTCTTCAAGATAATGAATGAATGAGAAAGCACTTATCAGTTGCTTAATATGTACCAAGCACTATGCAAAGTGAGCTGGGAATACAAATGCAAAAGTAAAGACAGTTTCTGCCTCAAGGAGCCTACATGTTAATGATACAAGTGGCCTACATGTAGGAGGGTAGTAGCCAAGGGAGTCAGTTTTAGTTTTGAGAAGTTACCACTGCCATGATGAGTGGAGCCACAGTGGAGTAAATTGACACTCCCTTTCCAGGAGCAATGACAGTTAATTTGGTTATAGTTCCAGAACTGGAAAGCTGAAAGAAGAGGGTGTCTACTTGGGGCAAGCTGGCTGCTGAGCTCCTAGGATGAAGTGAGGCATAGCTGAAGCCAGCCCTAGATATAGTTGGCAATGTAAGGCAAACACCAATGGAGAAAGGTTTACATGGTTCCAGAGCCTGAGGTCTGAAGGTGAATTCTCAACTTGGAGAGGTCATAGCTGAAGAGGGGTCAAACTTTACAACATCCACAACTCCTCCTGGAAGACCTCTAGTACTGACTAAGAAACCTACATTTGGACAGCTCCAGGTATCTTTTTCAGCAGGTTTAAATCTATTAGCAACTTCTACTGTTCACTGCATGTTGTGTCTTCTAGGGCTAATTGGAACAAATCTAAATATTCTATTCCATAGCCTTTAAAGTACAAGTCAGTGGCTTTTCATCATACATAATTCTCCTGTTTCTAGTTTCCCGGATCACAACAGGAGTGTGAAGCCAGGGAACCAGAATATGTGGATGGACAAGGGTAGGCTCAGCCTGAGAGCAAAGGAGGAAGTAAAAGAGGTATCAGAAGGAAATAGTTCAGAAAACTAAACACAAAAAGCATTAAATTCAGGGGCAGCTAGGTAGTGTAGTGGATAGAGCATCGGACCTGAAGTTAGGAGGACCTGAGTTCAAATCCAACCTCAGACCAAACACTTGATACTTACTAGCTGTGTGACCTCACTTAACCCCAAATGCTTTTAAAACACACACACACACACACACACACACACATTAAATTTATAGTAGAGAGTCAAACAATACTCCGTACATCAACAGCCCAAAAGGTTACCACCATAAGACAGCATGATGTCATCATTGATGTTTATAATCATGAACCTGAATCATCGAGGAAAAGTTAAATTATACTGTATCCTAGTAGATATGGTAGAGTAAAAAGTAAGATACTGGATTTGGAGTTAAAGGAACTGAATTCAAACTCTGGCTATCCTGCGTACTACCTGCCATGCCATTGGAGACCTCTCTGCTTTATCCTCATCAGCAAAAACGAGAGTTAGATTTCTCTAAAGTCCCTTCTAAATCAAAGTCTGTGATTCTATAATCTCCATCTTGTGATGCACTTTAGAAAGACTCCATTTGTCCAACTCGGATATTGGAGTTCAGTGTTATTTCAGTACCTGATGGCTTTTCAATCTCTTCTGCAAGTGCATACTTCCTCCTTCAGTGCAGATCACAGCACATCCACACCTTGTTATACTGTGTACATGATAGAGTGAGCACCCAGGACTTCTGGGACCCCTAGCCTAGTATCCTTTCTCTTTCGTTATACCGTCCTCCTGCCACAGTCTATGTGTTCATGCATGTTGTAATTCAGTCATTTTTTCAGTCGTGTCTGACCCTAAAACCTATTCACAAACCCCTGGGGGTGAGGTTCATGGACCCCTGTGTGAAAACTACATTCTTTCTCCCCTTCTTTTTATGCTTACCTCAGATGTGGCTCAGTGCCCACATCCCACTTGCTCAGAGCTAGTGGGTTATATTAAAATGAATCCTATGACATGGATATAGTATTTGACCTCGGAAAAAGCAACATGTTAGGCCTGATCTCAAAATAAAAGCTAGGCTTTCTGTGTGGCCCACCTTCAGCTCCCACCTCTACTCTGGCCTTTCTCTCGGGTTAAGTGAATCCTTGCTATGTCTCTGTGCTTTATTAGTTGGTTGTAGAAACTAATGAACACGCATAACCTTTCACCTTTTGTGACCTTTGCCTAGGACTAGCCCATTTTTTAATTGTGTCTACCTCCTCAGGCAACATGTTTTATATTTCTTTGGAGAGTCCAGCTAGGAATGACTTGCCTTCCAATAATGAGATAGTCAGTCTTATAAATGCCAAGCAGTTTCCTTTGGTCATTTGTAAGAAGAAGGAGACTGAGCATCCCTGAGCCAATTAAAAATAAACCGCAGGCTTACTTTAACAATACGGCCAAAGCTAGCCAGGTTCTCAGATGGTTGGGCCTCCATAACGTATCTTCCATTGTTTTTATCTGATATGATTTTAATTGACTTTTCCTGAGAGTTTTCAATATTTCTATTATACAATATTGCCTCACGGTTGAATATGTCTCACCATTTGAGAAAAGTCTTCTGGTTTCTTAGCTTAAATTTTCTTTTGGAGAGAGTCTGTTTTCATTGGTAAGTGTCACACAGAGCCCTAAAATATTTCATTTCATTCTCAATGCTTAGTTTTGTTTTTTACTGTGGAATGCAGGCAAAGTGGGACCAAAGTCAGTGTGGCGTTCCTCTCAGCTGTATTACACCAAGACCCTCCAATGCCTTCTGACATCGTCAGCCTTCACTAAGAGTTGTTTACTTTGGACCCTCGCTGTATCTTAATGTCACTTAAGGAACAGCTGGAATGAAACTGCTGCCTAGATCAGAGGGACAGTAAAGGTGGGCCGGACTTGTGTTGAGCTTATTAAGGACAGTGTATAAATAGAGACTACATACACTTACAGAAAATCTCAGCTTTATTTTTATTCCTTCGACATAGTTTCTATGTTTAGCGTTTGGTTACTATGCTTTGGCTAACCTGTGAAAGTAAGCCCAGTGTTTATTTCATTTGGATTGGTGATCTTCATTCTTCTTCCTCTTGTAAATGAGCTCTCCTGGTATTAAAATACAGGACTTCACTGTCCCATTGTCAGGAAGCATTGTGCCTTGTTCAGACTGCACTCAGGCCTTACCCAGGAGTTGCTTTCATTTCTATTAATGTAGAGTTTTTCTGGATTCCAGCATGGTGGGCTGTGTCTTCTTTACTTCTTCTTAAACAGAATTTCATTCACTGTCTTCTTACATGTTACTAGAAATCAATCATTAAAGTAAAATTCTTTTTTCTGTAATACTTTTCATCCTGAATAATCAGAAATTTTTTTTCTTTTTTTTTCTTTTTGCCCGAAAGGGTAGCATGTATAAGTATTAGTGGACTTATATACAACTGTCCTGGACTTAGTTTGTGCCTCAGCATCCTAGAATGAGGTTGACTTCTTTCTCTAATAGGCTGAAGATTAAAAAACAAACAACAACAAAAAAACCCACCCTTTTTTACCAAGCAAAATGACTGTCGTAACTTTAGTTACAACTAACTGGTGGAATGTGGAATGATCTAAGCTTAACACTGTCCTGGTTCATGTCAGTATTCCTGGGGTCTCTAGTTTGGTTAATTCTACTAATACAAATCATAAACTCCTTATGCCTTTGGCCAGGGGTTCTTAAGTTGGGGTCCATGAAATTGTTTTTTCTTAGTATATTGACATATATTTCAATATAATTTGTTTCCTTTGTAATCTGTATTTTATGGATTTAGAAACCTTTTTTTTTTCTGAGAAGGGGTCCATAGGTTTCACCAAAATGCCAAAGGGGTAGGTGAGGTTCACAACACAAACTTAACAAAAGAGTTAAGAATCCCAGGCTTTGATGATCTTATTTCTCTTGTGTTGGGGGAGGGGGTGAATCATTACCTAATAGACAGCCTCCTGGTGATAAGTATCTTCTGATTTAAGTTTGTTATTAGATCATAGATTTTAAAGGGACTTTAGAAGTCACCTAGACCAGCTTCCTCATTGACTTGCCCATAATCACACAGGGAACAAGTAGCCGAACCAGAATTGGGACCCAAAATCAGCATACTTTTCATTGCGCCATACTGCCTCCAGATGTACTGGGAAGATGAGTAACTCCTTCAGCTTGTGTTATATTAGAATATTCTTTAAGAATCCATAGTCACCTCCATGCATTGATGAGGCATCGAAGTAGAATTTTAGTAGAGAGATGTCCTTCTAGACTTCAGAAGTGAAAGAAACAAATTGGGGGGGAATGAGGGGATAATCTATTACTTCACCTCCTTAGTGTTAAATTTAGTTGATTCATTGAGGAAACAAATTTGTGAGGAGAGACCCTTGTTATCAGCCCCATTAAAGACCTTTAGACAATTTACAGCAAACATGAGTGTGTTGGGTTTTGGCCTCTATTCATCAAACTGACAACTGTTGAAAAGAGCACATCTTAGAACTTGATTAAGAATCCTTTTCCATCCCTCTAGTGACTTCATGAACACTAGAGAAAAATTCATTTTCTGGCTCTGGACCTTTGAAAGCTTCTCAGAAGAAAATTACTGTGTTTCTTGGTAACTCGCCAGAAGTTTCATGGCAGCAAACAAAGCAGCAAGCTCTGGGCCCATACATGCCTCTGATATGCTGCTATGTTGTGCATGTGAGATCTGACTATGATGCTATGCTTGAGATGCTTGAAATTTTCCTCTTTGTCTTCCTGCATATGAGCTTGTTGTCGTTATTCAGTTCACTTCTCTTCTTCCATCTTCCATCTTCCATCCAGAGTATCAGACTTCTTAAACGTGTTGACATAAGTGCTAATTTTTCCTTTCCTGAAAAGTTTTATAACACTTTCATCTCAGGTTATCAGTTTTCTGTCACAGCCATGGTTTCTCCCCCCCCCATTTTTTTTTTTTTGCTTTCCTCATTTCTCCTTAATAAAAGAAAAGACAAAACAATACAAATTTACCCCTGAAGTAGAGTGATCAATTCATCTTCTCCCCCAAATTGGAGTGTCCTCCAAATTAAAGAGATAGGGACAGGAGGCTTAGAAGGACCATACTTAGTCATGGCGCAGCCATGACTAGAAAACCCACAAATTGCATTTCTGATTTTCTGTTAGGTTTGTGATTTGGGAACTAAGCTTCCTATTTCTTTTCCTCTCCCTGTTTCCCTTCTGGTTTTTGCTTCTAAGCCAGGTAAAGTTGTCCCCCAAGGCCTACACTGATTTACGGCGTGCTTGCTGAATAATGGCTTTAGAATTTGTTTCCTTATCACTCTTAGAATTCAACTATGCACCTAGTATATGTATCTCCACATCCCCTTGCCATCTTTAGCTAATATTAGCTTGGCGTTTTCAGAACACACAAAAAAATTGTTTTCTCTTTCATTTCTACATTGCTGGTAAGTTTTAAAAATATGATTGGATGGCAATAGGGTCACGAAATGGACAAACCACAGCAGAGGAATTAGTCTGGTCCCACAGAAAGATCACTTACTCTGGAGTTTGAAGACCTGGATTCATATATCTGACATTTAAAACCTGTTTAGGCTTTGAGCTAGACATTTAAACTCCCTGGGCCTCAGTTTCCTCATCTGTAAAATGAGGGGATTGGACTAAATAGTCTCTAAGGTTCCTTCCATCTCTGGGTTTGGGTCACAAGAGGTCAGTCTAAAAGTAGTTCACATATTCCCTCTGGTTGTTAGGAAATGGCCATATTTCTTAAGCAGAGTGAAGGTAGCTTTGTTTTTTGTTTTAATGTTCAGGCATGGAACAGCCAATCAAAAGGAGATTCCATACCTGCAGTTCATAACCAGGTAGCACAGTGGTGATGTTTGGTTTCTTGGGATTATAGACAAATGAGACATTAGCCAGTTGACTCTTGCTGGGCTGCGTCTGGATTTATACATGGGCCAGGCAAGGAATAAACTTTTTTTTTTATTTATGTATTTATTTATTTTTAGAAATATTTTATTAATCTGTTTGTAGTTTTCAGCAATCACTTCCATATGCTTTCAGGTTTTAAATTTTCTCCACCTCCCTTCCCAGGATGGCGTACAATCTGATATAGGCTGCACATACACATTCCTATTAAACCTATTTTCACTTTAGTCATGTTGTAAGGAAGAATTAGAACCAATAGAGGAGCCATGAGAAAGAAGAAACAAAACAAAACCAAAGAAAGAAAAAATAGCAAATAGCACGCTTCGATCTGCATTCAAACTCCACAGTTCCTTCTTTGGATGTGGATAGCATTTTCCATCGCGAGTTCTTTGGAGATATCTTAGATCTTTGCATTGCTGAGAAGAGCTAAGTCTATCACTGTTAGTTACCGCACAACATACCTGTTACTATGTACAGTGTTCTCCTGGTTCCGCTAATTTCACTCAACATCAGTCCATACAGGTCTTTCCAGGTTTTTCTGAAGTCTGCCTGCTCATCATTTCTTATAGCACAATACTATTCCATTACAATCATAAACCACAACCTTAACGTAGATGGATTGTGTCATGTGCTGTCCCGCTTCAAGGCTGAGTGAGAACTGAATTTCAGTTTATATGCTTAGGTTGAATCTACTAAAAATCACCAAGATTGATTTTTTTCTTATATTTTAGTGATGATGCTTTAAAAATTCATGATCATGTCAGTGTTGGTGTTATTTTGCTATTTTAGTTATCCCTTTATTAAATATTTTTAACAGTTCCTATGAAAAACATGCAGTTCCCTGTTTTCAGATATAATTGTTATTTATGTTAGTGGTATCATCATACCAATACACATAGAAATACTTCCAGTTTTACCTGGCTTATGTAAAATTACCAATAAAATATTTTTATGACTACTCCTTTTTCATTTTTGTTTACAACGAATGTGTGTGTGATAAACAAAAAATTCCAATCCAGAAACCACATGATGCCTCTTAAATTCTCATAGGATCTCTACTAATTCTTCTTCTGTTAAATACGTATTTGCTTATTCTCTCCCCCATTAAATTGTGATGAAGGTAGAAAATAACTAATAACTTCTTTCCCTGCAGGTAGAGACTGTTTTTTGCTTCCCCATAACTCAGTACCTGATAAGTAATAGGCACTTAATGAATCTTTATTGACATACTGATTACTACCTGGACTGAGGAAGATTTCAACCCTGCTGATCATCCTAAGCAGTCTTTTTTTCCCCTTTTTTTTATTTGTCTTCAAGAAACAATTTTAACTCATCATTGATCTGTATTCAAGCCAGGGCTCAATTCCCCTCTGCATCACTCAAACACTATCCTATCCATAGACATCTTAATCCTTTCTCAGTCAATCAGTCAAACATTTATTAAGCACCTGCTGTGTTCCAGGCACTGTGCTAATAGAGAAATAGGCAGTCTTTCAAAGTTTCTGTGATCAATTCCCAGGTTTCTCTACTATTGTTTGGCCTTTGTTTTTGAACAGGACCAATGACATCACAAGGCTAATGTCTTATGTGTGAATTGGATTTAAGCAAGGCAGAGCAAAAGTATGTTGGCTGGCCCCATACCTAGAACAGCCTCCCTCCTCACCTTCATATACTGGCCTCTTTAATTTCCTTTAAGATTCAGCTCAAAAAGCCTCTCCTGGTTCTCTTTGCTGTTAATGCCCTTCCATCTGATAATACCTTCTACTTAACCTGTGTATTTTTTTAAAAATATGAATTAATGAATTTATTTTTAGTTTTCAACATTCACTTCCATAAGATTTTGAGTTCCAAATTTTCTTCCCCTCCCTCCCTTCCTCCTACCCCAAGACAGCATGCAATCCGATATAGGGTCTACATATACATTCATATTAAACATATTTTCTCTTTAGTCATGTTGTAAAGTAGAATTAGAACTGATAGGAGGAGCCACAAGAAAGAACAAACAAAAAAAAATTAAGAGCAAATAGTACGCTTCAATTTGTATTCAGACTCCATAGTTCTTTTTCTGGATGTGGGTAACATTTTCCATCATGAGTCTTTTGGAGTTGTCTTAGATCCTTGCATTGCTAAGAATAAATAAGTCTGTCACAGTCAGCCATCACACAGTGTTGCTGCTACCGTGTACAATGTTCTACTGGTTCAGCATCGGTCCATACAAATCTTTCCAGGTTTCTCTGAAACCTGCCTGCTCATCATCTCTTATGGAACAACAGTATTCCATTACATTCACGTACCACAACACGTTCAGCCACTCCCCCCCGTATATTTTTTATTCTTTATTTTCTTGTTTGCCCCATTGGAATATGAGCTTCTTGAGAGCAGAGATGGTGCTTTTGCCTTTCTTTGTATCCATAGTGAATGGCACATAATAAGCACTTAATGGTTGCTGACTGACTGACTTGACTTCACACCATCCATCGCTGGTCCCCGGATGACAGACGCTCAGTCCATCACCAGCTCTTACTGAAATCCTTTCCATCTTGGGAGGGCCTGCCAGATCCCTTCTGGTATAGCCTTCTGGAACCCAGATAATCTCTCCCAGTAGCATCAGAAGACTTTTCTTACTTGGAGGAAAACTGCCTAAAGTGTTTGTAACTCTGGTTAGAGCTATCTGGCTGTTAGAAATGCTAACTCTAATCTTTCTTGTTTCATCAAACAGCTAAGTGGCAGTGGTGGTGGGTTTTTTTTTCTTAACAAGTTAAGATTTAGTCATCCAAGGTTATGTTTGCATCTGGCAACATTTATAAATTTTTAATGATGAAAGGGGTTGACAAATCTCTTTAAAAACCAGCTCATGGGAAATAGAAGCAGCCTGCCTAATGGAGCTTACAGATAGATCTTTGATGCTCAGAGGCGACGACAGACAGAAATGTGCTTGATAGAATCGTGTCTTTAAGGATCTCTGTCTCTATAGTGTTTCTATTTAGTCCTGCTATAGCCATTTTAATGTTCATAAAAATACCCCACATAACTTGTTTTATAGAAAGAATTTTTTTTTAAACTAAACTCCTGGTGTTTTTTGGAAAGGGCTAAAGGAAATTGCATACTTCCCCATAAGAAGAGATATTTTAGGCCTTCTGGTCAAAGGGAGACATCCAGTATTTAGAAAGGTAACCAAGATCCAGGAGCTTCCAAAAAGAATAGAATCTTCTTTTTACAGAATCAAACACCTGGCTGTGAGGAGGTCAAGGCTGTGGGTTTGGGAGGCAGGTTTTGTTTTCCTTTGTGGTTCCCATTTTCAGGCTCTGAAGAAATAGCTCTTTTCTTTTTCCTCATTTTTAAACTTCCCTCTCTTAAATAAAAACTGAGTGTGAAAAGGAAGCTAAGTCTCTATGACATGTGTGTCTTGTTCCCTAAAGCATAGGTACTAGGCCTTGCATTTTTCTCTTAAGAAAGGTGAAGAAATCACAGCAAGACATCTGCTGCTCTACATAATTTGGAAGAGTGATTTCTCTGTTAAGCATGTTATTTATGAACAGAAGCTCTCTTCTTAGGCAGTGGGAATTAGTGGAGAGTGGTACTCTACTTGGAAAGCATCACTTGGGAAATTAACCTCTATACTTGACAGGTGGGCCTCTATGCAAAATATTGAATTCCAACTTCTGTCATGTTTTTCTTCAAGATTTCATCTATTCTCTCTTCTGGCAAGGCTTATCAGCATATCTACTTCATCCAGCACATGCTCAATTAAAAGCTTTATGGTTCAGGTCTTCCAAAGATGATTGAAATGAACCAAACCAAAGTGAGAAATAAATTTAATTCAGCCCTAAGCTAGCCTAAAAAAACAAACAAACCTTTAAACATTTTTGTTAAAAAGACATCTTATTTTAAAGCTTGAGAAAGGAAATTCCTTCAGATGGTGGTTTACTGTGAGTTGAGCTAGAGAATCATCATACAGAAGTTAAAATTTGGCATCCCACCCTGAATTTCAATAAGGAATCTACATTGTAATGTTCTGTATTGAAAAAAGTAAATCATCTAATTGTCTTCCATAGTACAGTGTTCCAGCCACACCCACAGTCTGCAATTGCCTTAAAACCTCAAGATTAAAAGGAAAATCATTTCAGGACTTTGGAGAGGGATGGGACATCAGAGATATGATACCAAAGTTAGAAGGAACTGGCAGGACCATCTAATCCAATGCACACCTGACCAAGAATTCCCTTCGCAACATATCTGACTGGTACTCATCTTGCTTGCTTTTGAAGGTTTCCGGTGAGGGGGAGTTGTCCTCTGTACTAAATACTAACTAGCTATTTCACTTTTAAATAGTAATAATTAAGAAGTTTTTCCTTATATTTCCTTATATATTTTCCTTATATTTCCTAAATTCACCTCTTGAGCACTTCCACCTACGTCCTTGGCCCAGTTCCTCATATGACATGATCACAAGGCCTCTGAGAAAGGGTTATTTTATCCTGATCAGTCTGTACTTATCAGCGTCCCTCCTAAAAGGTGATGCCCTGAACTGAACATGGTACTCCAAAATTGGGCTTAGCAAAGAGGAGTATGGCAGGACTGTTACCTTATTAGTCCTACACAATATGCGTCTTTTAATGAAGCCTAAGATCACGTTGTTTTGTAATTTTTGCTTTGTGAGTTTTTTCGGGGAGGGAGAGAGTGAAGGTGGTTGCCTCATCACACTTTCGATTCATTGAGCTTATAGTCACCTAAAACCCACAGATCAGCTGCCATACCTTGTACATCATGTGTTTGTGAAATTAATTTTTTGACCTCATGTATAAGTCTTATTAACATGTATCCCTAGTAACTTTCATGTAATTGGATACAAGCCAGAACCCCAGAGTTGAGGAACCTGCAGCCTCAAAGCCACATGTGGCCTTCTAGGTCCTTGGGTGTGGCCTTTTGACTGAGTCCAAGTTTTACAGAATAAATCCTTTTATTAAAGGGCATTTGTTCTGTGAAGTTTGGATTCAGTCAAAGTGCCGCACTAGAGGGCCACGTGTGACCTTGAGGCCTCAGGTTCCCCACCCCTGTCCTAACCTGTCATGATCTTTTGGGATTCTGATTCTACCATCTAGTATTCTAGCCATCCCTCCTAGCTTTGTGTCACCTGCAGATTTAGTACACATATCACCAGTGACTTTATCCAAGTCATTGATAACAACTTAAATGGCACGGGACCAGGTGCACGTTCTCCTGACATTCCAGTATACACCTCGTTCTCAGCCAACTTCAAATCACTAATGATTGTTCTTTGGGTCTTGCCATCTCACTACTCAGTTCGAAATCTACCTCACTACGCCATTGTCTGGCGAACATCTTTCAATCTCATCCACAAGAACAGCATGAGAAGCTTTATCTAAAACTGCCAAATTCTGAGAAAGCTATATTTATAGTGTAGTTAAGTTAATCTTACAAGACCTATTCTTGTTAAAGCCATATTGGCTCTTTGTGATTACTTCTTTCTTTTCCAGATACTAAAACTATTCCTTTAATGATACTTTTTGTAATTTTGCCATGCATGAACAGCAAATTCACCTATAGTACTCAAATTTCACTTTATTTTGCTTCTTAAATTGGGATAATTGGCCCTCTCCAGTCCTGTGGTGCCCCTTCCAGTCTCTAGTTTTTCAGAGACCACTGCCAACAGCTGAGCAGTCACATCTGCCAGTTCTTTCAGTACCCTGGAATGTTGTTTGTCTGCACCTAAGGGCATGAACCCATCAAGGGCAGCTCTGCGCTCTTAACTGCCTTCTTACTTGTCTTGGATGTCACCTCTCCTGTAGCCATGGTTGACTCTGTCCTTTACAGTCCAAAAGTCATTCTCCTGGCTAGGGAAAACAAGCAATATAAAACCAGTCTGGTCTGCTCTGTTGATTCTGTTGTCCATTATCACTATCCCATCTACCCTCATTAGTAGTCCTGTCGCTTCTTTGATTCCCTTTTCTTTAGTAACGATAGTTATAATAATCTGGTGTGCTTTCTTCACTACCCTCAATGCATTCCAAGCTTCGGCACTTTTGACACTTGCTTTTACAGAAATGTGTCACACTTTAGTACTTTTCTCCGTTACCTGCCTTTGCAGGTAATGTGCTGCTAAGGCATTCATCTTATGTACCTGTCTTTTAAAGTATGGCTTGTTGTGCAGCTACATCCATCCCCCTTTTCCTCCACATTGAAATAATTTGTTTCTCTTTTCAGAATTTCACATTTAAGAGCTCCTTACCCATCTTGGGCTGATTGTTCATAGAGAGAGGATTTTAGGCCATGGGATCTGACCTAATCCTCTTTTGAACCATTTGAAATTTGTTCTCCAAAAATCTAGGATTTATGTCAGACTAAGATCAGTTTTCCTTTTCTAACACAAATTTTAAAAGGGTAGTTACCTTGTCTCCACAGTTCCCACCATTTCCATCCCAACTACTAGTTTTTTCTCATTGGAGAGACTTCAGCCCAGAGTAATTTCCCTCACTGCTGTCTCTACCTTTCAAGGTTATCACTGAGACAAACCAAAGTCTTCTGGTTTTTGACACACAGAGCTCCAATAAAAATCCAAATATTTGAAGTCCTCTTTCATTCTGCCACATTATGCTTTCATTTACAGTCTTGTGACCGTTTCCCATCTATTTCTTCTTTCTAAGGGATCTTTAGTATATTCCAATAACAATATCTCCTCCATTTTTCTTCTGTTGATATTTCCCTGTGTTTTTCACCGTGTACCCCTCTGGTTCTTAGATTTCCTCCCATGAAATTTGTATGTGCATATTTTCTCATCCCGTAGTAACTCCAATCCAACCCCCCTACTTTTTACCTATCCTTTTATATGTGAATAATGTGTGTGTATCCAGAGCCATATTCACATCACATGTGCTATCCTGCTAAGTCTCAGTGACATCTTTGATGTCAAATTCACTTCCTTGTTTTAGGAGCTCTCATTCACTTTGCTTACTATAGGCGTACCTCATTTTATTGCACTTTGATTTGATGCGCTGTGCAGATGTTGCATGTGTTTTTTTTTTAATAAATTGAACATTTATGGCAATCCTACATTGTCTTTTGGTGCCATTTTTCCAACAGCATTTGCTCACATCGTGTCTCTTTGTCACATTTTGGTAATCCTCGTAATATTTCACATTTTTCATCATTATTATGTGTTATGATGATCTGTGATCAATGATGTTATTATTGTGCTTCTTTTGGGGTACCACGAACCAAAGCATATGAGATGGTGAACTTCATCAGTAAATGTTGTGTGTCTTTTGACTGCTCTACCACTTAGCCACCAGTCAGTCTCCCTCCTTGTCCTCAGGCCTCTTTGTTCCCTGACACAACGATATTGAAATTAGGCCAGTTAATAACCCTACAATGACCTCTAAGTTTTCAAATGAAAAGAAGACTCAATCGATGTCACAAACTTCATTGTTGTCTTGTTTTAAGGAATTGCCGTAGCCACCCCAGCCTTTAGTGATTAGCACCCAGATCACACAGCAGCCACCAGCAAAAAAGAGTTATGACTGACTTGCTGAAGGTTCAGACGATGGTTGGCATTTTTCAGCAATATTTTAAAATTAAGATGTGTACATTTTTCCAGTGAGTTTTTCTGGCACCATTCTTTATTCCCACATGAATCATCACAAGTGAATAGTAGTCATCAGGTTAGCAGTTGGGTTGAACAGAAAGCAAAAGATGTCAGAGGTAGCCAGCCACGTCAGATGACAATATTAGAACAAGGTTCCTCTATCTTATTAATGCTTTTAGCAGAGAATTCCTGTTTCTCATGTTATCCACCTGGTTCAGTCTAATGAAGCTGAAATATATATGTGTGTGTGTGTGTGTGTGTGTGTGTGTGTATATATATATATATATATAATATATATATGTATATATATATAATATATATGTATATATATATATATATATATATATGTTAAGGAGACCTGCGCCATTAACTGAGTAACCTTGGGTAAATCACTTAGCCTTTCTAAATTGGAAAGCTGGTATAATTTTGATTGAGCAAAAATAATTCAAAATATGAATCATCATCATCATCCGATTATCTTGTAAGAAGTTATCTGTGTAAATGTTATAATTTCCCGGTAAGATGTAAGCTGCTGTGGAAACCCATCCTGGTTAAACTTGATGACATGTCAGCCTTCTGGAGGACTTAACTAGCATTTTTAGCATGTGCCCACAGTGAAGACATTCATTGTCTGAAACCGGAGTGATCACTGAGTGATGCCCAAATAAGCTGGCAACATTGTACAACTCATAGACAAAGGAGGGAATAAACTAATCTTTTACACTTTCTCGAATTAGATGGTGGTGGCGGTGGCGGCGGCGGCAGCAGCAACAGCTAGCTTTTATAAAGCATTTTTATATTTGCTAAGCATCTTACAGATATTTAATCCTTACAATAACCCTGGGAAGTAGGTAAGTACCATTACTGTTCCCATTTTACAGATGAGGAAACTGAGGCAGACCAAGGTTAAGTGACTTGCCCAGCATCACATAGCTAGTAAGGGCTGGATTTGAAAATCTGCATAGGATATGTATGTATAACTGTGAACCCAGGGGTTCTGAGTATACATTTTTTTCTTGGCCCGGATGTGTGAATATTATTGGTATCAGGAATTGCCCTAGAAGGAAACTCCCTCTACCAATTCCTATTAGCAGCAGTTCTATCGCTAAGAGTTTTAGAATTCCCCGGGGCATTGAGAAGTGACTTGCCTAGGCTGACATACTGCATGTTATCCACGTCAGCCTCTTTGGCCAGTCCTGAGACCACCTAGGGTGTGTTGTTTTTAGTTCCTGTGGCTTCCCTGGTCTGTTTGGTGTGACTTAATATCCTGGCTGCTACCTATGGTGGCTTGAAACAGACTAAGTGAGCTATGGTTCAAGTTCATCACCCAGTGATTCATTTTCCCCATTCCTGGGTGGGACTTACTGGTAGCTAGTTACAGCTTTAGTTCTCTGGTGGTTGAGGGTTGCTCCCAAAAGTAGCTAAGAAAATTGAAATCTCCGCAGTATTTTTGTGTTTAAAAAAAAAAAAGACTTGAATGAAAAACCTTCTCTTGACTCAGGTTATTTACTCTAAATGTCCCAGGTCTTTTTTATTTCTCATAAAACATCATTGGGATGTTTGCAGTTGGAGGGAGAAAAGATAACTTCTTTGTATTGCAGAAACTCTCGTGTTGTTACTTTTAATCGTCATCTTCCAACTAAGTCAAAGCAACCATGAATTTTGGTAGGAAGAATTTCTTGACAGTGAGTTTTTCAAATTTGGACTTTTGGGCCTCACTCTAGAGATGATCTTCGGGGCGGGGGGGGGGATTCCTTAGGCTAGGGCCAGGAGATAGTGCTAAGAGCTGTTTGAATATCTCTGAAAGCCTCAAGTTCTGCAAGCCAGTCATTTCAATGACAGATGATGCCTTTGGATTTGCTGACACCCTAAGAGTTCACTTTATAAACCAACCAGGGACCCCGCGGTACACAAGTACATTTCACATCTGGCTTGATAATTTGTCCTGTCAAGGAATTCATGTGACATTTATCCACTCCTGAGAACTGTGGGATCAGACCTGAGTACACTGCCCTGGCCAGACCTTCTGTAAGGGTTGCTGCTGGATCTAATCTTGTATGACCACTCAGGGGGACCAATTTTTGAGGAGCCACATCTTTACTTGCCCTCACCTAGTCAAAATTAGGTCACGAGGATCTTATTGTACCCATAAATCCTCTTGCCAGGAAAAAAAAAATGCAATTTTTTTTTCTGAATCTGGTCTTTGGTTCTAGTGAACTTCATTGGTATTTTATAACTCAGGCTAAGAGGTGTCTTTATAGGTGGCTGAGAGCTGTAATACTCCCCAGGAGTTGGCTGGTTTCCTTCACACCAGTTTTTCATCTCTGCCCAAGAAATTAACCTCGGGGATTTGATCTTTTTTCTACTTTCTATGCAGTATGAGAAGCTCTTGAATCAGTTACTTTGTCTCTATGACAGGTGCAGGAGAATTTAATTATTGTAGTATCCTTTGTGTGATGTGGTAGCACTGTAGCTTTGCGTAAAATTTGTGAACACTGAGTAAAGTGCACAGGAAAGGGTGAGAGGCCATTCTGTAAGCTCTGAGGAAGGTGTCCTCAGTCCCACAAACCCTGTGGTTTGATTGTCCAAGAACACAGAACTGGGCTGAGGCTGCTCCAGTTCTCATTCTTTGCTTCCAGAAAGCCTACTTCCTCCTGAGGCTACTGCCTAGGGGGTTGGCACCAGCTACATCTTCACACCTCATTCAGCTCACTGAATGAGTTAACCATGATTGGCACCCATCTTTCTTGGCTTCCTCCCCTCCCTTTCCCTCACCTTCCCACACAAACTTCAGGTAGTACCATAGCTCAAACACAAATAGAAGTGTCCGTGAGTGGAAAATCCCTACTTGGCTTCCACTGAAGTCAGTGACTGCTGTCCTGTTTAGTCCAACAGCTTGGGCAGCAGCAACTGGAGGGGAGAATTCAGTGCCCCAGTGCCAGCTTCTGAGCTCACAATCAGAAAGAAGGCTTGTCCTTTGAATGCTAAAGGAAAGGATTATTATTCTGAGGTTAGAGAGACTGAGGCTCCAACCACTGACATTAAAACAGCCCACTTTGTGTGGGTCTTTGTTAGCTAGGAGGAGGAGAGGTTGCATTGGGGATGGGGGATGGGGGATGCTTATTGGGGCTCTATTTGGGGTGGGGTTTTGTTTGTTTTGCTTTTTTGGGGGGAAGGAGCTTAGAAAGGGAAGAAGAGAAGTAGAGGATAAATATAGAGAGGGTACAGTTTTCCTTGACCTGAAATCAGCCTCTTGTAATTTCAAAGCTGGGATAGTGTTCATTTGAGAAGCCTATAGTTCTTAGGATTGTTTTTTTTGCCCATTTTTTTTCTCCTTACTGTCAGCCACAGCATTCAATATTACATCTGCCCAAGGCTGGTATAGAATCTTGCCATCTCTGATTCAGAAGCAAGGGCTGAGGTGTTTCCAATTTGGAGGTGTGGCAGCCCGGAAAGGGGTTCAGAGAAAAGACTGTGTATATGCGTTTGCCACTGCAATTCTGAATCTCACATTATCTATTTCAACAAATAACCCTTGGATCAGAAAAGCCTATTAAATACAGAAAGGACATTGATCTTTCATTGAGAATTTGCCAGCTTTGAAGTGCCAGCTGTCCATTCCTGCCGACTGGGAATGAAAACACTTCTATTCCACAAGCTAAAAGTCATCACGACAAACATCTGAGTCTCCAACTTACCTTAATTTATTGCCTTTTAGCATCATTTCTTAATTTTAATAGGTGTTGATAGTAGCATTTCTCCTTTGATTTTACAGGGGCTATGCAGGGTCATTATACCTGCCAAAATTTCACCAGCAGCTCTGCTCAGGAAGATAATGTGGGGATGGATAGGCTTGTGTGTATGAATGCTTTGTGTCACTGTGGTAGACAGATTAATTCAGGCTGTTTTTCAATTTTCATAGTCCCTGGTTGAAAGACATGGAGCCAGAAATACGCTTCAGAAGCAGCAGCAGCAGCATTGGAGGGCCTAGCATCCCTGCCCCCAAGACTCTTGTTGTATGCTTTAACCCCCTTCTGAAGAAGCCACTTCTTAAAGCCATTTATCCTCAAATTCAGCAAAATCTTTGACTATTGGCAAGGCAGCAGGGCAGGCACCAGAGTGACAAATACACAGTCCCTGCTGTCTAACGCTTACATCTTTGCACCATCCCTTACACAAAGTAGGTGCTTAATAGGTATTTTCCAAACTGAGTCAGATTAATGAGGAGGGGCATTTAAAACATGTCAAAATAATTTACTCAAGGGAATATATGATGATTGCAAAAGAAAGGTCTAGTAGTGCTATAGGAAATTTGAGAAAGGAGAGCTTGTGTTCATCCAGGGAATCACGAGGTACAGTTTTATAGAGGAGGTGGCATCTGGGCTGGACCTTTTAGAAAGAGCAGTGGGTGACATTATGAAGAAATTCATGCCAGGTGTGAGTAACAGCCAGTGCCAGTACATGGGCAGAATCCCAGTACCTGGGAGCCAGAATTGACCAGAGCTTAAATTTGATTTAAATCTTAATGTAGCCCAGGCAGAGGGGGAAGGGGTTGTGGAGGAAGGTGAACGATAACTCTCTCCA
Organism: Phascolarctos cinereus; assembly: GCF_003287225.1. Taxonomy (NCBI): domain Eukaryota; kingdom Metazoa; phylum Chordata; class Mammalia; order Diprotodontia; family Phascolarctidae; genus Phascolarctos; species Phascolarctos cinereus. The sequence continues at coordinate 375,853,369 of NW_027555625.1, forward strand.
AGTATGTGCAGGGTTGTCATGTGGACAAGGGAAGAAGCAGCAACCATCATGGTGTTGTAGAAAGAACATTGGCATTCTAGCCCGAGGTGTGACCTTGAGCAAGTCACTGAATTCCTGAGTTTCATTTTTCCTCATCTTTAACATGAGGGGGTTTGACTAGGAATCGTAGGTTCCCAAAGTGGGTGATACCACCCAGAGGGCACAGGAATGATCCAGGGGGTGCTATTTTTTAAAATGATACAATTTTTTTAAAAAAACCGTTAAAGGGTTGAAGAAGGTAGATCTACAGAAGGGTGCTGAGTAATTTTTTTTTTTGAAGAGGGGGCAGATAGCCAAATAAGTTTGGGAACCTCTGGACTCAATTAATTAATAGGTGTTTATTAAGGGCTAGTAGGTGCTAGACACTAGGCTAGGAAATGAGGATATGAATACAAAAGTGAGACAATCCCTGTCCTCAGAGAGCTTACATTCTGTCAGGGGAATGCAATATCTTCACAAATATGCAAATGTGAGGATAGATACTGTACAAAATAAATACCCAGAGATTGGGGGGAGGGACACTGACAGCTAAAGGAATCAGTAATGATCTGCTGACCGTTACATGAAAGGTCCCTTCCAGGCCCAAATCTCTGATCTCAGAAGAAGGGTTGTATTTGCTGTCTTTAACCCTAGAGAGAAGGAACCTTCTACTAAACTAAAGGAAGTTCTTCTAAACTGGGCAGAAACTGGAGTGAGGCAGATCTAAGCTTCATTGAAGAAAAACTTGCCAAGAAGTAGAATTATCCAAAAAATGGAATAGACCATCTGGGGAACGTAGGGATTCTCTTGCAGTTGGAGGTGAGATAACGACTTGTAAGGTATATTTTGCTTTCTAACCATCTTAGCAGATGTTGAGAATCTGTAAAGTCGTCCTTACCCAAACCTGTGATGAACCCATGCAATTCATGGCGCTGCCGATCCACCCAATGACAGTCATGTCCAGTAACATGATCCGTCCAGTGCTTAGCACCTCACGGAGACTGGCATGGTGTAAATATGAGATGGTGGTGCTTTGGGGTTCTTAGGTGACCGGGAGTAGCAGTGAGATTTCTGTTCCAACCATGCCCCTCCTTAGTTGTGGGTGTAGGGTGATGGTTAATCACGTCCCTCCCCGCTGCTTTTCTGCGTGCCTCCCTTTCTCTCTTCTTCCCTGTTCACAATGTCCCTGTTTTTAGTCAGATCCAGTTTCCCAGGGAGAAGCCAACAGCTTTTTCTTGATGGGGCAAAAAAGGAAAAACAGAAGCCTTCATGCAATCAAAGACAATCTGTCTGGCTTGAAAGAAGATCCCAGTGCTTAATTAAAGTCCGTAAATTAGCCTGAGCTCCAACACCAGCACTTCCGCATAAAATCTGGTGCTTTAGAAGTAATCTGATCCTTCAGAAGGTCTTGTTAGCCATTGTCAAAGAGCCTGGACACCAGTTCATTTGCTTCTATAATTTTTCGGTGGGACAGCTTGCTGGTTGAGAAGAGTTGATGTGCTTGGCCCAAGCAGCAAGGCTGTGCTAAGCCAGGAAATTAGCAGGGGCATGAAAGTTCCTAATTCTTGAGGGACGGAGTGGCAGGGTTTTTTCTCTGGCATGGCATGCTCTGATAGCCTAAGCACTCTCTTTCTCTGGTATCCTGCTGTGATTCATAAACATACCAGATTGGTCCTTTAGGAATCCACTTTTCATGTATAAGTACAAGTATGATTTTTTTCAAAAAATCAGACAGGCATTTTCTAGAGAAGTCAGTCAGTCAGCTGAAGATACTGAGAGATGACCAGGAGTCACTGTCATCATGGTAATAGTGGTAGTAGTGTGAGATGCAAAATCGAATAGTGGTTAAGTATTGGCCTTAGAGTCAGGAGGACCAGAGTGAAAGTCCTCCTCTCTGACATATAATGGCAGTATGACCCCTAGCAAGTCATTTCAGCTCAGTGCCCCAAGCCGCTCTATAAGATTATGTTTCAGAGGAGTTTGGCAATGGTAGAGAGGATTTACCTGCCAGAAATAGCCAATACTGGGTCCAGACCAAAAATAATTTCTATAATAAGAATGATCATTGTATAATGATATTCTTCACATTGTAATTACATATAATGATATTGTAATGTGATATTATAGTAATTTATTGCATGATAGTATATTATTATTAGCTGGCATTTATGGAACACTTTACACTTAACAAAGGGCATTTCTTCCCTTTTGGGTCTCATAACAAAACCATGTGGTAAGCAGAGGACATAGAATCCCCATTTTACATATAAGGAAACTGAGGCTTTATTGTATTAACAAGTCACTTTTTGTGACTTGTCTGTTAGCATAGAACAGGTGCTAACTCCTCCATGAACCCTTCTTTTTTTTCCCCTTAGCTAAAAAATATTTATTACTCTTTCAGATTTCTCTAGAGCATTTTATCTAGATTTCTATCATGATCTGTCTGCTAGTGCCTTCCCCCTCAAAATTTATTTTGTATATGCCCAAATATATGAACATGTCTTCTCTAATTAGAGCCTGCTAGGTGGCTCAGTGGATAGAGCACCAGACCTGGAGTCAGGAAAACCTGAGTTCAAATCCTGCCTCAGACACTTATTAGCTGGGTGACCCTGGGCAAGGGTTTCATTTGCCTCAGTTTCCTCAACTATAAATGAGAATACTAGCACCTACCTCAGGGTTGTTGTGAGGATTAAATGAGATAATATTTCTGAAAGTGCTTAACAGTGGCTGACACACAGGGGGGTGCTTAATAAGTGTTTATCCCCTCCCTTCCTCCAATAGAATATGATCTCCTTGAGGGCAGGGTGGCTCACTTTTTTTGCTTTTTGTTTCCCCAGCACCCACCAGAGTGTAGGATGTAGTATGCCCTTAATAAATCCTTTGACGGGGTGGATGTTAGCACAGCAAGAGATCTCCAATATAGACTCTGTACCATTTTAACACACTTAGATAAAGGCATAGGTGGTATATGTGCATAAAATCTGCAGTTGGCTCAAAGCTGGGAGTGATAGCAAAGCCATTCAGTTGATGAACAAAAGGAGTTTGGTATGAACCTACTATAATAGGGATAAATGTAAAGTCTTAGACTTGGGCACAAAAAATCAAATTGATGGGTATTAGATGGGGAGAAGAATAGAATGACAGTTGTTATGAAAAAGATCTAGGGGTCTTAATGAATTACTAGCTCAGTGTGAGGCAGGAGTGTGATGTAGCCACCACAGATGGGAATATGAGCTTTGGACCAATGGAAGTGTCAAGGACCCCTTTTTGAAAATAATTCTTATTTTTTACTATTATCCCGTGGTCAGTATGACTCATGATATATTCTCTTTGAGAACTGGAGCCACGTTGTCTCTTATTTTTCTCAAGGCTGTATTGTCATCAGTCGATCAACAAGTAATTTGCCTGCTATGGGAATACAAAGACAAAAATGAAAAAAAAAAAGTCTTCATTAGGGAATGTGGGAAATTAGCTATAACCAATAGGTTAGGGAAAAAAGGTACCTTCTTTTGGGGAGGAAGGGGAAGAATTGTTTTTTTCTTCATTGCCCTTCAGAATAAGAAAACAAAAGCAAAAAAGGACCATACATAATGACATGTTAGCGTATATTTTAAATATGGAGCTTAAGTCCTGTTGAAGAAGGAAACAGAGAATTCAGTTTTATTACACTGAATTAGACAGAAGCAAGACTCCCTAAATATTTCCCAAGAGGGTTTCATTTGTATGCATATCTTTACCATTGACTTTTCCTTCAGCAGCACCTTCTAATTGCAGTGGCCAAAAGAATTCATGACTAGTGTGGTGCCATACATGTTTAGCTAGGCAGTATGGTATAGCAGATGGACAGGCTGCTGAACTTGGAGTCAGGAAGACTGAAGTTCATATTCTGCCTCAGATGTTTACTAGCTGTGTAACCTCTCTATGCCTCAGTTTCCTCACCTGTAAAATGGAAATGATAGTGTCTGTTCCCAGGGTTGTTGTGAGGATCAAACTAATTAATATATGCAAATTGTTTTGTAAACCTTAAAGCACTAACTATTATTGCTTGAAGGTGGCTATCTGCTGTCCAGAGCCATTTATGCCCCAGGGTTCTAGACAGTCCATGTTTTTACTGCATTTTGAAGGGGAAGTAGGCACACATACTTGAAGCCATTCCAGCTCAGTTTAGGAAAACCCCGGGTCACCTCCAGGGCACCCTCTCCTGCCACTGGAGGACTTTAGCGGAGAGATTAAACATTAGTCTGGAAACATAAATATACTCAAAGAAGCAATTAACAGAAAATGTATACTCCAGCTAGTGAAAGTCAGGATGACCCCAAAAATGAAATGTTTGGCCAAAAAAAAAAATCTTACTAGAATCAAAGGAAATGCTGCCCCTTTTAGAGTTTGAAAGCTGAACCATCCTCACAAAGGAAGAAAAGCCGGCATGGTCCAGCTCTGTTGGGGGAGGTTTATGTAACTGCTTTCCTCTAACAGGGAACAAGCATTGTATCAATTTAGGGAGCACAGAGATTTCATTTGAAAGGTAAATGTATGTCTACCCAAGCAAAATGATGTTTTATCTCTACCAGGAAATGATTTCTTGCAGGAAAAGTATGTTTTGCTTCTACCTCTCACTACTGGGAATTCTGCTGCCTGCTTGGCTAGGGTTTATTTATGAAGATCAGCCTTTCCTACAAAATAGGACCATTTCCATTAAGGACACATGATATTCTGGGAAAGGGCTCAATGCGTGGCTTTAAGAGTGCTCAGAGTAGAGGGGGAATGATGAGCTTTGTTTTGTTTCCATCCAAAATGGTTAAATTTTCTTAAGGGTTCAAGATAGCTGTCTGCCATCAGAGCCCAAGGGTTCTAGCCAGCCTGTTTTACTGTATTTTTTGAGAGAGAAAGAGGGGCAAGGGAAAGGGGAAGAACTGGGCCTAGGGGTTCAAGGTTAGAGTGCCTTCTCAAAACCCTGTGTGCTGAAGAAGAGATTTAGCATAGCCATTCAAATCCTTTGTAGAAAAAGAAATTACAATCTCTGCAGTAATAACAGCGGCAGAGAATAGGTGATTTAAAATTTTTCCCTTATAGCATATTTGTGATGAGTAAGGTTTTTGAGTATTTGGGGAGATTTATCTAGAAACTGCCTAAATTGGGAGCCAGGGGGTAGGTAGAAGGTAGTCAGAATCTGTCACTTCATTGGTATAGGGAGTTCCCTAAAACACCTATCAGTATCTATGCTGTAGTTTATTACACAGTTACCCAGATTACTGAGTGAATAAGTGACTTGCTCAGAGGTCACATGTATATATCAGAAGTGGTGGGCTCACAACTTAGATGTCCTTGGAAAAGCTGGTGTGCATAAGGGTGGCAATGAACTCTTAACTGGTTAACAATTAATGAAAAAATGAATATTATAATGAGATGTGGGCTCATGCTAATGAGGATCTTAGGGGTACATGATTTGGATCACCCAAGTCTTGGTCAAAGAGACTTATCAATGTACGTATAAGAGGGAATTCACTTCTACCCCAGACCTCTCTGACTAAACACTGGAATGAACAGGAATTCAGCAATTCTGTCAGTCTGGTTGGGTAAGTTTTTCCCAAGGTTTCCCATAATGATTGATTTCTGGATGAGGGAGTAGAAAAGGGGAAAAACCTTGATCCTAATTCAGTAATTAGTTATTAATGCAAGAGAGAAATAATCATTTCTCTCAGGAACTTGAACCCAAGTCTGAAGCCAGTTTTCTATCTACTGGCCCACAAAGGATGCTGCTGCTTCTCAAATGTTTTTTTTGTTGTTTTTGATTGCCTCCAGATCCCCTTCCTAAGCAAAATACAAGAAGAGTAGATGGGAAGTGAGGGCATGGATTGTGAATGACGTGGAAGTGAGAAGCCTAGCAGAGGAGGAAGCACCTCATGTCAGTGACTAATGTGTCTGAGACATTAAGAGGTAGTCTGTGTAAAGTGGGAGCTGTATGTGTGTGCTTATAATCATTAGATGCTGACCTCATTTCATTCATTTAAAAAACTTCCTTCCTAGACTTCTACATGGCACACCAACCCAAGCATGACTTTCCCTACCGTAGTCTAGAACTGGTATATTTCTCAGAAAATTTCAGTTGTTTTGATTTCGAGATCTTTTGAAAGCCAAGAGCCCGTATTATTTCTTGGCACTACTTCTTCTGATCAAATGAGTTAACATATGGAAAGTGCTTTGCTGACCTGTAAAATGCTATATGTAAGTGCTGGCGTTTTAGGGGCATTTAGGTGGTAGAGCAGACAGAGCACTGAACTTGGAATCAGGAAGACCTGAGTTCAAATCCGGCCTCAGATACTTACCAGCTGGGTGACCTTGGGCAAGTCACTTAATCTCTGTTTGCCTCAGTTTCCTCATCTATAAAATAGCGATCACAATAGAACATATCTTCCAGGGTAATCATGAGGATAAAATGAAAAAATTGTAAACCGCTTTGCGAACTTTAAAGCTCTATGTAAATGCTAGCTGTTATTACTGTTAGTTATTATATTCCTTTTTCTGGCCATCGCCCATCCCTGGAATGTATTCCCTTTTCACCTCAGCACCACAGTTTCCGTCTTTTCCTTCAAGCACCACTTTCTGCATGAAGCCTTTCTTGGTTCCTCTGGCTGTTCATGCCCCTTTTTTTTAAAAATACCTTGTATATATATTCTCTTAACATTTATTCTGCATATAGCTATAAATGCACTTAACCTGTTAGAACATAAGCTTCTTGAAATAAGAAAATATTTCATTTTCTGTGGCTCTCTCCCTAGCACTTAGCACAGCGCTTGGTATACAGTGGGCACTTAATGTTTGTTGCTTTATTGCTATAGGCATAAAATTGTAGGATCATAGATTTAGAGATTTGGAGTAATAATGGACCTTAGAGGTCATTTTTATTTATTTATTTTTTAATTTTTAGGCAATTGGGGTTAAGTAACCTGCCCAGGGTCACACAGCTAGTACGTGTCAAGTGTTTGGTCTGAGGTCAGATTTGAACTCAGGTCCTCCTGACTTCAGGGCCAATGTTCTATCCACTGCAGCACCTAGCTGCCCCCTTAGAGGTCATTTAGACTGACGGCTTTAGTTTAAGCAACTTGTCCAAGGTCACAGTAGTGGTTAAATTAAGGAGAGAGGATTTGAACTCAGATTATCTGAATCCAAATCTAGTATTCTTTCCACTATACACCTAGAATAATGAATTACTGAATATTCTTATCCAGTTAATATTTTCAGCTACTGTAGCATAGGGGGCCTGGAGGGACGTGATAAACAGCCGTCAAGTATTTTGAGGGCTGTGGTTGAGAAGAGGGAATTCAGTGATTCGTGGTGTTGGTGGTGTTGGTATGCTCTGGACTGCTAGCATTCTTAAGGGAACCAACGAATCTGTTGCCAGTCTGTTGATATGGTGCGGCACTTGAAGTGAGATCTGCACGCCAAGGAATCTCACATAGAAGCCCAGTATGACTCTGGGGATGGCTGTGGAAGTTGGGTTTTCTGAACGTGTTTCTTGTGTTGGTGTCTCTTTGATGATGGACCCGCTCTCCTGCTCATTAGGCATCGTATCAGGCTCCACAGCTTCCCCAGCTGTCACTGAAATAGCCAGTCACGCAGAGATAGAAGATGGGATGAAAAAATGCATGACATACATTAATAATGACATAACTTAATCACCTGCTTCCCCAAGGTCAGAACTATATTACTACTACTGCTAATAATAACTAACATTTATATGGCTTTTGCTATGTGCGAGGCACTGCGCTAAGTACTTTGCAATTATTATCTCATTTAATCCTCAAAATAACCCTACAGGTGATGAAACTAAGACACACAGAGGTTAAGTGACCTGCCCAGGACCATGCAGCTAGTAAACGTTTGAGGCTGGATTTGAACTCAGATCTCCATGATTCCAGGCTCAGTGTTCCATCCACTGCACAACCAAGCTACTCCACAAAACAGGAATGCTTTCAGGGGCTTTGTGGTAGCATAAAGCACCCATTGTGTGCCAGGCTTTGTGCTAGCTATTTCATCTATAAAGAAGAAAAGGATGCCATCCCGGCGCTCAAGGAGCTCCTATCCTATCAGGAGAAGCAACATATACATATATGAATATATGCAAAATACATACAAAGTAACTGCAAAGTAATTTCCAAGCCAAGCACAAAAGTACTGGCCAGCCATCCAGCTATATGTAATTCAAACAGGAACTTCCAGAGAAACAGCTAAATATCTTCAGTACTTTTCTTTTGCGTGATTTCATATGATGACACTTTCCAGATCATTTACTCATTCAACAAATATTAAGTGAACCTCTACTATATTTTAGAAACTGGAGGAGATAGCTCTGTGTCTCGTGTATACCCTCAAAGAGCCTACAGTTAAATAGAGGAGGTCATCATCTTCTGTTACTCCAGATCATTTACTCGTTCAGCAAACACTAAATGAGCCTCTGCTATGTATTAGAAACTGGAGGAGATTGATAGATATGGAAGTCTCATGTGTGCCTTCAAAGAGCCTACAGTCTAATAGAGGAGGTCAAACTTGTCCAAAGATAACTATAGGGCTAGACAGACTATGTGTTCTAATGAGTGGCACGAACAGGTTGCTACAGGAATGAAGAAGGGAGTATTCTTTATCAAGTTAAGGGAATCAGAGAAGGTATTGGAAATGTCTTTTGAAGTCAGTGTAAGCTCCTGAGATGGCTAAAGTCTAAGAAGCAAACACTAGAAAGTCTGCTGGATTTGTGAAGGGAAGAGGAAGAAGAATTACCAAAATATTCCACGAGCAAAGGCAAAGATGAGGGCTCCCTTGAAAAACCCTTGCACATGTGTGCCAAAAACATACCAGCCCACTGGAACATGTTACCAACTTACCCGCTCTCCTCCCTCGCCCACCAGAAAGAATAGATGAATGAAACCCCCATTTTTGTAGGCTTCTCTAGCATCATCACTTATCCCAGGCAAGTAGGCAGTGGTTATTTTTAGAGCTGTCATGGCAACACGTCAGTGATGGCCGTTTGGAGATGAGACACCAGCTGTTCTGACTCAGCAATGGCCATCTTCCCCAGGTAACAGGAGCCCTAATGTGCGTTTCCAGTGGGCTGTGTTTATTTTTCCTTCTTTCCTTTCTCCTTTTCCTTTCACCCTAGAGGTTATTTAATTTTTTTTAAGTGACATGTAGACATCTTCTAAACCAGGTCAGATGTACTGACCTTTTGACTTTTAAAACTATGGAATAGCAGGGCTGGGGAAAGTCCTAATGATCATCCAATCCCAGCCTCTCATTTTACAGATGAGGTAATGGAGGTTTTGGAGAGGGGGAAGTGTACATTAAAAGTTAACTCTTCAACCTATTAAGAATAAGAATACCCTGGGGGCAGCTAAGTAGTGAAGTGGATGGAGCACTGGTCCTGGAGTCAGGAGGACCTGAGTTCAAACGTGACCTCAGACACTTGATGCTTATTAGCTGGGTGAACCCCATTGTCTAGCCGCCCCCCCAAAAAAAAACCACTCTGGATTACTGAGTAGTCTTAACTGGAGGGATTCTTCCTCTTCTTTTTAAGTAAGTACAGTTTAGGAAGGTAAAGTGGATAAAATCAACCGATGGACAAGTGTTTAGCAATTTCTGCTATGTGCCACGCTCTATAGTAGGCATGGAGGGGATACAAGCAGTGAAACAATCTCTGCTCTCAAGAGGCTTATATTCTAATGGGGAAGACAGCAAGGAGAAAGAGATGGATAGATGGAAAGAAAAAGAAAGAGAATAAAGAAAAAATCAAGGGAGGGAGGAAGGAAGAGAGTGAAGGAAGCAGGAAAGGAGGAGAGAAAGAGAAAGGAAGGAAAGACTTTCAGTACTGATCGATCACTGACTCTGTGACTCTGAGTCTCAGTTTGCTCATTTGCCAAAAAGGGATGGTGCCTCCCTAATAATACCTCTCATACTGGACTGTTGTGAAGCTCAGAGGAGACGTTTATAAAGTGCTTTGCAATCCTCATTCCTCCCTTCAGCTAGTAACTGCTGACTGCTAACAACCATTACCAAGGAGAAGTTCCATGGGGATTTTTAACCAACAGACACATTGGTAATTAGTACTTTGGATGCAAATACATGCTATATTTTCTAAAATACTTTGTTCTTTCTCCAAGCTAGGTCAAATAGTTCCCCCAGGAAATCTTGTTTGCACTAGGAATTTGTTTAAGAGTTTATATATATGTAGCACTTTGAGGTTTGTAAAGTTCCTTCCTCACAGCCATCCTTTAAGATAGATAGTGATAGTAATTCACATTTATTTGGTGCATTTATTTTAATGTCTGCAGAGAGCTTTCTTAAGAAGAACCCTTCCCAGGAAGTAGTACAAGTACCTATTTTACAGATAAAAGGCTCTGATGATCAAATGTTCTGCCTAGATCAAGACACACCTAAGTTGGTGATGTTCAAGTCCCTCTTTCCATTGGACCAGACTGCTTAAGTAAATACTTTTCACATAGACGGTTGCAGACAAAAATTTTTGTGTAGCCCAGGGCAAATTAATCCTGACTGAATACGGAGGATACGAATTAATAAAATTTAACTGTAGTTGAGTTTCTTTCACTCTTTTTATAGTATGGGGCAGGAAGGCATATGGTTCAATATAAAAATTCTTTCACTGTAGGTTGTTTTCATTCACAGATGTTAAATCTGTTTTCCAGTGGAAAGGATGACTTCCCTGGAAAATCATTTGAAAAGGTTTTTTCCAATAGAGCCCATGTGCTCCACTGAACCAAATGAAAAGGGGGGAGGAGGGGACTGCAATTACCCTGAAACCCATCGAGAGAGTGTTCTTTGGTGGCAGTGAGCTTTGGTGAGCAGAGGAGGGAGGAGGCGGATTTTGTAGACAGAATCACCAAGGAAAGAATTGTTTAAATGGCATTTCAGATGGTAATGAGTAGTTAATTTTTTAATGTCCCATATTTTTAGACTAAACTTAAACATACAGATGGGGGAGTCAATGGAATCAGACATTCACCCAAAGAAAATTATCTGAGGGCTTTTACTTCTATCTCAGATGCCTTTCATGGTCATCAAACACAAATTGGTATTGTGTTGTACCAGATGTTTGACTTAATATTTTTAGACACTATTTTAAACAGAGTGCCTTCTGTTGATCAGAGTTCTTGATATGAAAGAATATTTTTAGGCTCCTTATTCAAGGAATTCCCTTTCCCCATGGTTGTTGTTAAGCGGAAAGCTAACATCCAGGCCCTTCCCTTCTGTTTTAGTTATTCCTTTGTTTTCGGGGTAGACAGTTTGGAATCTTAGGGAATTCTTTTTCCAACACCCCTCACCCCCACCCGGCCTGAGTCCAAACAGGAAACAGTCCTCATAAGGAGACAGTATGAAAAAAGGACAACAGATGGCCAACAACTTTGAGGCCACAGAGTTAAAGGACGGTCCAGTTTATTAACAATAAAGGAGGCCCCTATGGTATCCTTTGCCCCAGAGAAAGGAAGGAGCTCTTGCTTTGTAGGGATGGTTCTCTGGTTCTCCACATATTTGAAAGAAGTATACTCTAGGATAGCTAAGGGGTTTATTCTGTGACCTCAGTGACCAGGTGTATGGAAATTCATCCTAGGGAGTATAGACCTCATTTTGGAGGTGTCCTGGAGACCGTCTAGCCCAGCTCCTTCCCTTTATAGATGAAGAAGAAAGACCTGGAGAGATTAAGTGATTTACCAAAGTCACACAGATGATGGTAATGTGTTTGGAGGGGTGATGTGTTTGGAGGGGTGAGGAGGAGGAGGAAGGGGAAGGGGGTGAGTACTATTGGTACTTTGGGCTCTTCCCTAAATAACCCTTAAAGTGTATAAAGTGCTCTGTGTGCATACATGTACTTTAAGCTTTAATAATTTAAACCTGCATTGAGACTTTGGGGATACCATATATGTGGATACATACATACATACATGTATGCATACATAAGTATATACACATATATGTAAATATGTATTCACATTGAAGACCAAGTAAGTGATAGAGCCAGGATTCAAATTTAGGCCTTTCTATTCCACATCCAGTGTTCTTTCCACATTGATTGCCCATCAATCCATAAGCATTTTTAAGTACTTTGTGCCAGGCATAAATTGTGCTAATTGCTGGGGATAGAAATGGAATCCTCACTGCTCCTGGGCTTACATTCTCTCTGGAGGAGACAACTTGTATGTATATAAGGACATAAAAAGCAGATAGGAGATAATTTGGGGAGGGAGGACACTAGAGGGATCAGCAACAGCTTTAGGTAGAAGATGTTGTCTGAGTTTGAGTCACGAAGAAAATAATGGAGATGGGGTAGAGGAGAGTGTGTGTGCACCCCAGGTGTCATGGACAGCAACTGCCAAAGCAGAGAGACAGAAGATAAGAGTGGGAGCAACAGTAACTGTAGGCTGCAGAAAGGGGGGTGATGTATAATGAGACTAGAAAGGTAGGTGGGAACCAGCTTCTAAAGGGCTCTAAAAGCTAAAAGGAGGAGGTTATGTTTCTTCCCAGAGGCAATAGGGAACCAGTGGAGTTTCTTGAGTAGGGGAGTGACCACAGCCTTATCTGTGCTTAAGGACAATTAAAAAGCCAAAGAATAGTTGTGTGAAAGGTACTGAGTTGCCATCCCTGAAAAATCTATGTTCGGTGTAGTTGTAAGCACCGGGTTGACTTCGTCATTTATAAGGCCGAATAAAACAGACTACAGCATAGATCAGTGGCTTGAGAATTTTGTCTAGAGTTGGCATAAGAATACTAGTAATAAAATAATCTAAATGTATAACAATAGAGGAATAGTTTAAGAAATTATGATAGAGATCCAAGACAACTCTGAAAGAATTATGATGAAAAATTCTCCCTATCTCCAGAGAAAGAACTGATGGTGTCTGAATGCAGATTGAAGCATCCTTTTTTTTTTAACTTACTTTATTTTTCTTGAGGTTTTTTTGTGGGGGGGGAAGGGTGTCTATGTTTTCTTTCACAGCATGACTTGTGGATATGTTTTGCATGACTACACATGTATAATCTATATCGAATTGCTTGCATTCTCAGTGGGGGTGGGGAGGGAGGGCGGAAGTGAGAGAATTTGGAACTCAGAGTTTAAAAATGAATGTTAAAAATTGTTTTTACATATAACTGGGGAAAAAATAAAATACTAAATAATTTAGAAATATAGAAATGCTAAGAAATTGATAGACTAATGAACTTAAGACTGACAAGTATAAAGAATACAGAGAAATCTAAAAGAGCTTTTATAATATATCACAAAATGAAAAAAAAGATAAGCTATAGATGAGAGTGCTTACTAACTGAAATTTATGAGATAAAGTAAATAAGAATAAATAGACAAAAAATCCTGATAAGAGACTTCAGGGAAGTGACTGAAATAGTGTTATGTTTTTTGCTCTAAAATTCATTTATTTCATGTAAATAGTTATTAAGCAAGTTGAATTATTTGTATTGATGTTTAATATTAAGGGATTTTGTTTTGTTTTTTTGCCAAACCGTTAAAAATAACCTCAGTGAATCATAGTATCATTAGAGAAAGCAGGAAGGTGTTTTTTTGTTTTGTTTTTAGTTTTTATGATTAAACATCTTTACAAATATCATGAACAAAAAAAAAATACTACACATGATTCCAGTCATAAAGTGTTTAGCCTACATTGTCTCATTTGCTCCCTATGACAGCCTTGTGAATATAGGTAGTATGGTGGTCTCCATGTTTTACAGATGAGAAAATTGAGACTTGGGCTGAGTAATTTCAAGGTCACATAGTAAGTAAGTGGTAGAGTTAAGGTTCAGACTCAAGACATATGATTCTAAATCCATAGCTCTCTACATCCTGTACCTAATAACTAAAAGACCATATCTTTGCTTCCCTGGTCCTTGACAACAGGTGCCACCATCATCATCATCATCACCACCACCACCCCACACACCTTTTAGATGAAGTGAACTGGTTTGTTTTTGTTTTTGAATGCAACAACTCTACCAGCTGTGGTCCATTTAAAATAAGCACGTGATTGACTCAGATGAGGATTGAGGTTTCCCGGCTGAAACTCTGCCCTCTCAGCAGGTACCACCTCAAGTGTCCCAAGAGCAGTAGGACATCCTTGCTGTTCATTTCTTGGCTTGTTCTCATTGCAGTGTGGTTTTGTGACAGCATTATGAATTGGAAAGAGCAAAAGGTCCTTCTCCCACCCACCCCCCAATATGTGGTGTAAATACTTTTGGAATCTTTTACTGCTTTAAGAATTCCTTGGCAACCTATAAATCTGTTCCACTGTATCTCATATCACTTTGATTAGTTTTCATAGCAAAAGGCATCCTGGGTAACTTTTAGAGACTGAGCCTTGCTTTCTTGTTCGACTGTTAGGAAATGCAGCTTATCAACCTCCTTTAAAAGTGTAGTATTTTATAGCATGTTTGAGCTTACCTATAAAACCTTTCACCTTATTACCTGTCTCTAAACTGAGCATCCAGTTTGCCATTGTTGTTTTTTGCCGCTCCTTCCCCATTTAGTTTCCCTGGCTTTCCCTTTATGTGTTTTTCTTAAACAGTAAACATAGATTTGCTTACCTACTGTTTGCAGAGCACTAAATTAGGTACTAAAGAGAGATACAAAGTTTATATCAACGGTGCCAAACAAATAGAAACAGAGGCCACTAATCTGTATGTAAGGATTCCTGTGGGCCACATATTGACTTTAAAATGATGCTATCTGTGCTTTATTCTACTTTTATTTATTTTCATCATAGCTATTTCCCAATTACATTTTAATCTGCTTCAGGCTACATTTGAGGGTGTTGTAGGCTGCATGCTGAGGTCCTGACAGACAGTGCCATGGCGGCAGCCTTCTCTACTGCAGAGGAGCACTGCAGAAGAGTAGAGGAAAAGAGGGAAGGAATATACAGTGTGCAGCACTCTGCTAAACCTTAGGGAAGAGCCCAGCATCTAGCTGGGGCTAGTTCTGTGTTCTCCAAAGTCACCTGGAGCAGACTTAGTCTGCTAAACTGAGAATTTCCCAGCATAGGTGGAGGTTGAGATACTTTGACATCTAGCCCCCTAGGAAACCACCATCAGACGGGAAAGAGTCAGAAAGTGAACAATAGGGAAAGGGTGAGGGAAGGGGTCTGAAGTTACCAAAAATCTCTGAAAGAAGAAGACTTAAAGACCCTGAACATAAGCAGATAAAGAATAGGGAAAACATTAACAGCAGAAGGAAATATCGCCTCAGATCTAATAAACACGTTCAAGCATCTATGAGTAAATACTGCAAAATAAAGGGAAATGATCCAACACTTGATGAGAGAGGGATGGGTTGAGGAGAACAGAACCACAATATGATGCTCCCGAGTAGTGTGAAAGGGAAACAAGAATAACACAAGAATATTCTGCAACTACCAGAAAAATGCAAGAGGGAATAGAATAATGTGTTCTGAAGAACAGTGGAGCTCAGGATACAACTCAGAGTGACCTACCCTGCAAATCTGAGCATAAGTGGAAAAAAAGGTGAACATTCAACAATAAAGAGGCATTTAAAACATTCTTAGAAAGGAAACTAGAGCTGAAGAGATCATTTGCTACTTGAATAGCCCAGACAACAGAATGCAAAAGGGGTGAATGAATGCAACAGCTAAAGGTAGCGACAGCAGCAGAGAGAACAGTAAGGGACTTCTTTCTAAATATACGCAAGAGGTGGAGGTGGAAGTGATGGTGGCAAGGTGAACTTGGGGCGTCATGAACAGAATCTGGTAGCACCTTCCCTACAAGTGAATCTGTTTTCTGTGAGACTACATTACAAAATAGGAAGGTGCCTGAAAGGGAGAAAGGGGAGCAGAGAGAGGTAGAGAGGAATGTGTGGTGTGACTTGGGCCAAATCAAAGGCTAGCAATGGGGGGAAGTGACGCCGGTGGTCTCTCGGGAAGACAAGAGCTTCAAAGGGAGTGGGTGAGGAGGAGGGGGGAAGGATTAAAAAAGATGGGGATAAGAGGAAGGTCTTGCTTTGATGGTTGCAGGGGGTTTCACTGGCTCCTATGAGTGATGAGAGATGTTCTGTCAAGGGAGTTGCAACCATTGTGCTGGGTACAATCTGGGGAATTTGGTGCTTGAAGAGACTACTCATTCTGTCTTGGGAGGGGAGAAGTTGAATTCCTGCCTGGGAGCAACTTGGCATCTGGGGGTGGGGAGAGGGATAGGAATGCATGCAAAAATTTTTGTGGTGTAAAATCAAAAGGTATCGGCATTTTATTTTTAAAAAGGAAAGGTAGAGAGGTATCTGGTTATAGAAGACCTTGATTGCCAGGCAAAGGAATTTAAACTTTATTCAGTAGACAGTAGGGAGCCACTGAAAAGTTTTGAGCAGAGAATTGATGTGAGGAATCTTTAGTACCATAAAAGAATACTTTTAAAAAATATATTAACATATTATGCAATATATTAATATATTATACTTATATTTTGAATATTTTACATTGTATATATTATATGAAATCATTATATAAATATATTTTATATTAAGATAATCCTGTGGGATTTGGGGTCTTTGTAGATCTTTTCCATTCTTCCTGTCATCTACCCTGATTCCTGCTATGTCCATGTGCTTTCCTAAGGATGGATGTGCAGCTGCAATCTGAGAAACATACAGCGAAAGGAAAAAGCAACAAGGTGGACAAGTCACCCAGCACAACCTGTTAGCTGCCTATTATGACTTTTCCACATAATGTGTCCTCACAAGAACCATTCAGTCCTTTCTTGGATAATCTCTCCACCTTCTCTGCCACTCATCAATTAGCCAGTCTCTTGATGTCACTGAAACTTCAGTTTCTCCTGAAGACACCACATCTCTCCAAAGCTGGTTTCTCCTTCTCTCATACTCCTTGACACGCAGCTCCTTGAGAAGCAATGATTGATACACTCCTTCCTCCCCAGTGCCACTTTCAGACACTTCCTCTACCACCATCACTCAGCAACCACCTATCCTCCATTACAGTTCATTCCATCCTGTCCAGATCCTAATTGTCATCATGCATGGACATCCGGCTTACTCTCCTCTGTAATAAGTTCAGTACCTGGGTCTTAGTTTTTTTCATCTGTAAACACAGGGTGGCCTCTAAGAAAACTTTCAGGTCTAAGTCTCTGATCCTATGAATTGGGATGCTCTCCTTATGGAGATATCATAGGTCAAAAGCCTGAAAAGCCTTTATGTTTAACGCCAAACAAATAATCCTTCCATGCTTTGAGTTTAACTTTTGTTGTTTGGCCTTGAAGTGGGTGTGGCTGGCAGAACCCCAAAGTTATGTACTGTTGAGCTCATTCTAGAATAATCTGAACAGGGAATGGTTTTCCCCTCACACTCTGGAAGGAGCCCAGGGTCATCTGTCTCATCCTCGGTACCTCCCAACAGGATTGTTAATATTATTAAACTTTAGTGCCTTCCTAAACATCTATCCTAAATGCTCTTGCGGTTATAAACTTATTTTCTCTTCATTTAGCTTTTTATTTTTTATTACCCTTTGTTGTCCTAAGTAAGAAAGGAAGCTTGAAGTTATACAAATGTTAAGGGAAAGTATCGGAGTCAAGAGGGGTAAGTCTTGGTAATCTGAGTTTTGTTGTTGTTTTAAAATTAATCTACAGTCATGCATTTCTGTAATGAAAAGGGCTGCTAAGGTAAAGGTTGCAAAGAGATTCTTCCAAAGAAGTAAACAGAAACAAAAGAAAAAAAATTGTAACCTTCATAATACATGATGGCTCTTCCAGTAGCATCTTTTTATGCAAATACATTACTCAGAAGGGACCACAAGCCAGAGGAGTTTGCTACTTCTAAGATCCATTTTAAAGAAAGCCTCCAAAAAAAAAAATCTTAATGCAGCTTAGGTCCCATTTGTAAACGCTAAACAGGAGAGGGTAGATTACCTCTGGACTCTGGGCACGGGCATCCATAAGGAGCCTCCAGCTGATCTTGGTATGAGCTTGATTCCTCGTGCCAGCCCCCAGTTTAGTTGTTGCCAGGGCTTCCCTACTGTATCATTATTCACTTGGGAGGGGGTGTTTGAGAAGGCTGGGAAAACAAGTCCTCTCTCAGATCAGGGCCAAATGCAGCCATCTGGTCCTGTATAAAGAAGCCATGGGCCATGCAGTATAAATGAGAGCAATCCAATTCAATGAAGATTTCTTGAGTACCTACTACATGCTTCCTCTTAGAAGAACAGCGGCCCACCCTTACCCCTCGAAAAATCTTCGGTCTTAAAGATCTCTATATGAGAGGATAGTACACCTCTACAGAGATACAGTATACACACTACATAGCAGTTTGTGCAGGGAGACAATACTAACAAATTGGAGTGAGAAGTTGCCTCTATGCAGAGCCTTGAAGAAAGCAAAGAAGTCTGAGAAGCGAGCTCCTTCTGTGTATCCTTTCCACATGGGAAATTTCTGTCACCTAAGCAATTGAAGGCCCAGAAATGAAAGTGAGCTATGGAATTAAAGGAACAGGTAGCTAGTAGGCCCGTTTTGTTGGAATATAAAAGATATGAAGTAGAGTAATATGAAATAAGTTTGGAATGATAGACTATTAGTACAGTGATAAATGGTATTTAATCTCTGCCCTCCAAAGAAATCATAAGGAAACATCCTTTGGTCTGAGTGAAGAGGTAGAGATTACGGGTTTGTAATATGGTATAAATGATCAGCGTTGGTTACTGGTTTGGTTAAATTTTTGGTGGGGAGGTTGAAGGGAAGTTTTAAGGAATGGTTCATTGAAGGAAGGTGTTAAAAGAAAATGACTGGTGTAAAAACAAAAGCAACTTTTTTTGAAAAGGAATGGAGGGTAGAGATAAATTGTGGATTGAACTTAGCTTGGCTTTATAGATGTAAATACAGGTCAAATACCACACTGAACAGTTCAGATTTTATCATAGAGGTAATTGGGAGCCACGTAGTATGTTAGGCACTTACTCTGTGTACTGCACAGGGCAGACCCAAGTATAAAATAGTGTGTTTTAAAAAGATCTGATGTTCTTTCACAATATGATTGAGATGTGAGTTTTGCTGAATTGTTCCTCCTCACCTCCCAGCCCCACTTTTTTATTCTTTATTTATTGCAAAAAAGTGATTTTTTGGAGAGGGTAGGGAAGGGATGTATTTTGAAATGAAGGTGATACAAAAAATCAGAAATTTTAAAAAATTAAATGACCAATAAAGAAAACATCAGTGACAGTAAATACCCCTCATTTGGCAATTATACATTGCCTTGTATTATAGTCATCTTTTTACATATCTATATATACTATAATATGTCTATACTATATATACTATAATATATATATACTATATATACTACTTTATATATATATATATATATATACTATTTATATATATATATATATATATATTATAGCTACATACTATATATCTTGCTGGCATCATGGTTATCTTTTTATGTGTACTAAATGTCTTGTCTGTCCAATTTACATTCTAAGCTCCTTGAGGTTAGAGACAAGGGCTTGTGTTCTTTTCCATCCCCCAGGATGTTTGGCATTCTGGTGCTTAATAAATGTTTGTTAACCCAGTAATTGAAAAAGGTGAGTGAGCAGCATTTAAAATCAGTCTTTTCTTCCCCCAAGCAATGAATACAGAAAACCAAGGGAACAGAGGATTGAAAAGAAAGCTTTCAGTGTTATTGGTAATTTTCATATGGATGGGAATCTCTCGGCCTTGAGTCTTGGGAAGTCTCTCTGTTAGAATTTCCTTGTTCCCCACTGTTTTTCCTCTTGCAGATTAGGTGGACATCTCCAAAACAAAATAGAGAAATGGATACTTGCCTCCTGTTCAGGAAGGTACTAGAGTTATGACATTACAGTTGTAAAAAATAGTCTTGGCAAAGTGCACAGAATAGTTGACTTTCTGATGAGTGCAGAGGTCAGATGTTAGACTTTTAATTTAGCCCAAAACCAATTACATTTCCATAGTTTTTTTCATTCAACATCCCCGAGAGAAGAATCTGATTCCTCTGCATCATTTTCATGCTATAAATATGAACCAGTTGGGCTTGGCTTGGCCCAGGAGTGCCTGGGTGCCCAAATGGTCACAAATCCAATCAAATGGTACATTCAGACTGGTGAAAGTCACCTAAGCCAGAAAGCACAGCTATCCATTAGTTCTTTATTCAGTGTCTACATAGTACATGGGCTTTATCATTTCCTCAGTATCTACTACATTATCTGAGACTATCTTTTTGAAAGGTATTATTAATATATCCTGGTTATCAGTGGTAATGAAAATAGGACATAGTAACACATGGATAAAAGCCCATATGAAATCCTAAACAGATGCCATAGTTTCAATCTTCCTTCACATCAAATATTTTTCTGGGGGGGGGGGTGGCGGGGGCAGGGCAGAACTCAACATTTAGCAACATTGATTGGTTTAACCCCTTACACTTCCACCCTCCTTCCATCTGGAGGTTCCCACATTGTTCAAAATTCCAAGAAAGTAAAGTTGCTATATGATTCGTTTCCTAGCCCCAGAACAGTTGATAGTTGCCCATCTATGAGTAGTATCCCATATTTTATTATTGTTTTTATTATTATATGAATAGTTTTTATGCTGCTACTCTATTCTGTGGTCCCCAGTGTGCTAGGCTCATTTATTAAAAATTGTAAACAGGAAATGGTTTTCTGGCTAGCATGGACTGTGGCTCAGAGAAGAGCCATTTCTGCTCAGAATCAAGTCGGCATGGGGGGGGGGGAACCCACCAGGTAGGGCCAAGGTTTCGTGGACACACAGTGTTCTGAAATGAGGTCAGAGGATGCCAACGATGTGTCGTACGTATAGGAGGGCATGAAACCAATCTGAGGAATGTTGCTTTAGCAGAAGAACGCACAACCGACTTTATTAAAGGAAGCTCCCATAAGCTGGTATAAACAGTTGCTCTGCAGGGCAAAGGGATGTGTTTATCCTCCAAGGAATCACAACAGGTATGACTTGGAAGGACCCATTAATTTAATTTGCAGATTCAGCACTGACATCTTATTCTCAGATTTCAGTGTTCTTGCTTGTCTCCCCTAGCACTCCCTGCCTTTCTTCCCACCCCTCTCAGTCTTGTATTAATGCCTCGAGATCCTGTTTATCTTTCTTCTGTGTGTTGTTGATGAATGTTCTGGTTATGTTTTACAGCCCCCCGAATCTAAGCCCAACTTCACCCCTCTCACCGTCCTGGCCCATGTTCTCAGCGC
Organism: Phascolarctos cinereus; assembly: GCF_003287225.1. NCBI lineage: Eukaryota > Metazoa > Chordata > Mammalia > Diprotodontia > Phascolarctidae > Phascolarctos > Phascolarctos cinereus. The sequence continues at coordinate 375,874,638 of NW_027555625.1, forward strand.
CATCCAGCCCTATGCCCACCTCATCTACGTCCAGTGACTCATCCCCCATCAGGTCTGTTGCAGGGTTTGTTTGATTTCATGTTGCTACTGCTGTATATTTTCATTTGCTTTGTCCTGCTTTCACTTGTTATTTTGCCTCCTGCACAGGTTTGGTCCCTGCCGCCCAAACCTGGACTTGCTTACCATGAGGCCCAAAGTAGAAATAAGAATCACGGTAGGCTTCAGGACAAATTATCAGATGTTCAGCCTCCTTTTTGAAGATGACATTTTGTAGGATTTGACCCCTTTCCCGTAGTGCTACTGTCAAAAACAAAAATCCTGTGCTTGACGGAATAATTAACCTAAGCCAGTGGGTCATTGCTCCTGTAAATTCCCCTGTACTATTTGTGGTATAGTGAAATTTGAAGACAGGGCTCTGAAATGGAATCTCCTAGGTAAAGTTTCTTTATTGCTCACTAACTAACTCTAATAGGCCCTCAGAGCTTTAAAACAGGAATAACTTTGACCCTCACCTTCCACTGCTTTTCATGTCTCCGTCTGTTGTTAGGATCAAGCAGTGTTTATTCTTCATTCCATACTAAGGGTTATGGGTATTGACACATGCAGCAATGAAGATTAAACAACACCACTGCCCCTAAAGAGCTTATGATCTAATGGAGGAGACATAAATAGATTTAAGAAGGGCTTAGGGCAAATTAATGGATAATAGATGCTTGACAAGTTATTAATGAGAAATTAGCCATATCTGAGACTTGCTCTCAGTAGTTGAAAGTGGCATTGTGCAAGACAAAGACCCCATTTCCCAAATGTCATCGGCAGAAAAAACCAAGTTAGATGGACAGCTGGTAACAAAGTACATTGGGTCCAGGGCTGAGATCTCCCCACCAGCGCTCTCGGTGCCCTGGATGGCTTCGTTTCCATGAAACACCATGTGCCATGCTTATCTGTGGTGTGTTGTGCCTCTTTCCATTGGTGAGCAGAATGAGCTGTTTTCTCTTCCTGAGGGCGATGACCATATCACAGTTCTTCCTTCATTTTTGACTTCCGGATAGAAATGTTATGATCCACTTCACCTGGGCCCTTCCGAGGGAAGGCACTTCCTCAACCTACGAATAAGGCAAAGGCTACAGACCGTCCTGGCTGCCTTTGACTGTCTTTTGTGTGCCCGATGTCACACTGTTACCAAACTGGCAGAACAAAACCACAAGTCCAGAACTCTTGACCGTACCTTACTGCTGTTAAATTTTGATCTTACGAGATTTAAGCGATTTAGTCCTTATCTTTAGATTCTTTTTTGGTTTTTCGGTTGGTTGGTTTTCATCTGTTGAGCCTAGGTAAAAAGCCCAAATATAGCCTTAATGAAAACAGCTCAAGCACGTGTTCCCACAAAAAGGAAATCATACCAAGGAATATGGCTGACCAACTATGTTATATGTGTGTTATTATATATACGTGCACATATTATGTACACATAAAATGTGCACATATCACATTTGCTGCTATTTCATTATGTTCTCACAGTAGTCACGTGTAATAGACTGACTGGCACTCTTCCTAGCTTACAGATGGGAAGTTGAGGCACACAGGTCAAGTGACATACCCTGAATTAATTCATTAGAGCCAGGACTAGAGCCTAGCTTCTCATTCTTAGTCTGGCATTCTTTCTTCTAAACCAGGGGCCCACAAATTTGTTTTTTAGAAAATATTTAATATTAAATAAATAATTAGTATTAACGAAATATTTGATGTTTAACTATATTTCAGTTCAGCTTAATCCTTTTCAGGCTTATATATTTAATTTTATACATGTAAATACATTCTGAGAAGGGGTGCATAGGCTTCATGAAACTGCCCAAGGAGCCTGTGACGCACAAAAAGATTAAGAATTCCTGCTTTAAACTCCACCACCTCAGCTCTAGGGTTAGCTGCAACTCTTAGCTTTTGAGACTAGCTTGAACCTATATCTTTAAATCCAGGTACAGAAGGATTCTTTGTTATGTGTGTTTTTTCTTATGGTTCTTCCCCTTACCCCACAATGATGGTGTAAAGATTAAGCTACCAGAGTCTCTTATTGCCCAAGTCATTTCCTGGGAATAAATTATGGGCCCTAGGGAAACACCTTTATCAATACCCTGTGGCCCTGGGGTGTGGCAGTGTCTATTACCTTAACGGATATCTTTCCACCTGTTAAGACAATGTGAAACACATCAAATTTTGGAAGGCAGATTGACTTACTCAAAATGGCATTGAACTTGGGAATCATCAGACCTGGGTTCAAGTATAGCCTCTGCAACTTACTAGATGAGTTTTCATAGACTAGTCACAACCTTGTTGAGCTTCCATTTCCGTATCTCTAAAATGGGAGGTCATGTGTACTTCTCAGCTCTGTTGGGATGAACATAATTTATAAACCATAAGTTGCTATATAAATGTGAAATGGTAATGGTGTTTTAGAAATACTACTTGAGAAATTTGCCTTCCAGAGGCCTAAATAACTTGGGCATTAGAAAAATCTGGTTCCTGAATTTTGGTAAAGGAGCATATAGTGGAAAGTTAGCTTCTAGGTGAAAGGTGCTGACGGATTGAAGATAATTATGCCATTCAGCAGAAATAACAAAGTTATGCCCATGGATATTAGCATATGTGTGTCTTTCCTCACACAGCCCCTGACATTGAGCAAGCCCTTTACACTGATCTAGAATCTTAGACTTTTCATTCCCTTTCCCCCTTAATTCAGTTCTACCCGAAGATTATTAGAGGGTTAGAAGAATGCTGGTGGTAGTATTTTTAACCCAGCAGGATAATGGCAATGGAAGGGGAAGAACTGCCTTTGGCTCAGTAGTGACCTCTCTGGCCAGTACTGGAGTAGCACCCTTAGCAGGAGGCTACTCCAGAAATAACTGAGGCTGCCATTTTGAAACACCCAAGAAAGAAGCTGGATATGCAATGAGTATGGCTGATTGAAGTCTGTGTGGCTCTGCACTGTTGAAAATGTGTGATATCTTGAGACAATCAGCCAGTCAGTGGGTCACAAATGAATAGAATCCCTCCTTGCTATTGCAGAATATAGCCAAAAGGTGGTGACATCTGCCTGTTCTTCATTTCCTGTAGGGCCTGCCAAAAAAACCTGGAAGTTCAGATTTCTTTCCCTGGAGAGGACCCTTAAAAAAAGAGAAAAGTAGTAATTCCATGAATTTCTTTAGACTTTCTAGTATCAGCATGGTCTATCTTAATTTCTCCCTCCTCTCACCTGTTTCGGTGTTTATTGTTGCGTAAACAGTTCTTCTGAACACCAGAACGATAACTACTTACAGTAGCCCAGTGTAAAGAGATAATGAACCTGAGCAGAGTTCACCTCCATCCTCTCCTATCCCCTAAGAAGCTGTAGATGCTATGTTCCACCCTTGCACAACACAAGGGTTATTTGGAGGCCTTGACAGAAGGACCAAGTCAATTTGTCATACAACCCTGACCCAGACCCATGGATGCCTGACAAGGGGAAAGTATATCATCATTCTGCAAGCCTTGCAAGGGCATTCAGGGGAAACTCCACTGAGTGCTTTCCTGGTCTCTTGCCATACTCAGAGGCAAAAATTAAAAATGAACCAGCAGAACCCAAGCTAGTTCATGTCCTTGAAGCCCCATTAGACCTTTAAAGGGCACTGTTACAGGAGCAGTGGGGATAGCCCTGTGTTGTTAGTGCCAGGCCCACGTCTGTTGAGATGTCACTGTGGGGTAAAATAGAAGAGGCAGGAGGGGGGCACGAAGGGCAAGAAATCAAAGCCAAACCTTTGAATGTGACCTCAGATGACTGGATTTTTCCATATGGGTAAGAACTTGCTTGGGGGTAAGAAAAGATGGGGATAAGGTGGGAGGTGGGAATGAAGAGAGACGGCCCCTGATCTCTGGTTAGAGTGGCCAGTTTTTAAAGAATTAAAGAATCTTCCCTAGGGAATAGGAGCCACCCTTTTCCAAAGCCACTCAGATATTCCCTTCACCTTCATACACTTTTACAGTAGCATTGAGGTGGGTGGATGGGAGTGCATGGGGTAGAGGATGGGGAGGAACCCACGGGGAAGCTCTTAGGGAGCTTGTCAACTATTCCCTTTAGATACCTAGAAGGGAAAAAAAACAGGACCCTTTTATGTCTAGTAGGAGCCTAATCCATGTTTATTGATTGATTGATCTAACCTCGCTGCCCCCCAAGACTCCTTTCTGCCCAGAAAGCACAAGGTAACTGTTCTCTCACTGCCACATTTAAAAAACCACTGATAGACTATCTCACCATCTTTTTCACTCGGATACCCCTGACTTTCTACCTTCCAGATTCCAACAACCACCCTCCTCCCCCAGTGGTTTTCTTTACCTGTCATATTTTGTTTTCCAATCACTGTTTTAAAATTTGGCTAATAAGTAACTTCTTTGAAAGTCCAGTCTATGAAAATGCAGTCCCTCCCTTGGTATTCACTCACTATTTCACTTTCCTCCATCTCTTTTTCCCCCCTTGCTCTGTTCCTTCCCTTCCCCCAGGGCAGGGCGCCAGATTGAGAAGCCGGTATTTAAGGCATTGGCCAACCTGGGAGGATTCTCTGTGCTCTCCTCTCGACTACACACTGCGCCTTGTTGTCAGTCACATACTTTTCCCACCTCCTTGGCAGTTTCATTCTTTGCTATTTCAGCAGTTTTCACAACCGGATTGCCCAGTCTGCCCTATAAAATTTGCTCTCCCCTACCATCCCCACCACCACCACTACAACTTTAAAAAAAAAAAGAGGCAATTTATTTCTCCCTGGGAATTTGTACATTTTTGCATTTAGCCCTGAGCTGTCAGGCGGCAGCCCTGGTTTAAGATCACAGGGTATAGTTAACCCCTTGTCTCATAAATCTTTTGCTTTTTCTAAATGATACTCATAGGGAGAGTTCTCTTCAAGTTGATGCTTGTGAATTTTTTTAAGGGTTTCCCTTCCTTCTGCCCTAAGCCTCATCCCATTTTCATTCTCTGCTGCCTGGTATGTGGATGCTAAAACACTCAAGAGGACAACAGTAAACTGTGTGTGCTGGCAGCAAAATTGGGACAGCCATCTGCTCTGAGCATCCAACTTTTCCATATTTTTTTTTAACCTTGTCAATTTGCAAAGCCCAGGAATTTTAGGTAACTGGCCCTACAACAGTTTCCACCCCACACCTCTTTCATCCAGGTCTCTTCCTTTCCCAAGGAAGACTGGCTGTAGTGTTTAAAAGAAAAAATATAGCCACAGTTATCCCTGAAGTGTCCCTCCCCTGCCTAAGTACTGTTTCTAGGGCTGTCCATGATCAGCTCAAGCTGACTTCTGCCACTGAAAACCAAAACAAATGTTACACTGGGTCCTAGATTCATTTTATCCACATGTAGGCACATGTAGGTAGTACAAATGAGGATGAATGTCAAGATGGAAACCCTCAAGTAGATAAGTGGAAAATACATCCGAGCCCTCTGCTACTTCTATAATATAGGTTGTCACTAGCACTCTCTCTTTCCATAATGAGCTCCCAGAACACATTCTTTTAGAGTTTTGGCAATTAAAGGACCAATTCTTGTAAGGAAGATGAGATCTTCCACACATGTCACTTACCCAGCTGACCCCAAATAATTAATTCTCCTCTCCCTCCCAGAGGGAATCTCTTAGAGTTGGTTATCAGCCAGGAAGCATCATTTGGGTACCATTTTAATGCCCTACAACAGAAGTTTGAGAAGGCTTAAAGGAATTGGTGTGTATCCCCAGAGGACTTGACCTTGGGAAACAGTTACTGAATACACATCTTGAATCACAAGCACCACAAAAGCATGTTCATGGGGGCGGTGCCCTTTGGTATCTCTTTTCTCCAGCAGGTCTTAAACTCCTCCCAATAATTTTTTTTAATAGCCCGCGTTAACCTGGGTGTCCTAAGTGAAGACCTGGATTTTCTGGAGTTTCTTCTTTCTGACTCACAAGACATTCCCCAGTTTCAACAACAGCCTCTCCTGAGGATACCCTGCAGTAGAGCCTGTTAAAGCTTCCCAGACCCAGCCTTCCCACTCCCAAGATTAGCCTTAGGTGATCCCATGCTGAAGTTCTTGTAGGGTCAGGCCCATTTGATATCCGTTGGTTTTTGTTTCTCAGGGTAAGCTTCAGGGTGGCACAGGGTGACCCTAGAGGAAGAACGGCTTCTCAGAAAGTCTTGCCTTTGTCTGAATTTTTCTCATTTTTCTTCTCTGAGCCGTGCAGTTTTTCCTTCTCATGTCCTGACACCTGGTAGTTTTCTCATGTCTGAAGTAGGTGGCTTAACAAGGAGAAGGCAGAGGTGTCATGTCTTGGGTTTATAGAGTGGTTGGTTGTTGTTTGTTTGTTTGTTTCACTTTGGGGTTTTGTTTTGTACGTGGAGACCCACTAAATGAACTTGTGTTTTCACAGCTCACCATTCCGAAAAGCAAAAGCCTTGTATGCTTGCAAGGCTGAACATGACTCAGAGCTCTCGTTCACAGCAGGCACCGTCTTCGATAATGGTGAGTGTTTCATTCCTCCACAGGACCATATGCATCCGTTTTAGAGGCTCTAATGATGGTCAGAGATATATAAAGAAAGTGGTTGAGTCCCAGTTGCTTGTATTTTTTCTCATGACATGACATAACATTTGTGGGCAGGGTGATTGGGTGTGGAGAAGTACAGAGTCACAAAAACCATCACCAGCTAGTGAATGGGACCATCCTCCCTCGACCCCATTTCTGAAAGCATGGAGACAGGAAGTTGGAAAGAGAGAAATGGAGACAAGGGAAGTGGATGGCAGAGATCAGGGCAGTGGTTAGAAGCACGGGATGGGATGTCTGGGGCCAGGGGTTTCACCACTTGTTGAAGTGACCTGGGACTGGTCAGGTCCTCCCTGCATCTCAGATTCAGGGTTGTACAGTCTTCACAGAACGGGTAGGGCAAATTCTCAGCGTGCCAGGGCGCTAAGTAGAGTCCAGGAGCAACAAGATCCGGGAGCAGTTACCCCGCTGGCCCCTTCTTTAGCCCCAGGAAAAGTCACAGGTTCCCTGAAGTGGGGGAAGGGAATAAGTATCTATATAGTGTTTACTACAGGCCAGGCACTGTGTGCCAAGTGCTTTTTACAAATATTTGGTCTTCACGACAACCCTGGGATGTAGGTGCTGATGTTATCTCCATTTTACATCTGAGGAAACTGAGGCAGACGGAGGTAAAGTGACTTGCTCAGGGTCATAACTAAGTGTCTGCAGCCAGATTCGAATTCAGTCTTCCTGACTCCAGGCCAGCACTCTATCCACTATCCCTCCTGTCTTCCTTCAAGTCCCAGCTAAAATCTGCCCTTCCACAGGAAGCCTTTCCTTCCTCCTCTTAATGTCAGTGCCCATACTCTGTTGGCTATCTCCATTTTATCCTGTGTATCTCTTGTCTGTATGTAGTTGTTTGCTTGTTATCTCTCCCATTAGATTGTGAGGCCCCCAAGAACAAGGACTGCCTTTTGCCTTTCCTTGTATCCATAGGACCTAGCATAGAGTAAGTGCCTGATAAATGCTTATTGAATAATGGGCAGGTAGGTGGCACAGTGGATAGAGCACCTGCCTTGGAGTCAGGAGGACCTGAGTTCAAATCTAGCCTCAGACACTTGACACTTAGTAGCTGTGTGACCCTGGGCAAGTCACTTAACCCCGATTGCCTTGCAGAGGGGAAAAAAAAAATAGGGCCCTGTTCTGATTCTGACTGCTATTCCCTCTGCCCCAGCCGCTAAAAGACAAACAAACCTACCTTCAGAAAGTCAAGTATAAAAGTAAGGTGCTAAAAGACAGAGTGTAAAACTGAGTGCTGATTAGAGCCCAGCCCTTGGGGGCTTCCAGGAAAAGATTGAATCAGTTTCAATCTGAGTCCTGCCTTTCTGGGCTAGCCCAAAAGGTAATGTAGCTTTCAGACTGACTTGGGCCACCCAGCTTTGTGACTCATAGCCTCCCTTAGGACCCACTCTGTGTCTGTTCCCCTCTCAGGTCATGTCCAGCCTAGGGTCCCCCCAGATTTCATTGGTTTAATGCCTCTTTATTTTTAAAGAACACAAAATAAAGTCACAAAACTCGGCAAAGCAATCCTGCCTCAGAACCAGTCTGGCCTTCAGCAGAGGCTTTTCTGGCCCTGACAGACAGGTTCTCTGGGGATTTTGAAGCCTCTCCAAGTGTGGGCTGTCTGAAGCTATTCAGTTGATGAATGTTACCGTGTTAGCTCCAGAAAGGGGCCTGGTAACATGAAGTGACCTTCAGGACAAATAAACTCAAAAGTCAGATTGTACAGGGTCACCAGGCATAGAGGAAGGAGAAGACAGGGCCTCTGCATATAGATTAACAGGGAGATTGAAGAGATTGCACTATTTACAAGTAGATTCAGAGTTTAAAGGTCCATTTGCTCCAAGTCATAGCACACAAGGGCAAGGGGCCCTGCCAGGGCCAACTTGCTTTTTTACTCCAGTAAAACAAAGTGACCCTAATACTCAGGGTTGTATCATCTAGCCCACATGGATGGGGGGCTGTTCATGTGTCTTAATGTTATTTTATTTTCTTAAATGTTATTTTCTTAATGTTATTTTATTTTCTTAAATATTTCAACCATAGACTGCATAAGCAAGTTATCTGGGCAAAAATGTTTACACTGGGGATTGAGGGATCTCTCTCACACACACACACACACACACACACACACACACACACACACACACACCACCCCATCACAGTCAGAATGCTGCACCCTGTCTGCCAGTCCTGTGTCCTGGGCATTGTCCTTCAGCAGTGGCAGAACAATAGCATATCTCATGATGGAAAAGACAGGAGAGGGCTGTGTTAGCTGTCATAAACCTTATCCAGGAAGCCGACTGGCTGCCAGATTAAAGGTAGAGTTCATCAGCAAACTTCATTCGACCATCAGAGGCAGTGAAGCTTACTAATTCCTCAAGGAGGCAAAGGGATAAAATAAACAGACCTCCAAGTAAACTTCTCCTGTTGGCTAAGCTGCAGTAGAAAAAGGAACTGATAAGATACGGATCTATCTTTCAAATCAGTCTAACTGCTTCCCTTGAATTCTGTCACTCCACCTGCCCCCACCCCCTAGAATCACAGAATTTTAGAACTGAAAGTTCTTACAGGTAAAGAAGCCTGGGCCCAGAGAATTAAATGACTTGTCTTTGGTCACAGAGCTAATAAGTGTCAGAGCCAAATTTCAATCTCAGTTCTACAGAATCCAAGTCCAGTGGTCTTTCCGCCACACCGTACTAGAGAGATCAGGCATCAAAAAGGAAGGGAATGTATTCGTTTGGTGGGCAGAGAGGATCTTTTTCCTTAAACCAGGCTAAATCAATTTCCTGCTAAAAATAATAAGGGCTGGTTAGGTTAGATTCTGTAAGTAGATTAAAATTAGCTAGAAATAATCCCTCTTTCCTTGCATCTCTCAAGCCACTCTGCTTGACCTATATACTTAATCATTTTTAACCTAATATTATACTTATCTGTGTGCATCTCCTCTTTCTTTGCCCTCTTTCTCTTCTCCCCACCCTCTGTGGTCCCTTCCCCTACACATACACCTGATTGTAAACTCTTCAAGGGTAAGGACTGGGTCAGCTTTCATCTTAAGAAAATTTCCCAATGGCAGGTTTCAATTTTACATACTTAGGTGGTTTCCTTCCCAAAACCAAATAAACAGAATGAATTAGGTAGAAAAAGAGGGAGTGGAAATCTGAGGGGAAAGTCTGTGATTTCACAATAATTACTCTAAAAGGCTTTGGATTCCAGGTTGCCTGGCTTTTGAACTTTGTGCAGGGAGGGAGTAGATGGGCAATACTCAGAAACTAACTATAGTGTCAGCCTTTGCAAATCTACTCGGAAACTGTCCACTTCACCAAGTGCACCTCTGATGATAACTGGAAAGAGAAATGATCTACTTTCTCGGGAACGTTATTCATCCTTAAGCAATATGGTTAGTGATACCTGGAAAAAAATCATGTGGCATTCAATAAAATTAAGTTCTTGGGATACTTTTATCAAGACCTGAGATCAGCAGGATGCATTGACTCCCTCAGTGTAAAATAACATCAAGAAAACAGCTACACCCATTTTTTTTCCCCATGGCAAAAAGCCACTCACTCAGCAGGAGTCATTGATTGCCTGAGCACTGTGACTTAGATGGTATACTATCTCAGGATGTAGAGTCAGGATCATTCAGCCTGCCAGAGTTCCTGCTGTTATGCCAGCTGGTGCCCCCTTGCCTGTGGGACATCCAGTAATGATGACTCTTCCATTATGGAAAGCATTGTGTTATGGGGGAGGAGGGAGAAGGAAGGGAATATTTATTCACTTATAGCATCTCCTATATGCCAAGCACTGTACTAAACACTTTTTAAAAAATTATCTCATTTGACCTCACAGCAACCCGTTATGGTCAGTGAAATCATTTTTTACAGTTGAGGAAACTCAGGTTAAGTGACTTGCCCAGGGTCTCACAGATTCTAAGTCTCTGAGGCCAGGTTTGAACTTAGGTCTTCCTGCCTCCAAGGCCAGTGTTTTCTATCCATTATGCTACCAGCTGCCTTGACAGGCATGTTGTGGAAGGAACGCTGGTCTTGGAGTCAGAAGACCTGAGTTCAAAGCCTGGCTTAGATACTCATACACCATATGTGTGTAGGCAAGTCGCTTGACACTTTTTATTGTTCAATCAATTACTCATGTCTGACTCTTCTTGACCCCCAAAACATTGGAACACGTTGCCATTTCCTTCTCCAGAGGATGAAGGCAAACAGGTTAAGTGACTTGCCCAGGGTCACACAGCTAATAAGTGTCTGAGACTGGATTTGAACTCAGGTCTCTCTGACGTCAGGCCCAGGACTCTGTCCACTAAGCCACCTAGCTGCCTCCAAAAATGTGTGGTTTGGAAGAAAAGTTGCTTTGTGAAACTATAAAATGCAACTTCAGTGCTTGGGGCGACTTGCATGGTTTGGAAGAACATTGACATTGCTGGGATCATGGCTTCCTTTGAGTCTTCCTACTTTAAGGCCCATGAACTTGAACAGACTTGGAGAGATAGTGGAGGATAGAAGGGCTTGGCTTGCTATGGTACGTGGGCTCATGAAAAGTCAGGCATTACCGAACAACACCACTTTCAAGGCCCAACTCAGGGATCATCTCCTCTGGCATACGACTTCTCCAATCCTCCTCAGTCAGAAATGACCTCTTTTTTTGAATTGTTTGTAGATTTAGAATTGGAAAGGACCTTGAAGATATCAGACACAAAGCCTTCATTTTAATGAGGCCCAGAGAGGTTGAGTGATTTGCCCGATGTCACACAGGTGGTAAGAGTCAGACTGAGGACCCAAAGCCAAGTCCTCCGACTCCAAATCCATTGTTCTTTCTATGAGAGCACACTTCCTAGTGAAAGGCGCCATCTTACTTAGCTTAGTCTTTTGGGGTGGGAGAAGCCAGGAAGAAAATCTGCATGGCACCTTTTTCCACACAGTAAGCACTCCAAAGCTACTTGTTGAATTTATTCGAATGCGTACATCAGTGCTTGGTGTTTGTTTGGGAGTACGGCAAGAGTTGTTGTCAGGAAAAAACCTGGTGGCACCGGTAGCCTTCTATATGCATTGTGTGTCTGCTGCACTGGAGAGCTGCCCAAGGTTATCCCTGCAGCACCTCATGTGCATAAATAGAATCCTCCCTCCCTCAGAAGTCGTTTCATTTTGTTAAGTGTTTATTGGGTATCTATGAGGTGTAAAGCTTAGAAACAATGGACTCTCCAGTTTGTACATTCTGTGCTTCATCCAGATTGTTCCCAGATCTCACCCTGCCTTCTCCCCCCTCCATGTTTTCTTGCTCACTGCCCTCCCATCTCCCCCTCTTCCAGACCCTGCAGTCTCAATCTACCAATTTTAATCCTTCTCCCATTTCAGTCTTGCTTTGTGAAAATGTAAAATGCCTATCAGTGCTTTGGTGACTTAGGTTCGTAGATTAAACCCTTTTCCATCTTTGTGGTTGGCAAGAACATTAACTTTGATTGGGATCATGGTTCTGTGTGGGTCTTCCCACTTTAAGGCCAGGGATCATCTGATCCAGCATATTTCTTCCCTAATCCTCCTCAGTTAGAAATGATCTCTTTTTTCTTTGAAAAGGTCACTTTTTGAAAAGGTCTCAGGCCACCTATCATATACATGAAATTTTTTTCTAACTCAATGTTATAGTTATTTGTGTACATCTCATCTCATTTCCTTAGCAGATATAAACCCTACGAGGCAAGGACAGTGTCAGTTTCCATCTTTGTAGTCCTGGGTTCAAGTGTGACCTCTTGGTTACTACCTGTAGGATACTGGACAAGTCTGTTAAACTTTTCTGATCTGTTTCCTTATCTATAAAATGAGGGAAGTTGGGTAAGGCAGCTAGGTAGAACACTGGGCTTAGAGTCAGGAAGGCCTAGGCTCAAATATGGTCTCCTACACTTACTAGCTGTGTGACCCTGGGCAAGTTACTTAACCTCTCTACCTCAGTTTCCTCAACTGCAAAATGGAGATGATGATGATGATGATGATAATAATAATAGCACCCGCCTTGCAGGTTATGGTGGCCCATAGTAGATACTTAGTAAAATTTTGTCTCTTTTCATGTTACTTTATTTTTTAATTTTTAAAATTTATTTTTAACATTCATTTTTTAATATTTTGAGTTCCAAACTTTCTCCCTCCCTTTCACCCCTCCTCCAGCCATTGAGAAGGCCAGTGAAATGATATCATATATATATTTCTATCCTTCCTATACTTTAAAAATATAGCTCCAGGACCAGTATTAAAGGCTAAAGTTTGAAGTAAGATCTGGACCACTGTTTTGCACATTTATTTAAATAATAATGTTTTCTTTTTTTTTTATTACAAAGTTTATAGACACCAGCAAATATGAACATGTCCAGATAAAAAGAACAGAAAAAAGAGGATTGTATCTGAAACTGTCAATCTCTGTTATGTCAGCTTGAGTGTTTTAAAATGATATATTCCGTTTGACACAGTAGTACCAGTGTTGCCCTGCTTTACTATGTGCCCTTCTGATATTCCTTTTTTTCTTCTATGTATGTTTTAAATATTACTGTTATTTTCCTTTTTTTCTGCATCACTATCCATACCTTTATTCCCCTTAATAGCACTCCCCCAACTCCCCGCAGCAATAAAAGCCCTCCTTCTAACAAGTAAGTATCACCAAGCAAAACAAGTTTATAAAATCAAGCCGAAATCAAAATATTGGTCACATCCTGTACCTCCTTCATCAGTCTTCTGGGGTTGTGGTTACGTCTTTCAGAGCTGCTGTCCTTTACAATCGTGTCATTATATAAATTGTGCTCTTTTCACCGTGCATGCGTTCACATGTGTCTTCCCAGATTTCAACCCTTCCGTCCCTTTCAGTATAACATTCCTTTACATTCATGTGCTATGATTGTTCAGCCATTCCCCACTTGATAGGTGTTCATATTACTTCCTGTTGTCGTCATTTTGAGGGCAGGGTACTGCTATAAATATTTTTGTCGTACTAGTGTAGATATTTCCCTCTGTGTTTAATCTTGTGTTCAGTTGTTTCAGTAGCATCTGACTCTGCGTGACCCCATTTTGGAGTTTTCTTGGCAAAGATACCTTAGTGGTTTGCCATTTCCTTTTCCACCTCATTTTACAGATAAAGAAACTGAGGCAAACAGTGTTAACTGACTCTCCCAGAGTCACACAGCCAGTGAATGTCTAAGGGCAGATTTGAACTCGGGTCTTCTTGCCTCCAGGCCCAGCACTCTGTCTGTTGCACCACCTAGCTACAATTCTAACTGTGCTCTCCCCCACCCCTGACCAAAAAAAAAAAAAAAACCTTTTCAATAAATCAAAATGGTCCATTTAGGTTTTTTTCATTCATTTCTATCCAAACAAATGTTTGGTCAAGAATTCTTCACCCTATCCAGAATTGAGAAAAGAATTTCCTGTTCATGATACAATCTTCTATGTAGGTTCAGAAGTGTGTAAGAGCTGTAGAAGACCTTAAATGCCATTTAGTACAACTTGTCACTTTACAGAGAAGAAAACTGAGGCCTAGAGAGGAAAAGTGACATACCCAGGGTCAAGCAGGCAATAAATAGGACAGGTAGGATTTGAACCACAGATAGATCAGTCCAATACTCTTTCCACTCTATAATACAGTGCCTTTTACATAGGTCGTGTATTCATTTGGATATTATTGTGATATAGGTTATGAGATATTGGCCCAACTCTAATTTCCCTCGGTATGCATTCCAGTTTTCTTGGCAGTTTTTGTTAAATAATGATTCCTTACCCCCAATAAGTTGGTCTTTGGGTCTGCTAAAACACTATGTTACTATGTTCAGTTGCTTCTGGTTCTTGTGTTCCTAATTTATTCTGCAGATTAACTTTCTGTTTTTTAAAACTAGTACCAAACTTACCTTTTCTGTAAAACATCTTGTAAAGATCTTAGTCATATTTTTGTAATTCTTGGGTGTCTTGGTAAGTGATTCTTATACATTTCATAGTAATTTTGCTTTTTCTACATTTCCTGGATTTTGTTGGTAACAGAGGGTTAATTTTGTATGTGAGAGCTTATCTTTTATCTTATGATATGTTAATGAAGTAATTGTTTCTGGGATTTTAAAAAATTCAATCTGTAGAATTCTCTAAGTAAACTATCGTGCCATAGATAAAATCAATAATTTTGTTTCTTCTTTACCTATGTTTATTCCCTCAATTTCTTTTTATCTGTGGCAATAGCTATAGCTAGCATTTCTAGAACTATATCAAATTACATTGGTGACAGTGTACATCCTTGCTTTATCCCTGCTCTTTTTGCAAAGGTCCCTGAGAGCCTTTCTCCATTACAGATAATGTCAAATGACAGGAAAATTGTCAGGAAAATTCCATTTATTCCTTTGCTTTTGCTTTTTCTGTGTTAGGACCATGTTAGAACCATATTTTTCTCTAAGAAGGAGTTTGGTAGAATAACTCCTTTCCCTATTTTTGCAAATAGTTTATGTAATATTAGAGTTAAGTGAATTCTTCACTTGTATGTAAATCCACATGAGCCTGGATTTTGTTTTATTAGTTTTTTGCTTTGGGAGTTCCTTTCTGGCTTATTCAGTTGTTTTGTTTTTCTGAAATTTGGTTATTTGAATTCTCCATTTATTGTTCTTTTAATCTGAATATTTTCTATTTTTTCTAAGTTATCAGTTTTCTTGGCAGATTTGGACAAAGTAATTTCTAATAACTTCCTGTATTTTCTCTTCATCTGTTATGACTCTTTTATTATTTTGGCAGTTTTCTTCTCTTTTTAACATTAAATTAGATAATGATTTGATTATTAGGTTTTTTTTACCTTTCCAAAAACCAAGTCTTAGTTTTATTTATCAATTCAGTGGGTTTATTTTTTGTTTTCAATTATGTTTCTCTTCCTCTTCAGAATGTCTATTTTTGTGTTTATTGGGTATTTAGAGTTGTGGCTTTTTGGTTGGTTTGTTTTTTCACTTGCGTGCTCAGTTCATTGATCTGTTCTAAGGTTAAACTCTCCAAGTGGCCTTATTGATAGACCTGTCTTTTATTGTGTTGTGGTTGACAAGGATGTATGTAATACTTCTGCTTTTCTGAATTGGTGTGTAAGGTTTTGGGCCTGAAATCATGGTCAACTTTTGCCAACAAGCCATGAACAGCTGATAAATATGTATTCTCTTTTGAATTGCCTTCATAAAAAAAAGAATTTAAAAGAGTGAAAAAGCTAAACAGGACTAACGAAATGCATCAGCTGAGGCCGACACTATATGTAGTGTTCCACGCTCATAGTCCCCGACCTGTGCAAAGGAAGGAAGAGGAAGTATATTTTTTTCATCTCGTCTTTGAGGTTAATTTCGGTTATAATTATATAACATGTAAAGGGTAGGGACAGAAGAGGGGATATTGTAATTTCTATTTATATAGTTGTCATGTCCTCAACAAGCATTTATTAACCACCTACTATTTGCGAGCTACTATGCTGTGTTTTTGGGAGTTCAGTGGCAAAAATCAAACAATTCTTGTGCATAAGCAGTTTAAATTTCTCTTCTCCTCTCTAGAGATCCCTCCTCTCTTTCTTTTTCTTAGCTCCCTCACAATCGAAAGCCCTCTTCTTCCTCCTTCCATTGAAAAGTTAAAAATTCATCTTTATATCACAGTGTCACAGTCTACCCTGACCCTATCTGGTTGGCTTTTCAGTAGGCAAGGAAGATACATTTTAATTTGTGGCATCACAGTCAATCTCTGCGGAAACATTGTGAGAATGAAAAGATTATTATGGAAGCCCTCAATTCTGTCTCTTGGAATACCTGACTTCTTTGAAGACCCAACTCAGGCAGTATCCTCTGCAGGAAACCTTTCCTAGCTCTCTGCCCAGCTAGAGCCTAAGGCTCCCTCCCATCTAATCTGTATTGATGTTGTATGTGGTGAGTTTATAATCAGTTTCCCCCTTTAGAAGGTTTGTTTTGTATCCTAATCACTTAACACAGTATCCCAGACATAGTAGGAACATAATAAATTCTTTGGTTTGATTGATCTTATTAATACTAGGATACCACTTTACGTAGATTGTCCATCTGCTCTGGTAGAACTTAAGAGTCTAGTTGGGGCAGCTCAGTGGATAGAGCCCTAGGCCTGGAGCCAGGAACACCCAAGTTCAAATCTGACTTCAAACACTTAATACCTGTGTGACCTTGGGCAAGGCAGCTTGCCTTAGTTTATTCACCTGCAAAATGGGGATCACTACAGCACCTAACTCACAAGGCTGCTGTAAGAATCAAATGAGATATTTGTAACGTGCTTTTAGCACAATGCCTGTCACCTAGTAGATGCTTATGAATGCTTGTTTCCCTTATCCCCAGATAAGGGAGGTAACACCCAAAAATAGCCTAAGAGCAATGCTTATAAATAACTAAGTGCTAAAATGAATGAAAAAGATGCAACTGAAAATTACATTCTCAGAACTATAAAGGAACTCTGGAGGTCATCTTGTCCAATTCCCTTATTTTACAGATGAGGAAATGAGACCCAGTGAAAAGAAGCAACTTGCCCAAGGTCACACAGCTAGTAAGTGACAAAACCAGGACTGGGGGGCCCAACCTCCTGACTCCCAAGCCAATGTACTTTCCCCTCTGCTGCCACTACTTCTCTAAGTGCTGTAGGAGCTCAGAAAAGGAAGAGGTGAAGGATTGGAATCACTAGGGACAGTTCCATGAAGTAGGCACAACCTGAAGGATAATGATAACTGGCACTCATATGGTGCCTACTGTGTGCCAGGCACTTTACTAAGCACTTTTACAATGATTATTTTCTCTGATTGTCAGGAAACTGAGGCAGACAGAAGTTAAGTGACTTGCCCAGTGTCACACAGCTGTACGTGTCTGAGGCTGGATTTGAACTCCAGTTTAAATAAAGGATGGGGAAAGAACAGGAGTAGCAAGATGCAGGAGCATTAGTGGGAGCCCCCCTGCAGGATATCGCCATCCAAGATGGCGCCTGTTAGATGAATCATCATAGTTCATCTGGTACTGGTACCAGTGAATCAGCTGTGAGCCAGAGTTTTGCATGTCTCTTGCTGGTTGTTTCAGCTCCCTCATGTTTATTATTAACTGGCATCTCAGCTCTGCCTTCCTGTTATTTCCTAACCTCTTCTATTACCATAGTTTATCCAGATTGTCCTCCACATTAGCAGTATGGTCTACGAATAGCTGGTGTTGAGGAGGTTGGCCTGAAAGAAGTGGGTTCATGCAGCATGTGTGGTGGAAAGACCACTGAGTTGAAGAGCCTGGGTTTAAATCTTGGCTTTGAAAATTAACTTCTTCTGCAGGATTTTAGATAATGAAGTGTTCTTGTTAAAATGAGGGAAGTGAACTAGATGACTTACAAGTCTCCCTCCAACTCTACAGTTCTAAGATCTTGGGTTTGGACAGAAAAGTCTTGTTGTTTGAGAGCTTAAGGCTTCCGGAAGTTGGGTTGAACCTAGGGTCTTCCCAGATTTTGATGACGATAAAGTGAAGAGTGGGATGTTAGATTAAAAGCCATCTAAAAGATGGAAATTGCCTGACAGTTCAAGTTGGGGTGGGTACTTAAGTATCAGGAGGAATCGCATCTGGAAAATTTTAGTTTCTTTCTAAGTTGTAATGGTATTGACCTCGGGGGAAGTTTTTCAGTTGCCAGATGCCATATTGTAGTAGAGAGAGGTATGGATTGGATATGTGTATCTTTTTCAGAAGCTCTATATAACAAGAGATATTTAATTAGGTTCAAGCCTTCTGGTGAATTCAGTAAAACAAACTATTATTAAGTACCTACGAAGTGCAAGGGCTCTGTGCTAGGGAGTGGTGAAAGTACCAAAAAAGTTTTCTTTTTTTTTTTGTTTTTTTTTTTAGAGGGTTAATTTTTTTTATTGTTTAGTGTTTTCTTAAACTATTTTTTTCCTACTTCCTCTTTATAGATACTGACAAATGTCCAAAGCCCAGCAGCTACTTTGGAGCCTTTCCCAGAGTTCAGTATCTAAGCATTGTGCAAGGGAATTGATGACAGAGTCACCAGAGGAAGGAGATAGAGGGGAAGGCTTTGACCCTCTCTCTTCCAAAGAGGAATTTAGGTCTGGCAGAGGGCCAGGGCAATTTTGATCTTATAAATCTGGGTACACCTCCACTGCTTTTTTTTTTCTGTCCACATTTTTTTTTTCCACTGCCTCCTTTCTGGGCTTCTATGCTGCCTCCTCTTCCCAAGCTCGAGCCAGGTTTATATGGTAGCACTCGGGTGGAAGCAGTTTTCTAAAACAAGTACAGGAAGTCACTTAATTAGCCTGGGGAGGGGAGTAGGGGAAGCTTAATTCTCTCAGAACAATCTCAGAAAATTAGAGTTTCCCTGATAGACAAGAAATGAATGCCCTTGCTTTCTCCCCAGAGTGAGGCTTATACAATCAGTGCTGAAACATCAATATCCCCTTCACAGTCCTTCCTTCCTTCTTTCCTTCCTCCAGCTTTTGGCTACTCTGCAAATTCAACAAGGCTTATATAATCCTTTCATCACCACAATGGTTTCCATAGAGACTGATTGTGATGTCACAAATGAGACTGTATCTTCTCTGCCTGTTGAAAAGTCAAAGCCAACCAAATAAGATCAGGGAAGGTTGTGACCCTGAGATATAAAGACTATTTTGAACTTTACTTTAGAAGAAGGAAGAGGAGGGCTTTCAAGTTTTTGAGGGTGCTAAGAAAAGGAGGAACTTCCAGAGAGCCCAAGAAACTCGAGGACAGGGCTGCTTTCATTTTTGCCAACAATGTAAATGACAACAACAAAAACCAGCTCATGAATGTGTGTGATTTTCATGACCAAGATTGGCTCCAAGGAAGAGATGAAAAAATGTACTTTCATCCCTACTTTGTGGAGGAGGGGATAGTGATGGGTGGAACATTACACATACTATCAGACTCATTTAATAAGTTGCCTAGCTCCATTAAACTTTTTTTTTCCCCTTGGCTGTCCAGGTAGGAAAGGGGTTAACATAGAAATCGAATGCTTCAAAAATAGGTCAATAGGAATTAGTAGAATTGAATGAAGTTCAAAAAGGAAGAGGAAGTATACCAATGTACATCACTAGAAGGGAAATTGACAGTAGGGGTAAGGTTTAAGAGAAAAATAAAATGGACAACCAGGAAGGAGACTGTGAAACTGTATCCAGATTAGTTGTTAGGGTTCATTGCTACAAGTGATTCAGTACTTACCCCCAAAGAAATAATTAATGACTTTGTAGTTTCATTCAGTAAATCTTAGGATTACACAGGTGTTCCGAAAGTCTTAGTGCAGGTTTAAGCTATTCATGATTAATAAAGTTTATTAAAACTATAAAAGACTAAACCTACATTGAAACTTTTGGAACACCCGTCATAAATAACCTGAGTGATCTGTGGTCAGAACCATCCTTGAGGGTTTAGGGAGAACCTTTTGATGAGCCTGGGCTCATCATCCTTCAACTTCCTCCTAACTTCTCTGGGAAGATTGGTGGTGCTACGGTCGAGAAAATAAACACTCAGGTTCAGAAACTGGAGAGTCGTCTTTGATTCTGCCTCAGGCCTCACATCCATTTGCCAGGCCCTACAGGGTCTTCCCCCATAACGTTGTTTGCATTTACCTCCTCTCCACTCACCCCACCACCATCCTACTTCAGGCCCCTCCTTTTGTTGACACTAATCTAACCAAAATGTTTGGTCAGGTCCAACTCTTCATGACCCCATTTGGGTTTGGGGTTTTTTTTTTGGCAGAGATACTGAAGTGGTTTGCCATTTCCTTCACCAGCTTATTTTACAAATGAGAAGATGGAGACAAATAGGATCAAGTGACTTGCCCAAGGTCACACAGCTAATAAATGTCTGAGGCCAGAGTTGAGATCAGAAAGATAAGTCTTCCTCACTCTAGAACTGGCATCTTATCCACTGTGCCACCTACCTGCCCTAATCTAACCAATAGCCTCCTAATTAATCTTCTGGCCCCCCTATTCTTTGTATCAGGTCCACCCTTTAAAAATTTTTTTTATAAAAAACATTTTATTGTGAACTTAAACAACACAAACATTTTAATATATGCAAAGTAAGAAAAATCAGATAAGATGAGAAACTGAACTTTTACAGTCTTTTTTGTTGTCGTTGTTCTAGGCAATGGGGTTAAGTGACTTGCCCAGGGTCACACAGCTAGTAAGTGTTATGTGTCTGAGGCCGGATTTGAACTCAGGTCCTCCCGAATCCGGGGCTGGTGCTCTATCCACTGTGCCACCTAGCTGCCCCTACATAGTCTTTTAAAGACATTTTTTGTATCAACACGGCAGCCAACAAAATTGTTCTGTTTCTTTCCCTTTCTGAACTTGATTTTGTATTCTTCAGTGCAGTTTCTATTTTTTATGATACCATATTTTTGCCTCAGGATTTTAATTTTTATTCTTTGTTGTTCTGACCTTGACACACATCACAAAACATTTCAGTATACAAAGAACAGGAGAGTTGTATATGAAACTATAACTCTGTACTACTCACAGCTTGATTTTTTTTTCAATTTTATAATAAATTCAACACATCAGTTCCAATGCTGTGCTGCTTGGCTTTTATCTTTTTTTGTGTGTGTGAGGCAATTGGGGTTAAGTGACTTGCCCAGAGTCACACAGTTAGTGAGTGTTATGTGTCTGAAGTCAGATTTGAACTCAGGTCCTCCTGACTCCAAGACAGTGCTCTATCCATTACACCACCTAGCTGCCCCTGGCCTTTATCTCCTTCTGAACTTCCTTCTCTTCTTTTCTGTGGACTTTTTAGAATGTTTCATTGAGGATATTTTCCTCTTTTTTTTTTTTTTTAAACATAGTCAAACAAAACAAATACGTGCATTGGACAGGTCTAAAAATGTGTTCTTGTGCTTTAAAAAAATGTTTTCTTGATAACTTTTTTTCCTTCAAATTCATCACTACCCAGTAACTCACTCTTCACTCTTTAAATATAATCCCTCCCTTGTAACGTCTTTCACACAGCTACTAAAATTAACTTCCTATTGCATGAGTCTGGTTATCTCACTCCTTTACTCAAAGCCCTGTTGCCTATAGACTAAGATGCAAATTCCTTAGCCTGGCTTATAAGATCCTCCCTGATCTCCCTCCGAACTATCTAGCCTCATTTCATATTATTACCTTCATGATCTCTGGGTTCTCATCAAAATGGCATAATAGCCTTTCCCCAGACTCAACAAGTCATCCCCTATGGACTTTTCCAGGACATCTCCCATACCAGGAATCATTCCTCCTCATCTCCTCTTTTCAGAGTCTTCCCCTCCCTTCAAGACAATTCAAGTACCCGTTCGTCTTTTGGATACTTTCCTGATAATCAGAAGTGAAAGTCTTTTGTTCCTATTACATTCTATCTCGCATGATACATATACATGTATATGTTACATCCCTCTTCCCAATAGATGGCAAGTTCCTTGAGATCAGAATGTATAGTTCTTCATTTCTGTGTCCCGGGTACCAACTCCAATGCCTTATACATGAAAAATGCTTAATGGATTTCGAACAGAATTGTGATACCAGTGATTAGATTGTAACTTCCTTACAGACGTAGACTGTTTTATTTCTCTGTATAGCCCTCTCTGTACCTAGTACAGTGTATTTGAGTATACAGTAGGTCCTTGACAAATGTTTATTGAGGGAATTGAACTATTAATGTTTCCTCTTTTTCTTTTTTCTTTTGCCTTCTTTCACAGTTCATCCATCTCAGGAGCCTGGCTGGTTAGAGGGAACTCTGAATGGGAAGACGGGATTAATCCCGGAGAACTACGTTGAGTTTCTCTAACTTCGGACACCCAAGCAACACTGCTGAATGTTACATGGTATCCATGACAACTGTTGATCAGGGTGCAATAGATCATTTCTCTCAGCCAGGAGAAATGCAGGGCGACGGACTCTTTTTCCTCTGTCAAAATGAATGTTTCTGTGAATCCTAGTTTCCCTGTGTCTGTGATCATCTCAGCTGATGCGCACAGCAGAGCTTCAAGTGGTGGAATCAGGAGGACAGCTGGGTTCTGAGACGTTGGTAGAAGGCTTGCACCGTGGCCATTTTCTCAAGCAGAGAAGACTCACTCTCATTCTGGGGGGATCTGAGCACAGAACTCAGGCATGGAGGAGTAGGCAATAAGTTTGTCCCAGAAACCCAGGAGGTGGGGGAAGGAGACTGACCAGAAGAGGGGTCTCTCTCTGATGGTGGGGTGGGCTTCTGCATTTGTTTACAGCAAGCTCTTCATTCCATGAGACCCACTCTGCTTGCAGGCAAGCTGCTGTCTGTCTGATCTTGGGGTGGGAAGGGGTTAAGGCATTGTTTACATGATTTCAAACCATTCACCATTTCTGTAGCAGCTGTTTGCCCAGCCTCAGCAGAACTCAGTCCAATCTTCTCACAGGAGGGAGCACACACCCCCTCCAGCAAAGCCCTCTTCAACTGAGGGCTGTGATCACCTGGTAACCATGGCAACCTGACCTGCTGCAAAACAAAAAAAAGAAAACACAATCTCTAAAACACAATTTTTTGCTCTTTTCCTTCACCCCCATAATTGGTATCTTTTCCTAATGGTTTTAAAGGACTACTTCACAGTAGAACAAGAAACTGGGATGGTCTCCTTGCGGGCAGGCATGACAGCAACTGGGAATTGGCCCCTTTCTGGATGAGCCTGAGCAGTACCAGTGTATATTTGGAGCAAACCCTCATAGCATTTTTGAGATTAGATTGCAGCTAGGCAAAACATTCCTGCTGGATTCAACTGGCATTACCTCTCTGGAGGACAAGATGCTGCTCCTGAAAGATGACTTATTCCCTTTGTCTTTCTGCTTGTCCCATATCCTATCCATCACCTCTCCTGGGCTTAATCAGAACTGTACCCTTTTTCCCTCCCCTCAAACTCTTGCTTATCAAATTCGCCCGACAGAATCTTGAGCTTCCACATTTGGGGAATGGGCCTAGTACGGCTCCCCATTCCTCTCTTGGTGGTTTTCAAGGATATCCAGTTCTTACCATGTGGCCAAGGATGCTACATCTATTCACTGCCGTTAGTATAGAGTAAATTGTTTTTTCAGTCCACATAAGTATTAGATTGTTCTTCTAGCAAATTGTGATTCTAAAGGAGACCCCCTCCCCCGCAAAGAGAGAGAGAAAAAAAGGTAGAAGGAAAGAGTGGTCTCTTGAGAATGATAATCTCTTTGCAAAGAAGGGTGGGCACTTGAAAGATCTTTGTGGGTAGAGATTGTCTTTTGAGATTTACTTAGGGTAGGAAGAAAGGGGCCAGAGTGGGACTATTTTCTGCTTCAGGTTGGAGTATTAACGGTAAAAAGCTTTACAAATTCCTTTGAACAGCATCTTATTGGCTGACACACTCAGAAAAGAAAAACGCTGAGCTGCCTGACTGCCCTTTTGGAACAAGCATGTTTGTACCAGGGAGAATTGCCCTCTCCCCATCTGACCCTTGAGTCCTATGACTCCTGTGGACTTCAAAGAAAGAAATGAAACTTGAGTTGGTGAATTACTGTATCTTACTTTTTTATTGAAGACATTAACTTGTAAATAGAGAAATTTGAATACTCTATGGCAAAGTTTTATATTTGATATTTTAAGATGAGCTATAGTGAGTGAGCTACTTGACCCATGTGAAGCTTGTTTGGTGAAGAGAAGGATGATCAGGACACTTCAGCCGGTGTAGCCCTGACAAAATCTGAATTAGCCCCAACTGCTCATTTGGCTGGTGGGAAGTGCTTTTGCTCACTTTCATTGATCCAGAAATATTAGCTAATTCTTTCCCAGGCCTTGGTGTTGGAGTAAGAGGAAAGGAGGAGCTTAAGGAAGTAAAACCTCCCTCTAAGCGACTGATCAGCTTCTGGAGCAGTGAGGTAGGAGAGGCAGGGGCAGGTTTTAATTGCCAGTGGGCATGGGGAAAGAGTAAGGGATTTTCAGCTGGCATTCTCTTGGGGGTCGTGCATGATGCTTGCCATGTATGGAGGACATGTGACAGCTTCTAGATCTTTATCCCTTACCTTCCCCCCCCCACATCATCTAAGATTCACTGGTTCTAGAGTATAGACGGTTTAAGGGTTTAAAACCCAAGTCTTCTTCCCTGCTTCCTCTACCTGCTATACACCTTTCTTCTGGCTATCTAAACCAGAGCAGAGTGAATGATGGCAGTGAGCATGCCCTTCCTTTTATCCTCATTGGCGTGGAAGGTTCTAGCCTCATCAGTGGCATCAACGTCATCAGGGCCAGGTGTTTCCTTTCATCCCCAGTTAATGCAAGTGCCCCCTTGTCATTTTATCACAGCTCAAGGACCAAGCATGTATTTTCTAGTAACCCAGTCAAGGGCTACCAAGAACACTGCTGTAGAATAAACAGAACAAGAATTCTGCATGGGCAGAAAGAAAGGGCTCAAAGGAGTGGTTGGTATTAACCCAAGGAGCCAGGGTGCATATGGAAAGAGCAGCGGATATTCCTTGGGGGAATGAGAGAGGAAGGGAGGGCTGTCCCAAAAACGGGGCAGTCACTTCTCACGGGTAAACAATTTCCAGTCTTCGTGTGCTTTTTTTTTTCCAATAAAAAGAAGCAAACCAAGGTTTTTCACTACATTTGGTATGTTTAAATAGCAACGTACCCAGTCAGAGCTAAGTGTATGTAGGCTCTGTGCACTGACCAAGAGAAAAACGATGGGCACTGGCTAGAGAAAGTTTCTCCCTTCACTGCCCTGTGGTCCAAAGCATTTTCCCCTGGAAGCTTATTCGTCAGTCCACAGTAGGGAGTCTTGTTTTGTAGCCAAAGGGAAATAGAGCTGCTGTCCTTGGGATTTTCCAGGCTTACCCCCCTTCCCTTGCTAGGCTACTCTAGGCCAGTGACAGATGGCTCTATGTTTTCTGCTTTTCTAGGCAGCCTCTCTTCGTGCCCATTAGCCCCAGACCACGTAAAAACCACTCTGAATAGGGACCACGGAGAAGACATTGTACTTTTAACCTTGGTCTTTAATATTTCCAGTATTGATTTTTCCCCCAGTTTTCCATCTTTCAGCTTAACTAGAAATGTAGTGGGGAGGATGGGATGATGGACTGGAGTAGAGAAGCTGGTCATTGGTGAATGTTTACCTGAGTTCACCCTGGAAGCTGAGACCTCTTACAAAGCCCGACAGGTCCTTTATTTTGGTCAAAGTGATGAAGACCTTCTAGGTGACTAGAAGGACCTGAAGAATGAGGTCAGCTGGCATACCTCCCAGCATTGAGGAGGTCAGCAATTCTCTCAGCTCTTTTTTCAGCTCTCCAGAGGTAGCAGTTATACAGCCTAGCCTCTTTTTGGTCTCCCAATCTCACGTTTGCCACTTCCTAGGTGAAAGTGTTCTTCCTTATCTCTGACCAGATTCTCATTTCAGTCCACTTTTTGCTTGGTGCTCCATGGACACTTAAAACGAATGACCCATTTGTGGGCAATAATGACCTTGCTAAAGGTCAGTTTGGACACTTGCCTAGGACTCTACTTGTAACAGCGCCCAGAGAGGAAAGAACTCTAACACCTCTCTAAATCATAGATTTGGGAATAATAAAAATACAGTCTTGCCTGATTAGGAGAGCTTCAGGTGACTTAGAAGTTCATTACCTTTAGGTATTTTCCCTTTCGGGGGCTCCTACTTCCTAAAGATACCATGAATCATCCACTAGACAGTTATATATAAAGGTACATTAGGAAGGTCAGTTCGTTTTACAGCCATCCAATTTAACATAGGCCTAAATGTGTGGGAAAAACAACCATGTTATGGCCAGAAAAGCAGTCAGTATTAAAATGTGCTGCCTGATTTAAAAAAAAAAAATTGTTACCGATATGTTCCACTTTAGAGAGTTAACCATTATCTCCGGCTCATTTTCCTATAATCAGTTACTTTGACAGTCCTGTCTCAGACTTCGCAATAAAGTCAGCAGCTATTGGGCAATTCACTGTGCTGGTGTTTAAAAAATTCTCCATATGCTCAGATGTGTTTGGCAGCCATACTGATCCACCAACAGTGCCCTGTTGCTCCCTACTTGTAGAATACAATGGTACCAGTAGCAGGGAAATGAACCTTACTCTTACAGACTACCTGCGATAAGACTCCAAAGGGTTATAATTAGCTTCTTCCTTTGATACCTACAGTTCTCATTGAAAGAGATTCCAAAGACAGGGTGAAAGGACACTTAGAAAATCCAGATGCACCAAAACCAACCAGTGGAATGAGTAGGCACCTAACACTATTTCTAGAGAGACTCCTTGGGAGAGGAAGGGACTAACATCTCTCCATGGGTCTGTACATCATAGTGCACAACCAGATGGGGGGAATATGACGTGATAACAACTTTGGAAGTTGGGGCAGGCCCCAGGATACTGTTGCATGCCCAGGTGATGATTTTAGTATCATTCCCCTAGTCAAAATTCTCTACAGTGTTCCCATTTGAGAAGCAGAATATTAGAATAAAAATAGAGAAATCAGCAGAATGTCACAGCATCCTAAGCTACTCATACCATGCCTTGGAAGTGTTAAGTGATGTACCTACTGGTTTCCACCTTGCTATACAAAGACTACAGGCATCTTTCTCAAGCATTTAAATGCCCATCCTCACAGGCGCATCACATCCAGGGTTCTATACCTGTGAAATGGAAAGATCTGAAAATTCAATATATATATATATATATATGTATGAGTATGTGTTTGTGTATATGTATGTACATAACATATATTTACATATATAGCTATATAAGCAGACCCACAGAAGCTTGCAGTCACTGAGCCATTGTAGAGTTAAAGATTCAGGGGTTAGGAAATAGGTTAGAGAGGCAAGTTACTGACTCTAAAAAATGATCAGAGGTGTAAATTAAGTGCCATTTTAAAACTTTGTTCATATTTATAAGATGTTTACTATCTACAGCGATGTTCTTTATTAACTTAATCAAAATTATGTTGAAAAATCATACACTGATTGTGGTAACTGGCTCTCAGCTACCATGTTCAGAAGCATTCTCAAAGATGTCAATATTTCAGGAAAGAAAGATTATGCATGTTTAATTTGTTATTTAGGATACCTTTGAGTGTGCTATAAAGTGCTGTGATGTAATAAATATTAATAAAGTACTTAAAAATGGCACCTTAATGTTAAAAAATTATACTATATAAATAATGCACTATCTTAAATTTCAACTCAGTATTTGGTATTGACTGGTGCGTAGAATCCAATACAGTAATTACAAAGTAATTTGTGGTTAGAGTGCAACTCACCCCACACACAAACCTGTTATTAGTAAAACAGATATTTGTTTTGTTTTGCCATGTGCGAGCTTAAAAAAAAATATATGCTATTGCTTTATTCTACTGCAACTATGGAGACCAAGCAATTTCTGTCCGCGTGGCCTTGGAGACTTTGCTTTCTTACATTTGGTCGGTTTGTGTGACAATCCCTGTAAAAGGAGTGGAAGTTTGATTTCAAATTAAAAGACTTTTCCATTTGGTGGCATGTCTGTTTCTTTGGACTTGGATCACTTTTAATATGTATATATCTCCCAATCAATATAGAAAAGGGCACTGTTTATCCTAAACTTTTTGAACAATTTCAATTAGTTCTTACTGGATGATCTGACCTTGATTTGAAGTTGCCTGTAGACATCTAGAGTTGGAAGGGACTTTGAGGGCCACTGGGTCCGATCCCCTCATTTTACTGCTAGTACCACTAATAATAATAATGAAAACAATAATAACTGACATTTATATGGTGCTTTTAGGTTTGCAAAGTAATTTTATGTTCATTATTATCACCTCGTCCCCACTTGAGGCCCTGAGGGGTTAAGAGACTCCCATGGTCACATAGCATGTAACAGCCTTAAGAATCCTGATCTTTTAATTCCAAATCCATTCTCTTTACTATACCATACTGCATCTAGTTGAACCTACTCGCAAAATTCTCTCTGCAACCTCTTTGACAAACTCTTCCCTTAAAGACCTCCACGAAGGGAGAACTTACTGGCTTCCAAGGCAGGCCATTCTACTTTTGGACAGGCTAATTGAGTGTTTATTTCTTCCCTCCTTGTCTCTCCCCCCACTTCTCCTCTCTCTCCTTCCTTTATTCTTCCCCATGTGACCAAACAGAACATCTCTAATCTCTCATTCTAAGAGGTAGCCCTTATAATAACTTGAAAACAGTTCTCATGCTCCATCCTTTGCTACCCCAAACCTTCTCTTCAATGCTAACACACCTCCAGTTTCTTCAAACATTATATGCCATGAAAGCTGGTTCCTGTGAGATAAAGGAATGATTTTGGTTATCTTCTGCTACTAAAGAACCACAGGGTTTCAGAATAAAAGTAGGTGCAAAAGAAAGATACCCTTTCTCCCTATATTATTTGACATGACTAAAAATGCTCACAACAGCAATAAAACAAGAAAGGCAGGCAGTGGCTAAGAGAAGGCACATATCCCCATTGGTAAGCTATGCGATAGTTTACTTAGAATACCCTGGAGCATCAGCATTGACTCTGAGATGATTAATAGTTTCAGGAACAAAAGGTTCAATAGAAATCCATGAAAATGTTCAGCATTTATCTATGTAGCAACAATAAAACCCAAGAAGAAATAATATGAATTCTAAATATTAAAATATATAAAATGTCTACCAAGAAATATTCAAGGTCTGTAGATACACAATTACAAAACACTTAAAAGACAAAAAATGTTGAATAATTGGCAGAACAATCATTGCTCATGGTTGGGCTTCAGTTAAAAATTAGGGGATTATTCGATTTGGTGTTATATCAGACTGTCAAGAAGGACTTCATAGAGCTTGACAAAATAGTGGCAAAATTCATTTGGAGCAGCATGAAGTGTAGAATTTCAAGGGAAATAAGGGGTGAGGTGTAGTAAAAATGAAGGAGCAATAGCATTTCCAGACTTCAATGCGTTGAACCAGTAATTAGTGAAACCATTTGATGCTTATTTTTTAAAAACTAGAAAAGTTGGTCAGTGAAACATCAGAATTTGATAAAGGGAAGAGATCACAGTGACCATCTGGTCCAACCCTTACTGGAAGGAATTTCCATCATAACATCCTAGACAAATTGGTCATCCAGATGCCACTTGAAAACCTTCAAGAAGGGGAAACTCCACCCCTTCAGTTCATTATGCTTTTGAATAGTTCAAATTGTTTGGAAGTTCTTCCTGACCTTGAAGAGAATGAATTTAGTCATTCTTCCACGTGATAGCCTGTCAAATACTTGAATGCAACTATCATGTCTCCCTAGAGACTTCTCCATATGAAAATAGTTCTAGTTCCTTCAACCAACTAGAGAAGCAAGCTTCAGAATCTAAATCCAGGGTTTGTTCAACACAAGCACCAATTACTTAGGGGAAGAACTTTCCACTGAGAAAACTGGAAAGCAATTTGGCAGAAATTAGGTTTAGACCATCATCTCATGACGTAAGCCACAATAAGCTCAAAATGAACACGTGACATGAACACCGAGGATCACACTATAAAAACCAAAAGAACAAGATCAGATGATATTCCCGTATAGCCTCGGTTAGGGTGAAGAATGAAGGAAACCAAGTGAATAAACAGACCTTTGCATTCTCCTTCATTCACAAAGTCTGATCAAGCTCTGGCAGCTTACGATGCCATGTTTTTGAACTCTAGCACATTAGAGCATTGGTAAGAAACACTGAATCTCCTACAAGAAGACACAGTCTGGGGACTTCCCTGGCAATCCTGTGGAGAGTGAAGGTCAGATGCTGGCCAGCAGCTGGATGAGGGTGGGGAAAGGAGCCCTCTTCCAAACTCTGAGTTTTCTGAAATGTGTCCATTATAAATTTCTAGCAAGTACTACATGTCAGAGTCCCTTAAACATACATCCTCTACTAACCTCTCAGATTGTTGCCACAGCACAAGGTTGTGGCTAGAGTCCAAATGAAAAAGATCACAGAAGGCAAAAAGGGATCATTTTGATTATATGAAATTGGAGACCTACAGAAAATCAGTGCATCTAGGATAAGAAGGAAAATTCAATTGGGGGGAAAATCTTTATCACATATTGAGAATTAACACAAATATATAAGACCAAGAGCTATTCCCCAGTGGACATATGGCCAAAAGATATGAACAAACTTCTCAAAAGAATAATTGTAAATTATTAACCATATGAAAGATTTGGAAAAAATCACTAATAAGACAAATGCAAATCAAAACTGAGGTTTCCTCTAACACTTAGAAAATTGGTCCAGATGACCAAATATGGGAATGGTTACTTTTGGAGGGGATGTAAAAGGCAGGAACTCTGATATACTGTGGGTAGAGCTATTAATCCAACCATTCTGGAAAGCAATTTATAATTATCCTAATAAAGTGATTAAAATGCCCATGCTCTCTGATCCAGAGATCCCACTTCTAGACTTCTGTCCAAAAAAGTTCAAAAGCAGAATGGTCCCATGTACAACAAAATATTCATAGCATACTTTGCATGGGAGAAATGAACTAGAAACAAAGTAGGTACCCATCAATTAGAGAATGGCTGAAGGAAATGTAGCACATGAATGCTATAAAATATTACTGCACATAAGGGAAAAGACATGAAGTTAATTTTTTTCATGGTGATAACCCCCACATCCTAAATAGTAATAGTGAATGTTTCCATAGTATTTTGAAGTTTCAAAGTGCTTTGCAAACTATTTAAGACATAATATAGCTGAACTACATGATTCCATAGGATCTATTCATCATTTATAGCACTTTATGGGAAGAAATGTTCCTAGCATTCCAATAAAGTAGAACAAAAGTGGGCAGGCTTGTGAGGTGATGAGCTCCCCATCTTCATACATGTCTAAGCAAGTCTGGATGACTGCTTGTGGCTATTGTAGGGGAGATTCTAATATCAAGTAGAATCATGAACTGGGTAACTTCTAAGGTCACAACCCTAATTTTGATGAAAATACCTGAAAACGGGCTCCTTGTATGCCAAAATTATTTTCAGGAGGCCTAGGTCCATAGGAAATGTAAACCTTTGTTAAAGCCAAGCCTGGGAAGAAATTAGGACATAGCATTATTAGAAAATTTCCTCTTGGGTAAAAGCCCTTTACTCAGTTATTTGAGGTTATTGGTACCTCTACTCATAATCCATTCTTAGATGTTCACACAGCTCCCCAAGCCAGTCCCAGGGATGCTAGCCACAACCTTGTGTTGTGGCAACAATCCCTGAGAGGCCAGTAGAGGATGAACATTTAGAGGACTCTGACATGTAATTCTTGCTAGAAATTTATAATGGACACATTTCAGAACATTCAGAGTTTGGAAGAGGACTTTCCCCACCTTCATCCCAGCTGCTTGTCAGCGTCTCACCTTCACTCCCTACTGGATTGCCAGGGAAGTCCCCAGAGTATGTCTTCTTGTGGGAGATTCAGTGTTAGAGCTCAAAAACATAGCACTTTAGGGCATTTTAAGCTACCAAAACTTGATCAGACCCTGTGAATGAAGAATGAGAAAATAAAGGTGTCTCAACCCTTTGGTCAAAAGGCTCATAGAAGGACTAATGGGAAAAGAAGACTAATGTTATGGAAATCTCCTTATAATGAAGAAAAGTAATAAAATTTTTAGAGCTAGATGGTACCTTAGAAGTAATTTAATATAACCCATTTATCTTACAGATGGGGAAACTGAGAACCACAGAAATGAAATAGCTCACCCAAGGTCACATAGCTAGCAAGAAACAAAGTAGGAATTTGAACTGAAATCTAGTGTTCTTCTGTTCTGACTCAAAATCCAGGTCTTTGCATCGCATTACTTCTATACCACCCAATCTCAGAAGAAAGCCATAAGTGGTTTTAGGCCCATAAAAAAATCTTCAAGGTAGTACCTAAGAGACTTCTTAATTGTTTCTGAGTATGAGGAACAGTCATAGCCTAGCATCTTGAAGTTCCAGTCATACAGAGGTGATATTCTCCC
Organism: Phascolarctos cinereus; assembly: GCF_003287225.1. NCBI lineage: Eukaryota > Metazoa > Chordata > Mammalia > Diprotodontia > Phascolarctidae > Phascolarctos > Phascolarctos cinereus. The sequence continues at coordinate 375,907,213 of NW_027555625.1, forward strand.
AAGCTCTAACAAATTTCACTAATGATGACAGGTGTTCTATGACCGAACTTTGTCTTCTTTCTCTTAGTTTGCTTGATGAAGTCATCATGAAACAAAAATGCCTGTCTGGGTCACCAATGAATGACTTCCCAATTTTCCTTTGTTTTGTTAACCAGTATTTACAGTCTTAATTTAGGTTTCTCCCACCAGAAAGCACATTTGTCTGTTTTTCCCATTTTTATTACCCATGTTCTTCCTAACAAAATCACTTTGAGGACCAAGTACGGAAGAATATTAGGTGCAGTGTAACAGGAACAAACTGCCCCTATCCAAACAGCTGTGGAATGAACATACAAACCATCAGGCAGGAAAACCCAACTTAGAAGCATGGGGGCAGGATTAGCTTTCCCCTATTGATCCCCAAGCATCAGCAAGGTTATTACTTTCTGGACTAGGGCAGAAAAAGACAAAACCTTAAAGGACAGAAAGGAGTTTTATAGGCCTGGGCCCTATGTGAACAACTGTGTAGAGAAAAATCTGGGAGCTGTCCACATAAAGGCCCTTGCTGATTTCCTTCGTCAAAATGGCATGTTAATGCTTTGGAATTCTGACAGAGCACCCTTGTGGTAAGTTGCAATAAACAGAGACAGTCAATCATGCCTAATTGTAATGTTAAAATGGGCCCCCATATAGTAGGGGCACACACACACATAAAAGGCCTCCCAGAGCACAAAGATATCTGCACACCCAGGGGCCGCGCCCAGACCTGCTAAACTGTCCCAGAATGTGAGACAGATGAACTGAAATGTCAGGGAGTTCAGACTTTAGTCCTTGTTTTGGGTGGGGCAACATAGTTAGAGGCCTGGACAAGGGACTAGAAATATCTGATCAGAGGCACTGCTGCTGTCCTTTTCTTCTGATGGACTATTAACTTTTTCCTTATCTTTTGTTTTGTGAGAAAAGGGCCCTCAGATTTTACAGCAAGTCACTTTGAATCCCAATTAATAGTATTATTCATATGCAAGGCCCATGCTGCTGCTCTCCCTAATAGAGTAATGCCTCATATTTATATGGCATTAGTTTTTTTGTACTATTCAGTATGCTTCCCCAGTGTATGTCAAAACAACCCTGAGATCTCACTTGACAGAAGTGGGGGCTCAGAGCAAGTCAGTCAGTCATTTGGCTAGTCAGTTAGCATCATTAGGCTTATAGTTGGAAGAAAACCTAATGGTTTCCAACCTAAAGGTAGCTCAATCCCTCCTCCCAGGTTGAGAGGAGTGAAGACTTGCCCAAGGTCACACCAGTCAGTATTAAGTGGAAGAGTTAGGATTTGAACCCGGGGTCTCAGTCTTCAATGCCAATAATCTTTGTAAAAAGCTCTTACTTACTCCAGAACAAAATAGGAAAAAGGAAACAGACATTCTTATTCTCACCCTTTAGCCCTGTGGTAGCTTTAAATCACAAAGTGCTGAACAGTCCATTCCGAGAATCGGAGGACAAAGCTATAGCCCAGGTCAGTGTACTTGCCCTCCGTGAAGCTGCCAGAGAGATGGCATGATATGATGGAATAATAATAATAATAGCAGCTTAACAATTACATAGCATTTTAAAGTTTGCAAATGCTTTACATTTTTTTTATTTGATTTTCACAACAGCCCTATGCAAAAGGTTCAGTGATTATCCCTATTTTGTCTGCCTTACAGAGTTGATATGGGGATGCAATAAAACCACAGGCCACAGATTTTCAATCAATATTTAAGTACCTACCACATGCCAAGCACTGTGATGGGCACTGGAGTTTGAAGGGACTTCTGAGGTCACCAAGGCCAGGCTCTTTCATTTTACATTTGAGGAAACTAAGGTACCAGAGGTTAAGTGATTAGCCCAAGGTCACCATAGGTATAAGGGGCAGAGTCAAGATTTGAACCCGGGTAGTCTACAAATCTGGCAATTTTTTCCATTGTTTCATGCAACTAGGTGGAGCAGTGGATAGAGTGCTGGGCCGGGAGTCAGAAAGACTCCTCTACCTGAGTTCACATCTGGTCTCAGACGCTAGCTATGTGACCCTGGGCAAGTCACTTAACCCTGTTCACCTCAGTTCCCTCATCTGTAAAATGAGCTGGAGAAAGAAATAGAAAAGCACTCCAGTATCTTTGCCAAGAAAACCCCAAATGGGATCACAAAGAGGCAGACATGAGTGAAAAAACTGAACAACATGCTACCTTAATGATAAATGTGAAATGAATGTAAGGGAATATTACTGCATCATAATGAAATAATAAATACAACAAAGAAGCATGGAAAGACTTTCATGAACAGATGCAAAGTGGAATAAACAAATGAGGAAAAGAATATTCACAAAGACTATACAATGGAAATGGAAAGAACAGCAAACAAAAATTGCAAGAGAATGTTGTGAAATAATAATGACCAAGCTTGGCCCCAAAGATGAGCTATGAGAAGGCACCTCCCTCCCTCTTCTTTGCAAAGTTGGGAGAGGACTGGAAACTATGAGTGTGGAATACAGATATAATGTCAGACTTTTTGATATGTGAGTTCCTTTTTTTTTGTTTTTTAACTGTTTCTCCTCTTTCTACTTTAAAAGAGATGACTTTCTGAGAGAGATGTTGAGAAATACAGGTGATACAAAACCAAAAAAAAAATCAAATACAATTATCTTTTTTTAAAACATGAATATGAAAGTTCCTTGAAAACCACAAAGCATTCTAAGAAGGTGAGAGGATTATTAGTATTATAGTATTGCTACCAGGACCAGAATGTCAACATCTATTCTATAGAATATCCTCCAGGTTGTTTCTTCACCAGTGGAGATGGTTTGCATGGATCCATCTTCATGCTCACATTAAAGCACTTCGCTTACTTCTTGCAAATATCACGGCCAAAGTCAAGGAGACAGTTCTTAAGAAACTGTGTAAATATAGTTGGCTAGCACTATTTGCCTTCCAAACTCCTCTGGAAAAAAAAAGGAAAGAAAATATAACCCAGTGGATGGTGTAGGCAGAACAACAAAGAAATCCTACAGCCTAGCTGATGATCTTCCGAATGATCATGGCCTGAATGGACTTCCATTTCCTACCAGCACCAAGAGCCTAAGCTTCCCCCGAAGAGCCTGAGAAAGAACATTTGCATTTGGGGGGATGGATAGGAGTAGAAGTGAAGAAGAATGCCAGAAAATAAGGAATTTCCTCCAAATACCATGATGGACAATCTGAGTATCAGCGCTCAGACAACTGGTTTGGGGAGCAGTCCAAAGTGACCCCAGGAACAATAAATACCTGCCAAATTCAGCCTTGGAATAGCCAAGCCTGTCCCAGCTGTGATACCTCCACCTCCCCACCCTCACCCCCATCCATCTGTGTGGCTAAAGCCACACTGAAAATCCCAATTCATGAAACATTTTGGGGTTAATCTGACGTTGACACAGTGCCCTTGGCTGCAGTTGGAGGGCCTTAGGGTTTCCTTCCAAGGGGGGAGGAGGACTGCAACAGAATCCCCATTTAGAGTTGTTTCTGTCAGGAGCTCCATGGAGATATTGGCACTCTGGTATTAAAAAACTCTTCCCAAGCCCAGGCAGTACTATGGGTTGTGATTCGACAGCTGGCTTTTGTTTGTTTGTACTGGTTTTAACTACAGTGGAGATGAGGGGCTTGGTGCCCCTCCCCCTTCAAAGAGACTTCTCAGGACTGCCAAAAACTATGCAGATATACTGTATATAGGAATGCTTTGTTGGTGATTCATTCCTTCTGCTCCTCATGTTCAGCTACAAAACGGAGAAAGGGCGTATGCTGTGAGATACTGAATCAGCCACAGGGAGAGCTATAGGCCAATTCCCCAAAGGATAAGTAGGAACTAAAATTAACCATTCCCAAGTCTGGCTGCCTCCCCTATCCCAACCATATAATTACTGTTTGGTTTGTGATAACTTCAGCTAAAGGCCAAATGATGATATTTGTGTAACCCCTCAGTCATTTAGCAAAAGACTGGAAAGGGAGTCACATCAGCAAAGCTCCTGACACAGCTCTGTCCCCAAAGTTGAGATCAGTGGACTCCTTAATATTTCCCCATTTCAACTACTTAGATGCTCTTCAGGGTAGAAATTTTCAGGGTTATCTATTTCTGCAATTATAATGTAGAAAATGAATTGCCCCCCATGAGCTCTTAGAACAGGGTTGGGGAACCTGAGGCCTCGAGGCCTCATGTGGCCCTCTAGGTCCCCAAGTGCAGCCTTTTGACTGAATCCAAACTTTGAAGAAATCCAATGTTCTACAAAGTTTGGATTCAGTCAAAGGGCCGCACTTGACCTAGAGGGCCACGTGTGGCTTTGAGACCACAGGTTCCCTACCTCTGCCTTAGACATATGCTGACAAGTGATACAGGTAATGTAATGCAATGCAGTGTAAACAAATCTGATATTGAAAACTTCATTACTTGAGACAAATTTGGAGGGTATTCCTTACTTGATCTTTTTTTTTTCTCTTTGAGCTCTTCTAATTCATTTGAAGTGATTTGATTTGCAACAGTAATCCACATAAAATTTCCCAAAAATTCTTATTGCAAAGACTGATGTGGTACAGTCACCATGACCTAGAGAATCTGACTACTAGAACAGGTCTTGTAGGACCTTGGTGGGCTCACTGCAGTTCCAGGTCACAACTTCAACCCTGCAGGCTTTAGGAACTGGATTTCCTCAGTTCACCTAGATGTAGTGGGGTTGAACAAACACTGAACTTCTTTTTCTTTAATTTCCCTTTTTTCCCCCTAGACTCACTGATGACCATCATTCTGTTTGTTTTGGTCATTTAATAGATGACAATTTCTAAAATTCATTTTTCTTACATTTGCTCCATCTGGACTGGTAAGGTTTAGGAGATACTTTAGCCTCACAATGGAAGATTTGGGCAGATTATAGGATTTAGAGCTGGAAAAGACCTTGAAGGTTATCTAGTCCCATAGCTATGGCCCAGAGAGGACCGATTTACCCAAGGGGACTTAGGGAGTAACTGAACCATATCAGAACCCAGATCTTCTGGCTCCAAACCCAGAGCCCTTTTTCCTTAGTTACCTTAGATTTATCAACAACACACTTATAAACTCTCCTTGGATGAATGTTATCTATAGGTGACTAACCCCATCCTTTTTATACCATTTCTTACTTGCTTTTTGTTAGTATAGAGAGCTGGAACCTCATTTGCTAATGCAGGTCAACACTTTCTCTACAGCTGAAAGAAAAGTGTCCTCCAGAACTGAGAGGTCAAGTGACTTGTCTGGGATCACACAGCTGGTATGTGTCAGAAGCAGGATTCAATCCTAGGTCTTCCTGATTCCAAGGCCAGCTCTCTATCCATACCATGTTATAAGAAAATCATGTGGCTACTTTTTATCTATTAAATAGTCAGTCAATAAGCATTATTAAGTGCCTACTATGTGTCAGGCATTGTACTAAGCACTAGGGTATAAAAAGAAAAGGCAAAAGACAGTCCCTGCCCTCAAGGAGCTCACAATCTAATGGGAGAAACAACATCTATATAACTAGGTTGTTGTTTGTCCTTTGTTTTCAAAGAGGGCCAACAACATCACGGGGTGACATCTTGACTTGCTTAAGAACTGGATTTAACTGAGGCAGAGTTGCACAAAGTTGTCAGCCTCATTCTCTTTTCCAGAGTCAAAGTCCAGTGACAAGACAAAAGTCAGGATAACTGATAATGGCCTATCATGCAGTGAGTGACTTTGGCATCTTCAATGTCTGACCAAGCTCTAAGCACTCCACAGTGCTCACTTCCATTTCCTTCACAGCCATTGGAACAAACTGTTCTCATCCATCCATTCCACTGCAGGACATCTAGTTCAAGATGTCTAACAGGCAGCTGGAGATGCAAGATTGGAGGTGAGCAGGGAGCTTACAGATGGATAAATACATTTGAGAATCACCAGCATAGACATACTGGAATCCATGGAAACTGATGATGAGCTCGCCTAGTGAAATAGTGTAGAGGGAGAAGAAAAGAGGTTCTAGAACAGAGCTTTGTGGGATGGTTGGTTAGTGGGCAAGATCTGGATGAAAATCCGACAAAGCAGACTGCTCTAAAGAGCTGTTAGGTAGAAGAACAAAGAGAGAATAAATATGACTAATCTACAGGCCAGTGAAAGTTAGACCTCTGATGGTCAAAGAATATGAATGGGCAGTTTTTAGAGAAAGAAATTCAAGCTACTAATAGCCGCATGAAAAAATGTTCTAGGGGGCTGGAACCAAGATGACAAGGTAAAAGTAGTGACTTGCTTGAGCTGTATCCCAAACCCCTCCAAATACCTGTAAAAAATGGCTCTACACAAATTCTAAAGCAGCAGAACCCACAAAAAGAGGGAATGAAACAAATTTCCAACCCAAGGTAACCTGGATGGTTGATTGGAAAGGTCTATTGCACCAGGCTAGGAGAGGAACACAGTTCAGCATGGGCACACAGGCAAAGATCAGGCCTCAGTAAACCTGGAACAGGCCTCAGGGTACTGAATCGTGGGCAGCTATGGCGGTTTCCATACTTCTCAACCCACAAACACCAAAGACAACTTAGAAGGTCAGTAAGAAAGGTCTATGACTACAGTGAGAGAGAAGCTCAGTTCCAGCTTCCCAGTCCTGGCACAGCCTAGGGCAGTGGCTGCTTTGGGAGCTCACAGCCCACAGATAGAAGGGGAATCAACTAGCTGGTCTGAGGGGGATTGCAGGGATCTCTTTGCTGGTGCTAAGATAGGAATCTCTTACTTTGCCCATGCTTGGAACTGGGTCACAGCTCTGGGTGGTAATCCCAGGGTGAGGAGGAATATTGGTGTGGTGGAGCTTGTAGTGGTGATGCAGAGAATCCTCCTCACAGTTCCGAGGCAGAAAAGAGTCCTTGTCGTCACTCATAGACCAGAGCCCAGGCCAGGAAAGGAGTAACTCCTTGCCCTTGCTCATAGCACCTTGGAAGAAGTGAAAATTTACAGGTCCCTACAAGTATCTCTGAAAACAGCTACACAAAAACCCTGAAGCTTGGGACAGTACATTCTCCACATTGGAAGCAGACTCTTTCCTTAACAAAGAGTTGAAAAATCAAGTAATTGGCTGATAACATGAGTGAACAATGCAAATAAAAAGTCAGACCATAGAATCTTTCTTTGGTGACAAAGAAGATCAAAACATACAACCAGAAGAAGACAACAAAGTCAAAGCTCCTACATCCAAAGCCTCCAAAAAAAAAAATTTGAATCAGTCTTAGGCCACACGGAAGAGCTCAAAAAGGATGAGAGGCAAATAAGAGAAGTGGAGGAAAAAACTGGGAAGAGAAATGAGAGTGATGCAAGAAAATCATGAAAAACAAGTCAACGGTTTGCTAAAGGAGACCAAAAAAATACTGAAAAAAATAACATCTTAAAAAATAGCCTAACCCAATGGCAAAAGAGGTCCAAAAAGCCAATGAGAGAAGAATGCCTAAAAAGCAAATTGGCCAAATGGAAAAGGAAGTCCAAAAGCTACTGAAGAAAATACTTCCTTAAAAATTAAAGAGCAATTGGAAGCTAGTGACTTTATGAGAATAAGACATTGTAAAAAAAATCCAAAAGAATGAAAAATAGAAGACAATGTGAAATATCTCATTGGAAAAACAACTGACCTGGAAAATAGATCCAGGAGAGATCATTTAAAACTTACTGGACTATCTGAAAGCTGTGATCAAAAAAAGAACCTAGACATCATCTTTCAAGAAACTATCAAGGAAAACTGCCCTGATAGTCTAGAACCAGATGGTAAAATAGAAATGGAAACAATCCACTGATCACCTCCTGAAAGAGATCCCCAAAGGAAAACTCCTAGGAATGTTGTAGCCAAATTCCAGAGTTCCCAGGTCAACGAGAAAATATTGCAAGCAGCCAGAAAGAAACAATTCAAGTATGGTGGAAACACAATCAGGATAACACAAGATTTAGCAGCTTCTACATTAAGGGACTGACTGGAGGGCTTGGAATGTGATATTCCAGAGGTCAAAGGGACTAGGATTACAAACAAGAATCACCTACCCAGCAAAACTGAGTATAATCCTTCGGGGGAAAATAGGCATTCAGTGAAATAGAGGACTTTTAAGCATTCTTGATGAAAAGATCAGAGCTGAATAGAAAGTTCAGCTTTCAAATACAAGACTCAAGAGAACATGAAGAGGTGAACAGGAATGAAAACTCAAAAGGGAGTTATTAAGGTTGAACTGTTTACATTCCTGCATGGAAAGATGATATTTGTAACTCATGAGACCTTTGGCAGTATTAGGGTAGTTGGAGGGAAACAAAATTACATGTATATATAGACAGACAGATAGAGGGCACAGGGCAAGTTGAAGATGAAGGGGTGATATCTAAAAAAATTAAGAGGGTAAGAGGATTTTACTGGGAATAGGAGAAAGGAAGAGGTAGAATGGGGTAAATTATCTCACATAAAACAGCTGAGAAAAAGTTTTTACAGTAGGGGGAAGGGGGGAAGGGAGGAGGGAATGAGTGAATCTTATTCTCATCACATTTGGCTTAAGGAGGAAATAATATACATACTCAACTGGGTACAAAAATCTATCTTACCCTACTAGGAAAATAGGAGGGAAGGGGATAAGAGAGTGGGGGTGGGGAATGATAGAGGGGGAGGGCAGATTGGGGCAGGAGTTAATCAGAAGCCAACACTTCTGAGGAGGGACAGGGTCAAGAGAGAGAATAGAATAAATGGGAGGTGGGATAGGATGAAGGGAAATAGAATTAGTTTTTCACAACATGACTACTATGGAAGGGTTTTGCATGACTACACATGTATAACCTGTATTGAGTTGCTTGTCTACTCAATGAGGGTGGGTGGGGAAGGAGGAATGGAGAACATTTGGAACCCAAAGTTTTAAAAACAAATTTTAAAAGTTGTTTTCACATGCAACTGGGAAGTAAGATATACAGGCAATGAGGTGTAGAAATCTATCCTGCCCTACAGGAAAAGTAGAAGGGGAAGGAGATAAGGGAAGGGGGGGAAATAGAAGGGAGGGCAGATTAGGGGAATGGGTATTCAAAATGCATGCCATCTTGGGGTGGGGGATGGGATGAGACAAGGAGAAATTTTGGAACTCTATCTTGTGGAAGTGGATGTTGAAAACTAAAAATAAATAAATTTTTAAAAATGCTCTACATCACTAATAATTAGAGAAATGCAAATGAAAACAGTTCTGAGGTACTACCTAACCCCCATAAGATTGGCAAAGTTAAAAAAAAAGAAAATTACAAAGGCTGGAGGTGCTATGGGACAATAGGTATATTAATGTGCTGTTGGTAAAGCTGTGAATTGGTCCAACTGTGCTAGAAAGTAATTGGGATTTAAGCTTTTTAAAAAAAAAAAAAAGCTATTAAACTGCACACTCATTGACTCAGTGATACTGCTGTTAGGTCTATGTCCCCAAAGAGATCAGAGAACAAGGACCCATATGTATAAAAATATTTGTAGCAACTTTTCTCATGGTGGCAAAGAAATAGAAACTAAGGGAGTATCTATTAATCGGGTAATGGCTGAACAAATCATGACATATGAATGTGATGGAATTCTATTGTGATGGAAGAAATGATGAAAGGAATAGTTTCAGATAAATTTGGGAAGACCTATTGAACTGATACAAAGTATGTGAGCAAAACCAGGTAAACAATTTATACAATAATAGCAATACTGTAAAGACAAACAACTTTGAAAGATTTAAGAACTCATCAACACAAGGACTAACCACTGGTCCAAAGGATTCATGATAAAACATCCTACCCATTTCTAGATAAAGGTGGACTCAGAATATAGACTGTAACATTTTTGAGGGGGGGACATTACCAACGTGGGAATTTGTTTTCCTTGACTATACGGGTATGTAATACATGGCGAAGTCTGTTTCAGATCCTTTAGATCTTGTTTTGAGACAAGCTAGGTGGGACAGTGGATAGAGCATTGGACTCAAGGTCATGAAAATTCACTCATCTTCATGAGTTCACATCTGGCCTCACATTAGCTGTGTGACACTGGGCAAGTCTCTTAACCCTGCTTGCCTCAGTTTCCCCATTTGTGAAATGAGCTAGAGAGGGAAACAGCAAACCGCTCCAGTATCTTTACCCAAAAAAAACCCCAGATGGGGTCACAAAGAGTTAGACATGACTATAACAACAACAAATCATTCTACAGCCCACCTCTAACCTAACAATAATAATTCTTTTCTAAGGGATATACCCCCAAAATACATCTGCTTGGGCTCTGTACTACTCCTTAAAATACCGTGTGTCCTCCTAGGGGCCTGCATAGATCATTTCTGAGTTGTCTGCAGTCATTCTCTCAACCTTGAGAATAGCTAAGCAGCCTAAAGATCATAGATAGAATATTTTAGTCTTTTCACTACAGCAGAAGATGAGGCACAGAGGGGCAAAAGTCAGGCTTTTGAGTGTTTTCCCACAGACCTGCTCATGACACATTCCTAAGGTAGGAGCTGGTCGCTGCTCATCTTCAGATGACTAAGAAGCCAGCACAACAACATTCTGCTCTGATGTTCCACTGTCTGCTGTTACCTTCCTCAAGGGATGAGCTGTGTCCATCTGGGAGGGAGGGGTCTGACTATAGTGTTCTACCGACTGCACAGATTCCCAAGATGCCAGACCCTGGGGCAGAGTTAACTTGTCTCACTCCTACTCAGCCTTCTCTAACCAACTTTAGCCTTTGTTGGGCTCTGCTTTTTGGGGTCACCTCTCACCTAATTTTGGCCACTTTTTATTTTTAAACTAGACTTGTGATTCCATTGGTTTAAAGAACAACTCCCTCAGGCTGATATCTGCTCTGCAGCCAAGAGTCAGGGAGCTTCCTAGGCCTCAAAAGGACGCGTGACATAACACGCACAGCATTTCAGACAATATGCAAAAGAGACAGGACCTGAACCCAGGTTGTGCTGGCTCTAGGTCTAGGTCTTTCTCCCCTAGACAGCTCTGCCTCTCATCATATCTTGGTTTGTTTTTTTTTTTTAACCTGCCTACTTTTCCACAAGCTCCACCTACCCAGCTAGATAACTTCTGGGAGGTTAAGGGACAAGTATTTAATATTTAGCAAAGAAGCAAAGGGGAGTCATTTTTTGGAAGCAAAAAAAAAAATTCCCATGACAAAAGGGGTATTTTAAAAATACCTTGTTATTAAAAACAAACAAAAATGAATAAGGTTGGTAGAACTGTGAATTGGCCCAGGCATTTTGGAAATATTTAAGCAAAGTCACTGAAGTGTTCATATCCTCTGGCCCAGCAATTCCACTATTAAGTACATATCCCAAGGCAGTCAAAGACAGACACAATATTTATTTCAAAACATTTAATAACCTTGCTCATTGAGGAATGGCATAACCATGGCATATGCATGCAATGCATTATTATTTTTCCATTAAAATCTACGGAAATGCAGAGCAACATGGAAATACTTGTATAAACAAATTAACATAGAGTAAAAAAAGCAGGACCAAGAAAAAGTTATATACACAATGGCTAAAATAATATAAATGAAAAGATCAAAAGGAGTTGAACCCTTGAGTAATAACACTGACCAATCTCTATGCAGAACAGATGATGGAACATACTTTCCACCTCTTGGCAGAGAGGTGGAGAACTATGGGTATGGAATGTTAATATGCCACCAAATATGGTGATTGTACTGATTGGCTTTGCATAATCGTTTTTCTTTGTTATAAGAGCTGGTTCAATGTGAAGGCTGTAGAGGAAATGACCACCATGTAAAAAGAAAAAGCATTTTTAAAAACTTAATTAAAAAAAAAATAAGACATATAAACTGTGGCCCTTATCCTTGAGGAGCTTACTATCTATTTGGGGAGGTAAGACATGCACACAATACAAAGTAATGTAAGATAAATGCCATCTGACAGTGCCTGGCACATTTTCTTATAAGACCTATGATTTCTTCAATGTAGGGAACCCCTTTTGCGGAATCTTCCTCTATCACATCAGATCAGCAGCTATTCTGAAACTTATAAAGTTGCCAGCAAAACTAGGAAATTGTCTCATAGCCTTGCACATAGTAAGTATTAATTAAATATTGAATTGAATGAGTGATACAGAAAATAAAATGCTAAATTGAAAGTAGCACAAGATTACTTTGAGGTTTAGCAATCAGAGAAGGTGGGATTTGATCTAGGCCTGAAATACTGATAAGATTTCCAAAGGCTAGCAGGCATTTGAGCTGTGGAGAGTGAAAGACAAAACAAAACACCCTAGGCTGGCTGGAGCAGTGTTTGTGTAGGGGAATACAAAGGTAGGTAGGGGCTAGGTCTAGGAGTTCCTTGAGCACCTCAATTTAGTAGCTGAGCAACAGAGAGCCATTAATGGTTTGGGAAGTAAGAAATTCCCACATGACATGAGGCATTTTTATGAATGTTAATCTGGAGCCAAGATAGAGGAATGAGGCTGGACCTCACCTGAACTGTCCCAAATTCTCCTCTAAATAACCTCAGAATAACACCTTGAAATCAATTTTAGAGTGGTGAAACAGTTTTCCAGCCCAGGACGGCTTGGAGAGTCAGCAAGAAAGATCTGTCTCATTCTTCTGGTGCCAAGATGGCCAAGTGAGGAAGGAACCCTATAAACCCCTCCCGAATTCTGGTCTAAACAACTAGAAAACTGCCTGAGAATTGGTGCTGGAGCAGAGAAGCAGTTTACCAGCCCAACAAGAAAGGTCTGTCTCTCTGGGGTAGGAGGGGAGCGAGGTCCAAGATCAGGAGCAACAGCCAGCCTCATAGCAAGGGGCCAGCAAGCAGGGCTTCAAGCCTGGGGCAATCCACCAGCGGAGGACCCCACCGTTCTGCAAACCAGCAGACCCCTAGGCAAGTGAGCACTCTGTGCAGCAGGGCAAAGTCCTACCCCCAGCACAAGCCACCAGTGAGGCCTTGACCCCATTGCTGACCAGTAATGAAGCTCCACCCCAGAGCTGGCCAAAAGTGAGACCTCCACACCTGGGGCCTACCAACAGAGATACCCTGTTTCCATGGCAACAAAAGCATATTCTAGGCAGGGAAAACAAGCTCAAATAATAACATCCTGGACGTGAGAATGCACAGAATGTGTTCATGAAATGAGTAGTAGCTCGGTTGTTCTTGAGTTGAAGATTCATATAGGAAAGTAATAGGAGACAAGGTAGGAGAAAAATTTTGAAGGACCTTGAATGGGTAGTTTGGATTTTGTTATATGAGTGTAGAATCACTGAAGGCTCGAGAGCAGGAACCTGATATCTTAAACCGATGCTTTAGGAAGAATGATAGTATGATACTGTGCAGAATGGATTGGAGGGGAGAAGAAAATGAAGGGAAGGAGACCGTAAGTCATGTATGATTTGATAAAGGCTTAGACAAAGGTGGTGGCACATAGAAGTAGGGAGGAAGGGCCAGATGTGAAAGATTATGAAGGGAGAGAGGTAAGACTTAGTGACTAGATACAGAATTCGAGGTCCAGATGAGTGACTGGGCAAATTATGGCTAACTCATCTTTTAAAAAAAGAAAAAAGTACCACAGGGGCAGCTAGGTGGAGCAGTGGATAGAGCACCAGCCCTAGAGTCAGGAGGACCCAAGTTCACATCTCACCTCAGACACATAACACAGCTGACTGTGGGCAAGTCACTTAACCCCAACTGCTTCACAAGAAAAAAAAAACAGCCCAAAAAACCAACCCACAAACTATCACTTTTTGCAAATGATATGTTATAAAAAATGTAACAAAGGAAAATGTAACAAAATTCATCTGGAAGAACAAAAGGTCCAAAATATCAAAGGAATTAATGAAAAGAAATGCAAGGGAAGGTGGCCAGATCACACCGTATCTTAAATTGTATTATAAAGCAGCAATCATCAAAACTACTTAGTATTGGCTAAGAAATAGAGGGGTGGATGAGTGGAATAGATTAAGTACACAAGACAAGCAGTCAATGACTATAGTAATCCAGGCTCTGGAATAAGAACTCACAATTTGACAAAAACTGCTGGGAAAACGGGAAAATAGTATGGCAGAAACTAGGCATAGATCAACATCTTATACCGTATACCAAAATAAAGTAAAAATGGGTACACGATTTAGATATAAAGGCTGATACTATAAGCAAACTGGGAAAAGCAAGGAAGGATGTCAGATTTATGGAGAATGGATGCATTTATGACCAAACAAGAGATAGAGAACATTATGAAACGCAAAATGGATAATTTGACTACATTAAATTGAAAAGTTTTTGCACAAAGCCAATGCAACCAAAATTAGGAGGGAAGCAGAAAACTGGGAAATAATTTTTACAACTTGTGTCTCTGATAAAGGCCTCATTTCTCAAATATATAGAGAACTGAGTCAAATGAGAATACAAGTCATTTCCCAATTGATAAATGGTCAAAGAATATGAACAGGCAGTTTTCAGATGAAGAAATTAAAGCCATCTATAGTCATGAAAAAATGCTCTAAATCACTACTGATTAGAGAAATGCAAATCAAAACAACTCTGAGGTACCACATGGCACCTATCACATTGGCTAACATGACAAAACAGGAAAATTATAAATGCTGGAGAAGATGTGGGAAAATTGGAACACTAATGCATTGTTGGTAGAACTGTGAACCAATCCACCATTCTGGAGAATTTGGAACTATGCCCAAAGGGCTATAAAACTGTGCATACCTTTTGACCCAGCAATACTACTTCTAATTCTGTATCCCAAAGAGATCATACAACTGGGAAAAGGACTCACATGTACAAAAATATTTATAGCAGCTCTTTTTGTGGTGGCAAAGAATCAGAAACTGAGGGGATGCCCATCAGTTAGGGAATGGCTGAACAAGTTGTGGTATATTAATGTTATAGAATGCTGTTGTGCTATAAAAAATGATGAGCAGGTGGACTTCAGAAAAACCTGGAGAGACATATATGAACTGATGCTGACTGAAGTGAGCAGAGCCAGGAAAATATTGTACACAGTAACAGCCACATTGTGTGATGACTAACTTTGATAGACTTATCTCTTCTTAGCAATTCAAGGATCTAAGACAACTCCCAATGACTCATGATAGAAAATACTGTCCATATACAGAAAAAGAACTATGGAGTCTGAATGCAAATCAAAGTATATTATTTGCTCTCTCTCTTTCTCTTTTTTCTTCTTTCTCATGGTTTCTCTCATTGGTTCTAACTCTTCTTTTCAACAGGACTAATGTGAAAATAAGTTTAACATGAATGTATATGTTTAGCCTATATCAATTTACATACCATCTTGGGGTAAGGGAAAGAAAGAGATGGAGAGAAAATCTGGAACTCAAAATTTTATGGAAGTTAATGTTGAATACTAAAAATAAATAAATTTATTACAAAAAAAGTACAACTCATGCTACTACCTACAAAAAAAAGGAAAATGTTAGGTGTTGGAAGGAATGTGGGAAAACCGGGACACTAATGCACAGTTGGTGGAGTTGTGAACTGATCTAACCATTCTGGAGAGCTATCTGAACTATGCCCAAAGAGCTATAAAACTGTGCAAACCCTTCCCCCCCCCACAATGACACTGTTAGGTCTATATCCCAAAGATATCCCAAAAAAAAGGAGAAGGACTTATTTGTAAAAAATATTTATAGCAGCTCTTTTTGTTGTGGTTGAGAACTGGAAATCAAAAGGGATGCCCATCAATTGGGGAATGGCTAAACAAGCTCTGGTATATGATTGCAATGGAACATTATTGTGTTATAAGAAGTGACAAGCAGGATGATTTCAGAAAAACCTGGAAAGACTTACATGAACTGATGCAAAGTGAAGTGAACAGAACCAGGAGAACATTGTACACAGTGACAGCAATATTGTTTGATCAAGAACTGTCAATAACTTAGCTATTCTCAGCAATACAATGATCCAAGACAATTCAAAAGGACTAATGATGAAGCATGCTATCTGCCTCCAGAGAAAGAATTCATATTGATTGAATACAGACCAAAACATACTATTTTTCACTTTATTTCATTTTTTTTTTCTTTTCCTCTATTCCTCTTGTGCAAAATGACTTATATGGAAATGTTTAGCACGCATATAACTTATATCTGATTGCTTACCATCTCAGGCAGGGGGGAAGGGACTGAATTCAGAACTCAAAACTTTAAACAAAAATGTCAAAAAGAAAAAAAGAAAGATCTCTCTCACTGTGGGGGAAGGGAAGCATCATCTGGCATAGGCAGTACCTGAGAAAGCCAGTATCAGGTGGCATCATAGTGCAAGCCAACATCAAGACCCTGGACTCTAGTGCAAGCAGCTTGGGATAGTACCCTGTCCAATTCAGGAGCAGAGGTCAACTGTACCACAAAGCAAAAAATCACAAAATAAGCTGGGAAAATGAGAAGAGAGAGAGAGAGAGAGAGAGAGAGAGAGAGAGAGAGAGAGAGAGAGAGAGAGAGAGGGAGAGAGAGAGAGAGAGAGAGAGAGAGAGAGAGAGAGAGGGAGAGAGAGGAGAGAGAGAGAGAGAGAGAGAGAGAGAGAGAGGGAGAGAGAGAGGGAGAGAGAGGGAGAGAGAGAGGGAGAGAGAGAGGGAGAGAGAGAGGGAGAGAGAGAGGGAGAGAGAGGGAGAGAGAGAGGGAGAGAGAGAATGAATATATCTGACCATAGAAAGTTACTATGATGACAAGGAGGATCAAGGCACAAACTTAGAAGAGGAAAACAATGTCAAAATGGCTACATGCAGAGCCTCAAAGAAGAATGTGAATTTCTGTCAGACCCAAAAAAGAGCTCCTGGAAGAGCTCAGCTTGGCAAAAGAAGCACAAAAAAATTGGAAAAAAAATACAAAAATTCAATGGAAAAAAAAAACTCCTTAAAAAAGAACTGGCCAGGGGCAGCTAGGTGGCACAGAGGACAGAGCACCAGCCCTGAAGTCAGGAGTACCTGAATTCAAATCTGGCCTCAGACCAAACACTTGACACTTACTAGCTGTGTGAACCTGGGCAAGTCACTTAACCCCAATTGCCTAAAAAACAAAAAACAAAACAAAACAAAAAAAAAGAACTGGCCAAATGAAAGGGGATACAAAAAGCTCATTGAAGAAAATAATTTCTTAAAAACTAGAATTGGGCAAGTGAAAGCTAATGACTGCATATGATATCAAGAAATGATAAAAATAAAATCAAAAGAATGGAAAAAATGGAAGAAAATGTGAGATTTCTCATTGGAAAAACAACTGACCTGGAAATTAGATTGAAGACAGATTAAAAATTATTGAAAGCTTTTGATAAAGTACAATATTAAATTCTATTAAAAACACTTTAAGGTATAGGTATAAATGGATTTCTCCTTACATTGATAAAAAGCATTTATCTAAAACCATCAGCATTATTTGTGATACCTTCCCAGTAAGATCAAGTATAAAACAAGGATTCCCACTGTCATCAACACTATTCAATATTATATTGGAAATCTTAGGAATAGTAATAAGAAAAAGAAATAGAAGGAATCAGAATAGAGAATGAGGTAATAAAACTATCTCTTTTTGCAGATGATATACTTGGAAAATTCCAAAGACTCAACTAAAAAGTTAGTTGAAATAATTAATAGTTTCAGCTAACAGCAAGATATAAAGTAAATCCACAGAAATCATCAGCAATTACTACGTATCACAAAGAAAACTCTGCAAGAAGAAATAGTAAGAGGTACCCCACTTAAAATAACTCTAGACAGTATAAAATACCTGGGAGTCCACCTTTCAAAGCAAACCCAGGAACTGTATAAACAAAAATTTTAAAAAATTTTTCATAAAAATAAAATCAGACTTAAATAATTGTAAAAATAGTAATTGTTCATGGGTAGGCAGAACCAATATGATAGTAATGACAAATTTACCTAATCTAATTTATATGTTGAATGCCATCCCAATTAAATTAACAAAAATGTTTTCTGAATTAGAAAAAAATAATAACAAAATTCATTTGGAAGAATGAAAAGTCAAGAAAATCAAAGGAACTCATGCAAAAAAATGTAAAGGAAGGAGGTTTAGCAGTACCACATCTTAAACTATATTATAAGGCAATAATTATCAAAACTATCTGGTACTAGATAAGAAATAATAAGGTAAACCAATGGTAAAGAGTAGACATACAAATTACAGTTGCAAATAAATACAGTAACCTTGTATCTGACAAGTGTAAAGACTTAAGATATTGGGATAAGAATTCATTATTCGGTAAAAAAAAAAGTTGGAATTTTAGTAAAAATTGGTAAGCAATATGACAGATATTGGGCGTAAATCGATATCTTACACCATTTACCAAGATAAGGTCAAAATGAATAAATTGTAGGTATAAAGAGACCTAGATGTAAAGAGAGATATTAGAAGAAAAGTAGAAGAATATGGAACATGTTACTTTGTGGATAGATGAACAATTTATGAATAAACAAGAGATAGAGAGCAGATTGAGATATAAAATGGATAATTTCAATTATATTAAATTAAAAAGATTTTGTACAAATAAAACAAATGTACCCACAGTGAGAAGGAAAGCAGAATTTTTATAGAAAGTTCCTTGTGCAAAAAGTCTCATATCAAATGTCTAAAAAATTTTGTAAAATCTATAAGAATACGAGTCATTCCCCAATTAGTAAATGGGCAAAGGATATGAACAGGCAGTTTTCCAAAGAAGAAATCAAAATGGTTTATAGTCATATGAAAAAAAACCCTTATTGGTTAGAGAAATGCAAATTAAAACAACCTTGAAATATTGCTTTATACCTATCAGATTGGCTAAAATGATTGAAGGGGAAAGTGACAAATGTTGAAGGGGATATGGAAAAATTGGGACACATTCATTGTTGGTGGAATTGTAAACTGATCCAAGTTGGGACACTAATTAATTGTTAGTGAAATTGTGAACTGATACAATTGGAGAGCAACCTGGAATTATACCCAAAGGGTTAATAAACTACCTATATCCTTTGATCCAATAATACTACTACTAGGTCTATTTCCAAAGATGGTTAGGGAAAATGGAAAAGAACCTATATTTATATTTATAGCTGCTCTCTTTATGGTGGCAAAGAACTGGAAATTGCAGAGATGCTTGTTAACTGTGCAATGGCTGAACAAGTTGTGGTTTTTGATTGTGTGCTATAAGAAATGATGAGCTTGGTGATCTTAGAAAAGCACGGATAGAATTGCACAAAATAATGAAGAGTGAAATGAGCAGAACCAAGGAGAATGTTGTTTACAGTAACAGCAATACTCTTTAAAAAAAAACCAACTTTGACCAATGTCATTTTGACTATTATAAATACCCAAATTAATAACAAAGGGACATATAAAAGAAGACAGTATCTGCATGCAGAGAAAGATCTGATAAACAGAAGTATGTATAGAATGATTTTACACACACACAGATTATATATATATGTATGATATATATTATATAATATGATAATGACAGCCATTTGTAGGGTGGGGGGGAAGGAAAAAAGGAAAAAAAATTTACATGATGACTTTATTATATATTTAAAAGGAATAGCAAGTTGTACATGATAGATTTGCAGTTTCATGTGCAATCATATTTTTTTTAATTGTACTATGTTTTGGAAATGCTTTTTTATTCCATAAATTAAACATAAAATAAATTTAAAAAAAAAAAAGAATTGGACTACCTGAAAGCTATGATTTTAAAAAGAGCCTAGACATCATATTTCAAGAAATTACTAAGGAAAACTGCCCCAATATCCTAGAACTAGAGAGTAAAATATAACTTGAAAGAATCCACCAATCACTTCCTGAAAGAGATCCCCCAAATGTAAACTCCCAGGAATATTATAGCTAAATTCCAGAGCTCCCAGGCCAAGGAGAAAATATTGCAAGCAGCCAGAGAAAAACAATTCAAATATCATGGAGCCACAGTCAGGATTACACAGGATTTAGCAGCTTCTACATTAAAGGACTAGAGGGCTTGGAATAAAATATTCTGATAGGCAAAGGAGCTAGGATTAAAATCAAGAATCACCTACCCAGTGAAACTGAGGATAATCCTTTAGAGAGAAAAATACATATTCAATGAAATAGAGGAGTTTCAAGCATTCTTGATGAAAAGATCAGAACTGAGGAGAAAATTTGATCTCCAAATACAAGACTCAAGAGAAACATAAAAAGGTAAACAGGAAAGTGAAAACCTAAGGAATTCAATAAGGTTAAACTGTTTATATTCCTACATGGGAAGATACTACTCATAACTCTTAAGAATTTTATCATTATTAGGGCAATTAGAAGGAGTATACATAGACAGAAGGCACTGGTTTAAGCTAAATATAATAGGATGAGAACTAAAAAATAAAAGTAAGCAGTGAGAAAGAGGAATGCACTGGGAGATAGGGAAAGTTAAAATGGTGCAAATTATCTTACATAAAATAGGCATGAAAGATCTTTTACAGTAGAGGGGAAGATGGAGAATGTGGGGGGAAGCATTTGAAACTTACTGTCATGGAACTGGTTCAAAAAGGGAATAACATACACATTCAGTTGCATATAGAAATCTATCTTATCCTTTAGGGAATTAGAAAGGGATAAGGATAAGAGAAGTAGGGGGTAGGGGGATTGATATAAGAAAAGGGTGGATTGGGGCAGGCTCTGGTCAGAAGTAAAATATATGTGAGGAGGGAGAGGGTGAAAGCTATGAGAGAAAGAATAAACAGAAAGAATAGGATGGAGGAAAATACACTGTTATCATGATTAACAATGTGAATGGGATGAACTTGCCCATAAAACAGAAGCAGAATGGATGAAAAACCAGAATCCTACAATATGCTGTTTACAAGAAATACATTTGAAGCACAAAGACACACAGAGTAAAGGTAAGAGGCAGAAGCAAAAGTATTATGCTTCAGTTGAAGTTAAAAAAAAAAAAAGCAGGTGTGGCAATCATGATCTCAGACAAAGCAAAAGTAGATATAATTAAAAGAGATAAGGAAGGGGAAGTATATCTTGCTAAAAGGTACCATTGACAATTAAGTAATCAGTACTAAACATATATGCACCAAATGGTATAGCACCCAAATTTTTAAAGGAGAAATTAAATGAGTTGTAGAAGGAAATAGAATGTAAAACTATATTAGTGAGGAACCTCAACTTCCCCTCTCAGAACCAGATAAATCTAACAAAAAAAAAATAAGACGTTAAGGAGGTGAATAGAATTTTAGAAAAGTTAGATGTGGTAGAACTCTGGAGAAAATTGAATGGGAATAGAAAGGAATATACTTTTTTTCTCAGTGGTATATGCCACCCACACAAAAATTGACATTTATTAGGGCATTAGAAACCTCACAACCAAATACAGAAATAGAAAATGCATCCTTTTCAGATTGTAATGCAATAAAATTACATTCAGTAAAGGGCCATGGAAAGATAGATCAAAAATAATTGAAAACTAAATAATCTAATCCTAAAGAATAAGTGGTCAAAGAACAAATCACAGAAACAATCAATAAATGATTTTATTATAGAGAATGACAATAATAAGACAACATACCAAAATTTGTGGGACGCAGCTGAACCAATACTTAGGGGGAAATAGATATCTCTAAATGTTTACATCAATAAAATAAACACCAAACTGGAAATCCTGAAAAACAAAAGAGATTAATAAAATTGAAAGAAAACCACTGAACTAATAAATAAAAGTAGGAACTGGTTTTATGGGGGGGGGGAACCTATAAAATAGATAAGCCAATGGTTAATTTGATTATAAAAAGGAAAGAAGAAAACCAAATCACCAGTATTGAAAATGAAAGGGATGAATCCACCATTAATGAAGAGAAAATTAAAGCAATTATTAAGAGCCATGTTGCCCAATTATATGCCTATATGATATATAACTTCAAATAGACAGGTCTTTGATGTTCTTCTGATTCACAGCCACATGCATTGCTTCACAGTGGACCAGCTTCTCCAGGCACTTCATCTGCAGCATCATCACCATTAATAATAATAATAACAACAACAACAACAACAACAAAAAAAAAAACAACCCAGCCCATATTTACTCTAAAACTCTAAAATTTACTCTAAAACTGTTCTTTGAATGTTTGCTAAAAGAACATGAAGAGAAGGTTCGTGAAGAGTATAAAGAAATATTGACTACAAAATTTGCAGAATAATATGATGCATTTGTGAAATTTATACATGATCAGATAATGCGATGATAGGGAGGCCATTGCCTGCTAGTTGTCCTTCATGAATCATGTTTCCTTCATTTGTGGGCTGCCCAATTCCTCATTGAGTTGTTGCAAGTGGTCCCAGTTAAGACTTGCAGCAATGCCATATTTCTCCCCCTCTCCCTGTGAACACAGGTTAATTCAAGATTTTGTCAGTGGCAACTACTCTTAGGCAACAACTGATTTTGGAATACTCCCTGATGTGAATACAGTGTGGATTGTTCTACCTGTAGCAATACCAGCAGCTTCATTTACTGTATCATTACAATTTGGCTTCTTGTGTTAATATGTTTGAAAAAGATTAAAGCTGGTGTTCTAGAAAACGCCCTTCATTGGTTGTGTAAATAAAAAACTGTAGAATGACACTTTTAGGGGGTTTAATAATTGTGCACTAAAACCAAGCTGTAACCCATCATTAATAACTTAGAATGTGATCCCAGGACAATTAAGCAAATAGCACATAGTACTATCTGTGAAATAATGAAGGAGAGCATTTCTGAATTCCTGAACTTTTTTTTTTGGAGGGGGAGGTTTAAGAATGGGTTTATATGATTTCTTGTTTTTGTAGTTTTTATTTATTCTATAAGTCTTTAACAAATATTTATTGCTGCATTTTTTTTTGCGAGCATATCACTGTTTTACTGCCCTTGTAGCACTGGAATTTAGTTGGAAAAATAAAACATTTACTTCTAAAAAAAAAGTTGAATATTTACAAAAATATAAATTGCCCAGATTAACAAAAGAGGAAATAGATTACTTAAATAATCCCATCTTAGAAAATGATATTGAACAAGCCATCAATGAACTACCTAAGAAAAAAAATCCCCAAGGCCAGGTGGATTCGCAAATGAAATCTACCAAACATTTAAAGAACAATTAATTCCAATACTTTGTAAACTGTTTAGAAAAATGGGTGGAATCCTACCAAATTCCTTTGATGACACAAATATGGTGCTGATACCTAAATCAGGAAGAGCCAACACAGCAAAAGAAAACTATAGGCCAATTTCCTCAATAAATGGTGATGCAAAATTTTTAAATAAAATAACAGTAATGAGACTATAGCAATATGTCACAATGATCATGTATTATGACCAGGTGGTACTTACGCCAAGAATTCAGGGCTGGTTCAATATCAGGAAAACTATCAGCATAGTTGACCATATCAATAACAAAACCAATAGAAACAATATAATTATCTCAATAGATGCAAGTGAAAGCCTTGGACATAGTACAACACTCATTCCTATTAAAAAACCACTAGAATAAGGTCAAAATGAGTACATGATTTAGACACAGATGGTGATACCACTAGTAAATTAGGAGAGCAAGGAATAGTTTACCTGTGAGATCTATGGAAAAGAGAAGAATGTATGACCAAATAAATAAGAGATAGAGTACATTATGAAAGGCAAAATGGATAATTTTGATTACAATAAATTAAAGAGGTTTTGCACAAAGTCAATGCAACTAACATTAGAAAGAAAGCAGAAAGTTGGAAACAATTTTTACTTTCAGTATTTTTGATAAAGGCTTCATTTCTAAAACATATAGAGAATGGAATCAAATTTATAAGAATATAAATTATTTTCCAATTGATAAATGGTCAAAGGATATAGACAGGAAGTTTTCAGATGAAGAAATTAAAGCTATAGTCATACGAAAAAATGCTATAATCACTACTGATTAGAGAAATGCAAATTAAAACAACTCTGAGGTACCACTTCACACAGACTGGCTCATATGACAGAAAAGGAAAATGATAAACATTGGGGAAGATGTGGGAAAATTGAAACACTAATGCACTGTTGGTGGAGTTGTGAACTGATCCAACCATTCTGAGGAGCAATTTGGAACTATGCCCAAAGGGCTATAAAATTGTACATACCCTTTGACCCAGCAATACCACTTCTAAGTCTGTATTCCAAAGAGATCAGAACACAGGGAAAAGATCCACACATACAAAAATACTTATAGCAGATCTTTTTGTGGTGGCAAAGAATTGGAAATTGAGGGGATGCCCATCAGTTGGGGAATGGCTGAGCAAGCTGTGGTATATAAATGTAATGGAACACTATTATGCTATAAGAAATGATTAGCAGGTGGATTTCAGAAAAACCTGGTACAACATGCGTGAACTTATGCTGACTGATGTGAGCAGAACCAGGAGAATACTGTACACAGTAACAGCAACAATGATCAACTTTGATGGACTTAGCTCTTCTCAGCAATACAACGATCTAAGATAATTCCAAAAGACTCATGATGGAAAATGCTATCCACATTCAAAAAGAGAATTATGGAGTCTGAAAACAGATTGAAGCATACTATTTTCTCTTTTTTTTCTTTTTCATCGTTTTCCCCCTTTGTTCTTATTCTTCTTTCACAACATGACTATTGTGGAAATGTGTTTAATATGACTGTACATGTATACCTAACATCAGATTGCTTGCTGTCTTGGGGTAGGGGGAGAGAAGAGAGAGGGAGAAAAAAACCTGAAACTCAAAATCTGGTAAAAGTGAATATTGAAAACTATCTTTACATGTAACTGGAAAAAATAAAATATTATTAAGTGAAAAAAAAAACACAATAGAGAGCATAGAAATAAATGGAGCTTTTCTTAAAATAAGTACAGTATCTGTCTGAAACCATCAACATGAATTATCTATAATGGAGATAAACTAGATGCCTTTCCAATAAGATCAGGGTGAAGCAAGGGTGCCCACTATCACCACTATTATTTAATATTGTATAAATGCTAGCCATAGCAATAAAAGAAGACAAAGAAATGGAAGGAATTAGAACAGGCAAACAGAAAAAAAGCTATCATTCTTTGCAGATGACATGATGGTGTACTTAGAGAATCAACTAAGAAACTACTTGAAATTATTAACTTCAGCAAAATTGCAGGATATAAAATAAACCCATGTAAATCATCAGTGGTTCTATATATTACCAACAAAGTCCAGCAACAAGAGATAGGAAGAGAAATTCCTTTTAAAATATCTGTAGATAATATAAAATATTTGGAATCTACCTGCCAAGACAAACCTAGGAAGTATATGAATACAATTACAAAACACTTTTCATCCAAATAAAGTCAGATCTAAATAATTGGAAAACTATTAATTGGTCATGGGTAGGCCGAGACAATATAATAAAAATGACAATTCTACCTAAATTAATCTACTTATTCAGTATCATGCCAATCAAACTACCAAAAATCATTTTATAGAGCTAGAAAAAGTAATAAAAAATTTCATCTGGAAGAACAAAATGCCAAGAAAATCAAAGGAATCAATGAAAAAAATGTGAAGAAAGGTAGCCTAGTTTTACCAGATGTCAAACTGTATTATAAAGTGATAACCATCTGGAACTGGCTAGAAAATAGAGTGGTGGATCAATGGAACAGATTAGGTACACAATACACAGTAGTAAGTGATCACAGCAATTTAGTGCTTGATAAACCCCCAAATCCAAGATTTTGGGACAAGAACTCAGTATTTGACAAGTACTGCTGGGAAAAGTGGAAAATAGTACGGCAGAAACTAGGTATAGACCAACATCTCACACTGTATAGCAAGATAAGGTACAAATGGGTATATGATTTAGATACAAAGGGTGATACCATACGCAAATTAGGGGATCATGGAATAGTTTACCTGTCGCATCTATGGAAGGGAAGAATTTAGGACCAAAGATATAGAGAGCATTACAAAATGTAAAATGGATACCTTGATTATATTAAATTGAAAAGGGGTTCCACAAACAAAACCAATGTAACTATAATTAGAAGGAATGCAAGTTTCTCTGATAAAGGCCTCATTTCTCAAATATGTAGAGAACTGAGTCAAATGTATAAGAATACAAGTCATTCTCCAATTGCTAAATGGTCAAAGGATATGAACAGGTAGCTTTCAGACAAAAAAAGAAAACATGAAAGCTATTAACAGTCATATAAAAATGCTCTAACTCACTATTGATTAGAGAAATGTAAATTAAAACAACTCTAAGGTACCACCTCACCCCCTCAGATTAGCTAACATGACAGAAAAGGAAAACGATAAATATTGGAGATGTGGGAAAATTGGGACACTAAAACACTGTTGGTGGGAACTAATCCAAACATTCTGGAGAGTAATTTGGAACTATGCCCAAAAGGGATAAAACTATGCATATCCTTTGATGCAGCAATATCACTATCAGATCTATATCCCAAAGAGAAAAAAATGGAGGGGAAAAGGACCTATTTGTACAAAAATATTTATAGCAGCTCTTTTTGTGGTGGCAAAGAATTGGAAATTTGAAGGGAAATTGGGGAATGACTGAACAAATTGTGGTTTATAATCCTAATGGAATACTAGTGTGTCATAAGAAATGACAAGCAGGATGATTTCTGGAAAACCTGAAAGATTTAACATGAACTGATGTAAAATGAAATAAACAGAACCAGGACAATATTGTACACAGTAACAGCAATATTGTATGATGAACAATTGTGACTAATTTAGCTATTCTCAGCAATCTAAGACAATCCTAATGGACTCATGGTGAATGCTGTACGCTTCCAGAGAAAGAACTGTTGGAGTCTGAATGCAAACCAAACCTACTATTTTTCACTTTATTTAATTTATAAAGATTTTTGGTTAATTTTCTTCCACAAAATAACTAATACAGAAATATGTTTTACATGACTGCACATGTATAAACTATATCAGATTGCTTACCATCTCAGGGACAGGGAGAAGGAGGGAAGGAAGAAGAGAATTTGGAACTCAACACTTTCTAAAAAAGAAATGTTAAAAATTGTTTTTAGATGTAATTGGAGAAAAAATAAAATATTATTAAAAAGAAAAAATGTTTGAACTAGGTGCCATGCAAACACAACCATGTACTTTTAATCCTAGCTTAAAATAAACATCATTTTTTTAAAAAGGATATTAATCCGGCAACTGAGTGGGAAGACTCAGAGAAAGGAAGAGACTAGAGGCAGAGGCCAGTTGGAATTCAGACCTAGGCCAGTGGCAATAAAAATGGACAAGAAGGAATGTTTGGAAAAGACAGTGTCCTCCTTAACACCCCTTGTGAAGGGCTAGTGGCAGACCTCACCTCAGTCCTCATGCTGAATTTTAAGCCAGTTTCTTCTATCCTGTTTTTGGCATAGACAGAGAACAGTTAGTCACCACCATCCAGGGGGTTGTTGTTGTTTGGTTGTTTCAGTTGCGTTTGACTCTCCATGACCCCATTTGGGCTTTTCTTGGAAAGCTACTGGAGTAGTTTGCCATTTCCTTCTCTAGCTCATTTTATAGATGAGGAAATTGAGGTAAACAGGGTCAAGTGATTTGCTCAAGGTCACAGCTAGTAAGTGTCTGAAGCTGGATTCGAACTCAGGTCTTCCTGATCTCAGGCCAGGAATTCCATCCACTATGCCACCTAGCAGCCCACTGTCCCATGGGACTGTCCAACAAACAAAAAAAAAATTGCCCTTTGAAGAAACGACCTAATTAAAATGCTTTCTTTACGAAGTCCAAACAAAAGAGATTTGAATGCTATGGATGAGTTTTATTTATGTAACTCAATTTCTGTTTTTCTGAAAACCATTTTCCTTTATTGACCCCAACTGAAACTCACAGAATCTTCAAGTTGGAAGAGATCTCCAAGGCCATCTTGTCCAATCTATCTTTGATTGGGAATAACCTCTACAGTGTACCTGACAAGTGTTCATATAGGTTAAAGACTTCCTGTGATGAGTAATCCAATACCTCCCAAGGCAGCCTGGTTCACTTTGAGACAGTTCTCATCGTTAAGAAGTTTTTCCTAACATCAAGTTGAAATCTGCCTCTCCATAATCTGTATCAACTCCTCCCAGCTCTTTCTCCCCAAACTAAGTAGAACAAGTTTATTTTCTTCTCCATATGAAATCTCTTGAAATATATCATATTCCTCCTAAGTCTTCTCACTCTCTCTCTCTCTTTTTTGGGGGGGGCAGTTGGGGTTAAGTGACTTGCCCAGGGTCACACAGCTAGTAAACATCTGAGACCCCATTTGAACTCAAGTCCTCTTGACTCCTGGGCTGGTGCTGTATCCACTACACCACCTAGCTGCCCCCCTCCTAAGCCTTCTTTTCTCAAGTGTTATCGTGTCAAGGTTGTTCAAAATTTAATAGATGATATTTATATAACACTTTGAAATTTGCAAAGTGCTTTATATATATTATATCTCATTTGATCTGAATAATCCTATGAGGTAATTGTTACAAGTATATAACAGGGAGGGGTCAAGGTCAGAGAGTGAGACTTCAGCAAAAGCCAAGGGTCTATAGGGACTATAAGACAAAGACATTGAAATTCCAAGGGCACTACTAGCTCTATACCTCCAATGACATCAAAGAACGAGGAAGAGGATAGCTCTTTTTATACTACCAAAGAGCTGGAAACTACAAGTATGCCGATCTATTGGGGAATGGCGAAACAAATGATGGTATATAGATGTAATGCCTTTAGAAATTACAAAATGGATGGTTTCAGAGTGAACTGAGAACAATTAGAAGAATAATTTATACAATAACAGTACTATAAGAAAAAAACTCTAAAAAGACTTGAACTCTGATTGATGAAATTTAAAAACAAAAGTAAAAACAAGAACATGATTCCAGAGAACCAAGGGTGAGGGATGAGGCATGCTACCTACCTCCTGAAATCCAAATGATAGGTTCAAGATGCAGAATGACATATTTTTGGACACAACTAATGGACTAATTGACTTTGCTTGACTGTATATATTTGTTACAAAGATTTTACCTTTGTTTTTTTGGGTTCATTTTGAGGTAATGGGAAGTAGAAAGGATAGAAAATAAATCTTTATTGAGAAATGGTTAAAATGAATTTTTTAAATTAAAAAAATAAAAAATATAAAAGGGAAAGTTTGCAGATAGGCATTTAGCTAGAAAAAATCTGAGGCACAAATAGCTCAGTTGAGGATGAACAGGACAGACAGACCAGTGTTGTCAAATTCTATATTTTTTATTATTATTATTTTATTTATTTTTAGTTTTGAGGCACAAATAGCTCAGTTGAGGATGAACAGGACAGATAGACCAGTGTTGTAAATTCTATATTTTTTTATTATTATTATTTTATTTATTTTTAGTTTTCAACATTCACTTCCACAAGATTTTGAGTTTCAAATTTTCTCCCCATCTCACCCCTTCCCCCAGCCCAAGACAGAGCGCATCCTGAATACCCCTACCCCTAGTCTGTCCTCCCTTCTATCTCCGCCCCCCCTTCTCCCATCCCCTTCCGCTTCTATTTTTCTGTAGGGCAGGATAGATTTCTATACTCTATTGCCTGTATATATTATGAAAAAGTGCTCTAAGTCAGTACTGACAGAAAAGGAACATGACAATTGCTGGAGGGGATGTGGGAAAAGTGTGATACTAATGCATTGTTGGTAGAGTTGTGAACTGGTTCAACTATTTGGAAGAGCTATTTGGAACTATGCCCTAATGGCCATAAAACTGTGCATACCCCTTGACCCAGCAATACCACTATTAGGTCATTATCCCAAAGAGAAAAGGACCTATATGTAAAAAATATTTATAGCAGCTCTTTTTGTGGTTGCAAAGAAGTGGAAATTGATGGGATGCCCATCAATTAAGGGATGGCTGAATAAGTTGTGGTACATGATTGCAATAGAATACTATTATACTATAAGAAATGATGAGCAGCCTGATTTCAGAAAAACCTGGAAAGACTTACATGAACTGATGTAAAGTGAAATGAGCAGAACCAGGAGAATAGTAAAGTGAAATGAGCAGAACCAGGAGAATATTATACATAGTAACAGCAATATTGTACAGTGATCAACTGTGAATAACTTAGCTATTTTCAGCAATATGATGATCTAAGACAATCCCAAAGGACTTATGATGAAAAATGCTATCTGCCTCCAGAGAAAGAATTGGTAAAGTCTGAAAACAGATAGAATCATACCTTTTTTACTTTCATTATTTTTCTTTCTTTTGTCTGTATTTTTTTTCACACTATAACTAATATGGAAATGTTCTGCATAATTACACATGTAGTAACTTATATCAAATTGCTTGCCTTCTCAACAAGGGAAAAGAAGAGGGAGGGAGAGAATTTGGAACTTCAAAATTTTTTTTTAAATGACTGTTAAAAAATAGTTTTCATATATAATTGGGAAAAATAGAAAAGAGATAACAAAAAAGAAGCCTCTTGATGGAGTTGAATGAGAAGAGTGTGAAAGTTGGCTTCATGGGCAGCTAGATGGCACAACACATAAGGCTCCGGCCTTGGAGTCAGGACGACCAGAGTTCAAATCTGGTCTCAGACACTTGACACTTACTAGCTGTGTGACTCTGGGCAAGTCGCTTAACTCCAATTTCAGGAAGAAAGGAAGAAAGGATGAAAGGATGAAAGGATGAAAGGATGAAAGGATGAAAGGATGAAAGAATGAAAGAATGAATGAAAGATGAAAGAATGAAAGAAAGAAAGAAAGAAAGAATGAATGAAAGAATGAAAGAAAGAAAGAAAGAAAGAAAGAAAGAAAGAAAGAAAGAAAGAAAGAAAGAAAGAAAGAAAGAAAGTTGGCTTGAAGCTTAACATCAAAAAAGCAAAGATCTTGGCCATTGGTCCTATCACTTCCTGGCAAATAGAGGGAGAAAAAATGGAAGCAGTGTTAGCTTTTATATTTTTAGGCTGCAGAGGTGACTACAGCTATGAAATTAAACTTGCTCTTTGGAAAGAACACTATGGCAAGTCTGGATAGCATACGAAAAGCAGAGATGTCACCTTGTTGACCAAGGTCCTTATAATCAAAGCTATGGTTTCTCCTTTAGCAAGGTATGGCTGTGACAGATGAACTACAAGGAAAGCCGAGTGCCACAGAATTGATACTTTTGAACTATGGTGCTGGAGAAGATTTTTCAGAGTCCCTTGGACAGCAAGGAGATCAAATCAGTCAATACTTAAAGAAATTAATTCAGACTATTCATTGGAAGGACAAATACTGACACTGAAGCTTAAATACTTTGGCCACTTTAAAGTGGACGTGTATTTAAATCACACATAGCAAGAATAATAAGTGAAGATTTTTCCTCCAACACCAATGGTGTACTCTTCCACAAATATATAGTGGGTCTGTGTAGGGAAGAGTGGAGAACTTGAAGTATAATTGTAGTAGTTCATATGTTTAGGGAGGACATGTGGCCAAGGCAACTCATAACTCTAGAACCATAGATGTGGGTTGTGGTGTTGGTGATGAACAAGTTGTTCTGCTGTTCAATGAAACTAGCTCCTTATAGGACATGGTGTC
The DNA here is from genome assembly GCF_003287225.1 of Phascolarctos cinereus. Classification (NCBI taxonomy): domain Eukaryota; kingdom Metazoa; phylum Chordata; class Mammalia; order Diprotodontia; family Phascolarctidae; genus Phascolarctos; species Phascolarctos cinereus. The sequence continues at coordinate 375,938,791 of NW_027555625.1, forward strand.
TTGGCTAGACAGGCCAATCCATTTGAAATGGATCAAACTTTTTTTTTTTTTGCGAGGCAATCAGGGTTGAGTGATAAGACAGAGCTCATTGGAAAAGACCCTGATGTTAGGAAAGATTGAAAGCAAAAGGAGAAGGGGATGGCAGAGGACAACATGGATAGCATCACTGAAGCAACAAACGTGGGTTTGGACAGACTTCAGGATGCAGTAGAGGCTAGAAGGACCTGATATACGATGGTCAAGAAGAGTCAGATATGAGTGAATAACTGAATGACAACATGATAAAGACTGCAGCTGCCCACAGAAAAAGTAAACCCGAGGAGTCTAACAGACCAGCTCATCCCACAGAGACATCGCTCTATGAGAAGAGACCAGCAGCTATATAACCTGCCCAGTCTAGCCTGGTAGCAATGGCCCAGTACCAGCATGGCTTGCCTGGAGTCGCTTGGCAGTGGCAAAGCAGCCAATCTGGCCCAGTCCAGTGCAGCCAAGCCTGCTTAGGAGCCACTGCAGCTGCCAAGTGAAAAGTTTGATCCATTTCAAATGGATTGGCCTGTCTAGCCAAGACATCATGCCCTATAAGGAACAGGTTTCACTGAGCAGCAGAACAACTTATTCATCATTAACATCACAACCCACAGCTATGGTTCTAGAGTTGCGAGTTGCCTTGGCCACATGTCCTCCCTAAACATATGAACTGCTACAATTGTACTTTAAGTTCTCCACTCTTCCCTACACAGACTTACCATATATTTGTGGAAGAGTAGGGAAAATGCTTCACATATATTAGTCTTGCTATGTGATTTAAATACATGTCCACTTTAAGGAACCGAGTTTGGGGGCTGATTGCTAAGAGGAAGAACACCGGTGGGGGCTCCTGAGCTAGTGGTAGCAGAATAATGACCAACAAGGTTACTTCTGAAAATAGTAGCAGCCACCCATCAATCCAATGCCTCCATTTTACATATGGGGAAATTGAGGTTCAGGGCAGGAAAGTCACTTATCCAAGGTCACCAAGGTAATAAAATAGTAGAGATTGTCATTTTTAACCCAGGGCTTCTAATTTCAAATACCATGCTCTTTCTACTATGTCACATTATCAAATCATGAAAGTATATTGGGAACATCCTGGATGACATTCAAGTTTTGGGTGGCTCCCTCAAGTGCAATGCTGAATACTGATTCACTTAGAGATAGTTGAGGACCACTGGGGGGCTGCTGGAAGGTGGGTTTGAGGGTTTCAAATCCATACTCCTGCTTAGATATAAGTGGGCTTTTCTGCTTGACGCTGATACTCTGCAGTCCCCGGCGGGCTTGTAAGATCTCCAACTAGCTCTCACTAAGGTTCGCCCAAAGGGAAGATCTGGCTTCCTGCAGGCTTGGAAAACTAGGTTCGTGGAAGATATTCACTCTGTTGGTACTGATGTTCAGGAGCACCAGGGCAGCGTGCGTCAGTCTGGAGCGTGTGGGCCAAGAGCAAAATGAGTGTGAATGAAATCAAAAACAGGCACCTTAGGTGGCAATTTTTCCCACATTTGGTCATGTTTTCACCGGCTATTTCCATCCAGGGTTAGACTGACCCTGCCACTTACTAGCAGTTCTCATTCTAATTTTTTCCACACAGAGATTCTGTCCAAGTTTTAGAGAATTTCAAGGTTGGAAGAGATCCAGGGTCCCAGACTTGGTCCAGCAAAGCCAAGTCACACTGGCTTCCCAGCTTCTGATGTATCAACTCTAGGCAGGGCTTTGAGATTTGTGATAGCTGCACTGGGGCTAGTACATTCTGTGTAGGCATAACTATGGGCAGGAGGCTGGAGCCACAAGGGTTTTCCTCAGGAAGCCATAAATACCTTCTCCTTTCATTTTTCTCCATCTTCATCACCCCTTTAGAACTCGGATCCTGCGCTTTAGGCAAGGGTTGTTGATATACTTTGCTGTGGTTCTTGGAATACCACTGATGGAAGATCAGGTATAAGCTGAGTCACAATACTATCAACATGTTTCAGAGCTACCTGCCTGCTTCTTGAAATATGGTAGCACTTCTTTATAAACATGGCTTGTCATTAACCACACTGGGATAGGCCATGGGCCAAGTCATTCTTTTAATGTAACAATAATAATAAACATCTACATAAACTTTATCTCATTTCATTTTTATGACAGTCCTGTGAAGTAAATGCTATTACAATCTCCACTTTATGGATGAGGAAACTGAGGCTCAAAGGCATATATGACTTATCCAGTCACTCAGCGAGTAAGTGTGAAAGCCAGGAATTCAAATCCAGGACCTCCTGGTTCCAAGTCTAGCATTCTTTCTACTATAGCACAACCTCACATACAATCACTCCATGCATTAAAACTCCCATCTGAATACAGTTGTCACCCTAAAATAGATGATTGTTCTATTCCCCACATACCAGAAGAGTTCCCATGTTTGTCATCAGTTTAGCAATCTAGTCTATGATTGGCCAGTTTCAAGCTTTGATGGATTAATTCCTTTTATGCCCCCAATAAAATGACTGGATTTCTTTTAAGCTTATTTATCTCTGGCATTTGATTTTCCCATAACATAGAAGGAACAGAGAGGAGCACCTGTCTGATTCCAGCTTGAAGAAGTTGCATGGAGGAGGAGGGAAGGAGCAAGAACATAGTGGCTAAAATGCTAGACTGGGAGTCATCATAGACTCAGGGCCAAAACCCTTCTCTGAGTTTACTAGCTGAGTGACCTTAGAATTAATCTCACTAAGCCTCTGTTTCCTCATCTGCAAAACGTAGATAAGAATAACTATAATACGTAACACACAGGGATGTTTAGAGGATGCATAGAGTACATTGCAAACCTTAAAGGGCCACATAAATGTTACGGTTGCCTTCAGAAGGTTACTTGGAAATGTACTCCTTTCCTAAGTGCTAACCTTTACCATTAGGACACCAGGAAGGATTAGTTGATCACATGGCTAACTGCTATCTTGGGCTCTGGAGGAAGGTGGGGTCTTTTGGATCTGAAGACCCTATTAGTCAGCTTCTAGAGTCCCTCCACCGCAATGGAGAGGGACAAAAGGGTGTGTTGTGGGACTCCCCAGTGACCACCAAAGTCAGCGGCAAAATAGCTCCACATGGGGCAGATCAAAGACTAAGGAATACAAAGGATGTCACTGTGAAGCTGCCCTGTGGCTAGTGTGGATGATGCCACACAGTTTCCTTCAATTAATCCTGATCCTTACTAGTCCCTTTTATGGACCAAGAGAAACTTGGCTTCAGTCTGTTGTCAGTTTTGGGGAGCCGAGCTCATTCCTCCGAGATATATGATGTTGGCTCAGAGAGTGCTGAGGACACTTTCCCCAAAGATAACCAAGGAGGCTATACTCAGAGGGTTTTTCTAAAGGTGGCCCCCCCTCAACAATTTGGTAACCCTACTTCATTCACAACTTTTGTCTCAGGTTAATATCACATTGAAATTCATTTTTAAAAAAGTATTATTCATGCCTTTTGTTTTGACATCAGATTTATTAAACCCCCTTATCCCTCCCCCATTAACCAGTGAGCCTTCCTTTGTAGCAAAATAAAATAAAGTGTGCAGAACCAATTGGCAGTGACCTTGTTTGCACACATGGCACCTCACCTCTTTAAGAGAAACAAAAGCATAAGGAAATTCATCTTCCCCAACTCTCTCAGCTCATCTTCATTTATCTCAAACTCTGCCCCCAAATCTAGGACAATCTTTCTCCACAACAAAGCCCAGAAGGCAGCCACCAACTCCCCAGGTAATCCACAGTCACTCTTAGAAATGAGCCTTTTTAAACAAAGTGTCACTGTCCTGCAATAAATCTATTGCACTCCTCCTGTACCATCTCATCTGCCCTGACCTTTCCAGGGATTGTTTCCAATTCTCCTTAGTTAACATGTACAGAACACCTAAAGCTGCAGAGAACAGGACAAGAACTTTTAATTCAATTTAATTCAGTAAGCAAATGTACCAGGCATTGTGCCAAGCATATGACAACAAAAATGAAAATGTCTCTGTCTTCACGGGGCTCACATTCTATTGAGGGGATACAACAGGCACACAGATAAATAAAACACACAGAATTCAATGTGAAAAAGGGAAACACTAACAATTTGATGAAGGGGAAACTGAAAGGGTTTAGGAAGACCTGAACTAAGCCTTGAAGAGCACCAGGAATTCCAACAGATAAAGAGAATGAATATTCCATGCATGAGAGACTGGGGAAAAGCAGAGGGTCAGGACATCAAGTGTCATGCACAATGAACTGCAAGTGATCTGGTTTAATTAGAATATAGAGTTTGCAAAAGGAAGTCATGTGAAATCAGTCTAGAATAGGGGTTCTTAACCTGGGGTTCTTGAACTTTTGTTTTTTAATATTTTAATGACCGTATGTCAATATGATTTGGGTTGGCTTTTGGGGGGGGGGTAATCCTGTGGTATTTTATTTTATGCATTCAAGCACATCATTCTGAGAAAGGGTCAATAGGCTTCACCAGACTACCACAGAGGCCCATGACAAAAGAATCCCTGGTCTAGAAACGCGGGTTGAAGCCAAATTGTGAAGGGCTTTCAATGCCAAACATTGGGGTTTGTTTTTATCCTAAAGGCAATAGGAAGCTGGACATTCTTGAGTCAGGGAAGTAACATGGTCAGGCTGTCCTTTAGGAAAATCAATTTGGCAGGAGTGTGAAAATTGGATTGGAAAGGTGATACTGAAGGCAGAAAGACCAAGGAGAAGTTTATAATCCAGATGAGAAGGAATGAGGGTCTGAACTAGGGTAGCTGTTATACAAGTAGAGAAAAGGGGATGAATGTAAAGGAAGTTGCAGAAGTAGAATTAACTAGACTTTGTAAATGATTGGATACGGGAGGGTGGCAGCAAATGAAAAGTTGTGGAAGACTCCGAGATTGTGAACCTAGGGAGCTAGAAGGATGTTGACACACTTGTCAGAAATAGAGAAGTTTAGAAGAAGAGTGAGTTTAGGAGCAAAGCTAATGAGTTCCGTTTTAGACCATGTTCAATAAGCTCTTCTCCTAGTGACATGGGAATTCCATGGGACAAGATTTTAATAAAAGTATCACTGCTGCAAAGTAACTCTCAATTCCTGCCTTAAGTTGCTGTCTCTTTGGCTATAATGAATGCATTATTTCCGTGATTTCCCTAAGATTCTATATCCATTAACATTCTCTGCCTATGTCTCCAATGAGCCCAAGAATTCTTACAACCGAAATGGGAATGAGGTGAAGAAGGGGCAAGGGCCTTCCCCACAAAGGGCCATATGCCAGCTTTGCAAGAATTATAGCATCATGAGTGAAGTAAGCAGAACCAGAAGAACATTGTGCATACTAACAACAACATTGTGCAATGACCAACTTTGATAGATTTAGTTCTTCTCAGCAATACAATGATCTAAGACAACTCCAAAAGACTCAGATGGAAAATTCTATCCACATGCAGAGAAAAAACTATGGAGTCTGAATACAGATCGAAGCATACTATTTTCTCTTTCTTTCTTCCTTGTGGTTTTTCCCTTTTGTTCTGATTCTTCTTTCATAATATGACTAATATGGAAATATGTTTAATATGATTGTACATATACAGCCTGTATCAGATTGCTTGTTGTTTTGGGGGGGAGGGAGAAAAAAATTTGGAATTCAAAATCTTGTAAAAGTGAATGTTGAAAACTATCTTTACGTGTAATTAGAAAAAATAAAATACTACCAAATAAAAAAAAGAACTATATCATCACCTAAGCAGGTCTTCATTTTCAAAGGCATCAAGCTCCTTCATACAAATAAAACACACAGAAACAAAGGTTGTGTGCAGTGGATAGAGCAGGGGCCCTGAAGTCAGGAGGACCTGAGTTCAAATCCCGCCTCAGGCCAAATACTTGACACTAACTGCTTGACCCTGGGGAAGTCACTTAACCCCAGTTGCCTAAAAAAGATAAAATAAACAAAGGTTGTCACAGGTTTCATTGACTTCAGGCTCTTGAAAAATCAGCTCTGGAAGGCAACTCTGAGTTCATTTCATGATTTGGCCTGGTCTGCCCTTCTGGGCTTATTGCACATTGTTCTTCACGTGCTCTTTGTTCCAGCTATAAAGGCCTGCTTACTGTTCCTAGTACAAGAAATTCCATCTTCCATCTCTGTGCCTTTGCATTGGCTGTGTCCCCTCCCCCCCCACTCTTCATGCCTGGAATATGGTTCCTCCTCACCCTCACCTCTTAACAATCTCTCTCCTCCTTCAAAAGAGTAGCTCAAAAGCCACCTCCTATATGAAGCCTTTTCTGATTTCTGCAGTTGTTGGGGCCTCTACCTGTGATATTACTTTGTATTTATTTGTGAATATATCATTCTACCCATCTCCCACATATATAAAAAACTGTAAAGTCCCTGAGGACAGGGACTTTCTTTGGTTTTGTCTTTATAAACCCAGCACCGATCACAGTACCTGGCATACAGTAAGTGCTTCATAAATGCTTGTTAACTGATTGACCCCTGCGTATCTGAAGTGCTAAGTTAATAGTCAATTAGCATTTATGAAGCACCTACTCTGTGCCAGGCACTGTGATAAGCATGGCATGCATGTTTACATGCATGCGCACGCGCACACACACACGGCAAAAGGCAATCCCTGCTCCAGTCTAATGGGGAAGACAACAAGCAAACAAATAAATATTCTTCGTATCCCCAGTGCTTAGCTCAGTTCCACTTAATAACTTCTTGTTGCTTTGATTTGACAATGTGACCCTGGGCAAATCACTTCTTGGTGCTCTTGGCAACTGCCCAAGTTTCACAAAAGGTGCTGACCTGCATTGGTAGAAGGAACTTCCTCATCCTTTGTATAGAGAATTCTATACAAAGGAAAGTCACAAGTGGAGGCCCTATCCCTATTATCATTATCATCCCTAATAGTGCAATTTAGCCTTTGTCTGTCTTTAGGAGGGAAAAAAAAAAGAAAAAGAAACTCCTTGTGTATAATGGCAGCTGTCCCGTGACATTTGGAGTGCTTAGGTTATAATGCACATGTCATGGGTATAGAATTACTACTACATGGAGGGACCTGCTTTCAGCCATTGCTTTCTGCTAGGAGGACTAACACACAGGGCAAGGGACTCCTTCTGATCATGAATGACTCATGTGGTTCTGGGGAGCCACTAGAAGGAAGCCACCCTCTGCATTTGATAAGATTGTTCTGCTTTGCCTCAGTCAGACTGTCCCACTACAGAATGATTACAAGAGCAGAGCACGTGTAAGCCTCCATCCATCCATCCAAGTTCTACCACCCAAACCTATAGAAGCCATTTCTCCTCATTGGAGATGACATTCCTTGTCTAGCTGCAGGAGGGAAGGAGCCGCTACACTTCTTAGAGAAAAGGAGGGGATAGGGTGATGGACCACTGTTTAGGATGGACTTGGGATGCAGGTGGATATGTTGCAGCCACAAAGAAGGATAACACTTAGCAAGATCCTTCCTACTACAGGGGCCACCTTTCTCCTTCCCAAAGCCCTATTGCCTTAGGACAAGTCTAGGCCCTTGTTTGTGTTTTGGGGTGGGGAGGGGGCAGTGCAATATGGCCTCCATGGTGGAGGTAGAGATATCTTCATATTTTCCCCCTTTCCTGCTAAAAGTCCTTAAACTTTTTCAAATTTGCCATTTTCTGTGACGGAGATAAATTTGACCCTTCCTCCTCCCTCCCTTCTTCCAGTCCTCATTCTTTCTGAATTGTGGAGTCCAACCCACCCCCACCTATGAGGATGAGATGGAAGGGAAAGCAACACGGATTTCCCACTAGGATTGGCAGACTTAAGGAGCAAGGTGGGCATAGTTTGGGAAAGCAGAGAAATATGATCATCACTAGTCTAAAGTGATTCAAATCCAGGCAGACACATTCTTGACAACACATCTTATCCAAGAATTAGGGGAGAAGAGGAACAAATTCTCAGTTGCAAAGAATCTAAGGCAGCCTGATACAAGCAAATAAAACACGCCTTGAGAACCAGACGCCGCGGTCCTTTGAAAAGCACTATAGGAACGTACCTCTTTCCAGGCAGGTTTGCTTACTGCCTAGTCTCTCTGGGCCCTCTTGGGAAAAACACAGGAGGAGAGATCCCGAGAAAAGCTCGCTGAAGACTGTGGTCTGCTTCTTCTTGGTTGAGGGAAAGCCCTATGCTTCACCACTGAGCTGAATTCCTCTTGACTCTTATCTTTCCCAATTTGGTCACCAGTGTGCCTCAGGGTAGGACAATGGGGCTCAGCTTGATAGTCCTTTTTAATCATGACTTCGACTTTTCCATGGTCAATTCACTCACGTCTGGGGAATCCTCGGAGGGATTCTTTTTCACCCATCTTCATCTGTCTTTTATGTAACTTGAGTTAATGTCTGACTCCAGGCTTTCTCCTTCCCTGTCAGCTGTTTGCCATTATCCCTCGGAGCATTAGCAAGGTGTCCTCCCTAAGTTTGCTAATTAGAAGGGGCTGTGGGGCAAAGCTCTCTGAGGGACAGGCAAGGGGGGGGGGAAGGGCCACACTTTCCCAGTTTGCGTACCTTAATATTGAGTGCATAGTCTCAGGGTTAAAAAAAAAATCAGATTTAGATTTGGATGGGCGTGGTTGGCAGGGAGGAGGAGGAGAAGGGGGAGGAAGGAGAAGAAGGGGAGGGGGAGGGGGAAGAAGGGAGGAGGGGAGGAGGGGTGGGAGGGGAAGGGGGAGGAGGGAGAAGAAGGGGAGGGGGAGGAGTTCAAGTTAATCGGGTTGTTTGTTGTTGGAGCCCACTCAGCTATTGTCCCAGGGTAGTATAGAGTCTATGCTTTCTCCAGAGCAGGCAGGACTCTGGGGCCTCTTTTATTTTTAGTTTTTCTGTTTGACTTTTTTTTTTTAATGCAGTGTTTGCACCATTCTTAGCTGCCTGGAGTTAGAGCTGTCCAGCTAACGAGTGTGTAGGAAATACAGAAGTGGGGAGGAAGGGTTCAATACCTACTGTGTGACTTGACGCAAGTCCCCTGCACCTCTGTGTCTTAGTTTACTCTTTTAGAAAACAGAAAATCTCTGTTTCCAAGCTCATAATGGGGTTGGCCCTTGGGACCCAGTACACAGAGGGGACAAGTAGGAACTCTTCTAGACTTAGTGAACTGGGTTCAAATCCCACCTCTGACATAGTGTGTCTGGGGTAGGGGGGGAAGGCAAGACAGAAGCACAGTGCCTCATGGTGGCTTTAAATAGTCCTGGATTTTTTTTTAAGTCAGGTTATAAAGTTTGGCAAGCACTTTAGAGGTCATATCATCCATCCCCTCCATTTTATACAGGAAGAAACAGTGACTAGGGGATAGAAGTGTCTTTCAAGTGGCTGAGGTTCAGACAGGGTCTCCTGATTCTTTCAGCTGCACCAATTGCCTAACACTCTGGGGAAGCACAAGAGAAAGAATATGTGAAAAGGCACCTGAAGAGGAATGAAGTACTATTCCACTGGGGCATGGGTATTTGGGAAAGTTAAAAGAGAACTTATCTGAAGTCTTGTCACCTGAAACAGTATGGGTTTTATCTTCAACATCTAAGCAGTGAAGTCAATTGCAGACCAAGGGTTTTAGTCTTTTGGGAGTATGTTATTGTCCTGGAAAGTCAAGGGAATGGGCTCCCTTTTCCAACAATATCCCCCAACCCACCCCCTCTTCCCTAGAAGTGATTGCTGATCCACAAATGCTCATTGAATAGACTTGAATTGAATTGCTGCCCAAATAGCCCCTGCTTTGAAGGACCAGAGAGGAAAGAAGAAGGCATAACTTGGGGTAAGGATAAAGGCAGGGCTTGTGGGTTTGTATTTCAGCTCTATGACTTATCACCTGTATGTCTGTGGGTGAGTCACTTAATCTCTCTGGGCCAGACTTCTGTAAAATAAGGGACTTTCACGTAGATGGTCTTGAAAGATCTTGAGATTTAAAAGCTATGATGCTATGTAGAGAGAACTATTGGGTTCACAACTAATAGAGGATAGGGGTGAGCTAAAGAGAACTAACTACCCCTTTTCTTGAGATATGAAATAGTTTGAATTTAATGTTTCCTAAAACATCTAATGTTTGGCAAAGTAGGTTAGGTTCATAACTTTGGCTGGGGGATCCGGAATCCAAACTTTGCTACTGTCCCTCAAGATTCCCTCAAGATACTTACTAAAAGATCCCTGAAGCTTGAAAGAGCATTACTGACACTAGTTAAGTTTGTCTCTTCTCCAAGTCCCAGGTTGAATTTGTAATGTCAGTCAATAAACATTTACCGTGCTCTTACTGTGTGCTAGGCATTGCTGATCATTTATTTGGTTCTTGCCCTTTGTTTCTGAAGAGGACTAAAATGCATCATTATGTCAGAGGCGAGGTCCAGTGTGTCCTACTGAGGCTGATCAGCCGGTGTGGGCTACGAAGGCTCTACCACAGGTAGTCCACAGACACTGTATTTACATGCTGGTGATACAAAGAAAGGTAAAAGACAATCTCTGCTGTCAATGTTGGGTACTGGTGACTGGCACTCCAATTCCATTTCTAAAATCTAGTTGGCAGTGATTGATTAACATTCACTTTTTTTTTTTAAAAAGGAGATAGTTATTTCAAAGATACAGCAAGGAGAAAAGTACAAACATATCCCCTCAACTCCTTGGGGCACTCTCTCTCTTTTATCCTACCTCAGTCTCATCAGTCCTCATCTTAGCTACCTCTGGGTGGAGCTCCAAAGGTCGCTCCCAAATATTACTTCTTACTTTTTTTTTTTTTTTGCTTTTTGGTGAGGCAATTGGAGTTAAGTGACTTGCCCAAGGTCACACAACTAGTAAGTGTCAAGTGTCTGAGGCCAGATTTGAACTCAGGTCTTCTGATTCCTAGGCCAGAGCTCTATCCACTGTGCCACCTAGCTGCCCCTACTTATTACTTCTTGAGGCCTAGATGCTGAGCTGACTCTAAATGTTGGAATGCTGATACACCACTCTCTCTTCACCTATGAAAGAACAAACAGGGACAGCTAGATGGTGCAGTGGTTAGAGCACCGGACCTGGAGTCAGGAGGACCTGAATTCAAATCCGGTTTCAGACCAAACACTTGACACTTACCAGCTGTGTGACCCTGGGCAGGTCACTTAGCCCCAATTGCCTCACAAAAAAGTAAGAAAGAAGGAAGAAACACTAAGGCAGGCAAAAAACCCAGATGGTGACCTCAGGGGGGAGGGAGGAGCACCAAAAACAAAGAGAAATGGCCAAAACTGATTCAGGCCTTTTTGAGGATGCCCCTAATTTCTGCCATGCAGTCAACTGAAAAAGGCTTGTTAACAATGCGGTTAGCAGTCTAGAAACAGGTGAGGAATGTCTATGCAGGATCAAGTCTCTCCAAGAAAAGTTACTTCCATTACTCCTCCTCCTGCTCCTTCTCCTCCTAGCTAACATTCACATGGGGCTTTCTATGTGTCAGGCACTGTGCTAGACACTTAACAAACAGTGTCTCATTTGATCCTCACGATAACCTTGGGAGGCAGATGCTATTATTATCATCCCTGTTTTATAGATGAAGAAACTGAGACGAACAGAGGTTAAGCAATTTGCCCATCATCATACAGCTGGTAACTGTCTGAGGCCAAATTTGAATTCAAGTCTTCCTGACTCCAGGCTCAGCTCTATACACTGGGCCACCTAGCTGCCCATCTCCTCAGAAGCAGGCTCCTCAGCCTCTCAGTGTGGGGAATTTGCATCAGCTGAGTACACTGATGTACTCTATCCATGTGCCGTTCCTTGTTACAAAGTAAGGGATTCCAAGAGGCAGAAGTGAGGAAGGAGTGCATTCTAGGCACAGAGGGATCATCACTATAAAGGCACAGAGATGGTAGATAGGACAGTATGTATGAGAAACTGAAAGAAGGCCAGTAAGGAGTAAGGCCAGAAATAAGGAGTAAGAAGATTGGCAAGATGAGGTTTGAAAAATACTATCAGATTTGGCATTTAAGATAACATTAGTAACTTTGGAGAGAGAAGTTGAGTGGTGAGATCAGAAGCCAAAGGGTCACAAGAATGACAGCAAAAAAACATAGGCAAGTCTTAAGGCTCTTGAAATAGCCCATAAAACTAGTCAAGCCCCTTTTCTCGGCTTATTTGGTCGACCGGCAACATCTTGCTGTCTAATTAATTCAAATCCCCAGTTAACTTGATGCAATCTGTACAGCAGTTGCGTAGAGTGGTGGAATTCTAATCTGTCCTTTATCATAGGCCTCTGTGAAATTGTTCAACCCTTTTTTCTTACCCCTCTTCTTGATACCTCCTCCCCCACCAATCACTTCTGCCCTTAGCTTTGCTGAACTTGAGCGAGGGGGTTAAGGAGAAGTTTCGTAGGTTTTGGCTTGGTGAGATTTTCCATTACATTTCCAAGACAAAGCACTAGTTGTGCCTGAGATATGGATAAAACCCAAGTGCTAACGAGTCTGTCTGGTTAAAAATAGGCTATTCCATTGAGACTGGCTGGGTTGGCAGTCAAAATCTTTATGCATGCTTCTCCCAGTATGAGAGAATGCATCCATTTATTACCCCAGTCCTGTTCTATGGGATAAGATGGACTCAAAGAACTTGAGAGCTGCTTGATGGCAAAGTTGTCTACAAGTCCACTAAGTTGAATTATAATAAATTCTGTTAATTAACTAATTTATTTTATTTATAATAATAAAGTGTCTGGTATAAGTTTTATGGGTTACCCAGTTCTCCCAATCTTTTTTTTCTTCCTGGGCAGATCTTGGAAAGATCCCCAGGGTTCCTTATAGATAGATACTTTGATGTCCTCCCAACATGGTAACTAGCAATTTTTCCATCTGGTGTAGTGCAAATCATGCCTGGGGCATATGACATGAAAGATACCCTCATGTCAACTTTTTAAGCTAAGACACTAATCTCCAATCCTTTGACATTGCTACCCAATGCTGGAGGTGGAAGGAAGGTCATTATGGGGGTGAGGCAGATAGCTGGGGAGAAGATCACCTGATATTCTGCTCTGGAGGAAGTAGGCCATCTGGTTGCTTCCTATTTTAATGATTTCTTTTTTCTTGCTAAGGTGCTAAGTTCTCTTGTTTCTATTGATAAAGGTCTGAAAGTACTTTCAGTACTCCACATAAAATACCCTAGGATGAAATCTAATTGCTTGTCCTGGTTATGGCTCTGGCGTTCCTGTCTTCGAAATAAAAGGGTAGAGTAAATCACTTGAAATCCTTTCCATCTCTAACATCTTATCATCAGTTACCTCATGATGCAGACTGCTTAGCCATTTCTGAACAGTCAGTGAGTAGACTATTTTGATTGCAGTAACTACACATACTCTAAATTTCAGCTGGATTTGGTTTATGAGAGATACTAGATTGTAATCACTTGGCATAGTTGACTTACCAAAACACCATAAGTACACAGATATTTGTTTAGAAGGTTGAAATAATGCCAGCAGCATCATAAACATGTCTCTTCTGCATGATGTTTCTACCGATCGTGGCTGGGAAGCCTCTAACTTAGACTAAAGTATATAACAAAATCTCCTCATGGGAGATTCTCATTACAACATGGATTAACTGTGGATCAAGCCACTGTTTTGGGAACAGAACAAAGCATTCACATTTAATCCAAGCTGCAAGCCTATATTAAATACCTACTCTGTACAAAGCATTGTATTAGACATTAGGGATATAATGTGTGAACTTTGAACCCCATAAACCCCATGAACCCTAATTTGAAACAGAGTCTACTCTAAGAAAGAGACAAACAAAATTGGGGCACATGTGTCCATGGTTTAATTTCTCAAGGTGACTGACATGCTTTGCATGAGAGTTCAGTCCAAAACTGGGCTCTTCTAAGGGGGTCAGTTCAGAATCGACTCGGTTTGGGATTTTGGGGTACGGCCTTATATGCCTTTCAAAGAGTAGGTGTTCCCAAGGGGTGTCAATCAACCGTGATTGGTCAACATATTAGGAGGTGGGTCATATTAAAATGAGGTCTTGAGTGCGTGCTTTAGATCACAGTCCACAGGGGCCACTGTCGCCTGCCCTCAAAGGAAATAGCACCCCTAGTCCTGGAAGTCTGTCTCCACCCAAATCTGAGTAGGATAAAATCAGTTCAGGCCTGGTTTGGAGATTGACCAAAATAAGAAGATTCAATGCAATCACATTTATCGGAGATGCCCTTCTGAAGAACTTTGGACAGAAGGCTGGCAGGGTGGAGCTCTAAGTCTCCGAGATATAGATTACCAAGAAAAATCATTTTTAACAAATGTCAAAAGGAAAAGCAATTTATACCATCAAGGACGTTTCATTCTTCTGGGGAACTAAATAGATAAGTATATACATTGTAAGAGGAGAATGCTGTATCAATTATACTATTAGCTAAGGGAAGCAGGGAAAGCCTTCCTTTAGGAGATGTACCTTGCACAGGGCATGGCACATAGGAGAAGTTTAATAAATACTTGTTTGAATTTAATGAATGAATGAGATGGCCCAAGAACTGAGCTAAAAGGAAACTAGCAATTCTAAGAGATGGAGGTGAGTGCTTTCTAGGTATGAGGAGAACCTGTGCAAAGGCATAGAGGTGTAGGAAGTGGTGAAATACAAAATGTATAAAAGAAGTAAGTATGAAAACCCTGGAAAGGTAATGTAAAGCTAGTGATTGAAGGGCTTTAAACATCAAGTGGAAGAGTCTGTATTTTATCCTAAAGGCCATTAAGGAGCAATTGAAGTTTCTTGAGCAGGGGAGTGACATGGACAGATTGCTTTAGGAAGATTATTTTGATATCTGTGTGGAGGATGGATTGGAGTGTGAAGAAACTGGAAGCAGGAAAACCGATTAGGAAGCTATCATACTTGTCTAGGGGAGTGGTGATAACTCTCTGCATTGGGGTGGTGACCCAGTGTAATACCAAAAGCATATGAAATATTATTCCTTCCTTCAACAGAGATATTATTGAGTTCTCTTGCACTGAACAAGCATATTCTGCTTGGAGGATGAGGCAGAGGAGTGTTTCTATTTCTTTGTATCCCTAGCACTTATCACAGTATATGGCAAAAACAGGTGCTTAATAAATACTTGGTGACTGATTATTACAATAGCCAATGGTTTCTTATGGTCTGCAAAAGATAAAGGGAACTTATAATTCAGCTACTGCTGTCCCTGAATCTGGTGTGGAAGAGTCTTTGGGACTCCCCTTGTTCAAACCCAAGGTTCCTTTGTTTCCTTTGTAAGATTCCAGCTTCTACTTCTAAGAGGGGATTAATTCATTACCTTATAAATCAGGCTGTTTCACTTTGGGATTGCTAATTATAAGGAGCTGAAAGCTACCAATCTCTAACTTCTTTCCTATTGTTAACAGATCTGTCCTTTGGGGCCAAGCAGAAACCAGCTGTTCCCTCATGTGACAATTCTTCAAATATCAGGAATGTGCTATTGTAGTCATGAAAGGTAAATTATAAACTCGTTTCTTATCTGTTGGTCCACCAACCTTGAGTATATATGGATGCTGTCTATCCAAATCTCTTATTGTTGGTTGTCTCATCTTTCTCATGTAAGTGGAATCTGTCAATCGAGCACAGAAAATTGCAGTGGCTGGACTTTGCAGTGGCCTGAACTTTGACTCAGGAGACCTTGACCCTGACGCTGTGCGCCTGACTGTATGAGTCTGAGCATTATTTTCCTCATTTGTAAAATGTGGACAATAACAGATTACTCACTACATGGAGGTATTGTGAGGAAAACATTTTGCAAACTTGAAAGTACTCTAGAGATGTTATTACCTTAAAGATCCCAGACGCTCCAAGGTCAACAGAGATAGGAAAGAAAGCTCATTTCTATTTTACTATTTTTCTGGCTCAAAAGGTAATTTTTCTTTGGGTAGCTTATGGGCTATAAATACTGGCTGGTGGCCCTTCGTAAGGCAAAGTTTTATTCCTCTTGGATCTACTCAGTCTTCTCTGTAAAATGAAGATCTTGCATTATATTTCTAAGGTCCCTTTTGGCTTTAAAATCTGGTGACTAAATGTACTACTAGACTTTGAATACTACTGGCTATTAATGTTATGCTCATTTATACAGTTTGTGGTGTTTGATTTGTCTGGATTTAAAATAAAGTCGACATATGAAGACTTGCTGAAAAGCTTCCTAAACTCCATTGACTTCATTGTTTTGCCTGGCATTTAGCAGAGGCTTAACAAATGCTGCTGAATTGACTGGGTAAAGTATAGGTAGCATCCTGAAGAGAGAGCTCTTAGCAAGCCGGTTTGGGTAAATAGATAGAGCACTTGCTAAGCCCTGGGGATACAAATTTAAGCAAATGAAACACTCTCTACCCTCAAAGAGCTTACATTTTGTTTTTGATATGACAGAAGCTTCCCCCCAAACAATCAAATTCCTTTAGAAAGTTTAGAATTTCCTCAAGGTAGGTGATTACTTGATGATTAACAAAAAAAAAGAGACGTCCTTCCAATTTTACAGTTTATTACTAATATGGGCTAGTGTAATTGACAAGAGTTTATTGCATCTCTGAGATGACTTCATTTACATTGTTGTAGTTACTGTATATATTTTTTCTCTTGGTTCTTCATTCATTCTGCATTACTTCAGGTAGGTCTTGTGTTGCTTAGAATTTTTCGCATTTATCATTTCTTATGGTACAACAATATTTTTTATATTCAAAACCATAACTTATTCAGTCATGTTTTATTTCTGGCTTGTTGTCATCACAAAGAATGCTGTTATGAATACTTTTGAATGTCTAGGCCTTTTATTACTGACAATAACTTAACCAAGGTAGAGTTCCAATAGTAGAGTCTCTGGGTCAAAGGCTGTGAATAATTTAATAAATTTTTTTGACAATTCAGAATTATTTTCCAGAATGGCTAAATATAATATTAACAACAAGAAGCTCGACATTTATATAATATTTTAAGATTTGCAAAATACTTTACATTATTTCATTTGACCTTTGCCATAGTTTTTTTTTTTAAAGACTATAAACTCCTTGAGGGTAGGGATTGTTTAATTTTCTATTTGTATCTCTAGTGCCTAGCACAGTGCTTGACACAAAGTTAAGCACTTAATAAATGATAGTTACCAATTATTTTTGTTGTTCAGTCATTTCTGTCATATCTGACTCCTCCTGGCCCCATTTGGGATTTTCTTGGCAAAGATACTGGAGTGGTTTGCCATTTCCTTCTCTCCTCCATTTTACAGATGAGGAAACTGAAGTTATATGTGACTTGCCCAGGGTCACACAGCTAGTAAATGTCTGAGGCCAGATTTGAACTCAGGAAGAGGAGTCTTCCTGACTTCAGACCCAGAACTCTATCCATTGCGCCACCTAGTTGCCTTTACTGATGTGCTCATTTTGAACATGGGAAAACTGAGGTTCAGAAAAGTGAAGTGAGCTTTCTAGGGTCATTGAGCTAATAGGTATCAGAAGCAGCATTTAACTTGTCTTCTTTGACTCCAAGACCAGCACTCTATTTTACCTTGGCTCTGAACTAATCCATAGCTCCTCTAGCCATGAATTAGAATACTCATCTTGTCACAGAGCCCCTGCCATGAGTTTCTCATCTTTGGCAGTTTGATGGGTTTGTAGTGATGACTCAAGTTTATTTTAGTTTGATCCTTATGATTATCACTGGTTATTCTGGACATTTTGTTCAGGTGTTTTCTGATAACTTGTATTTCTTTTTAAAAAAAACCAAAACCTTTTTTCATATCCTTTGGACCAAACCTATTGAGGACTCTCTATCATGTTTGTGTCAATTTCACATAGATTTTGGAAGCCAGACTTTTGTTCAGAGTTAGCAAGTTATTTAGACAAAGATTTTCCTAATCCATGTGTTTTTTCCGATTCTAGCTGTATAGGTTTCATTTTTGCCTAATTTAAACATTTTAGAAAATCAATAGAATATTTTGTGATCTCTTTTACAAAATCCCCTCCTGAGCATATTGTGAAAATTATAATCCTCTTTTCTCTAATTTTTATGGTGTGATTTATTTTATTTTTTATCCATTTGGGATTTGTGATATAAGGTAGAAGATGCTAATCTAAAATTGTATTTTATCAGAATGCTTCCCAGTTTTCCCAAAAGCTCATGTTGACTAAAGAGTTTTAGTAGTTCATTTCTCTTAGTAGTTCATTCTCTTAGATTTATTGGATGCTAGAATAATGTGTCCAGTTGTTTCTATATCCTATTAAAAGCACTCATCTACTTTAAAATTTATCTAGTATTAGACAGTTTTGATAATTGCTGTTTTGCAGTAAATTTTAAGATCTGATAGTGTCAAGCCAACTTCCTTCCTAGTAAACAAATATATATATATATATATATATATATATATATATATATGTATATACATATATATGTTCTTGACCTTTTATTCTCTAAGTAAGAGGTGTCAAACACATGGTTTACAGGAGGGATGCAAAAACCAGATTAAAATGTAATTGGGAAATATTAAACAAAAATACATTTATTATTTTAATATTAATAATATGTGGTTTTCTAAGTTAATATATTCAGGGATCCTTTTGTAAGGTTTAGTGATCCTTGTTTCTATTTTAGTTTGACACTAATGTTCTAATGATATTTAAATTATGCTATCTAATTCCATAAAATATTCTTTTGGTAATTTGATTGTTATAGCACTAAATGTGAAGAGCAATTTGGATAATATTGTCGCGTTTATTGTATTAGTGTGGCGTTCGAAAACAAACTGATACTGTTTGTATTAGTGGGTTACTTCCTAGATACTTAATTTATTTCACTATCTTAAATAAAGTCTTTCTTCCTATTTCTATATCCATCAGTCTTCCTGGATTTTGTTAATAAAATTTGGAAAGCTGATGTTTCTTGTGGCTTCATAGATGTATATATACATATATGTATATGTATACAAATTATCAGGCCAATGTCTTCAATAAAGTATATACGCAGAATAAAGTATATGTATATGTATGTATGTGTGTGTGTGTGTGTGTTTATGTATGTATACACACACACACACACACACACACACTCTGACAACATTGGCTTGATCATTTTTTTTCTGGTTGGATCTCTAGGGTTCCCTAAGTTCCTTTTTCTTTAAATAATCACATTGTCTTCAAACAGAGACAATGTTTACTCTTTTCTTCACACTGATGACACCCTCAATATTTTTTCTTATCTTTGTTCTAGGCATGTTAGCCAAAGCATTAAGACAAAAATGGCGAAGTCAATGAGCATCCTTACTTTATCCCTGACAATATTTGGAAAGTTTCTAGAGTCCCTCCGTTATACATATGCCATATCCCTTCCTAGGAGCCCCACTAAGGGAATGACAACAAATCTTTATCCCTTTAGTAGCCTCTGTTGAGGTGCTAACCCAGGGTGTGCCAGTGGAAACTTGCCATTGTTAAATTTTTCAGCGTATGTATTTACACTTTGGAAATTGGCAAATGTTAGGAATCAGGGCTTGACTTATTGTTTTGTGGATTCTTTAGATTTCAGAAAGCATTAACAATGCAGATTAAACTTGAAGATGTAATTGTTACACATTTACCAACATACCCCAGGACTGCCTTATTTTCCCCAGCAGCTGGGCAAGGACTCAACCTTATCTTCATCTAGGTCTTGGCTAACGATTCGGAAACAACAAATGGACAGTGGTTTGGGGCAAGTGTCCACATTGATCCTGGTACTGGAACAAGCTACATGCAAGATGGTAATGACTTATTCCTACCTAACTATAGATGACCCTGATCTGTGATGAGGATCGATGTCTGTACCTGAAGTATCATCTGTACTATAGTTCTGATATTTGTGGCACTGTTTCTACTCATCATAATTATTTTATGTTAGAAGATGCACAATGAGCTCTAAATATTTGGCATTGCCCATTGTGTGGAACTGATAGTTAAGATCTGGCACTCAGTCCTTCAGAAGCATGAAAACGAAGCCTGGGATTTCTCATTTTTATTCTCTATATTTGGTCATTATTTCAAGGGGCCATTATAGAACTTGATCCTTTCTGTTTTTCTTTTTCTTTTACCTGCACTAAGATCTTTCTCTAGTCTTGCCTATATGAGACTTCTCACCCCCCAAAGGTAAGGACTGTCCAGTGTGGGCCCTGAAGACATTTAAGTGATAAGAGGTCCTCTAGAAGGTTCTGCCACCAAGGTATGGGATACGATAGGAGTAACAGTTCCCAGGTTAGGGTACTGTAGTCTGTGGAAATTGCATCTCTAGGCTAGGGCGGAATTCCTTTCAGAATGTAAGCATTATATCCCCAAATATTTAGAATTGTCTACCTTAATTTATTTTTGTTTACTGCATTTGCATTTCAAAGACTCTGCCCAACTGTGTTTTTTGCAAAAGGAATATTTGGAAGTCATTAGTTTTACTAGAACCACATCCCCCCCTGCCCAGCCCTTGAGTATTGTACAGTAGGATTACTCTACTTTCTAGTATGTTATTTTTTGGTATAAACCATTTTATCTTGCTTTTTAGTATATCCCATTTGTCAATCATTCCTTTCCTCTGACATTTGTTATTTGTGATCTTGAGTAAAGGCTTCTTGATACATTATCTTGATTAGATGACTGGTTAGATTAGATAACTGTTAAGGTCCCTTTCAGCTCTGAACCTATAATCCCTGGATATAATCTGTCAGTCTCTTCTAGTACTAATACTCTGAATCTGTAGAAGTAACTTTTTATGCTATTGAAAAAATTCCAAAATGTTGTTTTGGGTAAAGTATAAACTATTTGGAATAAAACTAGTTGGGAATCACAGATTCATATGGCTACAATAAACAGAAGTGGTCAAAGGTTTTTTGGTTTTTGTTTTTGACACAGGACTTAGAAATATCATGACGCTATCATATATAATTATGGCTCAGAACTATAGCGCTGGCTTTATGAACACATGGTTCAGTGTTAGGGATTTTATTATAAAAAATGATCTCTTTGGCTCATGTCTTCATCCAGGGTTTTCCCTGGAAACAACGCATTTAGATCATTTTGTCTTTACCTAGACAAAAAAGCAGGGCTTTGTTCTGTGAAGCTTGGATTCAGTCAAAAGGCCACACTTGAGGATCTAAAGGGCTACATGTGGCCTTGAGACTGCAGGTTTCCCACCCCTGACCTAGAGTTTCCTCTAGAAACATCAGAATTGGCCTTATATCTAGGTATTCACAAAAATAAAAATAAAAGACACCTCGACTTTCATGTAGACACTGAAGTTAAGAGACGATTAAATCTAGGACAGGACTAGTTTAATGCTATAAAAATGCTAGAGGACTTGCACTTTAGTCCACAGAATCAAAACAATGCTCTTTTCTTCCCTCATGAGTCTTCCTTACTAAGACATATAACTCCTTTGAGGTATCCTTGCTTAGGGGAAAACCCTCAGGGTCACCAGAATCAGTCCTGCTCCCCAGACCTGCACAGCCCACATAGTTTATGATACCATTGAAGGGCTGGGGGCATTCTCTCTTGTTGCTCCTTGATTCTTGTCCAGTTGCAGGTTTCAGGAGCACTTGTCACCACTGCCCCTCTACTGATGCCATTTTGCATTCCTGCAGTTCTCGATTTGGTCTGGGGAGTTCTCATCACTCCACCATCTCTTAAGATGCAAGTGTGGGTATCTGTGTATAGTCCCTCTCCTTGCTCCGTGTTCCTGTCTCCATTTCCCTAACCTTTGTCACTGTTCTCTTTTAGGCTGAGTCTAAGGGAGTAGCCTTAGATATCTGAACCAGCTTTCCATAAATAATTCATCATTAGTATGATTTTGAAGGGGAACGTGACTAACCGGAACTAGATGAATTCACATCTTACCAAAGACCTAACCTTATTAAGGGATTAATACCTTCTTAAAGACACACACACACACACAAAACCATTCAGGAGGATCTTACTAAGTCTTTTTTGGTCATACACATTTTTGGTCCCATTAAAAATTTTCATTTACTGAAAATTATACCAGGATGCCATTGCTATAGTCCAAAGGCACTCTCAAAATTAGTACGCCTTTGTAGGAGTCAATAACTGGGTGGCCTTAGTACGCTTATATGGAATAAAATACTTATGAAGGAACCTTAGTTCAGCTTTGTGGCACAGTGGATAGAGCGTTGGCCTTGTAGTCAGGAAGGAGTGAGTTCAAATCTGGTCTTAGACACACATAACTGTGTGGCCCTGGACAAGTCACTGAGCCTCTATCTGCCTTAGTTTCCTCAACAGTAAAATGAGGATAATAATAATAATAGCACCTATTTCCCAGGATTGTTGTGAGGATCAAATGAGATAATATTTATACGGTGCTTTTCACAGGGTCTAGACCTCCTTAGAGGAGGAAAGTAAGGCCGAGGGAGATAAAATGACTTGCCTTATCCTGACTTAAGAAATATTTTTGTCCTGCTCTAGATAACAGCATCTTAATTTGTTGGGCAACTAATTATGATAAGTATCATGATGATGATAATAATAATTCACTTAGAGATTAATTAATTCAACTTCCCCATGATTACATAATTGGTAAGAATTCATAGCAGAATTTGAACCCAGGTCTCTTGATGCCAAGTCCAGCTGTCTATCCAAGTCACTGAACTAAATTTCTTCAGTATACTCACCAGAATTTCTATCAAATGAGAACTACAGCATAGTAGATGCACTTGCAAATCTGTCCTTTAAGAGAATGATGTTCTCTTGGTAAGATACAACAAATATTGTACCATTCGAGTACTTGTTCAATGTTAAATGCCCTTAATGGAATCCAACCTGTTTTTAAGCAGGCAGATTGGAGGGGCCACACCAATGATATGATGTACAAATAATGGGGCTACAAACCAAGTTTACTGAAGAAATCAATTATGAATTGCTTTATGTTACCTGTGGCCATTCCATTTTTTTTTTTAGGATGGCAAAGAAATTAGGTACCATGTGACCACTTAGGTTACTGCCTATATGGTAAATCACATGCCAACATATTAATGTCGTTCCCTGACTAGGTGGAATCTGATTGTGTTATAGCTCTTACCAGAAGCTAGAAGGTAGGACACTTTGCTGGATTTCTGTGTGTGTGTGTGTACATATCTACATATTGGTGAATGAATTTCAGGCAATCCTCCATTCCTCCCTACTTAGTGAAAAATTTGTACAAGTATATAGTTCCCAGCACTGAGTGTGCAAGTGTAAGGAATGTCAAGTTTAATCATGAATAACTTCTGTCACTCAAACATTCATTGTAGAAGAGTAAAGCAGTTCTGATGTATTTGGTAGTACTGAAGTAGTGCTGAGGAGAACAAAGGATTCTTTGAAACTCCTAAAGACCAACACCACCTAACTAAAAATTGCTTACAAATACACCATTCAATGAACATTATTTTTCTGTGTTCAACTACAGTAATAAAATAATTCAAGAACCAATGCAATGTTCTAGGCTTATATGCTGACTATATACAAAACTCATGAAGATGGCAATGCATACATTTTGGTGTTGTTTGAAGCTCTTGAAAATGGAATTTTAGTTCTACCTTCACTATGATTGGCCAGCTGCTATCCACCCCTATGTGTGGGATGTAAATCGTAATGACAGTAATAGCTAACAGAACTTACTACATGTGTCCAGCATGGTGCTGAATACTTTACAATTATTATGTCATTTGATTCTTACAACCCTGGGAGGTAGGTGTTATTATTATTATCCCTATTTTATAGAAAAGGAAACTGAGGCAAACACAGGGTATGTGATTTGCCCAGGGTCATATAGCTTGCAAATGTCTTAGGTTGGACTTGAACTCAGGTCTTCCTGACTCTTAGCCCAACCCTCTATCCACAATGCCACCTAGCTGCTCTAAACTGTAGGCCTAGTGATTCTATTCCTTCACTTTTATTCCTGAGGCTTAGGAAATTTCAAGTTCTTCATGGGTCTGGTGACTAGCTTGTGACCAAAGGAGTCTTTGGGTTCTTGTAATTCAGCCATTTTTTCAGTTGCATCTGACTCTCTGTGACCCAATTTGGGGCTAACGTGGTAAAGATACCAGAGTAACTTGTATTTCCTTCTCCAACTCATTTTGCAGATGAAGGAACTGAGGTAAACAGGGTTAACTGACTTGCCCAGGGTCACACAGCTAGTAAGTGTTTGAGCCAAGATTTGAACTCAGGAGCATGAGTCTTCCTGACTCCAGGCCTGTGCTCTATTCACCTTGCCACCTGGCTGCTCCAAGTCTTTGGGAATAATTGCTCATTGGCCACAATTGGCCATATATCAGGATTTGCCTTCAGGCTATGGAAATAAACTGGAACATTTTTGTTTTTCTGTTTCAGGATAGGATAAATGTTCATTTATTGAGTCACCCCAAGTTTGAAATACACCAGCAATTCATGAAAAAGAAGAGCGGAAATTGCCTTGCTGTTACTTATAAGAAGATTTGCACAGTAGTGTAAAAGCTTCTTGAGGGAAGGGACAATTTTTTTCTTGTCTTTTTATTCTCAGTGCCTAACATGCAATAGATAATAAATGTTTGTTGAAATACATTTCCAAGCAAAAAGTATATATAAGAGTAAGGGGTTAGGTTACAAATATACCCACCTAGTTCCTGACACATAGTGGTTGTCTGGCCTTGGGCATGGTGCTTTTCCCTCTGGTTGGACTAGATGCTCTCCTAAAGGCCATTCCAAAACGTTAAGACTTGAGCTGCACACCTGCTTCAGTTCAATAAATACACAAACGATTCTGAGTTGTTGGCCTAATCAGAGATCAAGGCCAACTTCTACTTGGCTAACTTATTATTCTAGATCATATTACTACAACTGTATATTTTGGGAAGTATGATGAAAAGAAATTACACTTGTCTATGGATGGGTGCCTTGGTTACAACCATCTGGGGGTATTGTCATGGGGGAGGCCGTCCTTAGTGGCTATGGCATGGTCCATGTCGGTCTGGTTTCTCCTTTATAAGGAAAAGAAATGAAAAATGTCTATAAAACACATTGATCAATTAATTAAAATTAAAACAAAACAAAACTGCAGCTTTCCTTATACTATTAACTATTTCCTTATACTATTAACAGTGGGTATAGAAATGGCCTTTCTCCAAGAATATCCAATGTCCCCAAGTGGCTCATTCCAGAGCTCAATCATATGAAGTACCTAAGGGATACCAAAGGGTAGATAGTTACATAAAACAGCTAATCTGTCATCCTACCCAGGGGTTTAAGGTATTCGTCATGTGCATTACACGTGTGCACTATGCTTTGAGGGCAAAATGAAGTTGACTTTGCTTTTCCTGTCTAAAGTCCAAAGTACAAGTGTGAATCTTTGTTTTTGTTGTTCAATCAGGTCTGACTCTTCGAGCCCCGGTGGACCATAGCACTCCAGCACTGTCCATGGAGTTTTCTTGGCAAGGATGCAGGAGTGGTTTGCCATTTCCTTCTCCAGCGCATTAAGGCAAACAGAGGTTAAGTGACTTGCCCAGGGTCACACAGCTAGTAAGTCTGAAGCTGGACTGAATTTAGGTCTTCCTGACTCCAGGCCTGGCACTCTATGGACTGCGCCACCTAGCTGACCTTTTAACCAGCTTGCCTTGAGGTAAAGCCAGAGATTATGAGCTGATTCCCACCTGGATGGAGTTTGTATCTTCTCATGGTTATAGTTTAAAGCAGGGCTTCTTAAACTTTTTCCACGCACGACACCTTTTCAGTTTCAGCAGTTCTTTGATGTCACGTGGCCTGAGGGCACGCACAGTACAAAGCGTGCATGGTTTGTGTTCAGAACCACGGCTGCAGTGAAGTTGTGCGATGCAATACAGGCAAGTGCTGCCAGAAACACCTCCCATTCATCACACTTGTGATTTTGAATTAATGTTTGGTCGTTGTGAGTTCAGAAACCTTTTACTGCTGCCAAATTACGGGGTTGCAACCCACAGTTTAAGAAGCTCTGGAAACCAAGAGTTCTAACAATCTGGGATAACCCTAAGTGAGTTTTATTTGAATAGGGCTAATCAAATATAAAAAGACTTTCTTCATGTCCACTGTCTTCTCCTCCCCATCCCAGGAGAGCTGGAAGGAATGGCAGAGTTTTCCCCAACAGTTGAACACATTTGGTTATTCAGACTCCCCTATTTGCACCTGTTTCTGTCTTTCAGAACACCTGTGGGGCAGAGTTGCTGTCAAACTCTGGGGTGTACTTGACAAATAGGTGCACTAAGAAGTAGCCCTGCAGACTCTGACTTTGGTCAACATGGCCTGAGCTCCAGATGTCTGCATCTAGAGGGCCTGCAATAACTTAGGAAGCCAGGTTCATTTCAATAGAAATCATCAGCTACATGTGAAACATAGGGAACATGCAATTGTTTCTTCAAAGAAAATATAATGTAGAATAGTTTTAGCTCAGTATAGGTGCTAGAAAGAAGCTAGAAACAATGCCATCTAAAAGAGATTGGAGATCTCAGCTCAGTGGATAGAGTACTGAGCCTGGAATCTGGAAGACCTGAGTTCAAATTTGGCCTCCGACACTTATTAGCTGTGTGACCCTGGGCAAGTCATTTAACCTCTGCCTTAAATCCACTGGAGAAGGAACTGGCAAACCATTCCAGCATCTTTGCCAAGATAACTCCAAATGGGCTCACAAAGAATCAGATGTGACTGAGCAACAGCAAAGCAAACAAGGTTTAGAATACACGGGAAGTTGGTGGCCAACTGATTGTTCTTTAAAGAAAGCTATTCTGGCTGGCCGAATGGACACGTCTTAGGAAGCTAGGTGGCATGATGGATAGGGTGCTGAACGTGGGGGTAGGAAGACCTGAGAGAGGATTGTTAATCACACCCTGATTTATAGTTTCACTGACTACAACCTTGGATTCTGTCAAAGGGCGCACTTGAGGACCTAGGGCAGTCCTGCACAACATATGGCCCATTGGCCGCTTGCGGTCCACCAAAGGATTTTGGGCAGCCTGTGAAAAACAAGGGTTGCCACTGCATGCTCTCCTGTTTGTCATGTGACCCACAGCAACCAACCATCATCAGTCTGTCTCTAGTTTAACCTATCTGTGGCCTGAAGAAGTTTAGCCTATTTTAATTTTGGCCCCTATCTACTTCCAAGTTGTGCAGGTGTGACCTAGAGGGCTACATGTAGCCTCAAGGCTGCAGGCTCCCCACCTGGTTAAGAAAATGATGGAGAAAATGTTAATAATGCAGATTAAATTTAAGAGTGTGTGATGGGTATATATAAATATATAAATATATATATATACACATACACACATATTTATATATAATATATAAAATTTCTATAGATACACATATAGAAATTATACACACATTTTTTTTCTTTTGGAGATCCAATTGTTAAACACTTACCAGCATACTACTGGTAAAGCACTTTGTAAAACTTAAAGTACTATATAAATATTGGCTGTTATTATTTTATTATTATTATTAAAATTATATTAAAACTCTATGTACTGTTCTTTTATCTCATCCTAGGTGGCTGACAAGATTATCTGACTAGGTTGAAGAGTGTCTAGTTTCTGTGGAGTCCCAGTAAGAAATGTTAAAGCCCCAAGGCAATGAAAGCAATATGCTTTGATGTACACTGAAATCTGACTGGATCTATTAATAAGATTATTTATTGGCTCGCTACTAGTAATGAATCCGGGACAGTTAGCATGGCCCATAAAGTACATACCAATCAACGCTGTTTAATATTCATTTCTCAATAAGCTGTATATGAATGTTGGGGTAAAATAAACAGCACAGTTGTGCTTCTTACCAAAACCAATGGTGATATGAACTTAAAAAAAAAACAAACCCCCAAACCAAAGAACTATTCAATGGCAGGTAATGCATAAAGCCAGGTTATCTCTGTAACTTGGCATGGGGTTGGTTCAAGACAGCTCAGATAATGCTTTTGTAGTGATGGTTTTCCTAAGATCCTTTGAAGAAGGGTGCTTAAAGTCAAACCTGACTCCTGGGGTGAGGTGACTGGCTGCTGAAATAATCTGAAGGAAATTAATGCTAAAGATGGAGAAAGGTATTTAGATTAGCCAACTTGTTGGCTGAAGTTTTTAACTTCAATGACATGAACCAGAACCTTGACATCATCTAAAATAGTCTCTGTCCTCTATAAAGGAGCAAATTGGATGTGGTAAGATTTACAAAGATATGGGATAAATGTCTGTTGTGGCTTAGAGTTTCTGTTATCATTTGTTAACGTGGGATTGGCTGAAGGACTGTTGGGCAGCCAGGCCTCATCACCACTAAGTTCATTTTCTAGCCCTAGAGCTCAAAAGTGTATGTGTTTGGAATGTTTTTTTTTTTAAGAATCTGTTCTTTTTCCCTTTGATTTTAACTTCTAGGGTTACCACCTTCCAAAGAGAATAAAGTCAAGGAGGTGGTTGTGAAAGGGAAGGCAAGAAAAGGAAACCTCCTGGATGATTCCTCCTATACTGGGAAATAGGAAAGCAGATGGATGTACAGGTATCTACCTGAAGCGCTACCAAAAAGCACTGTGGAGTCACTTGATGGAAAAAGCAAGTTTTTATTATGATTTCTGGCCATGATTTGGCATAGCTGTAAATGACTACCATTTACTGCCAATTCTGTACAAACGTGTGCGGTGATATTACTGGGACGGCGAATTAAAACAAAAAGTCAAAGTTAAACATTGCCACACGAGATTTTACAATCCACCATTGCACTGAGTGGGTGAAAAAGACACGTTTTACTACAGAATTATTCTTTCTTTACTATAGAATTATTCAGCATGGATAAAAAACTACAACTTTTATATATTTTTTTAAACAGGAGTCACTGGTTTTAATTATTTTACACATTTTAAAATTACTGTGATAAAAAATAATGAAAAAGCTTTTTAATAATGCCATACACAGTATAATATAGATCTGTCCCCATTACATAAGCTTTTGTTTAATATACAAAATAGAATATCGACACACTTAAATCTATATGTAGTTAAGCAAGGTAAAATATCTAAGGGGGCTATTTTCATACACACAGCCTTTCATCAGAAAGCAAAATCCTTCTTTGAAAGAGACTATTCCTTTCCTAAAAATGAGGTTCTTGTCTCAGCACATCGATAGCCACTGATGTACCAAGACCTGGAATACATGACTGGTTTTGGATGACAGTTGTGCCATTTAAAATACTGTTTAAACTCATTCTTCTTGTATTCTCTCCCTCCCCTCCCCTGTCCCTGTGCTGGAATGATGAAACACATGATCGGTGGCCTTTTTGTGTGACTCAAGATCACATCCCTTTATCAAAGCGAAGGGACCCACTGATGCTAGTGTTTACCATCTATGGAGTATCAAGACAAGTCTTTCAGAAGGCATGTTAAGACTGTGGATTTGGGACAGCAGAGCACTGTCTCTGTGGAAGTGAAAGGGGTCTTTTAAAGCAAGGGTAGAAGTCATTTCTGAATCTCATTCCATGATAATTCCATTGCCACAAACCAATTGCCTGCTCTTTTCCTCTCTTTGGACAGGGGTTTCTTTTGGGCTTCGCCCAAGGAGAGGTGATAAAATGCTGCACGGGCAAAAAAATTTACTTTTGTATGAGAGGAGACTGGTTCATAGCTGACTACCTTTCCCCTTCTCCTGCTAAGATGGAAGGAGAACAGCATATCCCAGGAAGCCTTACAATTTTGTGTCCATATTGCCCAATCACCTCAGTCTGTCCCATGTGGTGGTACCCCATATCATATCATAAAGTCAACAAAGAAGGGTCACATTTTTGAGCTATAACTGGAAGTACTTTCATGGTGGTTCTATATGGGATACACATGCCTTGCAACTCACACTAAAGTGAATAACAACTAAAATAGGTGTGAATGGTTAAGTACAAGTGGGAGAAAGAAGGCTGCCTGCAAGTAGCACCTGGTCTAACTTTTGTCCGAGATCCCACAATTGCAGCCCAAGCATACTGACCTAGTTAAAATTGTATTCCACCTGCATGTATACTCATCCCAAAAGGGTGGGTGCCATTCTTTCCCCAGTGAATGGCTTCATGGCAATCTCACAACTGTCAGTAGGGCCTTCCCTCAGCAGACCATCAGTATGGGATATTTCTTAAACTTGGGAGCAAGCTGGTGTTGACCAACTTTCTTTGAGCAGAGATTTCTTTTCCTGGAACAGATTTTGAAACCTAACTATTGTGAATCTTAAAACATTATTTCTGAGGCACTGTAAAACTTCCCCTCCAGCTAGGTGAAAAACATCTTACAGTAACACTTGGAACCTGGCCATTAGGAAAGAAGCATTCCCTTTTATTTTGCATTTGAAAAAAAAAAAGCAGGTGATTAATTACTCCATTTAAAAAAAAATAAAAGCAAAGGCATATCAAATACTGAAGCTTGTAGCATTCAAAAAGCAATCCAAGAAAAGTCTTACCCCCTCACTTTAATGGGAAGTAAAGCTTTGATATAGGATAGAAAAGAATTAGTGTATTATGAATGACCTGTGATGTTTTGCAGTATATATACATATTGCTGGTACCTGTATGCATTATTATTGCCAAGCTCCTTAAGTCACTGTTTTTGCTAAGCTGGATGAGAGGCTGTATGTGAAAGTAACCCCGCTATTGGCCAGTGCCCATACATATCTAAGAGCCACCTCTTTACCCCCCTGCTTTGTCTGTCTGTCTTTTTCTTTCTTCATTCCTTTTCATTTTTTTTTTCCAGCAGGAGGTCAAAGCAGCCTGTAGGGACAACAGACTCACTGTCTGAACAAGAAAGGTGATTGGAATCTCAGGTAATGGGATGACGCTGTTCACAATTTGATGGGATGTGGCCTTGGCAAAATGACCACATGTAGGATTCCCTCCTCAGTCCCTCTCTTCTCATCTATGGACAACTTTCTGGGGACCTGTGCCAACTATATGAACACTCACATACAAACTACAAATCATTTAGATTACCCTTCTGCATTTCTCTGAACCCTATGAAAAATATAGAACGTGTCATGATAAAACAATCTGTCATCTAAAAATTCATTCTTATTATACACTATACAAGCTATTTTACAATCACTTGAATAAATTGCATGTAAAGCTGCAGTAGCCCTTCCTTTCCTGGATTAGTGAATACCAATATGATATATATTTATATATATGTATATCTGAAAGTAGAACTAAATATAAAAATATATTAGAAGTTTCATATTTTTAATATTAGATTTTTTTTTCAGTTTCTATTACACAAATAATTTGGCCACTGAATAAAAATCAATTCTTGTTGTGGCTCAGTAAATAGGTTAAGTTTTGAGCTTACAGAAAGTCGCTAAGGTGCACACAGAAAGGGCTACTACAGCTTCTAAATCTTCTAAAATGATCACCCATAGTGAGGAGGAGAGATTCACAAGACCCCTGTCAAGTTTATGGCACATGAGAAAGTGGAGAGGAAGGGACGTGTAAGCCTCACAAACACAAAAGTCTGACAACACGACCGGAAATCACAGAAATCCATAGCTGAGCATCTCCTGTGCCCCAGGGGACAGGAACTGATTGGTGCGAGATGGGAATGTGAAAATGGGTGTTGGGCCAGTTCATTTTCTTGGTTTGATTTCTGTGGTTTAGTAAATTGAACCTTTAAAAACCAGATAAGGTTGGCTTCTTATTTGAGTAAAATTTAGGAAGGGGCAGTACTGGTTTTAAGAACAGACACAAAATCTCCAGGTATGACTGAAAAACTTCTCTGGGTTGTTCTAAAACTGTGAAGGTCAATATTCTTTTAGAAAGGGGTCCCCAAATGAGATTTAATGCTTACTTCCTTGCCATCTTTCTGTGGACTCTTATTCTACAAAGCCTTGATGAGGAGGGAGGCCTGAAGAATGTCACAGCTGGCAGGAATTAGAACCCATGAAAGCATTCAGAATCTTGCTCCTTGTTTTTCACTCTGCCCTAACTGTGTGATTAGACCATTTCTAGAAGTTATTCTCTAGTTACCATAGCTTATCGAGCAGACCACCAGACTGGGTGACATGTACCAGTTAGTTACCGGGTGGGACTGTGTCTATTTGCTATGCAGATGTGTAGATATCCCTTATAAAACATTATGGTGATAATTGGTAAAGACCCTTGAGGTCTGAGAAAATTCTGTTTGTGATCTCCTGAGAGCAAAAAACTCTCGGGGTAGAAGCACCAACCCATTTTCACACAGAAGAACAATGGTTAGCGTTTATTTAGGAAAGCTGTGAACCGGATGCCCACCTGAAACAGACAGCTGTACAACAGGCAACTCGAATACAAAAATGATGTAAGAAAAATGGGCAGGCCTAGTTCACTGGATATAAAGGTAAAGGAAACTGCTAAAACCAGACAGTTATAGCTATAAAAGGCACAACTTCCCTTTTCTGGCATACATTTGTAAACTTTTTCGGGTTACCATGCATAAATCAAAAGGCTATCTTAACTATACAGGCGGAGAAGGGAAGAGAAAAAAAAAAAAAGAAAAACATGACCAAAAAAAGTCCTAGAAAACACTTATCCAACCAACTGTGGAAAATCACTAGTAGAATGTTCATGATGCAGATTCCTGGCAGCAGGAGTTGGGGTGCCATTTTCTATCCACTGAGAAGTTCTTTCCCAGGATGACATGTCTGATTTCCAGGATGTACAAAATGACTTATGTCACTTCCTTTCTCCCTACTGCTCCTGTTGCTTCAAAGCAACTGTGTTCATGTCCAAGCCTTGGCCCTCTAGAAACCACATGTAGTGCATAATTGCAGAAGAAACGCCGCCACGAGGACAGAAGTGAACCAGTCTGTAAGTCTGTATGATGAAAGCGATAAATCTGACTTTTCTTTAAGGCAACCTCTTGTATTAAGGCAGTCATTTCTGATGAAAGAGCAATTTTTTGATATTTCCATTTGAGTATTTTGGTATCTGATTGCTGATAATTTCAGCCAACATCTCTGGGAACTCGATGCTCATGGTCTTATCCAAAAATGTCTGGAAGCAATAGTTCAGAAGGCTTTCAACTATCTAAAAGGAAAAGAGAATGAGCCAGGTAAAAACGATGTCCAAAGGATAGGCTGTAATGTAGCTGCAAGCAACAATCCTTATTCCTTGTTCATTACAGCCCTGCCCTGACTCCCCAAAGGGGAAAAGTGGAAGAACTTAGCAAACAGTTACACATGGTATATTCCAAGTTGTCTTAGAGCATTCAGCCGGATGGACTGCCAGTGGACAGGAGAGTCTACAGAATACTAGAATGGAAAACATAGTGCCAGCTGTTTCCACTTCTGCAGGAATAATGGTTGTTGACTCATTTCAAATGACTCCCCATCATGAACGTTATTACATCTCAGCCAAATGGGACTACCGGTTGTTTCTTGAACCTAGTATTCTACTTCCCACCTTGGGGCATGTGCACAAATTGGCCTCCATTGAATGTCCTTCCTCATTCACCTCCTCTCAGAATACTTTTCTTCCTTCATACCTCAGCTCAAATATCACCTATTCGACAAAGTCTCCCCTGATCCCCCCTAGTTTCTGGTGCTCCCTCCTGCCTCAAATCCTGTATTTTATTTGGTAACTCTTTAAAAAAAAAAAAACCAAACAGCTACTTGTATACATGTTGTATCCCTTCCAGAAGAATGTCAACTCTTGAGGACAAGGATGCGTTTGTGTTTGTCATTTTGTTGCTGGTGATGTGCACACAGTAGGAGCTTAATATGTGCTGAAATGAAATGGGTGGCCTGAGTTGGGAGTTCATCTCTTGCTTTTGCTTCATGACATTCCTGGTGTTACCTGGTAGTTTATGCCACTTCCAGTATATCGACCATTCTAAATAGATGGGTTTCAAAAAGCAAGACCTAATACCCCTAAACAGTGTGATGACTGAAATTTGAGAAACTCACCTCATGCATGGAGTCCAGAAGTTTAGTGAGCTGATAAAATCGCTGCCAGTTCTGACTTGAGTTTCCTTCCCTCTTGACTATGGCTTTCCCCAGCTCTTTGATGTAAGTCATTCTAATCTCATCAAAGAGTGACTGGCTCTTCAAACCTTCCTTGGGAACTGAAAAAGGGGGGGAAAAAAAAGGAAGTTGACTTTTGATGGTGGGGATTCGGATGTATTATAAATTCTTTCACATGGTGGTGTGATGGCTGGAGAGTGAAATACTCCAGAACAACATTTCTACCCTGACCATAAGTATGATGTTTGCAACAAGTCAAGACTGTCCTATACAGTACTGGCACATGCTTTTGTTAAGATAGAGCCATTTGGGAAGGTCTATGAAACCACCTTGGAAGCTAACTATATGACAGAACTCTGATACCCAACAGAAGTGAGAAGCATCCTCAAAATCTATGTTGTGAGGAGAGAAAATGAAATCAGAAACAACTGCCTTGAAGCCTGTGGGTAGCAGGTTTGGCTCACTGAAGACAGAACAGAAGAGGAATATTTGGAAATAGTGCTGAAATGGCCATGTTCAATGATGTGACTCAGTAAAATAAACATAGCCTAAGATAGATCATGGATGCTTAGTGGCTTGGACTCCTGAAGTTCCTATCTTCTTGTGAGAAAAAGAATATAGTCTCTGTTGAGGAGGCATAAGTTATGTCACTATGTGGCTATGAATTCTATTTACAAATCAAACCAGTACAAACAGTATTTTTCCTGTGGGTTGGTGTTATCGGTGTCATGGTGGAGTAGAAGCTGCTTTCCACTTTCCAGTCAGTAGACCCAGGGTAACTATCTGCCAGCCAGCACTGGAGATAAGAGAAGACAAATCCTTTTGCGATGGCTTGTTACATGTATATGGTCTTTTCTTGAAATGAGGATCATAAGACTGCTGTACCTTTAGCTAATGCTTGTAGTGCATTCCTATACTTTTTTGTCTCCTCCCCTTCTGGCCAAATACAATCAGTTGGACCTAGCTCCTACATAGACTAAAATGGGTGCCAAGTGAGATGACGTATCCTGATGTAAAATGAAATTGATGGTGTCTTTGAGAATAAGGAATGCTAAAGCTCACCTTATTTTTAGCCTGTCTCATCTCAGTGTAGCAGATCTTAAGTGATAATAGCTCACATTTTATAAAGGACTGTACTGCATGACTCAGCAAATGCTCTGGATCCTAATTCTGGTAGAGATCTTCATATTGGCTCTGTGACATAGGCAATATAAATGTTCTACCCAATTTCCAGGTAACTGGCTTGCTGGAGGTCACAGAGTGAGGGAATAGTGGACTTGGGACTTAGCCCAGGTCTTCTAAGTCCAAATCCAAGGTTCTTTCTTTGCAATGGATAGTATCACACCTCTTTGTGTGTCTTCTCCCTAATGTACTTACTCTATGAGGGCAAAGATTGTTTTGTCTAAACTTTTGTGTTTTCATAGTGCTGGGCTGTGTCTTATACACTGGTAAGAAATAAGTTGAATGGAATTGTTATTTTCCCTCAATTATTTATTTTACAAGAGATTTCCTAATCTATACTGAAATTTGCATTGAAGGGATGCTGCAATATATACCTTGAAAATAATCTCATCATACTAGAGAGACTATTAAGTCTAGGTACACTCTGAGGTTAACTCCTTGCAGGTATCTGAAAAAAAATCTTTAGTAGTCTGCACTTAGAACATGGTAAAAAAATATCTACTAAACAGGATGTTTCGTTTATATTTTTGTGGCTTTAAAACTAGATTTCTGCCTTATTCTCTGGTGTGGCTGATAAATGTTACTGCTGGCATATATTATTATATAACTATATATTATTAAATGAGTTTTCTGGAAAGCCCTTCGTTTTAATTTGGACAAAGAGAATGTGAGGATTGGTTGCTGTGTTCTGGCAAACATTTCCACTGGGCCATGCAGATCACTTGTGGAAATTCTCGTTTTGATGGGTTGGGGTGGGGAATCTGTGGTCTCAAGCCACATGTGGCCTTCTAAGTCTTCAAGTGTAGCCCTTAGACCGAATCCAAACTTCATAGAACAAATCCCCTTTATAATAAAAGGATTTGTTATGTAAAAAAAAAAATCTGTTCTGTAAAACTTGGACTTAGTCAAAACACTGTACCGAGGGACCTAGAAGACCACAAGTTCCTTACCCCTGGATTAGGTAGTATTCCTGTGCAAGACATCCTCAAACCTTCTCTGGGGTTGTTCATGAGAAATGGAGGAGTAAATGACTGTCAGAGAGGAAAATTGGGTGCCCTAGGTTATACAGCCTATAACTTGTTATATGTTGGTAGCAAGACATAGAAAAGCCAGTGCTTTGTGTAGTCACATATACACTGAAATACGTCTATTCAGGTTCTCTGGTATCAAAGAAGCCTTGGCGTTCTGAGAGGGAAAAGGTGCCTTATTTGTTTTGACTGCCTCAGAGGTTCGTTGCTTCACAGTATCTTGCTTAGGGTTGGCAAGAAGAGCTGAGGCTTCTTTATAGCAATTCTGGGAATTCAGCTCAACTGCATTAACATGGAGCTGAGTGAGTGTGTGTGTGTGTGTGTGTGTGTGTGTGTGTGTGTGTGTGTGTGTGTATAAATATGACGTGGGAGGAGTCTTCCCTCCCCAGTCTTCCTGTTGCCCTCTGTTCTTGATCTTATGTAATAGATGCAGCAACGAATTGACTTTAGGACTACAATGTTTTTCTATCTACGTGGTATGCTGCAGACTCAAGACTTCTTTTCCCTTTGTAGAAGGGAACGTGGACAGTTCAGAAATCCAAAAAATAAGACCAATCACACAGACACATCAGATGTGTATATTATTTTGTTCAATATTTATCTGGGTGATTAAAGGTCCAATGCAACTAATATTTGCATAGTCTCTATATAACCCTGAAAATTGTCTTCTTAGGTATTACTGACGATATACTAATGAAGGATTACAAATGAGGCTATCTCTATGGGCAGTTTCACATATAGCTGACACTTAATGTAACAAAAATCATAATGAGAACACCTAGCATTTACGTAGCTTTAGTATTTACAAGGCTCTTTAAAATACTATCTCATTTGAGCCTCAAAACACCATTAGTATTTTTACAGATGCAGATAGAAGTTAAGTGATTTGCCCAGGATCACACAGTTAGTGTCTGAGGCAGGATTTGAATTCAGGACTTCCTGATTCCAAGTCCAATGCCTTATCCATTTTACCACCTGGATGTCTATAATGTCTCTGAATGGAATACAGTCACATGAAACAAATACTTGGCACCAGATAAGTGACTAGCCTACCTGTAGAGAGAAGTAATAAGGTTTTCATGCAGAGATATTCTTCATAAGACACCTGAAGCCTTTGTAATTCACTGGACACAAGTAACATATGTTTACATTGGTCATACATGCAGGGTAAATTCATCCTCTGCCTATGAAAGAAAGGCAAACATGAAAAACTGCCATTAGAAACAGATAATCAGATAGATCTAACCAAACACAGCCATCTCATTTGACCCATTTCAAACACAGTCTGGAGAAATAATTAGATTTTTCACCTGGAGAAACTGCAGCTGGTGTTTCTATATTTGGGGATAGAATTCCCCTTCCTACAAGATTTTTATAATTCTTCATTTGCCACTTTTATAAAAAGGCTTGTGACATCTCTAACCTATATCCATAATGGATTGTCATGACTGCCACCAAATTACTGTTTACTTGTTTTTCCCCCTCCTACTTCAAAATGAACTTCATTAGGTCCCCATTTCTCATATGTTACCCTTTTAATTTACCTTGTGATATTCCCTTAGATCAAGAGTTTTTAACCTAGGGGTCTGTGAGCCTGTTTTCTAAACATTTTGACAACTATAATTCAATGACTGGTTTCTTTTGTAATCTTATGTACTTCATGGATTTAAAAACATTATCTTCAGAAGTCCACAGATTCCACAAAACTGCTAAAAGCATCCATAGCACAAAAAAGTTAAGAACTGCTGCTCTAGAAAATGTTTCCCTACACACCCACACACCCACGTGTGCACTCACATTCTTTTCTTTAACTATTTCAACCTTTCAGAGTTGCTATTAGAACTGGTCTTATACTTCTCATACAATTAGTAGCAACTCATGGCAAATATGTGACAACTGGATCAGAGGAAAGGCTAGCTATGTTAATTTAGCTTCACTGCAGAGCACTTATAAGGTTTATACCTGAGACATTGGTTCAATGTGCATGTCGACTTTTGGTTTCTGTACAAAGTACTGAAACTACTCTTCTTACTCTTTTAATGTGATCTGTCTGCATATATTCACTGAATAGGGAAGACAGTCAAATAGAAGCCTCCTACTCTTCATAAAAACAAGCTTGGTCCCTCCGGTGGATCTTGAGAACTTTTAAAACATCTCGAATTGTTGCATTTACTTAGAAAACACTGACCAATTAATTAACAGACATGCACTATAAGAAATGCTTTGTTAAATAAAAGCATTCAAATATTCATTTCTTAGCATATAATTATAACTTGGTTATAAGTACTAGCAAGCTACAATGGAACCAAGAATTACTAATCTCCAATTACAGTATATGTACTATAACTGATGAAAATAGCTACCTCCCACATGATACTTTAACAATGATAACTCACCAGTTATGTTTAAATACTATGAAATTATAATCTTACAGATTTTTTGGATGTATAGGCGTGTTCCGAAGGACCAAATATTTCCAAGATGAATAGAAAACAATGATATACTATCTTATTCTTTGGCTCCATTTAAAGGGCTAACGTTTCTGCACTAGTAAACTGCCCATGTCAATAAATGTTATCCTATTCTCTTTCATTTCCAGTGATACTACTACCTTCAGTCTAAATATATAGCTCTGGTTCAAAACCTGACTCCCTCCCTTCTCCCAAGTCATAATTGCCAAATATGATCAATTCTATCTCCACAATATTCCTTACAACTTTCCTCCTAGTTTAGGTCTCATCACTACAACAACTGTAAAAGTCTCTTATTTCATCCCACTGCCAAAGTAACCAATGGAGGCAGTGTGATATGGTGAAAAGAACATTATGTCCAGGATCAGAAGATGCAGGTTTGAGTTCTAACTCTGCTACTTACTACCTGTGTCATCTCTGACAAGCCACTTCTTTCTCTGGGTCTTGGTTTATTCACATGCAAGGTGGAAGGATTGGACTACACCATCTCTGAGTCCTGAGTACTGTGATACTCTGACTAAATCAACATAAAACACAGCCAGTGGTTGCAAGATTTAGAGTTGGAAGGACCAGAAATTTCTGTGTTTAGTTCAAGTCCCTCTCTTCTCTCTATACTCTCTTGGTGACCTCATCAACTCTCATGGACTTAAATAATTATAATCTAGGCAGAAGACTTACAGATATATCTACATATACATATACACATATACAATATACACAGATACACACACACACACACACACCCACCCACACACACCCCTCTTCAGCCCTAGTTTTTCTCCAGTACGGTATCACCAAATGCCTATTAAAATAGTTTAGAGATATCTAAAAATCAGTATATTCAAAACAGAAGCACTTCATCAAACTTCCCTACCAGGCTTTCAGTCTTTCAAATTTATATTTCAACATTTTCTTTGATTTGATACTATTCCTTACCTCATATATCCAAATAGTTGTACATCTTGTCTTTTCTAATTTTATAATAACTCTTATATATTACTCCTCCTATTTGTATGTGAATAGTTGAATTTTTTAAAAGTATATTAGCTGGACCATTAAAATTTGAACAGTTCATCCTCCTCGTCATCTGTCCCTCACCTTCCCCTCTGTCCTTTTGGTAAGAAGTTCACTCTAAAATAAAAGCAGTTTTTTCTAAAGCCATTCTTAGGGTGGTCACCTGGCATTCAGACAAAAGCCACATATGTCTAAGACTGCTGATGGTGTTAAATGTATGCATGGTCAAACTGCTCAAAAGACTAAAATCATGAGTACAGAAATACTGTACATGAGTTCATCCATGCGTAGTCTAATTTTTTTTTTCTTAAGGAACATACAAAATTTCACCATATTTATTGATTATAAAGAAGCATTTGATTTTGTACAGTGAAACACCATCTTATATATTCTTCCAACAAGTTGTCTCCTTTTCAAAATTATACAAAATCTCTTAAAGATACTACAACAGAGACAATCTGGTTCAATGACCTTATCATTATTAATGTCTTTTTACATATGAAATAATTTCTTTTAAAAATTTTTTGCTGATTTTTTTTGGTTTTTACTTTATAGAATACCTGTACTCTGTGACAGCTCTCTTGTAACAAAGTAAAATAATTAAGCAAAACTGAAAATACAGTGACCTTATCTGAAAGTATATGCAACATTCCAAAGCTGTAGTACAACCTTCTATTAAAATGTTTTTTAATGAACCGAAATTCATTTTCTTTCCTTCTCACCCCAACCTCACTGAAAACAAACAAAAAAAACCAAATTCCTTGGAATAATAACCAAAATGAAGCAAAACAAATTCTCTCAATGTCTGTACACAAAAACATATATATGTCAAATTTGCCCCAAGGACTGATGGCTCTATACCAAAAATTCTGGTATGCTGTTTTGTTGGTGTCATTGTTTTTAATGAAATTATCTATGGTTTCTATGATTTATTTTTGATTCACAAATTCTTTAGCATTAAGTTATTTAATTGTGTTTCAGTTGTGTTTCATCCTTTTTTTTTTTAGCAACTCTTTAACATAATTTTAATTCATTATGGTCTATCCAGGATACATACACACACACATATCTGCTTTTCTGCATTTGTTCATGAGGTTTTTATGATTAATTTTATAAAGATGCCATATGCAGCAATAGTCACCACAGTTCTATCATATTAAATTTTTCTAAATTTCTACATAGGTTATGTTCTTTGTTTATTTTTTATTACATTTATATAGGGCTGGTAGGAATGAATAAGGTCACCTCCTGCTATTAAGGTTTTATTGCCTATTTCTTCTTGTAATTAACTTAGTTTTTCCCTTAATTATTCAGGAGCTATGTCATTTAGTGTATGGATGTTAAGTGTTGAGATAATTTTATTTTCTGTTAGTTTTCAGCAAAATGTGGCTTCTTTATAGTTTTAGTTATCTGTTTTTGCTACTGTCTTGAATGAAATCATAATTGCTACAATTGCCTTTTTTTTAAAAAAAATTGGCTGAGGCATAATAGATTTTGCTCCAACCCCTTATTTTAACTATGTGAATATTTGTGTTTCAAGTGTGTTTCCTGTATATAACAAATTGTTGGGTTTTATTAACCTCTTCCATTTTATAGGTGAGTTAATTCCATTCATATTCATAGTTTGTTTTGGGGGGGGTTGGGCAATGGGGGTTAAGTGACTTGCCCAGGGTCACACAGCTAGTAAGTGTTAAGTGTCTGTTTTAAACTTCTCTTCATCTTCTTCCCAAGCTTAAGGTTTATTTTACTTATGACTATTCCCCTCCTGAATCTATCCTTTTTCTTATACTCTTGTTTTTCCTCTTAGTATCCCTGCTGATTTGAATGTATTTCTATACAAAACTGTGTAGATGTTCCGATCATTTTTCATTAGTTTAAATGAAAGTAAAGTTCAAGTGACGCTTGCTTTCTCTACTTCTTCTATGTTTATATATAATTTTACCTGTACAACCTGATTACATATGTTAATAAGTCCCCTTCTCATTTTCCTTCAATGTATTTTTCTCTCCCCCCTTTATTTTTTCTTATAGCATTTTCAAAACATAACAAAACTATTTATAGGTGTTCTATCTCAAGTAACTACCTCTGTGACCCTCCGTGACATTACGATTTTGAAAGAACACTTTCAACACCTCTCCATTTCCATTAGAATGTAAACAGTTCATCAAATTGTTCACTTGCATTTGCCTTTTTATTTTTCTCCTGATATTTGCATTTCAGAGTTCCTTTTCAGCTTTCAGTTTTTTTCTTCTTCTTTACAATCAGGAATGATTGAAAGTTTTCTTTTTCATTGAGGATCCATTTTTTTCTCCTTGTAGGATTACTCTCTATTTTGCTGGGTGAATCACTCTTGGATGCAGACCTTTATCTTTCACTTTCTGAATATCTCATACCATACTTTCGGCTACTTTATGGTGCTAGCTGCTATATGCAATCTTGATTGTGATTTCTCCATATCTGAATTCTTTCTATCTGGATGCTTCTAATATTTTTTCATTTCTTTGGAATCTGAATTGTGGCAATGTCATTCCTGAGAATTTTCATTTTGGGTTTTTTTTTTCAGGTGATTGGTGGATTTCCTCCCCTATTTTTCACAATGCCCTTTTGTTCTAATGTATCTGGGAAATTTTCATTAAAGATTTCTTGAAATATATCATCCAAGGTTTTTTTTTTTATTATGGATTTCAGGTAGTCTTATGGTTTTTAAGTTACGTCTCCTTGATCTGTTTTCAAAGTCAGCTGCTTTTGATATGCATATGCAATAGTTTACATTTACCTCTATTTTCTGTGTCTTTGACTTTATTGTAAGAATTCTTGTTGTGTTCTAGGGTCATTAATTTGTATTTATTTCATTCTGATTTTGGGGGAGTTTGCTACTAGAATAAAGTTTTGCACCACTTCTATAAAAGCTGTTGATCCTTTCCTTAATTTTCTTCTCCATAGCTACTATTTCTTTCACATTATTTTAAAACTCTTACATACTTTTTTTAAACAAAGAATTCTAATTGTTTCTATGGGACAACTGTTTTTTTTTCCCTTTGAGGTTTTTATTATATGTTTTTTAATTATTCTTCTCTTTTGGGTTTTAGTCATCCCTTACATCTCTCTCTCTTTACTCATTTTTTTTTTTTGCTGAGGCCTTAGGAGTTGAGTTCTAGATCTTCCCTACTCTGAGTATCAAATCAAATTACTGTTAAGAGATTCAAAAGGATGTCTCCAAGATCGCACAGAGACTCAGTCATAACTCAGCCAGGATTTCCAGAACTCAGCTTTCCACATAACTAGATTTACAAAAGTGAAACCCAGTGCATTAACTATAATTATTCGTTTTTGAGAGTTCTCATGTTTGTAGTTGAAAGCATTAGCTTGGAACAAACCTATGTAACAGTGTTGAGAAAAATATAATAAAAGGCAGCCTGGTCTAGTGGAATGGGCTTTGAACCTAGATTCAAATTCTT
This sequence comes from Phascolarctos cinereus, assembly GCF_003287225.1. Lineage (NCBI taxonomy): Eukaryota > Metazoa > Chordata > Mammalia > Diprotodontia > Phascolarctidae > Phascolarctos > Phascolarctos cinereus. Next base: position 375,981,877 of record NW_027555625.1, read on the forward strand.
CCTTAGATGCTTACTTGGTGCATGACCAAGTCAGTGAACCTCTCTGGGATTCAGCTTTGTCATCAGAGAAGGTTGATTTCAGTGTTTAACTCTAAAGCTATGATCTTATGAACTAAAAGAGCCACCTTTGGGGACAAATAATTCAGAAATGATGACTGCAATGGCCTTTTTCACGACCTAGCCTTCCTATACACCATTACCATCACCCTTCCCATTTTCAATTCTAATCAACAAAGGCAGTTCTGGATAGAATACTCTATTAGTTAGAAACCTTTTCCTACGACTATTATTTTTTTCCCCTACTACAATTCTTATTAGAATCTTATAACCATGTTATACTTTGTTATACCATATTAGCACCTTCCTATTCTATACTTCTAGCACACTGATAGAAAATTCCCCATATCCTTGTCATTCACTTGCCCATCTGATGGTAGCAAAAAAAAAAATTATTCTCTGCTGTTATCTTTTTCTACATTCTCATCCTTATCAAACTCAGCACTTTCTCTCTCTCCTATCCTCTCCTACAGTCCCCAGAACTCCTGCTGCAATTTTAACAACTTCCCTTCATTTGAGACATCTGTTTCACTCGCTTTACATCTTCTGGAACTCACAAAGAATTTGCTTTTGACTTAGCATAGAAATACCCACAAACTCCCTTATTTTTTAATCCTTTTTGATCTTTATTGTGTATATAATACGGATTTGTTGATGTCATTGTACTTAACTACAGAACTGTTGGTGTATATCTCATTCTTTTATTATTACTCTAAGTCATTTCATGGAATCTGTCTCATATTTCTTTGAATTTTTAAACTGATTATTTGTTACAATAGCATTTTATTAAATCATTATAACACAATTTGTTCAGTCATGTCTGGTAGACAGACACCTAGTTTGTTTCCAGTTTCTTTTACTATTACAAATAGTGATACTAGAAATGTTTTTGTACATCTAGGTATTTTTTCCCATTAATAACTGCTTTGGGTTTGGTCCTAGTTGTGGGACCACTGAATCAAATGGTAGTCACCTTTTAAAACTCTTATTGAATAATTTCATATTATTTTCCCAAAAGACTAGCACTCTAAGAGCAGTATAATAGTATGCTTACTTTTACCACAGAAGAACCAGGAAAGAATTTTACCTTTTGTTGTTGTTATCTTTGCTAATTTGATGGCACAGTGGAGAGAGAGCTGGAGTCAAAAATGGGTTCAAATCCTACCTCTCAGACATACCAGCTATGTGAAAATGAACTGATGCAGAGTGAAGTGAGCAGAACCAGGAGATACACAGTAACAAAAATATTGTAACAATGATCAAGTGTTGAGGGCTCGGCAATTCTGATCAATACAGTGATCCAAGATAATTCCAAAGGACTCCTGATGAATAATGCTATCTACCTCTAGAGAAATGACAAACTCTGGATGCAAACTGAAGTGTAGTTTTTTCACTTACTTCATTTTTCTTTTTTTGGGCAATGTGACTGATATGGGAATATGTTTTGCATGACTTCACATGGATAACTAATATCACATCGCCTGCCTTCTTAATGGGTGGGGGGAGGAGCTGAAGGCAAGGATAGAATTTTCAACAAAAAAACCCCCCACTAAAATAAATAAAAAATAAAATTTTAAAAAGAAAAAAATTAACAAGTTATTTAACTTCTTAGGACCCTGAGAAATTCTCTAAGTTTCAGTTCTCTAAGATAGAGAAGAACTGCTGATCATCTGCACTGGTGGAGGAAATTTCCACATTAGGAGTTCTCTATATGAATAGAATCAGTCTATAAGGAATTTCAAAGTTGTTTTAACTTGCAATTGATTCTTAGATATTTTGATTATTTTTTCCCGGTAGCTGTGCCTGTTTTTTTTTTTATGAGTTTGTTCATATCCTTTGACCACTTAATGAACAGAGAATGATGCCTACCTTTATCTTAATTCCTTACAGAGTATGGATGATAGGCTTTCAGAGTTGCTGCATGAAAGTATTTTTTTCCAGTTTTTTTCCTTTCCTTCTTATTTTGGATAAATTGCCTAGTGTCATGTAAAAGTTTTTATTTTCATATAATCAAACACCTGTTGTATCTCTTATTATTTCCTCTAAGTTACTGCTTTTTTAGAATTCCTCTGCTCTTAACAGGTATAAAAGATGTAACAATCCCTTGTCATCTAGTACTTAATGATATATTAAAATATTTAAATTGCCAGTTTATTCATAATTATGATTAATGGTGTGAGGTGTTTGTTATGTGTATATATATATATATATTTGCCAAACTGCTAATTTTTCTAATAATTTTTAAAAATTTAATAATGGGTTTATTCCCCAGTGTTTCATGATCCTAGGTATACTGAATGTTAGGCTGCTGTCTAAACCTTGTTCTAGTTCACTGCTGTCTAACCTATTTCACTGATCTACTTCTTTTCTAGTACAAGAAGTTTTAATGATTACTGCTTTATAGTATAATTTGAACCAGAATGGTAACTAGAAAGAGCATTTGATTTGGAGTCAGAGGACCTCGGTTCAAGTCTTGGCTCTACTTTTTACTTCCTGTGTGACCTTCAGCAATTCTCTTAAATATTTCTGGGTCTCAGTTTCCTCATCTACACCATCTATGAAATTCAGGAGGTTTCACTAGATGATCTCTTATTTTCTCGTTCGATAAGAAAAAATTTTCCCCAAAATTTTCTTTCATTGGATACACATATACACATACATACACATATACATTAACACATATATGTATGTATGTATTTGGCCACATCCCAAAGAAAAAAATATAAACGTGTGTGTATAAAAATATAATTTCCATACTCTTAGTCTCAGGATTTAGATAGCATGTTTCAGCATGCATCTGTCCTCTGGAATTATGGCTGGTTATTATGGTGATCACAGTTCACACAACTTTCAAAGTTGTTTGTCTTTAAAATATTGTTGTCACTGTATAAACTATTCTCCTGCTCTCCTGGTTCTGCTGACTTTAGCCTGTATTAGTTTATATATCTATATCTATATCCATATATCTGTATCTATATCTTTCCAGGGTTCTCTGAAACCATTTCCTTCATCATTGCTTAAAATATTCTATGACCATTTGTTCAACCACTTCCAAGTTGGCGCTGGGCACTCCCTCAAATTTCCATTCTTTGCCAGTCAGTCAACAAATATGTATTAAACACCCACAATATATCAGGCACTGTGTTAAGCATTAAGCCACCTCAAAAAAGCCTTAAACATTTTTGTACATCCTTAGACTTTGTTTTGCTTAGGACTAATCCCTCCTTTAATTTGCCCTCTCTCTAATTCCCCATCTTCTCTTTTCCCATTTCCCTCCCTGATGAATGAAACATGTTGCTGTACCCAATAGTGTGTGTTTGTGTCTTTGTGTGTATGTGCGTATTCTTCCCTCCCTTGATCAGCTCAGATGAGAATCAGATTGAAGCATCAGCCACTCTCCATTTTCTGCCTTGTTTGTATAGACTTCTTATATACCCTGATTATTTGAGATTAAAAAAAAAATTCTCACTAACTTTTCTGATAGGGCTCAGAGAGGACACATGTTATCATCTCTACATATTAAAAACAGAAGGCATTTATCCTTCTTTAGTCTCTTATGATTATTTGTGTTTATCTTTTGTTTCTCTTAACTCTTGTATTAAACTTCAATTTTCTACACAGCTCTCGTTTTTTCATTAGCAATGCTTGGAAACCTCCTTCATAAAAGGTCCATTTCCCCCCTGTAACATTACAATCAGTTTTTCTGGCAAGTTATTCTTGGTTACAATCCCATGTTCTTTGCCTTCCTAAATATTAATTCCAAACTCTCTATTCTTTCATAGTGGTGGCTGCTAAATCCTGTGTAATCCTGAATAAAATTCCCTAGTACTTGAGTTGTTGCTTTCTGGCTGCTTATATTTTTTTTTTCCCCCTTTGACCTGAAAGCTCTGGATTTTGGCTATAATGTTTTGTTCCTGGGAATTTTCATTTTGGGGTTTCTTTCCAGAGATGACTGGGTAGATTCTTTCTATATCCACTTTGTCCTATGGTTCTAAGCCATCTGGGCAGTTTTCTTTTGTGATTTCTTGAAATATGTTAAAACTTTTTTTCTTTTGGTCATAACTTTCAGGTAGTTCAACAATTCTTAACTTTTTTTCTCAATCATGTTTTCCAGGTCAGTTATTTTTGCTTTGAGATACCTTATATTTTCTTCTGTTTTATTTCCTTCAGTCTTTTGACTTTGTTTTCAATATTTCTTGATGTTTCATGGAGTCATTGGCTTCCATTTGGTCCATTCTGATGTTCAGGGAGTTTTTGCTTGGGCAAGGTTTTATACCTTTGGCACTAAGCTGTTAATTCCCTTTCCATTTTTTCTTCAAGCACTCTTATTTCATTTATAAAAAAGATACTTTTAACTCTTTAAAAAATGCCGGCAACTCTTAATTCATATCTTCCTAGAATTCTAGTAGAATTTGTACCCCAGCTGTGTTTTTCTGTAAGTCTTTGCTTGTAGATGTTTTGGAGCCATTCTCCTCTTCTGAGTTTGTCCTGAGCATCCCTGTCATCACAATAGCTTTTTATGGTAGGATTTTTATTTTCCTTTGATTGCTCATTCTTCCAGATTACTTCCTGACTTCAGATTTGGTGCCAGGACTGGGCTCTGTACAGTTCTGGAGGGGAGTTATGGGCTGGTACTGCTCCTACTTTCTTGGGGTATTGAATGTTGTATTTTTTTCAGTATCTCAGGGACAGGCTGGAGCTCTGCAAGCTTTTGTTGATTCCCAAAGTGATTCCCAGGGTAACATCTGATCTTACCACCCTCCCCCACTCCAACCTCTGTAAGTTCCTGTCCTGGATGTGGCTCTGAGCAACAGTGGACTTTTGTTGGATTTAGCCAGAATCAGTAAGCTGGGATCCAAGATTGGCTGGTTCAGGGTGAAAGAACTTCAAGATTTCCTTTGGTTTGGGATTCTTGCCCTTGTTATTGTTCTGCAGGCTTCAAATCAGGCTAGAGGCTGGAACAGAAACCCTGCTCTGCTCCTGGAGTAAGAGCCACATAGCTGCTACTTATTTCTGAACTTGCTCAGGACACAGCCTATGGCATATGATAGCTCTTTACCCCAAATGCTACTCCTAAGTGCAGGTCCTCCTCTCTGAATTGGGCAGTGAGCCTAGCTAGTGGGCGATGAAACTGCCAGCTGACACCTGTTCCTGCACCTGGGAGCTCATCTTGTTCTAGTGCCCAGCTTCTTGTGCACTGAAGTGCTTCATCCTGTGAATTCCTAGCCAGACCCTGTCCCCAAGCTAACTCTTCTATTTGTATCCTTGATCTCATTCTCTCCTTTCTTCTAGGTCAGGAAGTTCTTAATGTAGACTCCATGAATTTATTTTGAAAAGATTTTGATTATTGTATTTCACTATAACTCAGTTTCCTTTGTAATCCTGTGTATTTTATTTCATGCATATTCTGAAAAGGGGTTCATAGGCTTCATCAGACTTTCAAAAGGATCCATGACACAACAAAGGTAAAGAAACCCTGTAGTCTGCCCTACCACTGATCATTATCTCTTATCCCCAATTATTTACCAATATACTGGCTCCTCCCTAGCTGCTTATACATATGTCCCTAGCCAAAAAACCAAAAACCAAAAAACCCACAATCCCCCCCAAAACACTCTTCTAACCTGCCATTCTTTCAAGCTATCATCCAAAATCTCTCTTTTTCAATGCTAAACTAATATCTGTCCTTTCTGGCTTCTTCACCATCCATCCATTCACTCCTCAGCCCCTATAATCGGTTTTCTGACTCCAATACTCTACTGAAATTGCTCTTTCAAGGTTGCCAGTGATGTCTTCATTGATAAATTCATGGTCTTCTTTCAGCCTCCGTTCTCTCTCTGACCTCAATGAAACCTTCACAATGGTGATCATTCTCTCCTCCTGGATACTTTCTCCTCTCATGGCTTCTGTGACTCTTCTCTCTCCTAATTTCCCTTCTATCTGATCATGTGCAAGTTATTTAATCTAAGCCCTTATTTGCTCATCTGTAAAATGGGGATAATAATACCTGTTATATGTACCTTAATAGATTGCTCTGAACATGAACCCAGATCGACACATGTACAGTGCTTTGTAAACTTTAAAGACCTATACAAATGGTGGTATTATCACTGTCATCATTTCTTAGCCCTGTAGTGTGAGTGTTCCCCAAAACTATGTTCATTCTCTATACTCTCTTCCTCAGTAATCTCATCTCTTCGGTGGGTTCAGTTACTTCCTTTATATTGATAATTCCCAAATCTATACATCTAGCTCAGTACCTTTCTACACTTCAGTCTCATATCTCTACCTTCCTGATGGATATCTCTACCTAGACGTTCCACCACACCTCAAACTCATCATTATTCAAAACTAATGCATCATCTTCTCTTTCATCCCTCCTCCAAACTTCTGCATTTTTTGAGGGGAGAACTAATATCTTCCAAGTTACTCAGGTTTGAAATCTTAAGAGTCATCTTGGACCCTTCTCCTTTATTTCACCATTGCTGATTATTAGACAAGTGATGTCTTGGCAGCTGAGTGGTGCAGTGGATAAAGAGCAGGACCTGGAGTCACGAAGATCTGAGTTCAAATTCAGCTTCAGAGACTTATTAGCTGTGTGACTCTGGGTAAATAATTTAACCTCCATTTGCCTTAGTTTCCTCAACTGTAATGAGGATAATAACAGTACCACCTCATAAGATTGTTGTGAGGATCAAATAAGAGATCTGTAAAATGCTTAGCACACTGCCAGGAATGTAGTAGGTGCTATATAAATGGTCATTCCCTTCCCCTTCTACCTTTTATTTTTTTTACAACATCTTTTATATCTTTCCTCGTCCATCCACTCTCACAACCACAACCTCAGTTCAGACCCTCATTATAGACTCCTATCTCTCCCCTCCCCAATTCATCCTTCATGCAGCTACCCATATCACAAAGCTTTCCTTGTATACAGTAGGTATTTAATAAAATCTTGTTCAGTCAAATTGGAGGTATAAATATATGATGCCACCCAGGATTGACACTTTCTTTCCCCAAATCTTTGATTCTTTCCCCTCTGTCCCTTCCCCTTTTCCTAGCCCATATGTATATACACACACTTTGGATATGAGGGCTTATATTACACAGAACATCTAGAACCTTTTACTTTTTTTGCTACTTATTAAGATAAAGGCCATAGTGTTAAAAAAAAGAGATAATTCAAAAAGAACAACTAGAAGGGATGCACCTACTAGACTTTCCATAGTTTTTTTTCTAAACCCTTCAGACTTTGTTTCTATTGCATTTTAAGAATCAGAAGGGAGTACAAATTTCCATGTGTTAACGAAGTAAGCGATTGAGGGAGAAGGGAATAAGCATTTCTACAGCATGTACTATGTGCCAGGTACTGTGTTAAGCAATTTACTATCTATTTTTACTATTATTACTATTATTATTTTACTATTATTACTATTTACTATTTAATATCTCATTTGATCTTCACAACAATCCTGGGAGGTAGGTGCTATTATTATTCCCACTTTACAACTGAGGAAACTGAAGCAAACAGGTTGAGTGACTTGCCCAGGGTCATACAGCTAGTAAGTGTCTTAATGCCAGATTTGATTTTATGTCTTCCTGATTCCAGGACAAGTGCTCTCTATCCACTGCAGGACCAGATCACCAGATGAAATTCCTTGTAGCGCATCTATAACTTCAGTCATCCAATTTCTACTGAAATCCCTCCAGTGACAAGGTTACTCACTAACTCCTACAGATGCAACCATTTCATTTTTCAAATAGTATCTAAGTGATTAGAAAATCCTTTCTGATAGTGAGCTTAAATCTGCCTCCACCACCCTCATTAGTTCTAGCTTCTACTGACCCAGAACTGGGCCTAAAACAAAAGACTGGCTACAGTAGAACTAGGATCCCTCGATGGGACACATGATTTTTGGGAGTGCAGTGAGCTTCAATGGTGTCAAGGTAAAAGCTTAGGTCTTATCAACTTTCCTGTTGATTAAAACCCTTGAGCTTTCCCTCCCCCCACCTCCAAATCAACTGGTCATTTAGTCACATCTTCCCCAGCTGGAAGGCACAGTGGATACAGCATTCAGCCTGAAGTCATAAAGACTTGAGTTCAAATCCAGCACCAGACACTTACTAGCTGTATGGGCCTGAGCAAATCATTTCACCTGTCTATCTCAGTTTCTGCAACTGTAAAATGGGGATCAAGTAGGTACAAAATAAATGCTTGTTCCTTCCCTCCCCATTCTTTTCTTGTACAGGTCTATATATTTATTCCCATGAAATCCCATTTAGGTCCTGTCACCTGACATTATCTGTCCCTTCCAATGTTACTTATGACACATTCTTAGCACATATGGCTGTTAATAACAACATAGGGTGGAATATGATCAAAATCAGAGGTTCCTCTCCCTTCAGAATTTTGCTGTGTGTTCTTTCAATTCTATATGAACACAGAAGCTGAATACTTTGCTTTGATCCCAAAGATGTCCTTCGATTATCCTTACTAGACTCACACTGACCCAGTGAATTAACCTCCATGAGCCAAAGATACCTTCTAGAATATACCCAGCTAGACAGGAATAAACGCCCCGCCTTTCTTCCCTCTTGGTCAGTGCTGACCAACCAGAATTAATCAAGCCTTCCTAGCTCTCTGGTATTTTGCACACTTCTCTTTCACTCACTAGCACAGACCATCACAATACTACCTATTCCTAGAAAAATGAAGCTTGTTCAAAATGGTGGCAGGTAAATATTCCTCATGGACCACTTACTCATTCATAATCAGGTCAGGAGCGAAACACAGCAGGTTGCCGCTTGATTGTTTGTATGATCTCCACCCTAGTGCAAAAGACATCAGGAACATCCAGGAGTATTGCAGCAGGGTCATTTGGTCATCCAGGTGTAAGTTTCTGAAACCTAAAGTAAGACCAAATCAAAGTGACCAAAATGATAGCTTTGGTGTCCATAGAAAAAACCTTTCATGATGCCCAGCTATGACTACCACTTAATTATAGGCAACAGCCGAAAGGGTATAAGGATTTCATTGGTAGAGGAAATTCCTAGATAAGGAAACTCCCTCCACAAATGCGAGTTGGCACCTTCTCTGAAACCTGTATTCCTAAAGAGTTACCTAGAGCACTGAGAGGTTAGGGGACTTCATTAAAGTTGCACAGTAGCAGAAGTAGAAAAAAATTAAATATTAAACAGCATAACCTTTGAATTACTGATCTGTCACACTCAGGTCTAACTCTTGCCCCCAGCCTTCTACCTGTCCAACGCCATGCTTATGAAAGATGCATTTTAACCTCTAAACATTTATCCCACCACATCTGTAGTCTCTCCCCAATCATTTTTCATCCAAATAATTTAAGGATAAAAAGAATCATCTTTTAATTTTCTTCTTGTAAAAAGGTACACATAAGGACATAACTCATCTAGACCTGTGATTTCACAGGGATGGAGAACTCCCAGGATGGAAACTCCTTCTACAAATGCAGATCACCAACCTGTCTACAGCTTACAGTGTTGCCTGGGGACCTCTAAGCAATGAAATGATTTGCCAGTCACAGAGGCAAGAATGACTGTGTGTCAGGAGTAAGAGTTGAACTCAGTTTTTCCGACCTTGAGGTTAAGTCCTCTATCAATTATGACAAATTGCCTCTCTAAGACCATAACCAATAACATAAGTTGACTGACCACTCTGTATTATCTCACTGAATAAAAATAAATTCTTTTAGATACACACAACCTGGCTCCCCTGCACACTGCCTGGGGTAACCTGATGGAATGAGAGAACAGTATGAGAGAGAGGCCAATAAAATAGGGTGGACATCTTTTGTTCCCTGCTATGTCTAGGTAAAGACTAGGTTCATTTTCTATGACTAGAAAGAATACAAGAAGGGAAAAAGCAAAAAAGGGAACCTCTACTCTTAGAGTATTTATGCAGAACTTTAAAGTTGCCAAAGCATTTTGTGTATGTTAACTCACTGGATTCTCAAAACAATCTTGTGAGGTTTTATCATCATCCTCATGTTACAGATGGGAAAACTGAAGCTAGAAGAGGTCAAATGGTTGCTCTGGGTCACACAGCTAATAAATATCTGAGGTAGGATTTGAACTCAGCTCTTTCTGACTCTAAGTCAAGTACTCTATCCACTGTGCTACCTAGCTGCCTTTTATATCTAGGCTGATAAAGTGGTTAAAATGTGTGATTTTCCCACAAAGCCCTCAAGCCTATTGGGTAAAAATATTTTTTTTCAAAAAAGAAAAGGCTATTTATCTATCTTTCTCTACAGATCAAGCTATCAATAGATCAATAGTATAGATCTATATCTCTAGATTTATGTATAGTTCTATCTATGGGCAGCTAGGTAGCAATATGGATAAAGTCCCAGGCCTAGACTTAGAGAAACCTGAGTTCGAATCTGGCCTAGACACTTACTAGATGTGTGACCCTGGGCAAGTCACTTAAACCTGTTTGCCTCAGTTTCCTCATCTGTAAAATGAGTTGGAGAAGGAAATGGCAACTTGTCCAGTATCTCTGCCAAGAAAACCTCAAATGGGGTCATGATGAGTTGGAAATGACTGAAACTTGAAATGACTGAAATAGATCTATCTTTATTTATATATCAAGCAATCAATTGATCCATCTATATATATCCACAGATACAGATCTACAGATCAAGCTATCTATTGGTCCACAGATCATACTTTCTTCTTACCTGGTATTGCCTTTGCCCATTTCACTGCTGCAATCACTTGCCGTCCTCCTAACATGTTAAGTGTTGACATGATCCTCCAAGTGCTATCAGGCAACGAACTGTCATATCCTGAATATAACACCTCTGGCTCAATGACCTCCAGGAGTGACACTAGCGTTGGGGTGAGCTGTGGCAATGACGCAGGAACCACTGTTTTGTTGACAGGACTTTCAGAATTCTCTCTTGTTGCTGGATTGGGTTGCTGAATTCCTTTAATTTTCTTCTTTGTCTTTCGAGCTGTGGGTTAAGGGGAAAAAAAAGATTAAGTGTCATGAAATGATGATGATAACAACATCAATAACAACAACAACAACGGTTACCATCATCACCACCACCAACAATAATGGTTTCCTTTTCTGCAGCACCTTACAGTTTATACAGCTATTTTCTCACAATGAAAATATAAATATTAATGATTCCCATTTCCCAGATGAGGCTCAGCAAGATGGAATAACTTGCCCAAAGTAATATAGCTCACTCCAAAACTGAATGGCTCTCTTTCTACCCAGTTGTGCTGCTTTCCCCTCTTCTGTACTTTTCATTTAAGAGAGCTGACTTCAAATGGGAGAGACGCACTCTCAGGTCTATTTAGCTCTAGTGCTAATGTAGCCATACAACCTGACAGAACAATCTGAAGTAATGAAAGATTGCTCTCCATCTTCATTCCTGCCCTGGCAAGCAGCCAGTGTGGTCAGCCACATGTAACAGATGCTTTCTTGTGAAAAGTGTATACGTAAATTCAATTTCATTAATATTTAGTCATTTCAGCGATTTATTTAGTAAAATGCATTTTTACTCCTCTGCCTTTTAAATCTGATTATTTCACATGTGGCTTGTCATGGTAAACTACACCTGTATGAAAAACCATTGCTAACGCTTGTAGGAAAAGTCTGTAGGTCTTGTCGTCTTTATGCTATTCACTACCTGACTCTTCCAATCAGGAGGGGGGTCTACCTTAGAGCTAAGCAGAATCACATACTCATCCAACTACATAAATCCTCTTTCCCATGAGGTTAGGGGAATATTTGCTCCTACAGTATTATGTTTACATAGTAAAAATGCAACTTTCCAGGACATTCGTTCTATGGGTGTCCTTAATAAAATACTAGGTATTACAGAATCTCAGACTTGGAAGACACCTCAGAGGTCATATGGGCCAAGCTACACTCAGAGAGGAGTCTCTTCTATAAGATCCACCACAAGGATTATTCACCCTGTGTTTGAAAGACCTGCAGTGATGCAGAACCCACTAGCTCTGGAGGAAATTCATCCTTCTTTTGGATAGCTCTAATCACAAGGAAATTTTTCCTGACATTCAGCCCAAATTTGACTTGTTTTAACTTATACTCATTGCTTAGTCCAGTCCTTTGGGGCCAAGCAGAGCAAATCTTAGCCCTTTTCCATGTGACATCCTTCCACTTATCTGAAGACACCTCCCATTCCCAACCCCAAACCCTCTCCTTGCCCCATCTTCTCTTCAGGCTAGGTATCTTTTTTTCTCTCTACTTTGGTGTATCCATGACCTCATAGTATCACAGATTTAGGGGAAGAAGGGACCTCAAGAAACAATCTGGCCCAACCCCTTCACTTTACAGATTAGGAAACCTGGGTCCTCAAAAGTTAAGGGACCTGTCCAAGGTCATTCAGGTCAGAGGTGGGATTTGAACTCAGGTCTTCTGTCTTCAGAACCAACATTCTTTTAACTATACCTCAACTGTACAGGATGCCCTTCTGCCAATGCAGATCACAACACTTCTACATAGCTTATTCCAGGCATTCTTGTACCTGTCTTTCTGTAAATCCTCTATCAAAGATCTACCCAACATGCCAGAGGTCTTATTTTGTATTATTACTATTATCAAGGATTTACCACAAAAAATGTAAGCCGGCTATTATGTGGGGATTTGTGGCAGTCTCACCTTCCCTGTTCCTAAGGAAAGGGAGAACCTAAGAGCTCAGAAAATATTTTAAAAAGAAGACTGATTAGACAGAGGTAGGAACTAACCGAAAAAAAAAATCTCATTTTCATTTCTAGTAAACTCTACTTGACCCTTCTATAGCAAAGATGAAGCCCCACATTTGAACACATATACTGCAGTTTTAAAATAAATGTCTGTTATGACTTAGAGACCAACATTTAACAAAAAGTAGGTCAAGATCTTTAAAATGGCAATGACTATTACCTCAAGATATACATGGAAACTTCTTTGTTCATTTTGCCCATCTTTTTCCAGGGTAAGTACACCCAAATAAGCTGCCCTTATGTGGGGATTAGGGCCCAATATATACACAGTAGTACTCTGTAGAGCCACGTTCATTCTGTCCTCTTGGGATATCAGGAGAAATGAACACCTTTGACTGAACTCATCCTGCCATTTTAGGACTTTAGGACTGTCATTAGTGAAATGCCACAAAACCATGCTACTCAGAGAAAAAAAAAGTCTGGTGATCTGGGAAAGGTTACCAAGAATTAGAAAATGGAAAAAAATGTGAAATGTGGCTCACTAGCATACTTCTTAAACTCGATGGTCTGGCACCAAAAAATACCTACCACTGACAGATAATGGATCCATATAGATTAATAGGAAGGAGACAAACATATATTTATTAGGTGCCCACTATGTGCCAGGCATTGGGCTAAGCACCTGATAAATATTATCTCACCTTGATACATATATTATCCTCACAGCAACCCTGAGAGGTAGGTACTATAATTAAGCTCATTTTTCAACTGAACAAGTGAGCCAGACAGAAGTTAAGTGACTTGCCCAGGGCCACTCCACCAGTAAGTATCTGAGGCTGAATTTGAGCTCAGGTCTTCCTCATTCCAGGTCTGGCACTCTCTCCACTGCACCATCTAGCTGCCTGATGAGGCTTTCAAAATAAAGCTACAAAACCCCCATCCATTTTCAAAGAATAATGTTTATCATTCTTTCTTCTTTTTGAGTCTGTAGAATTTTATTTGAAACACCCCAAGGGGTTGGGCTGTGTTCCATGAAGGAAGCACAGGTACTATTCTGGGATGATACTATTTGTTACAGTAAAAGCTTGCTTTAACAAGCATTGTAGCACAAATCTTAGTTTACTTAGGCAGACCTTAAGACTGGTCCAAGGTGGGTATCACAACACTATAAACTTCTTAGAGGACCTCATTTTGGTACTTTAAAAAACCTATAATATTGTTCTGAGATATAGTCCTCGAAATGCTCCAGTAGCCTTCATTATTCTGATCCTACTTAAACATACAAATACATAGACATATAGGTCGGTGTATGTGGAAATGCTAAAAAATATATCAACCCTGGCTTTTTATTCATAAAATTCAGGAATACAAAACTAATATTGTTCTCTTTTAACTTTACACACAAAAACATATGCACATGTGTGTATATTTATACATGTATATGTGTATATATATATACATATGCATACACACATACATACCTATGTATGCAAATATATTCCATTGTTATTAACCTCACTTTTCAAGACACAAAATATATTCCTATTCACAAAGATAAATAAGCCTTGACAGGTGGTTAACATGAGGCACCACCCCTGTTCCATCCCCCATTTGCAGCTGCTCCCACATGGCAACCTAGTGCTCTCTTGTACATGAGTTTGTTAGACTCTGACAGTATGGAAAACCTAGATTCAGAGGGCCCTTTAGCAGCACTAAGCACCCTTTCACAAAAATTCAAAGAGTTGACTCACTACTGTTTACTTCCAGTTTTTTTTTAATGCCTCTGTAGGAGAGTGGCAATGAGAAATGCAGCAAGTTCCCATCCACAAAACTCCAAAAAGACCTAGAAAATGCATCAGACCTAATCCTGAAGGGAAATTCAGAAAAAAAGTCACAGTGAGTCCTTTGTTCAGCCCAGGTCAGTACAGGGAGACAGAGAGGTCTGCTGACAAAGAAGACATGATTGGAACAGGAACACTCTGAAAGCAGGTGGATTGCTTCAGTGACCAAAAAGAGGCTGTATACCAGGGGAAGGGGAGGTCCCAGACCTACACCAGGGTACTGTGATGTGACCAAGTGCCAGACTGTTATTTTGCTGCTCACTACCTAGTTCTGGGTCATGGATCCAGACTATGAACTGAGAACGAGACCTGCATAGGTGATGTTTCTGGGTAGGGAGCCCCAGCAGGAGAATGGTTTGGACCCCAGGGGCAGAGTAGGATCTCAGTTTCAGCATCTAGCTCAGCCTGAAGAGAAATAACCACGACTGGAATTCCAGACCAAAGACGCGACGATTCTATCACTATGAACCAGCAGAACTTCGGAGACGGCCAATAAGGGCTAAGTTAATCAGCATTCTCTTGTTCTGAATGAAATCTAGGTCAAGATCTTGCAGTGCTCAGATCAGAGTGGGAAAAGGGGGAGGGGCAAGAATCAGACTTGCCCTGTATCAGATAACTTTGGGAGCACTTAAAGCTTGTAGTCCATCAGCTGGTCCCTGAGATCCTGGAAAAATACAACACTCAATCCTTAAAAAGCAGCAGCAGAGTGGCAGCTAGGTGGCATAGCGGATAGAGCACTGGTCCTGAAGTCAGGAGACCTGAGTTAAAATCCGGCCTCAGACCAAAACACTTGACACTTACTAGCTGTATGACTCTGGGAGAAAGTCCCTTAACCTCAACTGCCTAAAAGGAAAAAAAAACCAAAAAGCTGTAGCAGGATCAACTTAGACCTTTCTGTCAGAGTAAGGCAGAGCCCAGCCCTAAGATCAAGTCTGAAGTCACGAAATAGGCAAATTAAAAAAGAAAACTTCATCATAACGAGCTATTAGGCTGGCAGGGATACTCAAAACACAAACCCTGAAGAGAATGACTTCATCTATAAGAAATGTCTCAGAGAAAAATATGGCTTGAATACAACTTCAACTAGAATTCCTAGAAGATATGAAGCAAGAGTTTTAGAAAGTGTTTTTATAAATGAAATGAAAGCACTTAAGAAAAAAAAATGGACAAGAAATGAGAGCTACAGAAGAAAGAATTGGAAACAGAATTTACAACTTGACACAAGAGGTACAAAACCCGGCCCAAGGAACAAACTTCCTGAAAATTAGAATGGACCAGATAGAAGCCAGTGACTCTGTGAGACGACAAGGAATATTAAAACAAAGTCAAGGGACAGTTAGGCGGTGCAGTGGGTAGAGCACCGGCCCTGAAGTCAGGAGCACCTGAGTTCAAATCCGACCTCAGACCAAACACTTGACACTTGCAAGCTGTGTGACCCTGGGCAAGTCACTTAACCCCAATTGCCTAAAAAACCAAACCAAACCAAACCAAAAGACTGAAAAAAATAGGAGACAATGTAAGGTATCTGAAAGCACAAACAATCGACCTGGAAAAAGATTAAGGAGAAAAAAAATCAACTAAGAATTATTGGACTACCTGAATGTCATAACAACAACTACAAAAGATGCTAGACATCCTATTTCAAGAAATCTTAAAAAGAAAACTGCCCAGATATTTTGGCACCAGAAGGAGAAGTGGAAAAAGGAAAAATCCACCAGTCACCTTCTGAAAGAAACACTAAATGAAAATACCTAGGAACATCACTAACAAAATCCAGAGCTTCCATGTCAAAGAAAAAATACTGCAAGCAACTAGAAGGCAAGAATTCAAGTACTGAGAAACCACAGTCAGTAACACACATGATTCAGCAGCTACCACTATAAAGGAGTGGAAAACCTGAATATGATTTCACAGAAGGCAAAGGGCTTATAGCAAAGAATAACTTACCCAGCAAAATTGAATAGGGGAAAAATGGATCTTTAATGAAATAGAGGACTTCCAAGTATTCCTGATGAAAAGAGCAGAAATATGTAGAAACTTTGAACTTCAAAGATAGAAGAAACATGAGGTAAATGTGAATGAACAGTGATAACTGACTAAATAAGGACAAACTTTGGATTCTAATATAGGGAGACGATACATGTATTTTATCTGAGCCCTATCATCATAAGAGGTCACAGATTCTAATTAGACTAGGCCTGGGGTGGTTCTGTTATCTCTTGATGATCTTAAGAGAAGAATGAAAAGAGAGGGGAAGAGGAGTACATTGGGTGGGAGGAAGGGAAACAGAGGTTAGGAAAAATTAACGCATATAATTAATATGCACGAGTAGACATCTACACAAACAGGGAGAAGGAGGTGGAGGGGAGCAGCTGACACTTCCAACTTCACTCTCATCTGAACTGGTTAAAGGAAGGAAGAACACACACACACAGCTGGGTACAGAAATACATTTCTTTAAACAGAGACATGGGAGGGAAAGTGAAGAGGGGAGAGGGAATTAGGGAAAGAACAGATTAAGGGAGGGATTAGTCCTAAGCAAAACAAACTCTAAGGACATACAAAAATATTTATGGCTCTTTTGAGGCTGCAAAGAATGGAATCTGAGAAGGTGCCCATAAATTGGTATACAGACGAACAATTTAGGGTACAGAAATGTGATGGAATACTGCTGTTCTAAGAAATGATGAAGGCGATGATATTAGAGAAACCTAAGAATACTTATATGAACTGTTGATAGAAAATGAAGTGAGCAGAATCAGGAGAACAAATTATACAATGCCATCTACATAGTAAAGGCAAACAACCCTGAAAGAATTAGGAACTCTCACCATGACCAACTGATGACCAACTATGACCAATGACCAACTGAGATTTCAGAGGGCTAATGATGACCTATGCTACGCATTCCTGATAGAGAGGTGAAGAACTCATAATGCAAAATGAGATAAATTTTTTAAAAAAGGCCAACATGGAAATTTGTTTTGATTGTAATGGGGTTCTGTTTGCCTTTTATTCTCAAGTTGAGCGGGGGTTAGGTGGAAGGGTGAGATGGAAGATTTTTGCTGATTGAAAAAAAAATTTAACTAGCTACATAGCAGATCTTGTATCTCCCACCTCCAACCCATTCACTTATCCCCCCAACCTGCTAGCAGGCTGCATTCTCAGAGGGGTGGCTGCTACGACTACTCTTAGGGTTTTAGGGATAATCTTTGTGGGTGTCTATCCTTCCTATTACAGCTTGTGAGCCTTACTTGTGTGCTTACCATTAACAAATCAACTAGCCAATTCAATGAACTTTTTAAAAGAAGCATGTATGCAAAAGGCAAGGAAAGAATAACACAGTGTTCCATCCATAAACTTGGAATATGCTCTTTGTCAGGATTCCCATGCTAAAACCACTCCTCTCATTTTACTAATAGGAGAGGTAAGGCCCAGCAAACAAGCCGTGCCCTGAGCTTGGCATAACAACAATCCTTTGCACTCACCCTCTGGATGAGCTCTGCTGCAGCAGATTCCCAGAATTACTTCCCACCAGCCCCAGGTGGCCCCTGAGCTTGGACAAGCACCTGCAGGAACAATGTTCTGGTCATGAAGCCCTGCTATGAATCAAACTCGCCTCCTTGTTACTGTTGCCCCCTCACTGCCATAGCTACAGCTCCCTGCATTTCTTCGTCTGGCCACTGCAAGGCTTGGCCTCACTAAAGTAGGTCTCCTCAGTATCAGAACTGACCTTGGTACACGTGTCTAACTTCCTTCCTCCAATAAAATAAAGAAAGCTTTTTGCGTATAACCATTGTTAGCTCTTTGGTTTTATTTTATTTTTCAGAGTTAACAGTTGTCGTGATGACGTCTCTGAGCTCTCTGACATTTTTTTCAGAGTTAATAGCGGTCAGTGTATAAACTCTGTGGCTCTTTGGCCATTTATTTTCAGGGTCTGACATCTTGAGTACAATCTGAAAATACGATGTTAATGGCTTAACATGTATAGGAAAACATGTGGCCATAATTCTGGAAATGCGAACCTTAATGTCCTTCTTTCTCAGAGACTGAGTTTGTGTATGGGTGTGGCATCAGCGCTGAACAGGTGGATCTGCTCTGCCAGGCTGCTCTGTGGGGGCTGCGTGGGACTTCTTTGCTGCAAGGGTGCTCACGGATGAGCGTGGCTGCTTTGCTGTTGGGTTATGCCATTTTTCTTCTGTAAGGGTAAATGATGCAGGCTGGGATTTGCAGAAGTTTCTCCAGTTCTGCTTGTGTGGTTGGACCCTAAGGGATTCCTCCATCCCAGGCTGCAGGTAGCGAGAACTACAGAAAAGAATATCTTCTCTCTGAAGTGGCATGCAGCAGTACAGAAACACATAGCTTCTCTCTCACCATTGTCTGAGGTCCTTTATTAGACCTACTTTTTCTGGTTCAAGGCTCATTGGAAGGCCTCATTTTGGATGACCAAATCTTCATCTATGCTAGCTAAGCCGTAATAAGCAAGCAATGAACATTTGTTTAATAATCACAAAACAGTTCTGGGGTTCAGAGTTGCCTGGTTATAAACTCTAAAGTTTTCCATTGGTCATATACAAAAGAGCTGCTAGGAAACAAGGCGCTGAGGGAGGCCTTGCTCTGGACGAGCACATTGTTTCTGTGGGATGCTTTACGACTGTTTTTCATATACAAATCTCACATTTGTCTTTGTCTTTGCCCCCTTTCCATCAGCAAAATCCCCAAGGTCTGAAAAGGATATAGTTTTAAGTCTTCAAAGTAGGGAGACAATTTTTTACACAAAGAACCTCTTCATGTTCTCTCCTTACCTTAGGGCAAGGGTCCCTCCTAACTTGAGGACATTGGGACTAAAAAGGCTGGGAAACTCTGCCTTAGATAGAGTAACATATTTAAGGTCACAAGACCCAAAATCCGAAGACATACTTTGAAGTCTGGCTAGCATACTTATTAGCAACATGGTTTTGGACAAGTAGGTTAACCTTTTATAGTCTCTGTTCCCTCATCTATCAAGAGGGGATGTTAATATGCCATCTTTCTCTAAAAACTGAAACCGATATTTGCAAAAATATGAGAAACATATTAGCTACTCCTGTAGATGCTGGTGGGTATTTGGAAAACTCATCATTCTTTCAAGGAAAAATGCCTTTGTAAATCTTTTTTTTTTTAAGGCAATTGGGGTTAAGTGACTTGACCAGGGTCACACAGCTAGTAAGCGTGAAGTGTTTGGTCTGAGGCCGGATTTGAACTCAGGTCCTCCTGACTTCAGGGTCGGTGCTCTATCCACTGTGCCACCTACCTGCCCCATAAGTCTTTAATGTACTATATAAACATGAGCTAGAACTAAAATTTCCTTCAACTTTGGACAATGTCTCTTTCTACAAAGGAATGTCCCATACAAATACTACTGATTTTAGGTTCTTTTGAAAATGATTTGTTTATGTAGGATAAGAATTAATTCAGTAGTAGCCATCAGAATTTCCTAATGTGAAATCATAGTAGTGAATTAATCATTTTGGGCAGGGTTTGTCTGGAAGCTCGTTGAGAATAAAAGTGATTATCCAAGTTAAAGTAGAAAGGCCAGGATGAAACATTTCAGGTATGAGGACAATGCCACTGTGACAGGAACAAAGAGGTATACAGATAAAACCCATTTATGACAAAATACTGAAGACCTTCCTTATGAAACCTCCTCATCCCTATTTGGACATAGTACAGATATTGTGTTAAAAATTAACTCCCTCTATCACATAACTGTTGCCCCATCACACAATTGTTAACATAAAGACTGACTAGCAAAGACTGACAAGAGAATATAAATTCCTTGAGGAAAGTCTGGTGGATTTCCAGTTTGAAATGTCTGTTTTATTTTTATATGTGTAGTCTAGCACATAGGTGCTTAATGAAGGAGCTAGATGGCCTAGTGGATGAAGTTAATGTGCAGTCAGGTAGCCCCGAGTTCAAACCCTGTCTCAGAAACTTGCCAGCTGTATGACCTGACCCTCGGCAAGTAAGTCATTTAATCTCTCTTGGCCTCAGTTCCTCATTTGTAAAATGGGGATAATAATACCACATATCTCACAGGGGTATTGTAAGAATCAAATGAGCTAACATATGTATTGCAAATTTAAGTCATTATGCTATAATTACAGATAAATACTTGTTGAATTTATTTAAAGAACACACCTACCTTAGCAGGAGACCTAGCACATGCCAAGCACAGTAAGTTAGCAATATCTATCAATATTTCCAAAATCAAAAAGGTCTCCTGTGGATCAAGAAGTCCCCTCCCCAGTTTAATTTGTTAATTGACCTGCCTAGTTTTCTGAACAGTTACGTTAGGTGGGCAGCTATCTTTCCACTTGAATAACTTCAAAACAAAATCAGCCACAATTTTTTGTTGTCAAGCTCTTTAATGTCAAGCCCATTTAATGTTGGGGACTCTTAGGGTGGGAACTCCATTCAAGGATACAGATATGCAACTACTTTAAATTTTATCTTCTTAAAGATTTGCCTCCAGGAACTGAGAGATTAAACGACTTGCCCACAGTCACTTGGCTAGTCTGTGTCAGAGGTGGGATCTGAATTCAGGTCCCTGGCTCCAAGGCCAGCACTCTGCCCTATTGGCTCTGAATACAGGGCTGGAGTGACTAAGAGGTTGACTGAAAACTTGCTTGGCTCAAATAATCTGAGGTGCTTCCATAAAGCAGGAAGACAGATGTGGTTTGTGGAAGAGCTTCTGCCCACAAGTCACACTCCATCAACCTACTTTTAACAAAGGGAAACCAAACTCCCAAAGAGAACACCAAATCAGCTGTATTGTTCTGCTGATATTATTTGTTATTTACTTTAAATACACAATTAGAATCTGCTAATGCTAAACATTTTTCCCCAGGAGAAAAATTCTTGCAGTATACTACCTTGTCTGGGGGAGGGTGGGGAGGGAAGTATCAACTACATGCTTTCTATGTCAGTTGTACAATATGGAGTCACACCCTTCTGGGTATTACTGACATCGTTTTGAAAGCAGGGCTCCTTTTAATTAGATCACCGCCTAAATGATATTAGTGGAGGACAGAGGCTATTTTCCAGGGTAATTTTTTTTTCCTCTTTGAAATGTTTTACCAAATAAGTTCAATAAAGGTCATTCAGTTGGTAGGAAGTATCAACACAGTATGTTCAACAAATTCTGGATATGAGAGACTCTCCTGGGGATAATGAACCTTTAAATCTCTCTTTCCTCCCTCCTCTCCTCCTCCCTCCTCTCCTCTCTCTCTCTCTTCTTCCCTCTTCTCTCTTTCTTTCTCTTCTCTTTCCTCCTTCTCTATCCCTTCTTACCCTCTTCTCTCCCTCCCTTCTCTCTCTTTGACTCCTCTTTCTTCTCCCTCCTTCTCTCTCTCCCCTTTCCTTCCTTCCCTCCCACCCTCCCTCTGTATGTCCCTTCTTTCTCTCTTCCTCCTCCTTCCTTCTCTCTCTTCCCTCTCCCTCCTTCTCTCTGTCCCACCCTCCCTCTTTTTCTTCTTTATCTCTCTCTTCTTGGCCTATTTGGGCTAAGCCTATTCACTGAAAAATGTCAGAATGTATTGTACTTCTTAACTAAATAGCTTTACAATCTCTTTAAATGTAAGTACAGAATTATTCCTACTTACTCAATTAACAAGCTTACCGATCACCTACTATATTCTAGGCACTGTGCTAATTGTTGGGGATATAAGAACAAAAATTAAACAGTCCCTACTCTCAAGGAGCTTGCATTTTATCAGGGAGCCAATATGTGTAGATGTAAGTACATAAAAAGGTATATTAAAAATACAGTTCAGTTTTTTTGGGAGGTGAGAAATAGAGGGCACTAGCACTGGGGGATCAGGAAAGGCCTTAGTGGTATTGAGCTGAGCTTTGAAGGAAATAAAGGATACTAAGAGGCAGAAGCCAGGAGACAGTGTATTCCAGACAGGAGGGGCATCGTTTTTGTTTAAAAATTTTCCCCTTTGGGTCAAAACATGATACATCTTTCATGGCAGTCAGATACTATCCCTTTACCAAAATTTAACAGAACAGTGGCAAGCAGTCATGATCCACAAAACGACAGACATTTCAGTCCCAGCCCGTCTAGTCTACAACTCTAGTAATCCTCTGGATGTTCCTCAGTGCCTTCCCACCATACTCTGTACTTGGGGTGATTGGTCAGTGTTGGTCAAGTCGCTTCTCCCCTCAGACTTCTGTTCACTCTAGGGCAAGCAAACTTTTGAGAAGCAAAGCTCTTAATTTAACATCTACAAATCATGTCTTTGAGGAACCTCCAACCTCAAGCCGAGCTGCATCTCCAACACTCCCAAAATGAAAAAAATGCTACTTTCTGTATAATACATTACAATGTTCTGAAAAATAAAGCTGCATTATCTTTCACTTTAGAGGCTTTTTATTATAAGAAGATGAGAGCAACAAAACTCATAGAAATGGAAAAGATAGGGAACAGGGACCATCTAGAACAATACTTTCATTTTACTGACAAGGAAAATGAGACCCAGGGACTTTTCCCAGACTCTATATGAAATATGACCAATGGGAATCAAACCCCAGGTCCTCTGACTCCAAAGCCAATTCTCTTTCCATTGTGCCAAGCTATCTCCACACCAGTACTCACTTCATCAACCACCCTGACTTGTGAGGTAAAACGACTATACGTTCCCCCAATAAAGGGACCATTTAGGAACTAGAATTCTTAAAAAGGCCATGACAAAGAAAATGACAAATGCATGTTTGATAGAAGAGTGTTTCCATTCAAAAGCTTTACAGAGGCACAAAAGGGACAAAGAGGATGCCTTGTTTTCTTCTATAACACCCATATGGCATAATTTCCCTTCCCATCTTCCAGTCCGGCTACAGTGAATGCAAAGAGTGTGCCCTTTGTACAAGGAGAACATGTAGATAAAACTGTGGTAGTGCGCAGGTCTGTTAAACAGGCAGAATAGGACCCACAATGAGAAAGAAGAGAAAAATCTGTACTTCTGCCAGGCAATAGTATGCATATTATGGTCAAGAACGCCCTATAATGACTCAACTATTTTGAAGATAGCAAGACACTACACCTGATTACTCACATCTTACAAAGCAAACGGATGCATTTTTCTGTGATTCAGAGGCAAACAATCTACTCAAGTCTTTTAAATTACCTTCTAGGTTCATTCCAGCTTGGAGACATTTTCGGTAACGACATGCTGGGCAGTTTTTTCTTCGAATTTTATCAATGATACAATCATTTCTTCCAGCACAAAGATAATTGTGCTGCCCTATAGAAGGAAAGAAAGAAAAAAGAATATTAAAATACTTCTTATTTTTGTGGATAGCATCTAAATTTCTCTCTGTGTTTTGCTGGTTTTTCTTTTTTTGCAGGGGGAGTAGGGAGAGGGAATTTGGTATATTTAAATTTAGCACAATATAGTACTTGAATTTTGCCGGGGTGATTTGGGAAGACTTGATGTTAAACTTTTAACAATTAAAAAAAAGAAAAAGAAGAAAAAAGAAAAAGAAAAAAGTGATATCTTCTGCCTTTAATTGACCTCATTAAAAGTCCAATATCCTTAAAAAAAAAAACTTCCAGAAACTAAAATTGCTCTAGATTACTATAATAAGATAATAGAATTTAGATATAATAGTTATAGATTTAGAGCTAGAAGGGACCCTTAGAGGCCATCTAGTTTAACTCCTTCCTTTTAGACGTGAAGAAAATGACGCCCAGGGAAGTCAAGTGAGCTGTTCAAGTTTCACTTGTAAATGATGTGGTCTTACAACCTGGTTTCACTATAATGTGAAACTCTCCAATGGTAAGTTGAAATTTTAGTTCAATATTGTATAGACAAAACAGATACTTCTATTTCTATCTTTAAATATAGTACCAGAGGGGAAAAAAGGATATTTAGTCTTATGCTTTGAGGCTGATGGCAATGATGGGTCAATCAGAGACTTGATCTCATGAACCACTGTATGCACCTTATAAATGTGCTCACCGTTGCAAACCCTTCGGGATATTAACTGATCAATTTACCATCAACTGTCAAAGTATCAACCCCCAGGATTTTTGTCTGGCACTCCCATACAAATACCTCTGATAGATGTGGGCCGATGAAGCAATCCAAGAATTGTTGAGAAAAGTGACTAGCTAAATTTCTCTCCTAGCCCTGCATTTTGCTGTGAAGATCTGGTAATGGAGCTTAAGGAGTATCCTTTTAAAATTTTCACTTTTTCCCCTTATTGCCCATACCAACCAAAGCTTTAGAGCCACATGCCCCAGGCTGAGCCACAGGAAGCAAACAAACAAAGGCAAGTCAAAGAGGAAAAAATGTCTTGTCGATTTTTCCCTGACCCAGCCGTAGCCAGCTGGAATCCTTTGGCCGGAGTTGGGGGAACTACTGGGGGTGGGAAGGAGGAAAGCTGTCTGACCTCATTGGGAGTTACACTCTGCCAAAAGTACCATTACAGTAGGAGAGCCCATGCTATCGAAAGCATCCAGAAGAGGATTGCAGAGGGACTCTGTACTGTAAGGCAAGCAAGTTACTAGGCCCACATCCTTTCTTCCTCCCACACCATTACAGCATTGTCCAGGTAGAGTTATGAACCAGTCCGGCCACTCAGGAAAGTGATTTGTTACTATACACCAAAAGTTACTAACTGTACATGATCTAGCAATATGACTACTAGGGTTGTAACCCAAAGAAAGAGGAAAAGGATCAATAATTACAAAAATGTTTATAGCAGCCTTTTTTTTTCAGTAACAAAGATATGAAAGCTAAAGGAGTGCCCACCAATTGGTGAACAGCTGAACAAGTTATATATGAATGTAATGGAATACCCGTGCTATAAGGAATGTGGAAATGTATAGTTTCAGAGAAACCTAGAAAGACTTGTATAAATTGATACAGACTGAAGTGAACAGAACCAGGGGAACACAACTTAAACAATAACAACAACACTGTAAAATCAACCAACTTTTAAAAACTTAAGAATTCTGATCACCCAATAATCAACCATGATTCCTGAAGACTGATGAAGCATTCTACCATTTTCCTGAGGATGACAGACTCAAGGTACAGAATGAGATATGTATTTTTTGGACATGGCCAAT
The DNA here is from genome assembly GCF_003287225.1 of Phascolarctos cinereus. Classification (NCBI taxonomy): domain Eukaryota; kingdom Metazoa; phylum Chordata; class Mammalia; order Diprotodontia; family Phascolarctidae; genus Phascolarctos; species Phascolarctos cinereus. The sequence goes on from NW_027555625.1 coordinate 376,007,605, forward strand.
ATTTGTTACAAAGGTTTTCTTTATTTCTTTTTTTCCCCCCAGGGGAAGTCAGAGGAGAGAGAAAACGGATTTTTAATTAAAATTTTTTAAATTAAAATTAAAAAATCTCTGGGCTTCAGTTTCCTCATCTCTAAATCAAAGGTTTTGGAATCAATGGTCTCTAAGGTCTTTTCCAGCTCTAAATTTATGATTCTATGCCTGAAGGTCTTCCTTAATTCTCAGGGCAGACTTCCACCTTGCCATCTAATCTCTCTGTCTGTCTGTCTCTCTCTTTCTCAAAATAACCACCATAAAGGATGACTTCAGACACTAATCTGCCTTTAGGATATCTTACATTAGCTTCCTAGGCAGAGGAAATAGGATGAATGAAGGCAGGAGGCATGTAAAAGCATAAAGGTTGAGAGGCGTGTGGCCATGCATAGAGATACAGAATAGCAGGAAGGAAGGGGCACAAAGCCCAATTCATAGCTTTTTCTCCATGTCAGAAAACAGAGACCAAAGATCGCCTATGCTTATGCTGTATAAATACGGAACTGCTCAATGCATTGGTCACATTTATAAGATAAACAGTGATCAGTGTTAATCACCACTTAGAAGTAGTTAAATTCCTCACTACAGTGCTAGAACCAGGATGGGGCAAGCTTGGATTTTGCCCCAAGGTTCTACCTTGGAGAGTACTGGAAGTTATGGGGTCATAGATTTAGAATGGGAAGGGATGTCAGAGGCCATCAAGACTGCATTCTTCACTTTACAGGTGACAAAACAGAGGCCTAGAGAGATTAAATGACTTGCCCAGGTAGTGTCTGAGGAGGAATCTGAACCTTCCTGACCCCAAGTCCAATGCTCTATCCACTGCTCCATGCTGTTTCAGCAGCAAGGAAAGAACAAAGCCAAGCCTCTAGATAGGAAGAGTAAGTCAAAATGGGAAACTACTATACTAAACAACTGGGAAGCAAAAGGTCCATCCCTGCATCCCTCAGCTGAGGGTGTGGTTTGTGATATCTGTTTTGAGCACAAAAATTCCAAGTTCCAGCTATGTGGGGCTCTATGTGACTAAATTTACTAAATTAGTTTGGACTCCAATTTCCAATTTTTCCAATATTTCCCATGTACACTTTTAACATAGGGTGACCACCTAAAGTACCTGTAGCAGTTTGCATTTAGAGCCCAATGAGCATCCAAGCTAAATCTCAGGACTTTTCTAAGTAGGTCCTCAAAAGTCTGTGACTCAGCTTTCATTCCCATTCCCTTCAAGATGAGAGTTTTCATCGACCTTCCTTACTTGGTTACTTTGTATCTTTCTGGATGATTCTTTCACTGAACAGATTTGACACTAAAGGACATGTTTTTATAGAAAAGTGGCTTTTTGGAGAAGGTTTGGGAACCACTCCTCCCACAAAAGAACCTCTAAAACAAATAAAAACCAAAACCAAAAAATAAACCAACCCTGCTTATGATTAAAGATCATCTCACAGGATCTAGAAGGTTAAAGGTAGACAGGAGACTGAGAGCTTTATCTAAACCCTCACTTACAGAAAAGGAAATGGGTTCCCCTGAAATGAAATGATTTATTAGAAATATTCTTCATTTAATCATTTCTCATTTATCACCTAATCTAACTGTACAAATACATACATGTGTATACACACAGAACCTCGTATTCCAATGTTTTAAAAAGCTATGAAAAGAGAAAAGGAGCTATCCAGACAGGCTCTTTCTAAGGCAGGGAACCTAACCAACGGGCTAGTGAAATGAACACTGGCTTTGAAAACAGAGACCTGAGCTACAGACCTGACTGACACTTACTTGGTCTTAACCTGGGCAAGTCACTGAGCCTTTGTTTCTTCATCTATAAAATGGGAGTAATGGCAACTATATTATGGACTTCACCAAGTTTGTAAAGAAGGCACTTTGGAAACCCTAAAATACAATATAAATGAGTCATTATTAGTAATAGTAATTATGATCAATATTAATATATCTACAATATAACCAATGCTACTACTATTACCAATTAGGAATCTGAACTCAGAGCTTCTCACCCTAGGTTCAATGCCCAGTGGGACGCCATGTGACTAAACCCAGTAAAAATGGACCTATTATTCATAGCAATGATGATGAGTAGTAAGTAGTGGGCTAATTATGAATATATTAATCACATATGTATACACACATGCACATGTGCATGAATTTCTTGGTCTGAATTAGTGATTTCATTGGTTTGGGAAATTCCTTGCAAGAAAACTTCATCTATCAAGACAGACAGATAACTCTTCTCTAACTGATGGTCTTATAAAGATGCCTGGAGCACTAGTGGTTAAGTGATTCACCCCATGGCTCATAAAACCAGGATTTGTCAGAGACAAGGCTTGAACCCAGGTCTTTCTGACTCCGGGACCAGCTTTCTATCCATTTCCTATCTTAATATTAATAATAACATTAAAATATAAGTAGTGGGAGAGTAATTCCTGTGCCTTCTCAACATAAATCCTTTGTTATATATTCCCTCTTCTTAACTTCTCAAAAGTGGAAAATAGACAGGTAGCTACTTATGAATGGTCTATAACCCAAAGTCTAGGTTGGACCTGCATGGATAATTTTGTAATTTACAATACTTAAAAAAGAAATCTAAGCAAAGGAAGAGAGATGACTCATCTAGCTCTCAAGAATATGCAAACAGAACTGTGGCCAAACAATAATAATCCTTCTAAGACTGTGAATGAATGGATGACGTTATTTTTTTTTTAATGAGTATTACCAGAGCTTTAGATCACCCATTCAGTCCATACTGTTTACCAGTTACTTTACACAACCATTAAAATATGTAATTATTCCAAGAGTACTCAGAGGCAACAATGGAATTTTAAGAATTTTCCTCTCTTCATCACTAGATGTGAAACAACGTGTCTTTTATTTGTGAAGCTATTCCTAGTGACCCGCTGCAAGGGGACCTCTTTCTTCCTTGACTGTTTCTGCACTTGGGGAATGGGTTTGTAACTGCCTACATTTTCTCCCACTATCCTCTGTGGTGGTGTATCATGTGAGGCTATAGGCCACCTCAAGGGTACAGCCTAGGATTATGACATAGTGAAATCCCTTAACCTCTAGGGGATCAGCTCAGTGATCTTGACCCTGAGTCCAAGAGCAATTGCTGATGAAAGGTACCACAATAATTTGATCTCCTAACCTTTTCTGCCGCTGAAACCTTCTGCTATCTGATTATACTGCATGGATTCCCTGCAATTATGTTATATTGGAATACTGTTTCCTCCACTTGGGAATATTTTTTCCTCTCAGTGAGTAGGATCCTTTTTTTTGTTTGTTTGCTCCTTCCTAAAGAAGAAAATGGGAGAATTTTCTTTCCTTCACCCACTCCTCCCAATTACTCACATCAATCAGAAAGCATCTATGAAATATCTACTGTGTCTGCTAGGCACCGGCCTACGTGCTCTGACCTCAGCTGATGTTCTCCTGGGGGAAACTACACGTGCATAAGTAATGCAAAATATGTATAAAATAAATATAAGGTAATTTTTTTGGCAGGGAGGAAGTAGGCAGGAGCCAATGGGAGGTATCAAGAAAGGCCTCCTGGAGGTTGTGCTCTGGAGGAAGTCAGGGATCCTAAGATGTGGGGCTGGGGAAATGGCACATTCCAGGCATGAGAAGGAGCCTGTGGATAGGCACAGAGAGGAGAGATGAAATGTGTATGAGGAATGGCAAGTAGCCTAATCTGGCTGGAGCAAAGGCGAATAATGGGCTTAGAACGTGAGCTGAAGCCACATCGTGAAGGTCTTTAAATGTCACACACATAACTTCACTGCCTGGCTCCAACCTCTGTGTTCAGCCTCATAAGCAAACTGGCCTCTGTCTCCCATCTCCATGCCTTTGTACTAGCTGTCCTCTATGCCTGAAACACTCCCTCCTTACCTCTGTCTTATCATTGGGAAATCTCAAGCTGCAAGACTGGATCTGCCTGGTACTCACACGCTATCAGTACCCTCTGCTCCTCTGACTGAACCCTACGACTGGAGGGCAGGGCCTTGGGCTCCAGCGCCTCTATTAAAAGAAGGGGCTCAGCAGTCTTTCTCGCCATTTCTTGCCAGCTACCCTGCTTTCACACTTTTCTGGAACTCTCCAATACACCCGCCTGGTCACCTTTTCCCCACTCCACATTCTAGCTTCTTTTTGTGTATTGTCATTCCCCATTAGATTGTAAGCTCCTTGAGGGCAGGGATTGAGTTTGGTTTTGTTTGTACTTGTATCCTCAATGCTGAGCATAGTGCCCAGCACATAAGTAGGTGTTAAATGTATACTGACTGACTGACTGTGGAATCTCTAAGTGGTGCAACGGATAGAGTGCCAGGCCAGGAGTCAAGACAAAGCCGACTTCAGACACTTACTCACTGTGTGACTCTGGGCAAGCCACTTAACCTGTCTGCCTCAGTTTCCTCAACTATAAAATGGGGATAATAATAGTACCTACCTCCTCGGGTTGTTGTGAGGATTAAATGAAATAACAGTAAGATACTCAGTGTAGTACCGGGTGTAGAGTAGGTGTTTAATAAAAGCTTGTTACCCTTTTCCTCCCTCTTCCTTCAAGACACATCGGCATAAAACCTTTCCTCATCTCTGCAACTATTAGTGCACTCCCTCCCAAACTGCTTTATGTTAGCTACTTTGTATATTCGGATTTATTCTCTTTATATTTATGTTGCATATGTTTAGACTGTTTTTTCCTCCATTAGAATGCAAGCTTTTTTCAGAGAAGGGATTCTTTCCTTCTTTGTACTCATATCCCCAATACCTATTTTAAGTGCCTGGCACATAGGTTTTTTAAAAAAATAATTTTTAAACTTTATTTTATTTTTAATTTATGGAATAAAACAAGCATTTCCATAACATAGTATAATAAAAAAGATTGTACATGAAACTGTAAATCTACTATGTACAACCTGCAATTCCTTTTAAATATACAATAGTTATGTAAATTTCTTTTTTTTCCCCTTTTCTCCCCTCCTCTGCCCTAGAGCTGTCCATCATTAGACACAAATAGGTATACATATATAAAATTATTCTATACAAACTTCTGTTTATCAGTTCTTTCTCTGGATGCAAATAGCATCTTTCTTCATATGTCCTTTATGGTCAATTTGGGTGTTTATAATAGAATAATTTATTTGCTCAAAGTCATTCTTGAAACAATATTGCTGTTACTGTATACAATGTTCTCTTGGTTCTGCTCACTTCACTCTTCGTTATTTCGTGCAAATCTTTCCATGTTTTTCTAAGATCATTGAGCTCATCATTCCTTACAGTACAGTAATATTCCATCACAATCATATACCTCAACTTGTTCAGCTATTCCCTAATTGACAGACATTCCCACAATTTCTAGTCCTTTGTCACCATAAAGAGAGCTGCTATAAACATTTTAGAACATATAAGTTCTTTTCCCTTTCCCCTAATTATCCAATTTTTCAATATCCCCTCCAACATTTTATTTCCCCACACAAAGGGTTTTTGTTTGGTTTTTTGTTTTTTGTTTTGCTTTTTGGTGAGGCAATAGGGGTTAAGTGACTTGCCCAAGGGTCACACAGCTAGTAAGTATCACGTGTCTGAGGCTGGATTTGACCTCAGGTCCTCCTGACTCCAACGCTGGAGTTCTATCCACTGTACTACCTAGCTGCCCCCACACATAGGTTTTTAATAAATGCTTGATAACCAACTGATTCTTTCCCCCTCCATCTTCTCTTCAACTTTCCCTTCCAAGGGGTGACTTCTGGGCCTTCCCATATTTACACAGAGCCACACATTAGTTACTAATTTAAAAAAACCCAAACACCACATTGATCAGAGTTAATTTATTTACTGGTTTCTACCAAATTGGGACAGAAGAAATGCATCACTCTCAGAAATCACTGGCCATGAAGCTAATGGAGAAGACCTGGTCCTCCAAGTATCATAGCCAGTGATAACCTATTATTTTCAAGCTGCTATTTATAAGAATGAGAAATAAACCAAAAAAACTCTTCAAAACACATACTACCTTCCACTGCTCTTTTGAAGAACACTTTACAGCTTCCACACGTTAGGACACCGTAATGACATCCTGAAGCCTCATCAGAGCAAACAAGGCAGAGTTTGGGGGGTGGTCCCGCTGTTGTGGAGGAACTGGATGGAGAAGAGCTCACATCTGGTCTCATTCCAGGGCTAAAGAAGTGAGAAGAAGAGAGAGACATAGTTCTTGAATATTTAATGGAATAGCAATGTCAGGCATAGCATTTCCATTATCAGATCAAAAGATGACCACTGGGGACATTTGTTTTGTGGGATGAAGAGTAGTTGAGATTTTTATGAGAAAAGTCGATACACTATGGCTTACCAGCATTATTTTAACATCATGCATTCAAACATACTATCTTAAATCTCTTAGCCAAAAGCAGACGTCAATCTTTTCCTTTCATCCCTTATGACTGATACAATAACCAGATTTGAGTTTGTTTCTTTCCTAATTATGCTGAACTACACTGGAAGAAATATACAGAGCTCCTAGAAATCATTGGCTTTAAAGTTAACAGAGATGACTAGGACATATGAATATTATAGCTAGTAATAACATTTTCTTTTAAAAATACATTTTTATTGCCATTTTACATTTTTCTATCACCAACATTTCCCAATACAGCTTCCCTTTCCCAGACAGCATCCCTTATAATGAAGAATGAAAAATATATTTTTAAAAAATATAAGTTCAGGAAAAGTAACCAACATATCTAAAAAGGATGACATCACCTGCAGTGTTTCATACCCACAGTTCTCTGCCTCTGTAAGAGAGATGCCTTCTTACATCTTCTTTAGGGCTAAGCGGGGTCATTACAATTTCACGAGTCAGTTTGAATTGTTGAATTCTTATTGTTATAGAGTATACATTGCTTTTTTTTGGTTCTGCTCTATTATGGATCAGTTCATATAAGTCTTTTTATGTTTCTTTGTATTTTTAATCATCATTTATTATGCTAAAATGATATTCTATTACATTAATGTGCCACAGATTGCTTAGCCATTCCCCAGTGACAAACACATATCATTTATAATTTTCTTTTACATGTGTTTTAATTAAATAATCATCGGTATCTTTTATTATAAACCTACATATATGTGTATATCTGTATGTATATGTGTATATATGTATATGTATTTCTATATATACTGTTGTTGTTCAGTTGTCTCTGACTCTTCATGACCCTACTGTCCACAGGGTTTTTTTGGGAAGAATACTGGAGTGGTTTTCCTTTACCAGTGGATTAAGACAAACACAGGTTAAGTGACTTGTCCAGGGTCAACACAGCTAGTAAATGTCTGAGGCCTCATTTGAACTCAGGTCTTTCTGACTCCAGGCTGGGCTCTATCCACTTGAACCACCTAGTTGCCTCCTCTGCATGTGTGTGTATGTATGTATATTCTGTATAGGAAATCCAGTATAGCATAGATCCATTTTTTTTTAACAGAGTTCATGAGTAAACCTTCTAAGTTTTCTCTTAACTCTTAACACCAAAAGATCTGGGCAAAAACTTGAGTTAATGATGAGTTTATACACACAAACACACGCACATAAATACATATGCCTACATTTCCCAGTGTTATTTTCCCCTTTTCTTCATACATCTGTATCTACATACATACATCAGCACATCCACATCCACACATTCCTCACTGTACTTCTCCCTTCTCTTTCCTCCAGAAAGCAATCCCTCAAAAGAAAGAATTTTTGAAAAAAGATGAAAAGTTTGGCAGAACTTATTAACATGCAGAAAAAGTTCAACATAAGATACAGTCCCTTGCCTCTGCCAAGAAGTAAAAAAAAGTATTTTCTAATATCTCTTTTTTTAAGGTCCAGTGTGGTCATTATAATTTTCATTGCATTCAGTTTTGATTGTTTCAGAATCTATCATTTTCAGGCTTCTGTTCATAACAATTAGAAAATGTCCTTCCATAATGGGCAATTGGTGATTGGCACACTTTCAAAAATGTGGACAGCAATACCAGGCTGATTTAAAATACTACACACTGAACTATATGTATGAATACAAAACCACTTACCACAGATCCATTGTTTTCCCCCAATAGAATACATAGAAAAAAAAAACTTCTCAGATTTCTCTTAACTCTTACCCACCAAAAGACCTGGGCAAAAACTTGGGCTAAATGACCAGTTACAGGCATAGATACAATCTCTTCACTCTCCCATTTTCCTTTACTCCTATGTGTCTATAGATTTTTATACACAGATATATATATATATATATATATATATATATATATATATATATATACACACACATATATATACACATATATATGTATATATATATATGTATTTACATGTATCCACAGACATATTTCTTTTCTGTACATCAAACTGTCAATCAGTAAACATTTATTTAGCACCTCCTATGTCTCAGTCACTGTGCTAAGAGCTGAAGATACAAAGAAAGGCAAAAGACAGTCCTTGTTCTCAAGGGGCTTGCAGTCTAATGAAGGAGGCAATATGCAAACAACTAATAGCTAATACAAATGATATCTAACATTTATATGGCTCTTGCAATGTGCCTGGCACTATACTAAGCAGGTATCATCTCATTTGATCCTCATAACAACCCTAGGAGGTAGGTGCTACTTTTATTCCCTTTTTACAGATGAGGAAACTGAGGCAGACAGAGGTTAAGTGGCTTGCCCAGGGTCACCCAGCTAGTAAGTGTCTGAAGCTGGATTTGAACTCAGATCTTCTGACTCCAGGCCTAGCACTCTATCCATGGTACCACCTAGCTGCCTCAACGTACAAACAAAATATAGAAAGGATAAACTGGAGATATTTAACAGAGAAAAGAGCACTAGCATGAAGGAAGATCAGGAGAGGTTTGTTACAGAAATTGGGATTTCAGCTGGGATATGAAAGAATTCAGGAAGCCAGGAGGTGGAAATGAGGAGGGAAAGAATTCTAGACGTGGGAAATAACCGGTGAATTAAATCTCAATTACAAGCACACTAACACAAACATTCGCCATGTGAAAGGACTCCACTTTGGTTCTGTAGGTATGTAGCCCTTGGTCTGAGCCTGTGATTTACCTGATACAGGGAATTCCCGGGGTAGAAATTCATATGTTACTCATACTCTTAGTACATTGACTCAGGGAATTAAGTGATTAAGTGACCTGCCCACGGCCACGCAGCCAGTATGTATCCGAGGAATGGCTTTGAATTCCTTTCTTTCTGACTACTAAGGCTGACGCCTACATTTATGTACCATACCATGTTGTCTTGGGGACAGCTAGGTGGTACAGTGCAGTGCTGGGGCTGGAGGTAGGAAGACTCGAGTTCAAATCTGGCTTCAGGCTCAAACTGTGTGAGCCTGGGCAAGTCACTTAACCCTGTTTGCCTCAGTTTCCTCATCTGTAAAATGAGCTGGAGAAGGAAATGACAAACACTCCAGTGTCTTTGCCAGGAAAACCCTAAATGGCGTCACAGAGAGCCAGACATAATTGAAAAAATGACTAAACAGAGTAACCATGCTGTCTTGACTTAGTGCTTGGCATGGCAAAATAATAAACTCAATTTGTATAATCCTGTGAAGCTTCTAGTAACAGCACTGGGTTAGTACCCAGCATATGTGGGGATCTAATCCTAGGCCTCCTATCATGGAAAAATGACTTTCTCTCTCAGAGGAAATTCCTCCTCAGATAAAAGAGAGAGAGAGAGAGAAGAGAGAGAGAGAGAGAGAGAGAGAGAGAGAGAGAGAGAGAGAGAGAGAGAGAGAGAGGTTTGTATTAGATCATCTTCAAGGTTCTTACTAGCTGTATAATAGTCCATAATCCGATGATTCAGTTTAATGAATCATAATGAGATATTTTTCCTTCAGGCCAAGAAGAAAAGTGAAAAAGGTATTAATATAAATAACACAATAATCCAACCTACAGCTCAGTTAATGTTCTAAAACCACTGTCAGAACAAAGGGACTTCACAAAAAACAGGTTCCAATTTTGCGCCCATCTTTTGCCAAATCCTTCTATATAAAGAAATGGAAAATTGGGAAGAACGTGGCTATGGTTTAAGGAATATACAGAGAGAGTGTTTTCTAGGTTCGTACGATTACTCAGAAGAAACAACATCAGCACTCTAGAAAGCAGCCCAAGAAAGCTCTCTCCTCCTTTTCTTTCCATATAAACACCACTACACTCAAAAGCAAAGCAGACAGGGAGTGTATACTGCTGGATGAAATTATTCACCCCTTCAAAATTCTGTGGCCTTCCTCTAGCCCCCAGAGTCCTCCCTTTATTCCACTTTGCCCCATATAAGTATCAATCCTATGATCAACAGTAGACTATCCCTAATGTTGGCAGAGTGTCCTAGGGCTACATGATGCTCTGTGGGAGCCAGGAAAGCGGAAATTTCAGGCTGACTTTTAGAAACAGTTCCTGGCTAGGGTTTTTTTCTTCCCCTGTTTGTTTTTTGCATTTGGAGGGAACTTCTTTTTAGAGCCTGCATTAGGAAAAAAAAAACCCGTGGCATGACTATAACTGTAGTATGAACTACTCTATACCAGATATGAAGCCCTTCCACTGCGACCCCTCTATCCCTACTTTCCTGATTGGTGAATGCCTCTCCCAAAACACTATTTCAGGAAAGCCCCCACCCCACTCCCTTCTCTACAGCTACCTCCTTTCCAATGTTCTCTCCCCCCCAATCACTTCACTGTACCTCTTTCCCTTTCCTCCTCTCCTACCCACCCCAGTTAGGGACTATGAACCGTGATGAAATATGTGTTAGTCTACTTCTTTCTCACTCCACTGTCCCATTCGTCATCTCTGTAACCTTACAGAACAAAGTACCCCTTCGTGGCTATCACTTTACTACATACAGTTATTCCTTCCATAGCGTGTTAGGGATGCAGCGACACCACAATCTGCAAAATCCACGTAAAATTTTTTGACCCTCCCTTTGTACCAGAGAAGTCAGATTTCTTTCTTTTTTTGTGGGGCATTTACAGTACCTCACTGTAAAATTTGGATTAAGTATTTGGTCATATTTTAACTTTAAAAAAGAAATTATATGTATTTATCATATTAAAAGATAAAATATTATGTATACAATACTATATATATATGTATATATATATTATGCATTTCTGAATTTCTAAACTTTTTCTGTATTGTCTGCTGGCCTTCGCACGGCTTTTGCAAAACTCCAAAAAAAAAAATTCCCATTTCATTTCTTATGCTGACCCATGATATAGTCAAACAGGTATGGGGAAAGTTGTGATGTGGAGAGGATAAGTACCTATGTTGTTTCTTCCACGAGAATGTAATTTTCTGGTCAGCAAGAACTGTCTTTGCCTTTTCGTTTGTAGCCCCATCATTTAGCATAGTGCTTGGCTTATAGTAAGCATATCAAGACATGTGCTTTTAATCAATCAATCAATTAATTCATCTATCCATTCCCCTAAACAGAAGAGTTGCCCTACAGGCACCACTTTAAGAGAAAGTGACCTGGTCCTGGAATGTTGAGCCTGAGCAGCATGCTAGAACAAACACATGCTCCAAAGAATCAGAAGATTTAGAGTTAGAAGGCGTCTTATTGGGTCTTCTTGTGAAAATCCCTTCATTTTACTTCCTCACCAGATCTGCTTCACATTACTTCCCTTCATGTGAGCTCCCAGAGGGCTGTGACTGTCTTTTGCCTTTCTTTGTGACTTCAATGTTTAGCACGGTTCTTAGCACATAGTAAGTGCTTAATAAATGCTTATGATTATTAACTGACTGAAACGAATCTATTTGTTTTTTCCTGAATCTGACATGACATCTCCTGCCTCCACACCTTTATATAGGCTGTCTCCCATGGTTGGAATATACTCCCTCCTCACCTGTGTCCTAGAAACGTTAGCTTTCTTCAAGGGGCCATCTCTTATGGGAAGCCTTTCTGATCTGTTTAGTTGTTAGTGTTCTTTCTCTCCTCCATTTATCTAGCACATAATCTGTGTAAATACTGCTTTTCCTCAGCAGAGTCTGCTGTGAAAGGACCTGTTTTCATGACTCTGAACCCTTAGTGCTTTGCACACAAGCAGACACTTAAACGCTTGTTGATCTGAATTAAGGAACAGGCTCAGAGATGTTAAATGATTTACCTAACATAGCACAGGTAAGTGGCAGAGCTGGGATTAGAACCCAGCTCCCTCCAATCAAATCCTGCACACCACGATGCCTTCCTTGGCTGCCGGCTTCCTTGTGGGCCAACTAGTCTTTCTGCCCTTGCTCTCCATCAGTCCCTTCCATTCCTAGGACGCATAAAAAGGCACTGATGGCTATTTGCACATTTGATTTCTAGAAAGCAAATACAGTATTACAGTATGAACAAAGATCTCGGAGATTAATCACGACATGTCTTCATTCAGCAAATCCCTTACCTAAAACACATTAAAATGATTTGTGTGTCTATTTAAAAGAAAGAAATCCTTGATGTGGATTCTTTTAAATCATTTCTGCTACTGGGTTTAAATGACTTAGCTTGGGAGATATTTGTGCCTACTGTAGAAGCTATGGAGTCCCAAGCCTGGCCACAAGAGCTGCCATAAATGTATATGCCTGAGTCTTCAATAATGTTATACTGAGGGTCTAATGGAAGTTTAGACAAACAGAGTAGGCTGATTACCAAAAACCCTGGCATGAGGCAGGTCTGTGAGTCTGTGACAGAAGAGACTATGTTTACATATCATCATATCCATCAACACCAAACATCACCATGGTCCAAATGAGGACTATGCTTGAGCACCAACTGTGAATACATTACAATATTAATTTCAGTGAGATCGGGGTGTTACTCTTTTAGTGGACAAAGGAAAAAAACATCAAAGTTGGGTAAATGGGCCTTTTCGTTGTCCCGTGAGCAAGGAAGTCAAAAATACAGAAAAATAAGCACTCAAAAATTAAAGGATATACATAATTAATATACAAACTACTGACCCCCAGACAGATAATGGCAAAACGGAAAAGCTAAAAATAAAGGATCAAACAGATGAATAAAACAGTAGCTGTGAGTCTGGCCCCTATACTAGGCTACTGGCTTCCCTTCAGGCAGTCACTCCAGCCAGTATCAGATAAGAACTATATTTACTGACCACATGGAAAGCTGCCAGATGCAATACAGACATCAGTGGAAAAAATCAGTTATTTTATCTGTCACTTCAGCATGAAGATGATCATGGTCTGTCATGAATAACAGGGGGCATAACACATAGACCTGAGTATATGAAACTACCGATGAAGACACTTGGCTCCATCAGGTAAACTGACATTACAGAGTAGTAGTTTAATACATGGGATGCGTATTAAAAAAAAAAAAACAATCCCCAGTGCCTACTTCAACGTAGCACATGTTTGTTGACTGTCCCTCAGGTCTCAAACGCTCTATCTCCCTTGAAGACTCAGCTCACATGCCACCTCTTTTTTTAGGCAATTGAGGTTACGTGACTTGCCCAGGGTCACACAGCTAGTGAGTGTCAAGTGCTTGGTCTGAGGCTGGATTTGAACTCAGGTCCCCCTGACTCCAGGGACAGTGCTCTATCCACTGTGCCATCTAGCTGCCCCTACATGCCACCTCTTACTTAGACCTTTCTTGATTCCCTCCCTCATTAGTACTGTCTGCCCCCCATAACTCCATGTATACTTTGAATTTACTTTTTTGGGAACACTTTTTTCATTCATTCTAGTAGAACAGAAACTTCTCAGATTTTTTTTTTGTCTCTAAATCCCTAGCTTCTTAGCAATGTTCCTGGAACACTATAAGGGGATACTTGTTTAAAGTGTTTCAATTTGGGGAAACCTATATGAAGCTAATCCTGTCTCAATGAGTACAGAGAGAAACAACATGGATTGGGGGAAATGGAGGAGGTAGGGAACATTACCAATACATCATACTGGGTTGGTATTGATTCAGTCTTCTTTGAATGGAGAGCTCCATTTTCACAAACGGCAGGAAGGACATCATGATCATCATCTCTAATAGTTATTGACTGCATGTTTGGAGCTGGACAGAATGTACTGAAGAAGCTAGGAGTTATCTGATAAGTTACATTAGGCTTTTTTCTTCCCCAAGTGAAGAACCAAAGGCACTACTCTGGAAAGCAATCTGGAACTATTCCGAAAAAGTCACTGAAAGGTACAGACCTTTGACCAAGCAATACCACTACTAGGCCTTTACATCAACGAGAATAAAGAAAAAAGAAAAATAACCCATATGTACATGCACAGCATCTCTTGTGTAGCAGCCAAGAGCTGGTAACTAAGGGGGTGTCCATCAACTAGGGAAGAGCTAAACAAATTATGGTATATAAATGCAATGGAATACTATTATGAAATAAGGAATGATGAAAGTGATAGTTTCAGAGAAACTTGGGAAGAACTGTATGAACTGATACAAAGGAAGTGAGCAGACCCAAGAAAACTAAAGAATAACAAAAATATAAAGGCACACAACTTTAAATGCCTTATGAACTCTGATCAATGAAGTGATCAACCACAGTTCTAGAGGACTGATGAAGGGGCATGCTATCTATACCCTAAAAGATTCAAGGTGCAGAATGAGACATATGTATTTTTGGAAATGATCAATTGCTTTACTTGACTATTCATGTTTGCTATGAGGGCTTTCTTCTTCCTTTTTTTCCCCCTCCCCCAATGTTGGTTGGTGGTGGAAGTTAAGGAAGAGAAAATAAATCCTTGTTAATTGAAAAAAAAAACCAACATAAAAGGGCAGAAAGAATCATAAGGATCCATCCCCATGTTCCAAGTGACCTCTTTAGATCCCTATTTCCTAATCAGGCTTTGAAGTGCACTGGTCTTATAGTATGATATTCCCACTCAGTTTGCTATTATAGTTAAAAGGGAGGGGACTGATAAGCTTGAAGGACCAATCTGGGCCTTCCCACCCAATATCCATCTCACCCACAGGACAGGCAGCTGAAAAGAGAATTAAACAGATTTAAAGAAGGCTAGATCCACAGAAATTTGCAAACTTGAAGGTATTGTATAAATGCCTTTTGTTTTGTTTTTAAAGAGAGAGTAAAGCATAAGTGGATAGAGTGCTAGACTTAGAAATCAGGAACATTTGAATTTGTAACGTGCTTAGCACACAGTACCAGTCTAGCTGCTGCCATCACTACCACCAGAAGTCTCCACTACAGTTGTTCCAAGTTGACATCCAAACATTCATTATTGGCTATTAATTAGCCTTTCGATCAGCCTATTCAGGGGCAGCTGGGTGGTACAGTGGGTAGAGTGCCAAGCCTGGAGTCAAGAAGACTCATCTTCCCAAGTTCAAATCTGGCCTCAGACACTTCCTAGCTGTGCGACCCTGGGCAAGTCACTTAACCTCGTTTGCCTCAGTTTCCTCATCTGTAAAATGAGTTGGGGAAGGAAATGACAAATGATTCCAGTATTTTGCCAACAAACCCCCAAACGGAGTCACAAAGTGTCAGGCATAACTGAGATGACTGAACAACAACAGCCTATTCAACTACTTCTGAATCCACCAAAAAGAACTAATTTCCAGTCCACATTTCTCCACATTTTCCACAAGAAAAACATGAGAGATTCTGTCAAACACTCTGTGCTAAAGTCTGAATAAACCTTGTCAGCACCATTCCCATGGATCTACCAGTCAATAACCTGATCTACCAGCACAATAAACCTGTCAAAAAAAGGAAATGAGGTTGGTCTGGCACAACCTCTTGATGAAACCGTGAAAACCTCTCTGCAACCACTTCTTTTTTTCTAGCAGCTTCACTAATCAAGCTTTATGACACCTTCTAGCATCTTATCAAGAATCAAAACCAAACCTTTCATCCATCCATACGTTGCAGCCTCTTCCCTTTGCTGAAGATTGGGATATTTGTCCTTCCCCATTCTCTGTTCTCCACAGTCTTCCAAAGATCATTAACAGTGGCTCAATTAAAAGGTTCTTTAGAACAGGAGTTTTAAAACATGTTTTTTTGGATCATGGACCCTTTCTCAGTATAATGTTTTTAGTACTTAAAATAAAACACATAAGATTACAAAGAAAATAAATTATATTGAAAGAGTTGTCAAAATACGTTTTTAAGTTCACAGACCCTGGGTTAAAAACACAATTTATAGACAGTTCTATCTTTTCTTCTTCATTGGGACTGGTTATCTTTGTATCTTCATCATTTCTTTCTTAAAAGTTTTTTTAAATCAACAAATCCATCTTTCATTGTAATATTTATTCTTCCCATTGACAATCAGAGTTGATTGCCACCATCAGGAACACCCACTCTTCCAAGGGCATATAAGTGTTGAATAGGTTTCATAAGGGGTCTTGACCCCTTTTATTAATTATTAGCTACCACGATTAATAAAATGATTAATTACTCAGAAAAAAAAGAGTTTTCTATCCTTCCTGGGCTGATTTCTAATCAATTTTAGGCAACTGGATTCTACACATTCTTTTTATGAACCCTTTGAAATCTGCTGTCCCAGAAAATAGGGCATATACAGACTATGCTCATTCATCCTTTCTCCTTCTATTTAAAATTCTAAGATAGAAAAGATACTCCCCCCCCCGGAAAGTTCTCATCCAGTCACAACATTTTAGATTTGGAAGAAAACTTAGTGGTCATCTTAGTAGTTTAGTAGCCAAGCTCTATTCCTGCCTCTCATTCTCTACTATAGCATACTTGACAAGGAGTCATTCTGAGTCTGCTTTTAGCCCTCCAATGAGGGGAGCTTGTTCCCTCCTGAGGGACTCTTTCCCACTTTCGGATACAGAATCGTCAGGAAACATTTTCTGACATCAATGCCAGATTTGCCTCTTTGTAACTTTTCTCCACTGATCCTCCTGCCTCATGGGACCAAACAGAACAATTCTAAACACTTGTGTGTGCCCGTCCTTTAAATACTCGAAATCAGCTATCATGTTCCTCCTGCAGATCTTCTCTTCTCCAGGCTAAACACTCATTCCTTCAGCTGGCTCTTATCTGGCACAGTCTCCAGGCTGGCTGTTCACCATTCCGGTTGCCTTCCTCTGAATACCCTCCAGCTTAGCAATGCTTTTCCTCAACTACAGAACCCAGACATCGGCATAATTCCTTGACGTGGGCTGACTAGCACAGAACACAGAAGGACTAGCACAGCCCTTTTCCTGGAAAACTATGCCTCTCTTAATGCTGTCCCAAATTACATTGAGGTTGCAGTCCACTAAAACCATTTCCAGCCCAGCGACAAATTCCTTCTTGTTGGTAAGAATCAAGTCCAGAATCTTATTGCTTCCTTCACCTCTTGAAGGATGAAATTACCATTAAATGAAGATAAGAAAGTACTACCTGCTCTAATTTTGGAAGAGAGAGGGGGCTCCAGTAGAGATTAAAATAACTGAAATCCACCCTTACCACTATATCATGTCTCCCTGCTAAGCTTGTAACCATAACCCCTTACCTATTTTCTTCTTTCTAAGTGGTCTGTAGAATACAAGAACAATTCTGCTTCTGTTTACATTTCTGTTGATTTTCACCAGAATGTTCTTGACTAGGCCTTCTTCCTGTTTCCTGGATGTCCTCTTATGACTATAATCTTCCTAATATATAGCGCTTAAGGTAGCTGGTTGGTAAAGTGGAGAGAATGCCATCCTTGGAGTCAGAAAGACTCATCTCCTTGAGTTCAAATCTGGCCTTAGATACTTACTGGCTGCATGCAAGTCACTTAACTCTAATTTGCCTCAGTTTCCTCACCTGTAAAATGATCTGGAGGAGATGGCAAACCACTCCACTATCTTTGCCAAGAAAACTCTAAATGGGGTCACAATGAGTCAGACATAACTGAAAAATAACTAAACAACAATATGCAGTGGTATTACAACTGCCCCCAAACTCCTCCAGCCTCCATACTTTTATCTATCTCATCACCTGTTAATGAGCAAGTGTATATCTTTTCAGGACCATTCCATTCATGAGTCTCATCCTATCAAGTCTTGGCAGTACCTATGATGTTAAATTGCTTCCTTGTATCAAGACCTCTGGCTCATTACACTAGTTACTTACATTTAGTGCCTTTGTGTAGAGACATCTAAAGCCATGGATTTTATTGTTGACTCCTGTCTTATATTTTATCTCCTGCTAACTTCTTGACATCACTACTGCTGTTCTTACCATATGTAGCTATTCTACATGTTCTCTGGTATTTATGCATAGAGAATTTTCTCCTTTCCTTTTTAAAGCTCCTTTAGTTAGATTACAAAACTTCTGCCAAATATATTCTTGCTAACGCTTATTAGATATATTCTAACCTTTTGATGGAAGTCTGTCATTCCTATGTCTTAAGTCAAGATTCAGAAATCCAAAATCCATTCTTGAAAACCACATTTTTATTTTATGTTGCAAAATATTATTCATTTTGTTTTCATCATCTCCCCATCTTACAAGTCATCTCTTGTAACTATATATATATATGTATATATGTGTATATATATATATATATATATATATATATATATATATATATATATATATATATATATATTTTTTTTTTTTTTGGAGGCAATGGGGTTAAGTGACTTGCCCAGAGTCACATAGCTAGTGAGTGTTATGTGTCTGAGGCTGGATTTGAACTCAGGTCCTCCTGACTCGATCCAGTGCTCTATCCACTGTGCCACCTAGCTGCCCCCTAACAATAATTTTTAAGAAAGAAAAGAAAAAAAACAGTTCAATGAAACCATGATATGAAACATCCATACCCATAGCTCCCTACCTCTGCAAAGACTGGGAGGGAGGTGCATTTTTTTAAACTCTTCTCAGTGGCCACCACTGGACATCATAACTACATATAATCACATAATTTCAGATCTAGGGTTGTTGTCATTGTTGTTATTGTTCTTTCTGCTGATGGTACATTTTAAATGAGGTGTTCATGTTCTAGCATGGCACAGTGAATAGACTACTCGACAAGAGGTCAGGAAGATCTGAGTTTGAATCTCGCCTCAGACACTTATCATTTGTATGACCACAGGTAAGTCACAAATCTTTTTGGTCTTAGTTTCCTCATCTATTAAAATTATGATAATACTTGTAGCCTTGAACTCTTAAGACTGTTGCAAGAATCAACTACAATAATATATATGAAGCCATTTGCAAACTTTAAACCATTATATACATGTTAGGTATAAGTATGATTTGGGGCAACGAGGTGGCACATAGGTAAAGTGCCAGGCCTCAAATCTAGCCTCAGACATGTGCTAGCTGTGTGACCCTAGGTAAGTCACTTTCCTCATGTTTCCCAATCCATAAAATGAGCCAGAGAAGGAAATGGAAAACTACTCCAGTATCTTTGCCAAGAAAACTCCAAATGGGTTCATGAGGAGTCAGACGTGACTGGAGTGACTAAACAAACGACAACAACAGCATGATTATTATTCTCAAATTTGGCCTCTTATGGAAGCTCTTGTCTCGGATTATCAGCAGTGATGAAAACAACATCTCTCTTCTGAAGACATTCCACTTCTTGATAAGGCTTTCTGGTCCTCAGCCATGCTTTCTAGATTCCTTCTGGCAGCATCATTTAAGCCTTCATGAATCACTGTATGTGGGTAGTAGTCACCAGCTCTGATTTAAGTCTTTTGTAGGTTCTTTGTCACATCCTGGATACATGCCCTGGGAAGACAGCAAAGCTCTCCTATTGTTATCATCTGGTTGACAAATGGTTGCCTCACTGCCTCTTAGCACAGTGTCACTAAAGTCCACTACTCATCTCTTCTTCCTCTGACCCTTAGTGAATGATCTCTAACTTGACAGCACCTGGGAAGCCACATCATCTTTCCTAGGAAGACATATGACTTATCTGTCCTCTATGAGAAGAGTCTACTATCTACTACTTAGCCATCACATTCTTTTATTCTATAACCTCTTGACAAAGGTAAAATTCCCTTTTGTACCTTTCAAATCCTTTTTTTGGTTTCTACATTAAAGCCCTTTAAAAAAAAAAGGAACAGTTCATCTCCCTGATAATCTGAAGAATGGAAAAACATTGTTCAAGCTTTTTTACCTTCTCTTCTAGGAAGGAGCCCATGGTCTTCTTCATAATTCCAAAACCATTTAACTTGCCTTTACAATTCCTTCTCCTTCCATGAATTCAGAACAGAAGAGTCAAATGGTATATTCTTCAAAAAACTTACAATGCTTCCAATTTAACTGGATTTAATTAACAATTTATCTACATAACAAATTGAAAGAGCAATAAATGCATAATGGCATCATAATGCCAAGTCCTTAGATAATGAGGAGTCAATCATGATGGAAAATGCTATCTGCATCCAAAGAAATAACTATACAGTCTGAATTCACATCAAAGCATACTATTTTCTCTGGGTTTTTTTGGTTTGTTTTTGTCTTTCTCGCAGGTTCTCCCTTTTGTTCTGATTTTTTGTTCACAACATGACTAATGTAGAAATATGTTTAATATGATTGTACACACATAGCCTATATCAGATGGTTAGCTGTCTTGGTGAGGGTGCAAGGGAGAGAGGGAGAAAAAAATTTGGAACTCAAAATCTTACAAAAGTGAACGTTGAAAACTAAAAAAAAATGAGGAGGTTGAATACAATGATCTCTAAGTTCCCTTCCATATACAAATGTATTATAATATGGACAAAAGCATCCATAAAATGTTTTTAAAAGTGAAAAGAAAATGAGGAATCAATGTGAAACAACCTGCAAATACAACTAATATAACAACCAAATTAAAATAATTATTGACAAAATTTCCATTCTATTTACCATTGGATCTTCAGGTCTTATCTAAAAAAAGGCATAAAAAAGCTTGAACATTGTAACTGGAGGGAAAAAAAAACCCCAACACTCCACCAAAGAAACTCACGAGATTTCCCCCCTTTAAAGTCCTTGATTAGTGCACAAGAATGCTGTAGAGGTTTAGAACTAGAGGGCATCATAAAAGTCACCTGGTCTAACATGTTCGACATGAGCAATATGTAAATGCTCAACTGTATATATTTTCCAGACTTTGATTTATCTCTTCATTCACTAAAGGCTTAGTGATCATTGTTTGAAAACTATCAAAAGAATACTTTCAAAGAGAAATTGAAAAGGGATTATGTTACAGTAGTAATTCTATAAGCTGGTTGGTTTTTGGTTTTTTTTTTAGAGCAAAATGCTTTCATTTTATCTTAACCTTCTCATAGATCAAGTTTTCCAAGGTATTTTTGATAGTCTGAAACTCAAGAGACCCTCAGGATTGCTCAAGCCTACAGGTTGTTTTACTCTCACTTTCCTAAGAAAAGCAGCACACCGTACAGGAACTTACACTACAGTTCCCTTATCATATATTATCTTCAGACTGGGGCTGGGAAGAGCTGAGAAGGGTGTGCTCTAACCTTTGTCTGGTCAATGGGATGGCCACTTCTGACATGAATTTCAACTCCCTCTCTTGGCTTCAGTTCTTTCATTTATGTGTTAGGTTGATTAATTTTGCTGGCCTCTTTTCTTCTTCTTTTTTAAAATTTATATTACAATGGATGCATGACTGTGCAGAAGAGGAGCTAATTTGGAAATAAATGTGATATGAAAACAAAAGACATCAATAAAAATAAGATTAAGAACTTTTAAAGTCTCTATAATTATTTTCATCTCAATCTTCTAAGAAACAATGCCCCTTTCCCTGGAAGGTCTGAGCCAGTGCAATCTCCTTTGACCACTGGAGTCGGAAGATGATTCCATCCCTCAGCCTTTGCACAGATTATCTTCCAAAGCTGGTACACCATCCTTATCTCTGCTCCTTAGAATCCCTTGCTTCCTACAAAGCTCAGTTCATGTCACCTCCTGATATCACATACATATTATATATATATATATATATATATATATATATGTATGTATGTATATATATATATGTATGTATGTATATATATGTATGTATGTATGTGTGTGTGTGTATGTATGTATGTATGTATGCATATAACTTCTACATGCTTCCTCAAACAACAGAATTTGCTCCTTGGGAGACAAAGACTGTTATTAGTTTGGTTAGTACCTAACACAGTGCTTGACATATAATATGAGTTTAGTGAATGCTTGTTAACTGATGGATGGATGGACAGATGACATTATAGCAATCTATTATGTGGTGTTTAGTTATTATAGCTGTCCTCTGGGTAAGCAGATACAAATCAATTTTTTATACACAGCTTTTTAACATCTCACTCTGTACCCTATTAGTATAATTTTGCTTCAATTATATCCATTCCATGCCCAATTGCTTTGAGTTAACACAATCTACTGCTACTACTTCTCAATTACCCGCATGGCTCAGGCTTCATTAAACTAAAAGGCACCTTCCTTAAAATTCCACGAGATTTGTGGAAATCTTGGTTCAATAAAAATCCAGTACTGTTACAATACTGCAAATTCTCTTAAAAGAGGTACCACATCACCAGATGTTCACAAGGAACACATAGATAAAAGAATGATGAGTGGGTAGAGTAAGATATCTCTGTATATTAAGAAGACATATTCATCAAGGAAAACCTAGAAATCAGAGAGAAGACTGAAGTTTGGTAGAGATAAAGTCTAGGAGGACATGGGGAGCCACACTGCCCCTCTACATCATAGTGCATGGCACAGACTAGGTGATAAATAAACGCACACTGATCAAGTAAATAGAAAAGTGAAGGAATTAAGATGAGAGGTAATCTAGAGTCCATCCTTTTGGCATGACTTTATTAGTTTTTGGGAAAAATCATCCAGAAAGCTCTGCATCCAGGCTTACTTTAAAAATTATGATAAACACAAATAACAATAATTATGGGAAAGATGAGGATGCATTGCCAGAGAATGTATATGGGATAGAAATGAGATAAAAGAAAGTCCAAAAGCAGCAGGGGAAAGGTTAAGTGTAGGTTCATGTTAAAATTTGGTAATGTGTAGAAAGGAGACCTGACTTTGTTTCCATACAGCATTCCATATCTTATTCTGTAACCTGCATTGGAGAGGTATGCTCAGTTATGATGATGACAACTGACTTCTATATAGTGCTTTTAGCACTCTGTATATATTATCTCTTTGATTCTCTCAACAGTTCTGTAAGGGAGATACTTCAGATATGGACACTAGAGAGGAAATGCTGATTTTGGTGACCACTAAGGGGACTGAAATACATTGTACAAAAAGACAGTAATATGAAACGAGTCTGGAACAGTTGTTGGGAGCCATAGTGTGGAGGGTATTCGTTGTTATATTTTACTCTAGAGGTGAGGGGAAACTTTTGATGATTTTTCAAGTAAGTAGTGACATGGTTGGACCTGTGTTATAGCAAAATTAATATGGCAGCTCTTCAGATTGCAGGATAGACTGGAGAGTGGAAAAACTGGAAGGTCAGAGATCAATTAGGAAGCTACTGCTATAGTCTAGGTGAAATGTGATGAAGACCTGAACTACAATGACAGCTGTGTAAGTGGAGAGGAGGTGATGATGGTGAGAGATGTCATGGAGGTGAAATCATCAAGACTTGATGGTAAGAATGGAGAGCTAAGTTGCTGTTGTTTTCTCAGATGGTTGAGTGACACAGGGCGGAATGTATATTGACTCTACATACGGTATTAAGTTTTAAAGTGGAAAGGCCTTCAAATACAGGTTTTGAGGAGTCTAGGCTATAGATCCTCTTTCCTGTGCTCAATTACGGCAAAAGAGGAAGGTGCTGCTGAGAAGGGTCCCTAGAATCACTGGCAGCTCTCTGCATGGTTGCTATACAAAAAACCAAGTTGAACTGTAATTATAATGTCTAAACTTGGTACAAGAGGAGAAAATGCACGTCTCTCCCCACTTTACAGAGATGGAAGACTATGGGTATGAAATAATGTACATACTGTCAGATTTGGTTGATGTTTTGGTTGGTTTTGATCAACTTTCTTTCTTTTTTTATTCTTTGTTACAAGGAATGATTCACTGGGTAGAATATAGGGAGGGACACAGATTCTGATTGCTCTTTGTACCAAATGTCTAAGTCTGCTTAGCTCTTCTTCATTATAAACTCATATTCCTATCTCATGCCCTCTAGGACCTTAATGAGATCTCCTGAGATTGACTTCATGTGCCCATCAGCTTTGATATCATCTGTCATATGCTGCTTGCCCATTTCTACTTTGTGGTGCTTCTT